>NW_026555332.1:43171304-43832267 GCF_029017545.1 Prosopis cineraria
ACTAGCTCCTGGAGAAGGACTCAGGTTTTGTGGGCTCAAGCGGCCTACATTTAAGGGCAGTGGACTGTTAGAAGCATATGCTAACCACCTTGGACCCACAGCCAGTGGACCATAACCAACATTAACACTTGCAGTTCCTTGTCCTGCTAGCTGAGGAACAGGATAGGTGAGCACGCTAAATTTATTCTCAAGAGTCAATGCATCAAAGCAATAAACCTGCCAGTTAAGAGAAAGGACATCAATCACAGTATATCTAACACAAATAAACTAAGTCAAATAAACCCCATCATCTTTAATTTGATAAAAATGTGATACAGTGAGTAATTAATTTATTTTCAGCAAAACAAGTTAAATAATTTCAAAAGGCCACATCATACTTGTGTGGCAAGACCAACAGCTACTATGCGAGAACTGCATCTGATCATACAGACTGTGGACCGAAATCTCAGAATATGGACATAACTATGAGACTTCAGGGAGTAAAACCGAACAGCTGTTGCAGATTTGACACAGTTCCCAGATTGAGTCTCGACAATACCATCCCTTCCAAAACCACCCAAATGGGTGCAATTCTGGATATTACTGCTGGAGTCATCACCAGCAACAACCAGCAGTATCGGATGTGATTTTCTAAACCCTTCTTGACCATCAGTGCCTACAGGGAAAGGTTGCATCTGTAAGAAAGAAACAGGACCATCACGCTTTGAGACCAGTTCACTAAAGCTAGAGGCATCCTCCACATCAAGAACTTGAAATCCATTTAGATAACCAAGCAAAAGAACATGCTTAAAGATAGACTGCTCAAGCTCCAGCCTATCAAAACCAGCCCATGTTACCTGTTGGCAAAAACGTAAAGGAGAAATTGTATTACAGGGAAAGACAGTGGATACAGGAGCAGATAATTTAAATTGTAAAATTTGGGACAGCAGCAAGTCCATCATAACAAGAGCACTTGACAGGATTATAGCAAATTCACGCAACCTGCATATGAGCTAGATGACAAAAGTATATAATAACTCCATTTACCAAGTCAAAGCCAGTAAAACAAACATTGAAGCTAAAATCAGTTAACTCATTGGGTGCATATGAACTATCAAGTCTGACCACATTAAAGCGTGTGAAATAAATATAAACATGGAACCTAGGTACAGTTTATTTGTTACCTTGTAGGAAGTTGGAAGGAAGTTATTCAAATTAACATGATTATTCCCTAGGATAGCTCACCGGTTCTGAATACATTCCTGCTAAGCTAGTTAGTAAACAGACTCACAAATGTTTTCCTGCAGTAGAATACATGGGTAAAAATATGTCCCTCGAAGTGAAGAGTGGCCTGTAAAGTTCTTGTATTCAATCACTAAAAAGTTCAACCGTGCATCTCTTATCATATGTTGGCAGTGTCTAATGTGTGCGTACTGGAAGAAATAACTTCAGCGAGCTTTTAAATGCGCTTAAATTAGCCAAAAGCTTGAGTGAGCGCATAATAGTCATTGATATCTTCAGTTGTAAACTAATCCATACGTCATATTAGGCCTAATTCATTGGGAGATTGATATTCGTTCCGCGACATTTGGTGATGAAAGAAAAATATCAGACTCACAATCGTGATCAAGTCCTTCGTGTGCCTAGTGATTAACCTAATGAAAACTAGAATCATTATAGAATAAGCAAAAGCAAAACGTATTAATATAATTATAGAATAAGCACTACTACATGAATTTATTCAAATTAAGAGGCAATATTTCCCGCTCACTCGGTTTCCACGAAAAAAAAAAAAAAACGCGCACTAGATGTCGAACCACACGGCATAAAGCAAGTAGTTTCGTCCGTTCGTTTGAGCGACCTTAACATAATAAATCCGAAAACGGAGAAGTACCTGATCCTTGTGATCCTCAGAAGGAGAGGAGATGGAAGAAGCGACAGAGGCGCCAGCAGAGCGTACAGTGGAAGCAACGGTGCTAGCATTCGTGGACACAGTCTTGAGGCAGGAAGAGATAATCCTCAATGAATTGGGCAACAAGCCGTTGTTCTTTCCCTTGCCTTTCTTCATGATAATTCCACGGGCTCAACTTCCACCGAAAGCGAAAGGGCAAAACTAGTGATTTTGACGCGAGGGTCTGGTACCTCGAGGATGGGCGCTGCCAGCAGCGTCACCGCTTCCACCGACAAGAAACATTTCCGATCAGAGAAGAACGGAAATTTCATTCGATTGAGAGACGATCAAAGCAAGATATGGAGGTGGTTAAGACGGGCTTGTTAACTGGGTTTGACCTGAAGCAGATGAGAAAGTTGGGAATACTCTGTGTGTGCTCAGATTATATCAAAGCTTGCTACTACTGTAATTGCTTTCGCTTTCTCTCCCATCACTGCTGCTGTGAGCCTCCTCCGCCAGTAATTTCTATTTTTCTCCCCTCTCTCCCTCCGCTTTTTTCTCCAGCCAGTTTTGTTTTGATCGTGGATAAAATAAGACCAACGGACCGGGCTCCGTAGATACTAGATACTAAGATACAGATCCTCCTCCTGCATTCGCTATTTGAAATTTCAATTTTGTAACTAACCAAAAACATTTGTATTGATTTTCTACCGGGAAAATCTCAAAATTTTTAATTCAAATTTCAGTACTGCTATAATTGCAAATATACAATTAAATTAAAACTGTTGTATTTTTATATTAATTTATTAATTATATTTTGATTAATGATAAACATAGTATTAAAATACTATTAAATTAATATTTTGATTAATTCAATGAAAGAAAATAATAATAACTGTAAGAGCTTTGTTCCTTTAAATGCTCAGCTTAAATTAATTTTATTTATCTGGAATACTTTTAATGGGTGAACAAATTATATTTAGATGCCCAAAGCTATCACAAATGACAAGAGCCAAAAGGAATGTAAATAAAGAAAGTTATAATCAATGGGATTAAATCAAGTAAAAAGGATTGGTCATTTCTAATATAATGAACTAAAGTTTGAATCAAAGATATGCTCAACCATATTTCAAATAAGATTATCCCTGATAAAAAAAAAAAGCATTTGTATGCAATAAAACTTCAAGGTTTTGACTTGCAATTGAATCTTAAGGTTTTGATTTAAAACATAATATTCTTGAGTTACTCCTCACCCTATTTGTTATCTTTCTTATTTTCAGTGATTATTATTCTTTATTTGTGACATCAAAACTTTGTTTTATTTAGTACCAATATAAGAAAAGATGACATTAAAAATTCATAATTAAGCACTCAATCATATTAGGTGTTTGACTTTTCACATTGATCTAAACACACTCACATTTTAATAATGTGGTTGTTTTCGTTACTCACACTTTTTATTATTTTTCTTTTAAGATCCAAACTAAAAAGATACTAAGCAAAGTGAAAATCTACGTAAATATAATAGAGTGATTGGATTATCTGATAATAAAAATATCAAAATATAAAACAACAACATTGTGTTGATTGAGAGACTGTGAGATCACTTGAAACAAGGGAAGTGTAAAGTTATTTTTTTTTTTTAACTATTGAGTGAGCATTTTGAGTGGTTAGAGTTAGATTATTGGAATGCCCCTTGGAATAATTAGAAAGATAAGAAATGCTCGTGCCCGGTCAAGGACTCTTTAAAATATGTGACTATAAATTGTATTTGTCAAGAGCCATTAATGCCATTAGAAAGCCTGAAGGTTGGAAGTTGGAACCGTTGGGCCAACGATGTATTCCCCGCAACTGGACATGCTGGAGTTTTTTTTTTTTTTTTTTATCACAAATGATAAAATAGGTTTCATCGGTTCGTCCACTTTAACTCTTTTTAAAGCAGACTATTCGTAATTAAAGCTCTTTTGTATTTTTAAATTTTAAATCTTTCAAATAACATTTCACACAACACAAATTGTTGTTCTTTATCAAATCAAGATTCAAACGTTACCAGTAAGAGTGATTATTAGAATTTGAATGATAAAAGTTCTTTTATTTTCTTGCCTCACACATTTTTGAATGTAGATATTTTAAAATCAGGAATGTGCTAAGTGAATATGATGGGATGAAGGAAGAAACTGGAGTTACAAGGCAGATTCATAAATGTATATAAAATATCTATCATGATAACATGCCACGGTTAACTGTCATCATCCAGAAGGTTGTTAAACGCAGCATGAAAACGTTAAGCACTCGTGGCTGTCTTTCTGTCAAGCGCAAAGATTAATTTTTGCTGTAGGCCAACTAAAGCCAAATTTCTTTAATCATTTCCAATTCTACCTTTATATTAACTACACGTATGAAGAAAAGCAGGGCAGAGAAGGAACCAAAAAAAAGAATGCATTTTTTTTCAATTAAATAACTCAATATTTGATCTCTTCTAAAAAAATTCTAATTATATACATATGATGTGAGATTAGTCTTTAAAAAAAAACATTGTTTGGCTCAAAAAAAAGGTGGTGAAAGAAATATCTCCAACATCCTTTCTCTGAACCCTACAAAAATTTCTCACAAGAAGCAAGACTAAAGCTTGCTTTCCTTGTGCTTCACGTACTGAGCAGAGTTTTCAACTGCTTCAGCGCAGTCTGATTTCTTTCCCAAAAACGAAAAACTAAAAGGGAAGATAAGGATCATGAGATGTCTGTCTTTCCTGGTTCCTCTGCACTATTCAGAATCAAGGAGCTCTTCCTGGAAGAGCTTTCGGAAAAATGGCAACCGACTCTTCTTCATGCTCTTAAAGCAGCTAAGATTGCCATTCAGAAGCTGCACAATCTGCAACACAAATCCAAACATCTGTTCCTTAAATGGTGAACTTTCTTATATGCCAAGGCTTGTAAACATAAACCAAGAACAAAACATGCCTGTCTCATGGAGGGTCTGCGAATTGAGGACTGGTGTATGCTCAAAGAAGCCACCAATAGCACAAGATTCATCTGCCGTGTATCGAACGCATCACCTAGTGATGGATCTATCAGCTCCCTAATCCTGTTCTTTTTCAACAATGGTTTTGCCTGCAAAATTTGCAGCACGCTAAATAACACTTTCCTGTTCTTCTGTGAAGGCTTCTTTGTGTGTGTTTAAGGGTAAAAACATACCCACAAAACAAGGCTTTGTTGTGAATAATCAAGGGCTCGCCTACCAGTGACCAATTCTAACAGCAGAACGCCAAAAGCAAATACATCTGTTTTCTCGTCTACTATGCCATGAAGCAAGTACTCAGGAGCAAGATAACTGTTCCAGTTTAAATAAAAAATAAAAAATTAGGTGAGGAGAGGTAGAAATATGAAGCATCTAAACTTGACGAATTAAGGTCTTCACAACACAAACCCAAAGGTTCCTTCGAATTTTGAAACGGTATGGTGAGTCCAGTTCTCTGGCAGCCATTTTGCTAGCCCATAATCACATATCTGCAATAAAATTTCATAACATTTCAAGCTAATCCTTACTATATTGTTTAGAGTATTAAACTCGTAACTAGAAAAGCCAAAATCAAACCTGCGGCTCGTAATCCTCTGTCAGTAAGATATTTGCCGCCTTTATATCTCTGTGGATAATTCTTCTTTGACAGCCCTCGTGGAGATACAATATACCCTTGGCCGTCCCTAACGCAATGTCATACCGAATGCACCATGGCAGATTTTCCTTGGAACCTAATAAAGCAGGAGAGCGAGAGATTTAAAGTTTTGATCAAAAAAGTCATTTGTGGAAGGAAAATCGTTGAGCACATACCGTGAAGTACTGAAGCTAAGCTTCCTTTTTCAGAGAATTCAAGAACAAGGTGCATGCCTCCTTCAACGCCGTAGCCAACTAGCTTAGCAGTATTGGGATGATTAACATGCGCCATTATGCCCAGTTCTGATAAGAAGTCGCTTATAATCTCATCTTGGGTTCCACGTGTCAGCTTTTTAATAGCCACCAGCTGACCATCTGGTAAGCACCCTTTGTAAACTTCAGCATACCCACCCTTCCCGATAAGGTTTTCTACAACGGGGCAAAAAAAAAAAAAAAGGACGCAATAAGATGAGCATTTCTCAGTGAGAGAAGCCAATTTTGAGAACACGTTAGTGCATACCTTGACTGAAGGAACTGGTTGCGAGTAGAATTTCCCTGTGTGTAAAGATCTTCCATGGTGAATTGTGGAGAGACGAATCTGCACCTAAGCGGGAACTTGGAAAAATAGTCTCTCTCATGCTTCTGCTCATTCTCTTAGACAGCTTGAGGACACTGAGAGGAGGATGCATGGTGGTAGGTGAGGATTTTTTAGACCTGGTCGTCAGATGTTGCAGAAATCCACGCCATTTAGAAGCAAATTTTGACTTATCTTGAGCCTCAGAATCTACGGTGGGTTCTTTGGAAGAACTTGTGTCGGATTCTGAGCTTCGAAAGTAGTCCTCAAGAACCCCAACAGGGGAATCTGCTTTCTCCTTCATTTCTTCAGGCCTCAAACCCAAAACCACCCAACTCTCTACCTTCTTTCACAAAGAGAAATGGAAAAATTTGTTCGGGTTCTTCTTCCAAATTTATGAGAATTATTTATGCAACATGACGAGGTATTAAAAGCAACCCAGAAGACACAACATAAGACTTTGTTTGACAATATAGATAACCACAGGAAATAGCTAAAACTAAGAAACGTTCTGAAAGTTTACTGAACAAGAAAACAGAGGACACGGCACAGAGGATTCTAGACAAAGTATCACAATACAGAGTAAAACTGGCTAGAACGGAAACGCTGAAGGAGATTCAGGGAGACAAGAACAGAGGACAGAGGAAAATAGATAGTTTTGCGTATAGAAATGGCTCAGAGACACTTGAGAGGGGAGATACGGACATCACAGGCTGAGGCTGCTTACTTAGCCTTTCCGCTTCAACAAACAAGGAACACAGGGCTTTTGAATAAATTAGAGTCACAATATTAAAATAAGAAATAAAAAGGAAAAAAGAGTTTTGTTGTGTAGGGGGTGGAGATATGATTGAAGATTAACATGGATGGACGTGAGAAATAAGAAAAGCAGAAAAGTGAGAGAAATGATTAATAATTTGGAATGTAGAAGAAGACTGAAGAGGTGGCGAAGATGGCTTTATCCGGGCAGGGCAGCTTCTTTGGTCAGAGACGTCTCGGCTTCTGTCTGTGGTCTTCCCTTTGATACGGCACGTGAATTTCGTCACGTAACGTGAAATTTGTGTCGTTTCAATTCAAGCCAGGACCACCCAACACCGGACCGCTCTTTCAGAAATCAGAACATTGTCAAGTTCACAACCTAAAATTACATCTTTGGACCTGTGATTTTACTTTTTTATAAATTCAAAATTTTAAAATCATACAAAATAAATTTATTTTTAAAGGTAAGTCGTGTTTATACTTTATAGCCTATAATAAATATTATTTTGATTGATGATGTTATTACCAAATCCTGACATAATATATATTTAAAAAATATGTCTCTTTATGACTCATTAATAGTAATAATAATTTTTAAAATTTAATATTAAATTTAATAATAAAAATTTAAAAATTAGTATTATTTTTTACCTAAAATTAATATTACCAATATCAATATCACCGTCAATATCATCAACATAATTATAAAAGTTGTAAAGAGTCAAATTGATAATTATTCTCAAATAATTTTTATATTATATATTCATAAAGGTCTTTAGATGTTCTTTCATCAAAATTTGAAGCTTTTCTTTTAGCCAAACCATTTTTTTCCTTTTTAAGGTCACTTTCGATCTCGTATGCTAACCCAACCCTTTATTTGTTGAATAAATGTATTATGTAACGATATATAGGGATTAGTGGCAAATAGTCCGATTTAATTAACCATATGTATCTAATCAAATAGGTGTTGAACCCAGCTTGGAATCTTAAACGGAAATTTGTTGCTCCTGGCAAGAAAAAAATAATAGCAAGTTTGGCAATGTTTGATATTATTATTTGAATTGAATAAATTACATGATGTGTACCAACTTTACATCTATATGTTATGTTCACACTAAAAAAAAAAAAAGTGGTGTCTGTATTTTCTCATTCTAAAATATTTATTTTATACTAAAAACAATAGAATAAAAAAGTCGACATGACATTTATTTATATTTAAAAAAAATTGAAAAGTGCTAGTAATGAAGTATACACTGAAGTGTTTGAACTTTGGACTTTGAATTGCAGTCTCATGTTAGTTGTTCAGCATTCCATGTCGCTGCGGACAATGAAAACGAGATGTGACCGTATTTAATAATTAATTTTGATCTCATGCAGGTACCACAATTTTGTCGTGGCATGCTCGATGTCCCATAGCTATCTTCATGTTAAAACGGATAAAAACAACATTAAGTTTTTTTTTAAAATAAAAACAAAAACAAAAACAAAAATAGAGAAACTAACGGTCTCTGACCTGAACCTTAGAATTAAGAGGGACAGGTGCAATATTTTCTTACACTGAACAGTTCCCATCAACTGAGTCAAGAGGGCGAGTAAGGGGAAGGCGTTGCCAATAAACAAACGCAGTGCATGATTATTATTCACTAATTAATTGATTAATTAAGTCGTAATCGGGTGTCACTTGCGTTGTAAATTAGCGTGTAGGAAAAAGCGTAAGGGACATAGCGTAGCAACCAATCCCGGGGGATGAAATTATAAAATATATACATACATACGGTTAGTTGCCTTGGTTATGATTTCCGCGTCATTAACAAAATCGCAGTATTCGCAGAAGAGACCCCTCATCCAAGGATCTGGACTTTGTAACCACATACACTCAATACCCTTATTATTCATTGTTATTATGATTTTTGGCCTTTACTCAATACACTTCATTATTAGCACTCGCTATTATGTTCTTCACCAACAAATCCTCTAGGTCCCAATCCTTCATCATTTAATACCCTTTCCACATCGTTTCCATTATATGCGTGATCAACAATCCCCCCCCCCTCCCAACCTTAATTTTTTTATCATTAAAAAACCCTTATTATACAATATTTACCCATTTAACTATATTGCCACGTACTAGCTAGTTGAGCCGAGGTCTAAATGTCAAATTTTGGCAATATAATGAATTTTTGTTCCTTAAAAAAGGGGTTTTCGGTTTTCGGTAGGTGTTTTTTCAAATTTGGATTATGCATTCAATAAGTTTCTTAATTGCAACCGTTAGATTTAATTAATACTTAAAAATTATTGAGATATATTTTTCTTCAAAAATTTCTAAACAACCCTCACAATTAGAACACTTCTTACATATATTATCCCTCCTAAAAATTTAAAATTTGGTTATACAAGCCATTTGATAAAATCAAATAGTTGTTGTCATACTACATGCATAAGATATTCATTGAATGAGTAGATTCATACCATTTACTAGCTTCAAATCCTTTGTTCCCTAATAGTCTAATATAAAATGTCATGAGGCCCATTTATGAGTTAATAGCAATGTTTTGGGACTTAAATGGTTAGACTAGTCAAACCATCACACAATTAAAAAAAAGTGATTTGGTTCAAGCATTTAACTCATTTTGATAGTTTCGTTATGTCAACTCGCTGTGATCCAAACAAGTTTTGAAAACTCAGTAAAAACCCAAAATTCAAAATAGTTAAATTGTTTTGAACTATTTTTTTCCTTTTACCTTTTTTTTAAGCAAACCTTTTACCCTTATTTAGTAATACAATTTTTTATTCAATTTAAAAATATTAATGTCAACTTACTGCTAGATTATCATAGTAAAATATTGAGCAAATGATTTGTATATCGGCATTATATGAATGAAACTGTAGAAAAAATTAAAAACTCATTTACCTTAAAAAAACAAACAAGGTAAATAATATATGTATATTTGTATGTATGTATGAAAAAATGAGAAAATTAAAATTTAATATGTTATAATTGGACAAACTCTAAACATGGAATGATATTGTCAATATTTTTAATGTTTTATTTACATATACGTGTGTGTGTGTGTAAATATTATTTTTTCTAAATTATCAAGTTATTGATTTAACTACTAGTCTAATTAGTTAAATAATGAAAACTGTGGTCCTGGTTTGATTTTTAAAAGGGAGAATTGCATTCAAAGCCCCTAGAACCAAGAAATTTGCAAACAAGGTCCAAAGGAATATAAAATTATTCTAAGAGTTTAAAGACCTTATTTGCAATTATATTTTTTAGTAGGATTATCCATTTGCCCCTCCTATAATTAGTTTATGTTTGTGTGAATCTCTTCTTTCTCACTCTTCTCTCTCTTCCTGTTTTGTGTTGATCACAAAGGGGGCCTATGGTGGCAGAAGCAAGGACATGTGTGTTCATGTCCCCATCCTTCTTCCTTACTCTTTCTTCTCTTGCCCCAGACCTTGTATTCAATCACAAGAGAAAGGATTATTCAGCCTAGAATTTGTGAAGATGATGAAGTAGGAGTGTCTTGGCAGGACTTTGCTTTAGTACTCAGGGATATATGGTTGCAAGCACTGAAGTGGTAAGTGATTTAAACTTACTTCCCCATCTCTCTCTCTCTTTCATTTTGAAGATTGCACATGTGTGTAGAGAGAGGGTTATATTAAAATTGTGTGAGTTTTTAAGGTTTCTTAGGTGAAGAATGGTGAATATGCTATTTGCATTTTACATAAGGTAAAAGTTGAACTCTTTGGATTTGAAATTACCTATGAGCCCAAATGGATTTTGTGATGTGAGAAAACCATAATGTAGTGTTGTAGAAATATGAATGTTATCTTGTTAATGTAAGTGTCCAACTGTATTAAATATATATAATGGTGAAATTGTCCTCAAGACTTTAAGTGTGATTTGGTTGCTAATATAATCTAACTTGGTTGCTGAAATAATCTGACTTGTTTCCTAAACTAGGTTAGTAATAGATGTTTTAGAGTGGATTATTTGTTATGAAATTATGATAATTTACTTGTTCATATTGAGTGTTCATATATATATTAGGAAATTCATGACCTAACCATTGTTATGAAAATGTCCTATCAAAAACACTAGATTATGTATTGTAAAAACATTAATATTGTATTGTTTATATTGTGAAAAATAAAAATTGGGTTTCTATGTGGACATTTTCTCATGTTAATTTATTTGTTGCAGGTTCACACAAGAGATGGATTATTTTGATCATTGTTTCCCTAGTTTGAACTCTGTGAACATGAACTTGTCAATTTTGAACATATTCTTGTGAGTATATAAATTTTTACTTGTAAATATTCAAACTTGGACTTGTCACTATGTGAACCTTTTGTTATTAATACAAGAACTTGCAATTGACAAAATGTGAGTAATTACCTTACATGATTTAATAATTGTCTACATTAATTGCATTGATAACTTGTGGAGGTATATAAAGTGGTTAAGGAGAAACAGCCATAAAAGACATATCTTTGTACGGGATGACATGAGTTTAAGAAAGAATTCTTAAAGAATAATAAAGGATTGGATGAGAGTGAAATTATACTCTATTTCTTTGGATTTATAGGGAGTTAGAAACAAAAACGAAGAATTAATTTTTATTATTGGAATCTAAAGTCGTGCAGATGTGAACATATAGTTTTAAAAATTGAATTTGCTATCACTGAACCTTAGTTATGAATATATAAAGTTGTAAGAAGTTTAATTTGCGAATAGCTAAATATAAACCTATGAATATTAGAATTTTTACTTATAAATTTATGAACTTTGATAATTTATGCATGACTTTGATGATTGTAGTATTCATGTCATTACATGCCTTAAAAGCTAGAACAATACTTTGAATGTTGACCATTCTCTATTTACCATCCTTAAATACATGACCTAAGAACTAGTAAGTACTAGATGTGACATTTTATCTTGAATAGTGAAGCATCCCAATAAGAACCAGAGGAAAACAAAAATGATAAGATAAAGCATCAGAATGTAATTAGTATTACTTTAGCCAGGATTGTGTCTTTGCTATCTTAAATTTATTTTTTTGTATATGGAATTGATTTTTTTTTTACAAATGGATATATGGCAAATATTATGGTATTTGTTTGGAGAACACTTAGCATAGTGTAAATAGAATTATTTGCAATGAAATGTACAAGTTTTCCTACTTTATGCATAACATAAAGTCTGTATATAATATGACAGGGTTCGCTTATTAAAAACATAATATCTATTTATTTTACATGGTCCTTATAGTTAAGTTGAATATTTGTATAAGTTTTACAAGTTTATGAGCAATAGAAAATTTATATATAATATGATAAGGTCCATTTATTAATTAACAACACAATGTCTATTTATATGGCACACCTAAACATATACACAATTGCAATAGTTGTATGACATAAACTCCACAAATAACAATATCTTTTCATTGAAATGAGAAGAACAATTACATCTAGTCTATATAATTTCATGTTAGTATTAGCTTTTATACTAAAATAAGCATTGACGTAAAATTTTACATCACATGTCATGTATAATATATACAAAAAGAGAGTAGCTATATCCAAAACATATAAGGGTTACTTGTCTATATCCATTCATCTCTAGAATAGGGGCAGAAAGGCATTGGACGGCTAAATTATCTTCTTCAGTGGTTGCATGCTTTCTCTAGAGTAAGGTAAGCTAAAATCTTCCAAATCGATATCTCCGTACTGTGAAGATAGAAAAATTCCATATGAAAATGCCAGTAAATAATCTATCTTGCATTATTAAATTATTGCCACATAATTAATGCTCTATATTATATATCTTAACATTAAATATAAACAAGTTAATGTTCATATTTTCATATCACACAATCCAGTGTTTTTGGATATGACATTTTTATGATATTGGATAATTCATGAATTTCTCAATTCACAAAAATGTGCACACTTACTCTTACGGATCATTTATAGGTGCAGTCTGTCTACTAATATATACATGACTAGTTTTGTCATTGAACTTAAGCAATTGTTGTACTCCAACATCATCTATAAAATCTATCGATGTGCTTGAATCAATGTCAATTGCAATCTTCATGTCACTTTCATTATCTCCATGGGAAACTTCTAATGATATAAATAATCTAAGCCCTACATACATCATTCCTTCTATTATAGTCATTGCAATTACATATTCACCCTCATACTTCATACAACTCTCAACAATCCTTACAAAATAACCCCCACAATGGAAGAAAAAAACAATTTATTTGCAAAACTACTTGCCATTTATTGTATTAACCTAAAATGAACAAATTAATCTAAGAAAATATTCACATATAGAAACTCAACTATTATTTTATATAACGAAACATTCAATATAAAATAAGTTAACATTCCTATTTTCACAACACAAAAACCAATGTTTTCATAAGGCATTTTCATCATATTGAACAAGTCTTAGATCCCTCCATTCTCATACAAAAATCCAATATGAATAAGCCAACAATCATGATGTTGTAACACATATTCAAATTCAACACTTCCATTTTCACCTTATAGTTTAGCAATTAAGTCAGATTATATCAACAATCAAATTATATTAGAATCTCTGATTTGAACACCATGTGCATTTTGTACAATAAACAATCCATCGCACATGTACCATTCTACTCTATATAAGACCCCTATTAAATGCAACTACTTTGCATTATATAAGAATCAAAAGGCTAAATCCTTGTCAACATTTAGCAAGAAATTGACATGCAAAAAAACCATCCCATTTAAATTGGTCATTTCAACTTACCTCACCAAGCATGTGCAGACCATAGAGTTTAGATTACCTTGCCAAGCTCCTTCATCTAACTCCAGCTTTTTCGTATTTTGGCAGCAAAATGAATGACCACAGCATTAGTCACGTCAGACCATAATACATAGAAAATTTTGCATGCAAACACTAGTTAGAATGGACACATTTTGACTTTTATCCACCTCGCAAGTTAGTCTCATTAGAATCAAAGCTGAAATAACTTCAATCCATGGAGCTGGCCATAATTTTCCTTCTCTGCACATCTCCGTCTTTGTCAATTCTAGCTTATTCTCTTTCTCCATCATTAAGGGTATAGGCATATTTTCTCGCTAAAACGTAACAGCATCAAAAGTTCTTGGGTTTGCAAAATAAATTCAAAATGTATTGAGTCTTATTGTAAATTTCTCTAGTTTGGGGGCACTAGGTGCGATTTTCTCTTTTCAAGGCATCGGTTAGTGGAATGGCATGCCACCTACTCTTCCGTCTTCCTCGTCTTGTTGTCTTTTTTCTGCATCTAATGTGTTTTTTCACCCAATAAATAATAAAATAGGAACACAAATAAAAAATGTTAGCAGACTGATAATTTTCCATGACATCTTCGTAGTTAGCTTCGTAGTTGACCGAGGAACAAATTGAATTCCAGTCCTAAATAGTTCATATATTGAAAACTAATCAACCACACAAGATCATATACGTTTTATTTATTGACTTTTATGATCCTTACAGAAAAACCAAGAATAGAATATTAATATTACATTATATAAAATTTCATCATTTTTATTGTTAATAAATATCCTCCTATTAAAACCAATATTATTTAAAGCACAGTTTGAACACTAAATGTGCATACCGTTCTGAGCGAGTTTGAACCAAGAATAAAAATTTATTTAACATTTTTATTGAAGTTACACATACATAAACTTATCTATTTTCTAAAATGTACTCAATTTAAAAAAATCGGTGATTTCAATAAAAAATAAAATTAATTGCATAATGTATTAATAGAACAGAAATACGTGTATATTCAACGAAATTTATTTAAAAAACATACAATCTAATCTTTTCAAAAAATCAGGAATATAATTAAAAACCCCGGTCTTTCCCTTCGCCTGCTGAATAGAGATTGTAGTTTTTGCTTCTTCATTTTTTTTAATAAAAATTTGATTGGACACATCGACAACCCAACCGGTATTCAATTGGTGCGTTCTCCCTCTCTCTCCCACTTTCCCTCACACACTGAACTCGCATTCCTTCCCAGTTATATTTATAAATAATTTTTATTAACCTGATGAATATTAATATAATAAAAAATAATAAAATTTTAAGCATAACTCTTAAAAAGTAAAAAATATAATATTATTTTTTTATCTTTTTCTCTTACTTTTTAAAGATGATTTAAACATTTTATTTAAAATAAAATATTATTATCAATCTAATAACTTATAAATTAAACCACTTCATTCTTTAAAAGATGATCAATAAAATAAATTGGTGAAAGTATGTTTTTACATTATAGAACGTGTGCGTTAGATGCATTCCATATACGTTATCTACCACCAGCCTCGTTTACATAAAGTTGCATAAAATCTCTGGCCAAAAAAAAAAAAAAGAAGTTGCATAAAATCACATGAAAATTATATACGGAGATTACATAAAATTAATTTGCAGAAAACTCGCAGTCGTGCATTAATATTGCACAGAATACACGAAGGATCAGGAATATTATTTTTAAAACCACATAGATGTGTTTGTCACTCTAGTTTTAAAACAACACGAATAATCAATGTGGCCAAAAAAACAAATAATCAATTTGGAAAATAAAATAAATCAATAATCACACAAATATGTGTTTGGCATCCTACTTTTATGTAATATATATATATATATATATACCGATTTGTCATACACGAATAAATAAAATGAAGTTCCAAGACCAAGGTGGAAGTCATATTTTATTTGAAATAATATAATGAAGTTTAATTTCAAGCAGAAACGTGAGAAGTTTGGCTTTTAATATCGTTCACAAAAAAATAGGTGTATTATTTGACCATGAAAAATATGGGATGATCACGTGAAGGAAATGATCGTTACAAAAATTCAATCTTTGTGTGATAAAACTGACGAGTTCCATGCAAATGCATGCATGCGACAGCTAAAAGAGAAATTAAAAATGGGTAGACCCGAAATTGAGCAAGTTGAAACCGATCGATGTTGATGTGATTTATTTATTGATTCCCTTCCTTTAATATATATATGATGTGATTATTGACTTTGATTCAAAGGAGTGTTTGAAACGTGTCAAATGCAAACTCATTTTAGATAATAGATGGTTGACTTGAACATAATTATTAACAACTGCTGCTTCAAATTAAAGGGTTATTTAATTGATAAGAAGACACATTTAAAGATTTGAGTTCGACTACTAATTCAACTGTGAAGGGGGAAAAAACATATTACAAGGTTGAAATTCTAAATATATTGCTGAGATTTGTTTGAAAGAGAATATAAGAATAAAGTGAAGCCATAGTAATTTTTTGAAGAAAATCGAAAAAAAAAACAAATAAGCTATTGCGGCATCATGGAGTGTTTAAACTTTAAACTTTAAAGTGAGTCATTGATACTTATATAATTAAACCTTTCTGATGTCACGAGAAGTATAACGAAAAAGAGTTAAAGCATGAGCAGAAAAAAGAAATTTCCCGTGCATATATATATTTTTTGATGAAAATAACTTCAAATTGAATAATAAAACCAAACTATCCTATATTCCTATTAAGACACCTATGTCTTCTTGCAAAGATTGTAAAAGCCATGGTATCTTACTAAGTTCAGCTATAAACTTAATATAAGATAATTTATACAAACGAAGTCCAATAGTAATATTTTGACTAATTTGAGAATCAAATTGTTCCTGTAGAAAAATGAAATTCTTGTAAGCAAGGAATGTCTCTAAAAGTGAATGATTAATCCATTTCAGAAAATTGTTATTTCAGAAAATTGTTATCTACATAAATCTTTTAAATTCTAACTTTCTAAAATGGTTGAACTCTAAAGGCTAACTTCGTTGATATTGCCATGCACACATGGGATGGCAAAAATGTTAATGCTCGAATTTAAATTCGTATGTTCTTTAATGAAATTAGCGAAAGCAAGTAGTGAATAAGTAAGCATTCAGTAGGGGAGAGAAGTTGGTTAGTCGAATCCTCCATGTGAAGAGAAATTTGCAGACATCAGAAGTGACAATATCTGCTCTTCCCGATTCAATTCTTGGAGGAATTATAGAGCAAGTGAGCTAGCTTTGTTTTCTCATCGCCTAGCTTATTTATCACTGAGTTTTTTTTTTGTTCACTTTTTTTATTTATTTAACGCCCTTTTATTCTAATATAATAAAAATATAAAATACATGTGCGCTTGCAATCCTACAGAAAGGGATTGTATGACTTCTTAATTAAATACAATAATTGAAATTTAAGTTGGTGTAAATGTAAATTTCAAAAAAAAAATCATCTCAAATTGAGTCTCATATATTGTACCCAAGTCTCATCTTATAAAATTATAAGGGATTGGAGAGCAAAAATATCATGCAACTTTATTTTTTAGGAAACATCCAATATTGTTCTTAAGTGAATAAAGGTACAAGAATACTTATGAACTTATCATAATGAGTGCAATAATCTTTATGTAGTTAAAATTGACTAATGTCTATTAAAAAAAGGAAGGTACAAAAATACTCAAAACCTTTGTTTTCATAAGCTTATGGTAATAATAACTTAATGTTGACCTTCTGGGTGCTGAATGTGATTTTGTAAGTTTTGACTATTACTTTATTAGTAATAATTTTTCTTGAGTTTACCAGTTTAACTATAATTTTTAATATATAATATTTAAAGTATATTAATTTAATTTCAAACCATCCAACCTTTAAAATATGAACTTGTGCTACTTCCAGTTCTTGTGTGATCCTCCGTCTACAATTTCATGTTCCCGTTGCTTTTCTAACCAAATTAGTTGAGAGTTTGCATCTTGATAATTTTTTAAAACAAGTTAAAATCTCCAATAAAAAAATACTTGTAAAGAATAAAAATATAATAAAGAATAAATCCGGGACGTGCATATTTTTATTTAATTTTTATGCCTCAGAATTTATATAGACAGATGTCAATATTCAACCCTACTTTTTTAACCTCAGTGAATCGATTTCCAGTTAACTCCACAATAATAAATTTCCTCAACAAAGCTGGCTCTTAAAAATCGTCAACATAAAATTTGAAAAGGAATAAATTATTGAATAGGAAGAAAGAAGAAAACAACTCCATACAATTGTTTTCGGGTGTTTACTTCCCTCTCAAATCTAAAAATAATATATTTAAAGACAAACACGCCCATTTATATCTATCTCTTTCTCTTTTTCCTCTTACTAAAAAGATTAATATACACTCTCCGCATTTAAAAATATAATATATTTGTAATCTCTTGAGATGTAATTATTTTTTTCTCTAAAAGTGTCCTTATTAATAATGACTATACATTTTAGATTGAAGTTTTGAAAATACCCTTAGTGGTATGACATTTCTCACGCCTGCCTGTGTCTGTAGATCACTCTCTCTTTCTCCTAAAGTCGAGCTTCTCTCTCACCGTGTTCAGTCTCTGCCGTCGATCGCTTCTCTCATTCTTCCTGTTAGCTCTCGCCTCATCGGCGATCGGATTTCATTTCTATCTTTCCTCTTCCATCGTGGTCTGCCTCAGACTCACCGTGAAAGGAGTGGTTCGAAATGTCGATGGATCTTCGCCGTTCAAGCTCAACAAAAAAGGGATTTGAAGATCTGTCATGGGATGAGCTAATCGGCTGTACAGTTGACGATTCTCTTGATGGGGAAGAAGATATACCCCGAGTCAACTTCTCTGGAGAGGTGACGTCTCTGAATCGGAAGATTTCGTGGGCACCTGGTCCGAAGGATTCTTCGCTTGGGTCTTCCGATTTTTCCGACGTTGTGGTGGTGCAGCAAAAGCAAGTCCAATCGTTTGATTTGAACGAAGAGGCAATGAAGGACAGTGAAGAAGTGAGCAGTGGCAACGGCAACGGCACATCTGACCGGGGAAGAGAAAGAAAAAAGAGGAAGATTGTCCACCCATTCGATCTGAACAAATTTCCATTTCCAGATGAAGATTATGCGCATCTGACTGAAGAAGAGAAAGCCCATAAGCGATTTGTGTACGACACTTTGCATTATATGCTCTGACTAGCATTGAATTTTTGGGCCTTCTGTAGTTCTATATAATTAGTCCAGACTTTAAGCTTATTCTGATGCATAATAGTTTAGTTTATTTTGGTTAGGCTAAAGTTGCATGTCAATGATATTCTTTTTTGGTTAGTCTAATGGATGAATGTATTGACATTTTAGCCACTTCTGCATCTCTATTATATTAGAATGATAGATGATGATATTTAAACTAATGGCAAATGTTTTGAATTAGCGAGCTGTTTTGTTTTGTTTTTGAATTAGCAAGCTTTTTTTTTAGTAAGCTTTTGCGTCTCTGTTATGGTAGGGATTACATGTAGCTAGGAAATTACAAATGGATATGCAGTGTCAATATGCAGTGCTGAATATTTAGCTCTTTCGTAATTATGGAGTTAATTTGAATTCCTAAAGAATTTTTTCTTCTTTAATTTGATATGTAGCATCAATATGCATTGTCAATATAGAAATTGTTGGCAAATTATAAACTACCCACTTCATACACAAATTGCTTCATTTACTATAAAATATTGACTGTTAATATTATGTGTTGCAATTTACATGAAAAATTGTAACACAAAATATTAATGACCAAAACATTGAGGCTTCACAAAAATATTCACCCCTTAATCTAAGCTATCCATCCACTTCTTTTAAGTGTTCTAACACTTCTTGGACTAGGTAGGGATCATACTTGAGTTGATTAGGCAATTCACCCCTTCTTTCCATCACATCCTTCTTCAAATGGCTTGGCTTGTACTTATTTGAACCTTTGTCTTTCATAAAGTCAACCATAGTAGCCCGTCAATGTACCGGAATTGCCATGACTTGTTCCATG
The DNA here is from genome assembly GCF_029017545.1 of Prosopis cineraria. Taxonomy (NCBI): domain Eukaryota; kingdom Viridiplantae; phylum Streptophyta; class Magnoliopsida; order Fabales; family Fabaceae; genus Prosopis; species Prosopis cineraria. The sequence goes on from NW_026555332.1 coordinate 43,191,054, forward strand.
TTCACGTTAGGTCCCTTTCTTCCACACTTGTTTGTCTTTCTATAGCTTGCATCCCCTGTTTCCTTAACTTGATGCCAAATGCGTTGAATGACTCTGATTGAAACTGAATATGCTGAAGCTATCTCTCTTGTTGTAATACTGTTCAATTTACCTTGATAGCTTGAGTTTAATAAGATCTTGTAAATAGAGACACGTTTTTCATTTGATAAGAAACTTCTTCTTTTACATGGTGGCTGCCTTGGTGATTCAATTGTGTTGCGTCCCATATCTGTCTTTGTTTCAAAAGTTTACAAATGTTAGATTTCTTGATAGACCATATAATCTAATAAAATTTTTTTTTTCCTTTTTTGCAGAAAAAATGAGAATTTATACAAGTTGCTGTGGGTGAGCTTTTAAAACTGTGAGGATACCATCAAAGATGAGGATACCATTGTTGTCACCGATGAAGTTATCTCAACAGAGATGAGGCAAAGGTAAGGTTTTGATTTCTTCATGTACATTTTTTATCTTGGTCATTGATTTATTTTTTCCTGGTTTTCAATCTAAAACACGATGAATGGTACTAGTGTGAGACATTTCTTCATTATTAGTTGATTCTTTTTCAATAGCTGTGATATCTGTGGAATGAGCATCATGCCTAATTTGAGGTAAATATTGGATAACTCTATTATGTCATTTTTCTTTATTTGTGATGTTTAGACGTAAGCTTTATGTGCATATGTTTCACGGCAAGACTTTGTTTTTATGCTTGTGACAAATTTTTTTACTTTCTTTATCTCAACTCAATTTTTCTTGAAGAATATACACTCTCATATGAGAATGGCTGCTTTTGTTTTATTTGGTAATCCAAAAGTGCTAGACTCTCGCCCTAATGTATTTTAAGAGCTCATGAGAGTTCTCATATCTAGAAGTTTGTATCTATGAGCAAGGAAATTTACCCTCACATTTATTTTGAAAAATATGTTCATGTTGGCTTTGGCAGTTAAAGGTTCAATACTTTTATGACCATACTACTGTAACAATAGTCATTGCATTGAAATAGTTACCTATCATTGATTCTTCTGCCACCATTGGTACTCCAACCATTGTGTGTGGCGCTGAAGCAGGCTATGATACTGCATCTGGTGCTTTTAACAAAGACATTGATGGGATTAGTGTGACTAAGCCTGATTTATATGCTTCAAAAATCCTATAAGTTTTTGGCATCTGGTATCATGATAATTATTCTAAATCTTTAACAATTCAAAATGATATTGAGAAATGTTTAAATTGTTTTAGTAGCGACAAGGGAGACAACATTAGAGCATCATTTGATTTCTACTTATGGTTATGTCATCCTAGTGTTCAACTTCATATTTCATATATGTGTTGTATTACCATATGGTGTTATTGGTTGTTTTAGTGTTGTCTTCTTCTATCAAAACTGTCATTGGAGATTGTGGGTGAAAATGTAGAACTTGAGAGATTATACGATTCTGTCAATATAATATTATCACTTCACATTTTATAAACTGAATTAAATCTATGAATTTATTAGTCAATAATGCATTATAATTTTCTTTGCACAATACAAAATGAAGATGGTGGGTAGGGAGAGAGCTATCTTTCATGTGCTAGAAAGGTTGATTTTTATCATTGAAGCCATTTAATGCCATTTTACTGTACGTTTTTGTTTAATCATGTTCTCTAACTCATCAGCTGAACATAAATAATTTAGATCATTGAAAGAAGAAATAACAAAAGATGGGGATATTCATGGGCTTCATAAAGAGAGAGATTCTTACCATTTCCTTCATTGATTGTAACATGTTGCTCTTCATTTTGATTGCTGTTCAGGTGGACATTCTCACACATGGGAGGAGCATTTAAGTCTAAAGAAATGGTGTTGTTGTCCCCACCATCTTCCTCATTGGCTGGAGCATTTAAATCAAAGGAGAAGGAGCACTTTTCCATGGTGGAAAAGTACAGTTTTTGTGCCTTTCTTTTCTGTTGTTTTCAATGCTGTCTGATTCCCTTTTAGTGGGATATAAGTTTCTCAAAATGTGAAACACTGCCTCTAATTTTTCATTCCCGCGTGAAGGCTCAATTTTTCACTGTAAATGTCTCATTTTCACTATAAAAGGCTTTATTCCCGCTAGAAGCCTCATACTGTCACTCCAGAAGCCTCATACTGTCACTGTAAAAGTCTTGTACTGTCACTGTAAAAGTCTCATGCTTGATAAAGCATGAGAGAGAAATTCTGAAAATAATAATTTATTCATTGATTGTACTTTTGCCTTTTTCATTTGTAAGGGTAAATTTGGAATTTTATTGATAATTATTCTTTATACTTTTATTGTATTGGTATTGGTGAGGTTGGTAGAAGTGACTTATAAATAGGACCGGAGGGAGTATTTAATAAAGATAAATAAAGAAAGATAAGGTTAGTTGAAAAGTAAATATCTATTTTATTGGAGATGGGGTTCGGTTAAAAATACCTTATATTTTTTAAAAGAGGAAGTAAGTTTTTATAATTTTTCTCAATTTTAAATTAATTTTTTATAATTTATTTTACTTCAATCAAATCTTTATAGTTTGATCCATTGGATTCCTTAATTCTTGAATATTAAACTCCTTGATTCTTTTTTTAAAAATAGATCAATAAATTTAATATTTTTATTACAATTTTCATAACTCAATATTTATATAATTAAATCATGACTTTTAAATAATTTTTATACATACAAAATTTTCATGAAAACAATAAAATTGCAAAATTTAACATTGGATCACATCGATTTTTCCTTTTTTGGCAAATGTATTAAATTTTATTTTTTATAAACTTTAAAATTATTTTTAGTTTGAAAGAATTAATTATTTATTACTAATTTAAACATTCGGGGGATTAATATTTAATAGATAAAAAAGTGAATTAAAATAAATTAAAGAACAAGAACTTAATTTGAAATTGAAAAATATTATAAAAACTTGCAAACTAATTTTTTTTAATAAACAAGTTTATATCCCTATTTCTGTATTTCTAAAGTTTCTTAATGGATGATGATCTACCAACACAAGCAGGAGAGAGATGACGGGAGGATTTATTGTAGGATTTGGATCCAATGCAGTGGAATCTGTGTAGTGTTTGAGAAGTGCGTTAATCTTGACCGTGCTTTTTATCTAAAGGCTAGGAAAGAGGAGAGGTGCTTAATTTATTCTCATTTGAAAAGCACGCAAACATTAAAATTTTAAAATCTACTTTCTTCATTTAAAAATATAAAATATTTTTAATCAAATTTTACCTCTCAATAAAATAATTACTTGCTTTTTAACTAATCATATCTTTTTATATTTACTTCTATTAAACACTCTACAATAATTGTAAAGTTATTATTAAAATAGATACTTTTAAAAAATAGATTATAATTATATTTTAAAAAATTAAAAATATTTTATACTTTTAAATATTTTATTTTTTAAAAAATATCTTACATTTTTTAAGTGAAGGGAGTATTTTGTGATAGTCTCGTTGCTGCCGTGACATCAAGCTCCAGCGACTTCTCATCCATCACCAAGAACTTTGACTCTTCCTTATCTCATCATGCACCGACATCGGCACATATCTGTTGTCTTCCTTTGTGTCGGCATCCTTTAGATTGGATTTCCCACTATGAAGAATGGCTCTCCATTGTAGCACCCTTCTCCGAACACAATGCACTTTCCAAGTAGTCACATTTTTCATCTCCTCTTGACACGCCCAGCGTCACCACCCTAAGATTTTTTTTTTGGGCATAGGATCCCTAATTAGCCATGCATAGAAACTTGTAGTTCTTCTTACCCACACAAGCTTGCTCGATTCATCACTACGAAGTCTAGATTTTTTTTAATTATTATCATTGAAATTGGTTGTCTCACCACAGTCCCATTTCTGGATGCTCTGTCAAGTTGTAAATAGAAATATATAAAAAAGAACGACCAAGAGGCAAGAAAAAATAAATTTTAACATCTTAATGTTTGAGTGTTTCGCACCTGAGAAATTAATTAGGAAAAATGATAATAAAATTTTTCTTATTTATAAAAATGATAATTTAATATCTCAAAATATAATAATTTTTTTGAAATCTTTTAAAATTTTTTTGTAATTAATGAATTTACATAAATTATCAAATTATCTTTATTAAAAATAAATAATTTATAAGTTTTATTTAAATATTTATAACTTTTTTTTATATTCGCAACAATACAACGAATTTTTTATTTGGTATTATATTGTTGGGAATATAAAAAGGAAATTTGTGAATATTTAAACAAAATTTGTGAATCATTTATTTTCAACAAGAGTAATTTAATAATTTATATAAATTCATTAATGACAGAAAAGTCTCTAAAAACTTTTAAAAAAATTATAACATTTTAAAAAATTAAATTATCATTTATATATTTAAGTGAGATTTTATTGTCCTTTTCCTGAAAAATTATGCATTTTTCTCTCTCTTCTCCCATCCGTTAGATAAAAAGCACGATCAAGATTAATTGACTTCTCGGTCACTGCACAAATTCCAGTACATAGAATCCCAATCCAAACTTGATGGCACGGCTATTCATAACTGGTAGATTTTTGGCCTGCATAACTAGTAAATTAGGATACTTGGTTAGAATCCAAATGGCAATGAGTACTTTTTTTATTTAAAAATATAAAATATTTTTTTAAAAAATTAAATGTTTAAAAATGTAAAATATTTTTAATTTTTTAAAATGTAATTATTATCTTTTTTAAAAAATATTTTTATTAATAAATAATTTTATATTTAATAATATTATTCGTAAAATATTTAATAAAAATAAATATAAAAAGATAAAATTAATTTTATTATAAGTAATTATTTTATTAAAATATAAAATTTAAAAACATTAATTTTCGTACCTTTGTTTTTTTTTTTCTTTTGGCCAGCCGTACCTCTGTTAACTGTGCCTAGAAAAGGATCGGGTGTGAGTATTTTGTTTCCAAATTTTGCCAACAACCGTCCAACTTGCATGAATAATTATTATTTTGGATTGAATATGAATGGCGCACGTGTTAGATAAAATTAACAACGGAGGGAAACTTGAAGTGGTACATTGGGCGTTCTAGATGAAACTGAAACAGTGATGGCCGGGGGAGATTCTTGTAAGCTTCTTGGCTGTAAGTCAAAGCATCGTCAAAATAGCTGGCTGGCTGCCCCATTTGCCCAACCTAAGCCACCATGACCATCTTCTTCTCTCTTTATCACCTCAAGTCAAACCCATCTTCTTTTCCTCTCTCGCTCGCCCCTCCACCTCCAATCTCACCTTCTTCCTCTTCGCTCACACTCTCGCCAATCTCCTCCCTCCTCGTCAATGTCCCTCTTTCCCCTCTTCTTCTTCTCTGTTTTCCTCGCTTTCCCCCTTTCTTCCCTCTCCGCTAACGACACCGGTCTCAATGCCCCGTGCCCTCTCAACTTCACCGTCCTCAACGCTGTCGCCGGCGGTGACCGGCCCTCTGTCGACTCCGGCACTGTCTGCGAGTTCTCCCGCTCCGCCATCCGTCTCGTTCAATCCGATTACCTCCGTCGCACCGGCTCCTTCCTTCCGCCTCTCAACTCTTCCGAGACTTGCTGGGATGATTTCCAGAAGTTCATCAATCAATACCTTCCCAACCTAGACGTTCGCTCCGCTTGTGGCTTCCAGACAACCTGGATCTCCCAGGGCTGTCAGAACATCACCACTAAAGATGAATTCATCTCCCAGATTCCCGACTCGGTTATTCAGGATGTCCGGCAGAAATGCAATCAGTCGCTCGAGAATAACTCCCCCTGCGCCCTCTGCACCACGAGCTTATCGGGCATGCAACCCTTCGTGAAAGGAACCTCGGTTGGGAACGTCTCCGATTGTACGGCCTATCCCCCAATTTACGCCGCCGCCTATGTCAACCAGGCTGGACCCGCCGACAGAGGCACTGCCCAGTGCGTGTTCCTTCTGAGTTTCAACTCGCCAGGTTCCAACGGTAATAAACGAACGATTATTATTGTGGCGGTCGTGATTGTTTGTGTGTTGGCTTTGTTTCTGGTGGTTGCGGGGCTTTGGCTTCACCGGAGATCCAAGGGGAAGGGCATGAAGGGTATTAGTAAAACTGAGATGGCGGTCGTGTCGGGGTTGGATTCTATAAAGGAGAGCACCACTTTGATTAGGTTTACATTTGATGACATCAAGAAGGCAACCAGGAACTTCTCTAGGGATAGCATAATAGGGAGAGGAGGATATGGAAATGTGTATAAAGGGTTGCTCCTGGACGGAACCGAAGTTGCATTGAAAAGGTTCAAGAATTGTTCTGCTTCAGGAGATGCAAGTTTCACCCATGAAGTTGAGGTTATTGCAAGCGTCAGGCATGTAAATTTAGTTGCTCTGAGAGGTTATTGTACAGCCACAACTAATTTAGAGGGTCACCAGAGGATTATCGTTTGTGATTTGGTGAAGAATGGGAGTCTTCATGATCATTTATTTGGTTCTACAGGAAAGAAACTCAGCTGGCCAGTCCGTCAACAGATTGCACTGGGCACTGCAAGGGGGCTGGCTTATCTGCACTACGGAGCTCAACCTTCCATTATCCATAGGGATATTAAAGCCAGTAATATCCTTCTGGATGAGAAGTTTGAAGCTAAAGTAGCAGACTTCGGACTTGCAAAGTTCAACCCTGAGGGAATGACGCATATGAGCACGCGTGTAGCTGGAACAATGGGGTATGTAGCACCAGAGTATGCATTGTATGGACAATTGACAGAGAGAAGTGATGTCTTCAGTTATGGTGTTGTGCTTCTTGAGCTTTTGAGCGGGAAGAAGGCTCTTCAGATGAACGAGGATGGCCAGCCCTCATCTTTGAGTGACTTGGCCTGGTCATTGGTCAGGGCAGGTAGAACTTTGGATGTTATTGAAGATGGTATGCCAGAACCGGGTTCGCCAGAAGTGCTTGAGAAGTATGTGTTAATAGCCGTGCTTTGCTCTCACCCTCAGCTATATGCCAGGCCAACCATGGATCAGGTGGTGAAGATGTTGGAGACTGAGCAATCAGTACCCTCCATACCAGAACGACCAATTCCACTCGTTTCTGGAAGGCTTGATATTGAGAGATCTGCTGGTAGCTTTGGCTCTGGTCAGCTCTCTAGTCCGACAGGTTATCGAACATTTGCATTTGAAAGTGAATGCCACTCTTCTAATTCAAAGGAGGAAGAAGGAAGTTCGGACTCTAGAATACTGAGTACATAGTATTTGAGTTGTTGGATCGTTTTCCACTACTTAGTATAGGCATGACTTGTTTGTAGATTTAGATTTTAGATTGCGAGTTTTCTGGGAAGCATTTTCTGTTGTAAAGGCAAAAGGAATGTATTTAAATTGATTCTTTTGGAGTATAGTGATCAGTGCCTTGCTGCCTGTAGTCTGCAGAGCATAATTAAGCACCAATAGTCTCTGATCCTATCACTCTGTTTGAACTAATGGTAGCTATTAAATTTAACGTGAGGAGCTACCTATTAAAAATGAGAAGCTACCCTCAGTTTTTAATGAAAATGTTTCTACAGACCTTCTCAATCAAAAAACTAAAAAAATTGTTTCCAGAGAAGCCAACCTTTGTGAATTATGTCTGCCCGTTTCCCAGTTTTAATAGGGTCTCTCTTTGGGTAAGCTTAAAAATTGATGGGTCTCTCTCTCTCTCTCTCTCTCTCTCTCTCTCTCTCTCTCTCACAGTAAGCTTAAAAAATTGATGGGCATTAAATGATATCCTACTCAAGTCTCTCTCTCTTGAGAGGTAAGCTTAAAAATTGATGGAAATTAAATGGTAGCCTACTCCATTTTTTTATGTCGCCTTTATCACGCATATTCTCCATAAACATAGCCTGAGAATTCGTTGTCAGTTACCAAACTTGTTTCCTCCAATTGACTCTCTCTGTTTGTATTTATTAAAAAAAAAATTATATCACACAATTTAAAAAAATTAATTAATTATATCAATTATATATTAATTATATTTAAAAATAAAATAATTAAATTAAAATTTTTTTATTAATTATATTAATCAAGTTTTCATTAATTATTATATATAACTATGAATGATAAAATTATGAAAGATAATTTAAGAAGTTTGTAATAAATATTTATTAAAAAATATGATTTTGTTTTTATAAAAAATAAGCAAAAAGTAATAATTTTTTTTATATATAAGAATGAGGGGAGTACTATTTAGTCTTTGATACTACGTGCACGTATCCCTCCCAAGCATAACGTTGGATAGTCCTGCTTGATTAATTTAACACCCAAAATTCGGAGTAGTTAGTGTTTATTAACATGTGCAATGAATCATTTAAGGGGAGGGGGAAAAAATACAAATATATTCCACACAGCTCTTGATACATGAATTCATATTCAACTCATAAGAGTCGTCTATGAATATTGTCAAAGAATAAGAAGCAATAATCGCCTTGAAAAACATTCAATCAAAAGCTATACAAAAGAAAAAACGAAAAATGCATGACACAGCCTCATCTCGCCTTCCTTTCGTTTTCTTCTAAACCTATTTTTCTTTTCAGAACCAAAAGAAAAAGAAAGAAAGAAAGAAATTGTATACATCACAGGATCGGGAAGGAATCGGATCAAAAGACCCCATATACCAAATATTTTTAACAAAAAGGAACTCAATCTTTCTGTTCAGTGTTAATTTGTGGACCATATACCTTTTGATGGATTTGACTGTGTTATTCTCACGACTTTTTGCGTCCGTTTTCGCTGCTTCTTCGTCACATTTTCTTCAGGATAACCATTTACTTTTACAAGATCAACTTTCACTATGTGATGATCTGATGTGCCTTTGGAAGACAGGACCAGATAGGACCCTGGAACGAGCTTGTACGGAGAATTTGGGGATGATAATATGTAATCAACCCGGGTTCCATACTTACAAGTTCCTTGCACACCTGCATGCAGTGTTAGAGACATTTAGCTTAGCACAAGACACAAAGTTATCAGCTTTCAAAAAACCAGAAGCTCGACTAAGACAAAGGCTCAAGACATTGTTGTATTATTCGTACTTTGGCCTTTGGCAATCATGACAACTGACTCGCATTCCCCAGCAAACTCCTTTGCATCTGTATACTGTCTATTCTTCAGATATCTCATCACATCAGATTTTGGTGTTGGCTTCCCCATCTCTTCATAGTACTGGGCACGAAACAATTCATATCAGAGGCAAGCCTCACTGAAGAATGAGAATGCTTCTATGTCCACACACACACACACACACACACCTTTACAATGTCTGTCCATCTTTCTTGGGAATAATCAGTTTCGTCAAGTGAATTAAGACCGCCGGCCAAGACGTGAGGCTCATCATTACATTGGATTATTGCGTTTATCTGCTTCATTCTCCAATTCTCATCCAGATGATCAAGGTGAGTACAGTAGAAGTTGACTTCTCCAGCTTGTGGTACCTCAATGGTGGCCTTCAAAACATTCCTGAGGCCAACAGATTTCAATTTGTTGTTTGTCACATTCAGCCTTGTTGTTCAGTCATTCTCTGACCACAGAATTTCAAAGCTAGCTACATTTTTATTATTTCTCTTCTCATCTGATTATGCTAGTACAGGTTGGATTTCCACTAATGCGAGTTCCACAATTACTTTAGTTGATGGTCATAACCGGGAGATAGCTTTAGACTAAATCAAGATAAATTTCTTATACAGATTATGAACCCGAGAAAAATCAGAAATTTATACAATTCTGACATTCTCCGTATTCAATATCAGACAAGTTGAGCTTCATGGTATTTCTTAAAATAGCCGCATTAATTATTTATTTGCAATAAATATTAACAGGTGATAACATACAATACCTACATTGCATTACAAGTTTCCTCCACACCAAACATCATTTTTTTTTCATACTCCTTTTTGCTAATATTAATTATATTATCCATAAATACAAGCAAAATCATTATACTACTTCTAACTTCTAAGGAAATAGAAAACCATTAGTTTCTTAGGATCTGAAGGTATACTTAAAAGAAAGAGAACATTAAATGCTGTAATCGACCAAGAGAAGTAAGCCAATATTCAATGAGATATTGCAAAATCCCATAAAATTCAGTCATGAATGACGGAGCACGGTATCAGAAAGAAAAAATTTTAGTTAACATTTTTAGATGCAACTAGTTAAGAGTAATTGATGAAATGAAAGAATCGGCCATAAAAAAAAATATCTTCACTAAGGTTCTGGTATAAAATACTAAAAGAATATCTCTCTCAAGAGAACAATGTTGACAACGCAGAATACTTCAGAAGTAGGTAGGATGTATCCTGCCCTGCCTCAGTGCATACAGCTATTACAGTTGGCAAGATCATTGCCCACTGCAAAAATAGCGCGTGAGAGAAAAAATACAAACAGAGAAAAGAAAGTAGAGGATAGAATAGCAATATGAGGATTATCACACTTCGAGAAAGCTAGATTAACAGTTTTGTATATAGAAAAAGCTTTGGAATAATTGGTGACTTTACGAGAAAAGTGACTGGTATCTATCTATCTACTTTACGATGAAGTTTCTACGAAACACAGTTGAACAGTGAAAGAGAATGTAATTCTGAATTTATGGTAATATTGAAAAAAAGGAGAAATGATTGGAAGAAAGGGAAGAATAGTGTAATGAACTCAAAAATTTACTCAAATGATTGTGTTAAATGGAAATTCCCAATCGAAAATAGTCACCTGAAATCGGTGTCGTCGAAGATTTTCTGGACTTTCCAGCGTTTAATCGGCCACTTGGACAAGATAGCGTTGCCGTACTCGGGAGCCCAGCTTTCAGCAAACACATAATTCATTCCCAGTGAGGAAGCCAAATCAGACAAAGGCTTCATTCCATTCTCTTCCTCTGCCTTCACATCTTGAAGCGCCAAAATATCAGCGTCCAATTCTCTCAGAACATCCAGCACTGTTCTACTATTTCTGTTCGACGTATATGCCGAAAAACTCGCTGAGGCTTTCATGGGAACCTTCCCTTTCGAAACATTCGAAGAGCCCTCCCTCTCGCAATCCGAGAAACTCGACTGCCGGTTTCGCAGCAGAGAAATCTCGTTGTCAGGTAAATTGATGGAAACTCTCAGCCTTGATTTCGCGAACTTCTGTTGATTGCTGAGATTGTCGGGACTATTCATGGAATTTGGATGCAGAGGGGACTGCTTTAGTATGCTTTTCGGGCGATCATTCGCTGACTTTGCTCGTAATTTCACGTCCAAGGGTCTTCTGGTTTTGACGGCACCGCCGTTCTCATCGTCAAAGGTGGCTCCTTTTTCTGACTTGGGAAGAGCAGGTGCCATGGAGAACAGGGCAGCGTTGAATGTCGCAATCCGTACTGGTTTCTGCGATTCTGGACTGCCCAATTGGCCATTGGGATGAACAACGGCAAGCCCATTGGTGGCGGATTCACGTTTAGCGTGGCATGAAGGTGGTGTTGGGTGGGATTTGCCGAACCTCCTGATGACGATTTTGGAGGAGGAACGTCGGCGAAGTGGCCAACGGAGATTGGAGCAGAAGCGACGGAGGGTCTTGTTGAAGAGTTTGATCATGGTGGTGAAGTGGGTATGTGATCGAATTGGATCGCGGCGAGGCGAGAGAAGAGCACGGGACAGAGGGGTATGGTCTGTGAGTTGAAGTTGCAGAGTTGTTTTCAACTCTGCCTTGTATTTCTGTCTGGCATGAAGTTTAGTTGAATAAAACACCAAAATGGTGGCTTCCAAGGAAATATATGAAAATGCAGGATTTTTTTTTTTTTTTTCCCAGGGAAAGAACAGAAGGTTAGATTAGCGACTAAAACGATGTTACACGAATTTTGTATTTCAAAATTAAGCAACTAAAAAGACATTCTTCACATCTTTAAATAAAAATAATTATAATTAATAACTAACTATATACTCTCTTTGTTAAAAAATATAAGATATTTTTTAAAGAGTTAGGTATTCAAAAGTATAAAATATTTTTAATTTTTTAAAGTGTAATCACCATCTTTTTTTTTAAGTGCCAATAATTTTATATTTATTACATAATATTTAATAGAGATAAATATAAAAAGATAGGATCATTTTAAAAATAGGTAAATATTTTATTGAAAAATAAAATTCAATTACCTTATATTTTTAAATAAAGGGAGTATATATATGACAAATAGATCAAAATAATAGAGAAATTGCTTGATTTTATGGTATAAGGGAGGGTTGGCAGTCCCTCAAAATTTGCTTTTCTTTTGTTTAAAAAATAATAATAAAGCCAATGAATTACTAATAGTTAGTACTACCAGGGAATAAATTCTTAAATTTGAAGGACATCGTATCTATTAAGAAAGGGAGTTAAAACAAAGTTAAAACATTAAATTTGTTGAAAAAAGTTTAATGCTTTCTATCATTGTGTTGTTGATTACATTGAATTATTGCATCATAGTAGTGTCTTAATTACAGACAATGAGTAAAAAATGGAAGAAAATCATGAAGGAAACAAATAAGAGTCTTGGTGATATATATATTTCGTAGGAAGGGTTTGTTATGCGAGGCGTGAGAGGGCTGGCTGGTGAAAGTCTTGTAAGTTTTTAAGAACATAAAGACTAAAAATGTTATTCACTCAAACTGTTTTCAGAAGAGGGCTGAGTACGAGCAGTACTTGCTAGTCATAATAAATAATAAAGTGATAATGAAAGTAACACAACACAATGACAATGTCAGCCACATCCGATCCTGTTTGGGACGCCACGTCACTCAAAACCCGCCGTCCCCTTCTCCCACAAATCCACCGTTTTACCCTCTCATCTGTGCTCAGAATAAACCACAAGTCCTCAGAATAAAACTTTTGAAATATGTGTTACTTAATTTTAGCTTTAGGGTTTGTTCTAAAATAATTCTTTATTTATATATTATAATCCAATTTCATCCTAACTACTCTTGTCGTCATCATACTGGGAATAAATTTACAATCCTGTGTTACAGAAAACATAAATCGTACAAGTTTTTACTTTCTTCCATGCGTCTTATAATATGCTGAAATAATAACGGGCTCTATATACCTTTGAAAAAATTACAAACATAATGTAATTAACTAGAAGAAAAGAGTTAAATATCATTTTCGTCTAAATTGCATATAAAAAGTCATAAATAATTCTAAATTTAAATATAGGTGAATTTTATTTTTTAATTTTAAAAATTTCCTTCGTTATCACCTCAATATTACAAACATTTAATATCTGTTAGTTATTAGCAAGTTCTGCTATTTTTTAATATCTTTTATTAGGTTAAAGATTATTTTTATCTCTTAACTTTTATTAAAATGATTATTTTTACCCCTCAACTTAAATATTATATAATAAAAAAATAACACAATGTTCACTAACAGTGAGAAAATTGCAAGGTGGTGAGGAAAAGAATATTTAAAATTGAGAGATAAGATTAACCAATAATTAAATTTAAGATCATTTATGACCTTACATGTATAATTTAAAGATAAAAATAACCCTTAATTTTAGAAAAGATTTGGGATAATTCAGGGTGTTCAGACCATAACTTAACACTGTTTTTATTTTAATAGAATTAAAATAAACTGTTTTAAATTTATTATCATCTCTTCCTCATCTCGGGATGCATGATTTTTCAGTCCACTTTGTTCTCCTTAAGAAATCCATACAATTTATATTAAATTTATATGTTTTTAAATTTAATATCTATATAAAAAAGAATACCATGTGGTTATTCCTTTTTTCCCGTTTGTTGGCAACGCGCGGTCTTTTCAAACCTCGTAGATACAAAACTTGCACTGAAATACAATCATTAGGTAATTGTTTTCCACCTTCACCCCTTGCTGCTTCACAAGCTTTACTTCGTCAAATCGGCTGCTCTATGTGGACACTGTGAGACGTTTTTGACTTCGCTGAGCACGATAAGCAATAATCTATTACTGTACTATTTAACGCACAATATCATGCCTCGCATCTCGCACTCCATAATCCATGAATCTTATAGTTGGGATTTGGTCCCATTTTTCTTCCATTAATTAATGCCCCTCCCCTTTTTTGTCCTCTTACTCGTTGCGTACTCAATCATATTAATATTATTAAAAAAAATAATAAAAAAATTTAAAAAAAATAATTAATTTAAATTAAGTCTTAAATATTAAATTTTAAAAATTTATAATTTATTTTTAAAATCTTAATGTGGAAGAATGAAAAAATTATTTTTTTATTAAAATTTAAAATATAAATTAAAAATTTATCACAATATAATTATAAAATTAAAAAATTGAGTTATAAATTTTTAAAATTTAATATTTAAAATTAACTTGAATTAATTAATTTTTTAGAACCTTTTTATTATTTTCTTAATATTATTATTTTTCAATGTTAATGAAATGAATAAAAAAAAATCTTTTTAACCTTTTTTTTTTCTGTCGGAAAGTCTTTTTAACCTTGAATTACATGGTCCGGGGCAGGTAAATTGTTTGTCGCTCTCTGCAGAAAAAGAGAAAGCGATCGAGGAGGAAGAGCCAATGGTGGGCCCCACGTACGAGTTTAATTTTAATTATGACATAATACTAACGAAATGAAAATGATCCAAAGATAAACGGGCGTCTGAGTGGTGACAAAAATGGGATCCACTTGAATTTTTGTTTCAATACAAAACACAAGATCTGAACCTTGTTAATATTTATTAATATGTGGGTCTAGCTGTCCTTGTTTTGGTTCAATTTATATCTGAACCTCAAATTTCTCTGGCAAATTCACAAACTCTTTCTTCTTCCTTTTTGGTCGCGCCTGGATTCTTCAAAGTCTCAGTCATCCCTTATGATTCTTATGTACAGTTTTAGTTATAATTATATGTGTATTCTTGGCCTTGATCAAAGGCAGCAATAAGGGGTACATATTCTTATATTATTGTTTCAAAACGTACGTGGTTTATAGTGCATGACTAAGTTTTGCGGTGTCATGATGGTCAGTACATTGGTTGGTATATACCAGAGACGATCCGCTCCTCCAATTAGCCAAAAAAAAAAAAAAATCCCTCTTTCCACTACCTTATTTCCCGAGTCGCCATATATAATTTTTATTTATGCAGTCATAGTGGCTTATTGGTTTCGATGAAATTAAATGAAAAAATGAGAAGAAAATGGGAAGGGAAAAAATTAAGAGGAGAAATTTTTAAAAATAGTAATATTTTAATTAATTACTTTTAAGAGTTTTATTTCCTAGTTTTCCTTCATTCCCATATAAACAAACGATAAGTGATTTAAAGAATAGTAGGTTTAATAATGGGAGATGCTACAATATGCATCATTTGGTATGGTGAAATAATCTTTGAAGACAAAGGTCTTGTTTGCTTCAACTACCCATGATTTACTGAAAAGAACACTTGTCACATATAGGAATCATCATATATTTGGATATGAATATTATTTATAATTGTATTCGATGCGATCCTGTTTGGTTGACCATAATCATGGAAATAATCTCCCCCGTGGTAACGATCACTCATTATAAATTAAAAATCTAAATTCACAATCCTATACACATCAACCCTGGTTTATGTTTCTATTAATTACTCCGTTACCCTCCTTTTAGGAGAAAAAAATATTTATGTTTTTTTTTTTGCCAAAAATATTTATGGTTAGTTGGTTACTATGTCAATTTAGTTCTTTTCATTTTCTATCAATTAACTATATTATAATCATGTGTTTCCAACAACACAAACAGGCCAAAACTCCTTAATGTCAAAAGATTTTGAGTTAAAAAATATTTAATAAACCAAGAATATTTAACAATTAAAAACTGCTGAATAAAAGGCTCTAAGAATATTTAGCTTAATTATGGAATAATCTATAATTGCTAAATATTAATAAAAATAATTTTTTTAATAGTGAATCTTGCAAAATTATTTGAGCACGGTGTTTGGCAGGTGGGCCCCACAAATCACGTAAGAAATTATTTCTTGTGACTTTATTAACTGGCTATTTAGGTTAAAATATAAAACATCGCTCAGATAAGTCACGAGGCTAGTTGGACTGAATAACTAAAGATCAGCCCAATATAAACAAAAGGGTCGGCTTTGAAGCTCAATAAAAGCCATGATAAAATAAACATGTTGAAATCCAGCCAATTACAAACATTGGACTGTTGGCACAAGAAGACACAATCTTGAATAATTCCTGAATCCACAAACATCATGCCCAAGTATCTCGATGAGACAAGCTAATTACCAAAAATGAAAAATTCAGAGTAAAGATTGTGTCATGAGTTTTGCGAGATCCCTAATTTCTTGGCAAAACGTGTTAGGTATTAATGGAGAGGCTACCACTACTATGATATTATGAATAAAAGATGAAGACACAGAAAAAAGACAGTCAATACTCAATCAAAGACTCACATTTTTGTACTTTATAGTCTTTAGTTTTATCAGCTAGTTTTACTTTCAATTTAAACTTGTAACTTCTCGCATTTTAATAAAATTAAACACTTATTTTACCAAAATCTTATATCTTTTTACATCCGAGTGAATTGTAGTAAGGAGCTCGGGACCTTTTTTGTTATCAATTGAGACTCAGCATTTTGACACGCCTGGTATTTATTGTTCACCACGAACAATTTTTGGCATGAGACCTAAAATGCCTTAAGGCATACAAAGGGCATATAATAATAAAATAATTTTACTCTTTATTTCACAGGAATTATATTACAAAGGATAGTACAAATTAAAGAATAAAGAATAAAAAATGAAAAGTAAAAGTACATATGTCCACTATTTATAAAAAGTACATAGGGTCTCTCATGTCGCCAAAATGGAGTCCAACTCATCAGATAAGCTCTGATGATGACTAAGGGCCATCTCAAATTCAAACATGGGATGAAGTTTTTCATCCAAAATGGCTAGTGCATTGTCCAGAGTTTTAGTTGCAACTTTCAGTTCAGACTCAGCTAGACCATCTTTAGCTTCAGCCCGTGCCAACTCCTCTTCAACAGCTGCTAGCTGGCACCTCAAGTTCGCCACCTTAGCCTATAGCTACTAGAGATGATCCACTCAAGGAGCGATCTCCTAGACCCGATTAGTGGCAATAGTCGTTCGAGTCTTGACAACAAGATACTTATCCCTTACAGACTAATTATTTTTTAAACAATTTGAAAGAAGGGAGAGTTCTTTACGGCAACAGTTGATAATACTATAGCACGTCGGGACTTGAGTATGAAGAAGTACAAACTCAAGCATGGAGACCACCTTCTCCACAATCTTGAGAACCCGAATCATCTCCTCATAATTTTGCTTGAGGATAAGGTATGGGTCTTGGCTAAGTTGAAACTACACGACCCTTTAAGCATCTAATACTACATCCACTTCAAAGACGGCTATGGGCTAAAAGGCTGTCAGCAGGAACTGCCTCCGACGAAGCAAGCTGAAGAAAAACAAGCAAGATTAGTAATGAGAGAAAAAAAGAAATGGACTAGAAGGACTAAAAGGAAAGAGCAGAACAAGCTAATACCTAAATTGGGTCCACGAGTGCTTTGTCTTTGCTGGTAGAATGGAGAGGGGTACATGCGGACAGTACAGCTGATCGCATGGCCTTCTCCACATGGCCCGCAAGTGTGAAAGAGATAGTTTAACCCCACACTAAGACACCTTAGGTGGAGGCCAGAGCGACTATTGCATTCTCCACAATCACCACCTGAAATCCTTCCAAGGGCCTTTCAAAGCCCCTGACCTCTAGGGCGCTTGCCGAGCTGGTAAGCGAGAACAAACTAATGGGAGGAACCATCCTTGGGACCTCAGTAGAGGTAGGACCTTAAATTTTATTGCCCCAAGCTCCAGCTCACCACTCGGGGCTACAGTGAAAACTTGTTCCTAGCCAATAGTAGCCCCAAGGTCTTCTGGACCGACAATACCATCTAGGGTCGTGGCAGACATGACTCCCTAAATCTCAATCGTGGCTCCTTGATCTTCTGTATGCCCTATCACCTCCAGGGTCACGTCTCGAGCAACTTCTAGTGGATCTATGAGGATTGGCTCGAGGATTACTATAGATGCAACCCCTTAGGAATCCATAGTTGTTGAAAGGATGGTAGAGGCAGAGGAGGTGACTACCTGAGGGTCCAATATGGGCTCTGGTATGGCAGTGGAGGTGACCACTAGAGGGTTCGGGAGCTAGGTCTCCATCCTTCCACCTTGAAGGGGACTCACCCTGTCGTCATTAGATTCTGTTGACTAGATCATCATCCATTGGTGCTTGTGCATGTGCTATCCCTTCTAAGGGGTAGGTTCGGTTAGAAGAGGTATGAAGGAAGGATGACTGATGGGAAGAGGCGTTGTCTTCTTCCTTTAAAGTCAGGTGAAGGAGATAAAGCTCGCTTCCTCTTGTTAGGTCTATCTCCTTTGTCTAGGCGGCTTAAAGAGTGGGTCTTCTTAACCCTAAGCTTTTTTAGGATCGAGATTTGAGAGGATGTGTCATCTTAATCCATCCCTTGGACAACGGTCCTCAGTGAAGGGGCTGTCTGGATATTTGAAGCAGTAGGGACATCGATTTTTCCCTCAAAAATATCATCAACACATGTAATTGTGACCAATAATAGCCTATAAAAAGTTAAAATAGGCTAGACTTTGTTATAAAGGAAAAGAAGGAAAGGTAGATTAAACACAAGAAATAATACTTACTGGAATAGCTTTTTATTATGCATTTAAAGCACTGGGGCCACCATTTATTGAAGCAAAGACAGGCGTCTCTATCTACAAGCTCCACCTTATATTATCTTTGGGCAGTGTGTGGGATGGCTATTTGGTCAATAGCCTCCTAGTCTAGCAGCTCTATAGTAAGTTAGGGGCACAACCCCTGAGGGATGTACTGGCTCAGTTCGAACTAGCCTACTACCAGTTAAGGATGATACGACTCCAAGTAGACCTTCAAAGACTTGAAAGAAGAGTTAATGTATAGTAGCCACATCTTTCTAAGAGTAGTGGCGAAAGAAAGACCTCATCCCTTAGCAATGGGGTGGGCTTATTCTTTTGGTCTACTAGATATCTATGCCAAGTGGGAAGGCAGCAGTCTAAAATGTTAAAAGCTTTCAAGGTCCTCTGTACAAACCAACTTTGCGGACTAAAGAATTTAAAGAAGTTCTTCGAGTCAGTCAGTGGATGACCACCCAGAAGGTAGGTAAAGGGGTGGTTGGTGTAGGAATCTTCAAGGAAGGGTTCCCGATAGAAAAGGGAAAAGTAGGTATTTGTCTACAGCTTCAAGAACCTGATGGGCTCATCGAACTTGCTGAAAGGCTTCTTCATCAGCGACTCCCTCATGACGTCATAGAGGCGGCGCAAAAATATCATCCCTAAGGCTATTTGATTGCCACAGTGTAGGGACTAGGCAATTCTCAGGTACAGTTGCACAGGCTGCTTACCCCCCGAGGCCAGGATCCAAACGAAGACCAGGTGCTTCTTGAAGGTAACAAGCTCGTCAATCAGATTCTTGGAGAACAGCTCCATGATCTTCATATAGAAGCCCGTGCTCTTAATCTTGCTCTCCAGTTTGGCTGAGAAAGTGGTGTAGGAGTCATGCTTCTTGAGGATTGTGTAAAAGTTCTCCTCCCTATTGATGGGCAGCCCTAGGTATATGAAAGACGTCTCATAACGTGATGGACATGGGGTTGAGCTAAAAAATGAAGGCATTGCAGCCCAGAGCTAAAAAACTCAAAAGGGTCATTAGAAGGTCGATTGGGATATCGGTATCGGCCAAAGGCAATTGAATCAGGTCGTAAAGACCCATTTTCTTCCACTGGGGTACATGCGTCTCCTTCAAGCATTTTACCTAATTAACCCAATTGTGAGGAGACTGAGGCCAGTTTCTCAACTTTTGGCAAGACGACTCAAGAAAAGGCAAGGTCATTTGGGCTAAGACCAAATTGCAGACAGGTCGAGAGAAATAGTTAGGTACCCAACGTTGCTTTTGTTAGAGATTTGGAAATTCTAGGGAGAAGTGTTGAAAAAGCAATGAACAGTTAACGTAGTTCCCTAATAAAATAGAAGGGCTAAACAAGAGAAGTAAAAAACTTACTAAAAGGCAACAGAATCATAGAATGAAGAATCCTTCTGTAAAGAAAATAAAGAAATATCAGAATAAGGAACCAATCCAAGAGAAATAAGGGTTTTAATAATCAAATACGTACCATTACAAACTCATCGAGTGATGAAATAGGATTTCGGGTAGTTGCTAGAGAATCAGGCAAACTTTCGATGGATGTGGAAGTTAAAGCAACAGTAAAGGCAGCAACAAAAGTGGAAGAAGCCATTTGAGAGTGAAAGTAAGATGGGAGCAAGGGATCAAATGCTTGAATGTCAAGAAACAGTAAAAAAGGCAAGAGAAGTGATCAGAAAAATAAATTACTTTATATTAACAAAGAGCACTCAAAGACAAAACGATGTTTCAATTTTTCAAACATGCCACGTAGCTTATGTTATCAGCCATTGGCATGCGAGGGACATTGTTTAGGCTAAAATATGAAATATCGCTTAGATAGGTCACAAGGCTAGTTGGACTGAGTAACTGAAGAGTTAGGCCCAATATAAAATAAAAGGGCCAACCTCGAAGCTCAATAAAGGCCACAATAAAGTAAACATGTTGAAATCTTACCAGTTACAAACATTAAACTGTTGGCACAAAAGACACAATGTCAAGTAATTCCTGAATCCACAGACATCATACTCAAGTATCTTAGTGAGACGAGCTAATTACTAAAAATGAGGAACTCAAAGTAAAAATCGTGCCATAAGTTTTGCGAGCCCTGATTCCTCGACAAAATGTGTTAGGTATTAAGGGAGAGGCTACCACTACTTTGACGCTATAAATAGAAGACAAAGATACATAAGAGAGACAATCAACACTCAATCAAAGACTTGCATTTTTACACTTTATAGTCTTTAGTTTTATCAGTTAGTTTACTTTCAATTTAGACTTGTAACTTCTTGCATTTTAACAAAATCAAACACTTGTTCTACTAAAGCCTCGTATCTTTTTATATCCAAGTAAAGTATGGTAAGAAGCTCGGGATCCTTTTTGTTATCAATTGAGACTTAGCATTTCTGGCACACTTGGTATTTATTGTTTACACATAAACACTGGCTAAGCAATGTGAGCCCGACTGCCCGACTATAACACATCTTGCACCATAATCTTGCAAAATAAGATATATGTTTTGGTATGCAAGAGCTTTAAATGAGTTCGACAGGTAATATATAACATTTTTGGTGCTATCAATTAATGCAAATGTGTTTTCTCTTTTATTTTTTGGGTAATCACTCATGTTTTTCCTTTATTCTTAACACTAAATTAGTATCTTTTCTTTATCTCTTGCTCATGGAGTCATTGTCATGATTTAGATATCAATCAATAGAAAAGTATACTTCTAATAAGAATATTCTCATAGAACATAATTAACAACATTACAGTATATTAACATGTATGCTTTTCAAAACAAAGCAATGTTAGAATATTTAAAGTTAAATCAAAAGTCCACTAATATAAAAATAACTTTTTATAGCTGTTAAATAGGTAATGTTATTCTAGGAGATGTAGAATGTTCTTAACTTTTTACACCGGTTATAGACCGATGTAAAAACAGTATTTTCTACATTGGTTAACTATAGTTGATATAGAAAATGAATCCACATACAAAAAAAACAAAGAAAGATTGCAACACTTTCTAAAACAGTTAGAAAGTCTAAGTTTACTATTCTACAGTGGCTATTACATTAATCGATGTACATTTTCTACATCAGTTATGGTAATAATCAATGTAAAAAGTGCATGTTTTTTTTAATAATGAATCCTTTTTTTCAAATTTACCCATCTTTATACACAAAATTGTCATAGCCAAACCAAATGGAATAATTTATTTATAATTTTCAATACAAAATTAAATTAACAACTATCCAAAACTACTAATTGTCTATCAACTATCTAAAAACTATTGAGTTATATAAGAGTAATACTTGTGTTAATAAAAGTTTTCAAAACTTGTCTACAATTAACAAACTTCTTAAATTAGATGAAATTTTTTATAAAACTCACAAACTATCCCTAAAATAAGTTATCCAACATATGCAGATGTTTTCAATTTTAATTTCGAGAAATGGATCTAAATTGTCAAACATCTAATTTTGTAAAAGAGGCTTATTAACTAATCTCAAATAACATAATAAAATAAAAATTTAAAAAATATATTTACCTCTTTTGTAAATTCAGTCATGCCCAATGTGATGATATTAAACATACGTCTCATCACATATAGGCCATAGAAGTTCATTTTCACAAGTTGTCTATGACTCTGTAGAAGAACAAATCATAAGGAATCAATAAAAATTTTTAGTAATTGATCATATTTATAAAGTATAGCATTACTTTTGGCTCAATTCACGTAAGATCCTTGAGCTCATGTTCATCCTTTTGCAAGACCACATTTTGATATATCTTTATTGCTCGATGATTAAGATCACCAAGTTAGTAACAAATATATTTAGTAAAAATTAAATTGAATATTTTTGCACAAATATAATACTAGACTATCATCTTTTTCATTTGCATCCCAAGTTTGTAATGGAGGGAATATAAGAAGATGATAGTGTTTCTCTTCAGTAAAAAAATAAACAACTGTAAATAGTCCCTGTAAAATATGATATGAATTAAAGTAAATCCACATTAAAAAAACTATTAATTATTAATGTCATTTCTATGTTGTTTTGGTCTTGAAATTAACATGAATAATATCATGTACTTTCGTTTCATGCACAGCCAAGGTGATAAGTTGTAAATCATCAAAAAAATAGGTCATGAACTATGTACACTATTAAGACTACCATAAGAGTTCATTCCATTAATAAAAAGTCTAAGCCTCAGGTTCCTGAGCTCATTGCCAAATTCAGGAACCAATTGATTAATTTTCTTCCACTGAGAGTCAGTTGGATGTCGAATTTTTCCATCGACTATCCTCTCTTTTGCATGCCACATCAAATTCTTCACATCATTAGTATTTGAAAATAAGCACACAAAGCTTAGTATAATTGGAAGATATCACAAGACTTTTATAGGAGCCCCTTTCTCTTTGTATCGTGATGCCTTATGTTTTAGATACTTCTCCTATCCTTCAAGCTCTTTTCTATACAGCACGCAATTATTAGGGCATGCATGTATTTTTTTATACTTCATACCCATTAGGCACAAGATCTTCTTAGCATCATAGTAACGACTCAGTAGTGCATTACCTTTCGGAAACATTATTTAAAATAACTTTAGGAACTATGTAAAACTTTGATCACTCCACCTAGCTCTTGCATTCAAGGTAACTAGTTTTAACATCTCAGATAACAAACTAAAATCAGTGCATCCTGGGTATAGAGACTTCTTTGCATTAGTGCACAAGTTATTATACACATTTGCTTGTTCAAAGACCTCTTTCCCAACATTATAAATCATGTCCTCTAACCAATCTTTATTCATATTTACTTCATCATCAACATTATTAACCTTTACATATTGAGACCTACTACTATAATTTTTTAATCATTCACCATGCCAAATCCATACCATATAATTACTGCAAATTCTATCATAAATTAAGTGCTCTTTTATTTTAGTAATACCTAGTCTCCTCTCATTCAAGCAATTAACACAAGAATAATAAAACCTCCCACTATTGTCAATGGCATTTCTTAGTAAATTCTAAAAACTATGTCACCCCATTATCATACTCATCACTCATTTGTTCAGCATTTATCCAATTATGATCCATATTTCACCTCTTAAAAAAGAATATATCACTATTTCAAAAATCTAAATTCTTAATTAACCTAAGATTTGAAGTAACTTAGTGAAAAGAATAAAGTTAAAAAAATTTTAATAGAATTTTCCATAAAAATAGGACTTCCCAATACTTTTTAAAAAAATTTGTAAGGAAAAATTGACAATTTTAAACAAAGTAAATAATCACATGCAACAACCTTAAGCCTTATGAAGCCATTAATAGCACTTTTAGTAACAATCAATATTAATAATAATTAAATTTTAAGCAACTTAGTGGAAAGAATAAATTTAAAAAAATTTTAACAGAGTCTCCTCTAAAAATTAAGCCTCCAACAAAAATTTATAAGTAAAAAATATATAATTTTATATCTAATCAATGTTAACAATAACAACAACTGATAGATAAGGAGGTGCAGGGAAATATTAAAATTTTAAATTTCTTATCTTGATGTGGACTGAACGAAATCATTTAAGTCAAGGTGGGAAAAAAAGTTACTTTTTTTTCTGCTTCACATGTGTTGTCTTTAAAAATTTAGATCTAAGAAAATAACAATATAGATTTACTCCCTTTAACAGTATCCACATGAATAACTCTCTAACTCTAACAACGAGCTAGCGCTCCTAATATCTGTTCATCTTTGAATGTCAATTTACTTTTTTTTCTAGGATATTTCGTGGCTCTCAAAATATTTGGCTATCAAAACTTTTCTAATTCTCTTAAAATCCTAGAGCATGTCCCTTTTCTATCTTATTTATAGACTAGGATTTTGCTTTCCTTTAATGAGCCAACGAAAATATTGGATTAAATTTATCTCATAAATAAAATCTATAATATCATATCTAATTTGAATTTATCTTATAAATTTAAACTATAGAACTAATATGATATTCTCTCATATCATGTTAGTTATTAAATTTAATCTATCATATAAAATTAAATTTAAAACTAACACAATATAATATAATATATATATATATATATATCACATATACATATTATATTATATATATACACGAATACACACACACATATATATTTCAAAATATATATATATATATATATATATGTTATATATATATATATATATATGTTATATATATATATATATATATTTAATTTTATATATCATATACATATACATATATATATATATATACAGATACATGTAACATCCCAATTTAAATTTTAATAGTTAATTTGGATTAATAAAAATTTTTTAAAAAAAAATATTTAGAGGTAAGCGAATTAGAAGGAGATGATTGTTAAATCTAATCAGGATATAATTCTAAATTAAAATTTAAAAAAAAATAATTAATTAATTAATTAAAAAAATATTAAATTATTATTATTATTATTATTATTAAAAAAAGAGAAAATGTCTAAAGAAAGAAAGAAGGAGAAGGAGAAGAAGAAATTGCTTTCGGTGCTCTCCCACGGCAATCATGACACATATATATATAATAATAAAAAAAAGAAGAGAGAGGAAAGAGGAGAAAAAAAACATGTGGGACCCGCGATATTTTTTTTTATAAAATCACCCTCCTTCCTTCATTTCTTCATTTCATCCCTGTACGCGAGCTGAGGCAGAGAGCGAGCGAGAGAGCGAGCGACATTGATGGAGAGGTTGACTGATTTAGAAGGTGAAGCTCCATAATAGGATACTTCATATGAGATTTTAAGTATTTTAAAACTAGGTAAGTATTCTAAATATTTTTCTTAATCATATTTTCTCTTTGGTTTCTGATTTTGTGGTGGTAGAAAATTTAGGATTTGGAAGAGGGATAAATTTATGTTGAATAAATGTGGTTTTGAGGTTGTTAGTAGTGTAATAAATATTCTAGAGTATTATTTTATTGATAGAATTGGAATTTGAGGCATTTGAGTTTATCCCTAGATTTCTATGGGTAGATTTTTAGTTAAATCTGAAAATATAAATTGATTTGTTGATATTTAGATGATTATGTGAGATGAGAAATAAATTATTATGGCTATAGAATAATGATTCTAGGCTTGAAATCAAGTTTGCAATTTTGAGATATTTTTATGTGCGAATTTTTGGAATAAAAAGAGAAATTTTGATATTAGAAAAATATTTGAATGAAATTATTGTGAAGGAGACTATTAAACCAAGTAGATACGTTCAAATGCATGAAATTAAATTTTAGAATTCAAGAGACTAAGACTAATTTCTTAAAAAATAAATAAATAAATAAATAAATATAAAATAAAATAAAATAAATACTTAGGTGTTAGAGTATGAGTGAAAATTGTGTTAATAATATTATTGACACATTGGGATATGATCAATTGTAGATTAATTTTCTTTTGACACCATTCAAGCTTTGGAAAGCTTTAGAAGTGTTGTAACTTGAGGGGTAACCTTTGACCTCTCAAAGGTTGAGGTAACCAGGGGAAATCTATTTTATGCATTTGTATGTTAATTAATTAATTATGTTGGTGAAACAAAAGAATATATATATATATATATATATTTAAATTTAAAATAGTTGTTTGTAATGCATGTGGTTTTGTTGAGACCTTATGATTTATAACCAAATTAATTGTGACTTGGTATAAGTAATGAGATTGATGTTGATAATGATGTGCACAATCTTGACTATAAATTATGAATTATATATATGAGTTTTTAAAATGTATTTTTTTATTAGTATGATCATATGGCGGGAGTTCGCCTTAGTGAAGGAGTTAGCAATTACACAAAATCTATATGGTATTTGGCTATTAACCAATAATCCTAGGGGTTATAGCCGCTACTTACCTTGTAAGGTACTGTAGCATTGTTCCTATTAAGGGACTTAACCCTACTGGCCTACCTGGAGTTTTGGGTAGAGCTAGTTTTGGGTATGACACCCCATAGTGTGTGATTTGGGGGAAACCGTGTTCATAAGTGAGTAAGGTAACCCTGGCCCGGTAGCCCCTCATGATATGATTAAGGCTTTGGGTAGTCTCACCACATGGATGATCCCTTCCGGTTGTTAGCCCACGAATTTCATGTCAGAGGAAATAAAGGGGGATATAAGGAAGAGATTGATCATGCATATTATTATTATCATGCCATTTGAGTGATTGATGGCTATATTGAGAATATGATTATAATTGTAGAAATGAGAACATGTAGTAATTATGCGAATAATGTATATGTGGCTATTTGTGCAAATTTTATACTTGACTTTATTCTTGAAATTATTCACATGAGTTAAATGGTAATGTGATTAACATGTTATTAATGTGATTGTTTGAATGGTCACCTTGATAAATTTATTGGTCACTTGCATTCATGATTAATTATCATGCATTTATATAACTTAGATATACCTTGGTTATTGAGTGGTTGTACTCACCCCTCTCTTTTAACATATTACAGGAACTAGCTCATCTGAGAAGAACAGAGGAAAGGAGCATTAGGCCAAGTGATAATAATCACTTCTGTAGGCCTCTCTCCTTTTATGTTGATATGTGTATTTAGTTTATGATATTGCCAATTAGGTTAATATATTCTTGATCCATTTGCACTATGGGTTTTGTGTAGGATGGAAAGGTATTTTGGGCTCTTGAGATTGTGTTTTGATGCTTGTATTATATTAATGGGTCAAAATATTTGTGCAAGTAAAAATAGTTATTATCATGCTTCCGCATATGTTTAATTGAATGATATGAATTCTTAAAATATTTTAAAGACTTGGGATTCCTTTATATTAAATAGTTTGTAAAAAAATAAATACATATTAAGAATTCATTTAGGTTAATCTCGTATTGTATAATCCATTTGGGTTAATCCTTGATTAACCATGGTTAGTATGATGATTAAGTTCTAATTTAGGATGCCCGTTACAATACACACACACATGAATATATATATTTTGAAAAAATATATAAAAATATAAAATTACATTTTGAATTTTATATTTCATATAAATAAATATATAAATATTTATCAAATAAATATTCAAATATATATATATATATAATTCATTCATCATATATTACATTCATTAAATTTAAACATATTTCAGATTCATTGAACTTGGACATTAAAGCTTGAGTTGGGTTGTTCTTGTGTGCGACTCTATAAGTCCATATAAAGTTGATAATAGGCTAATTACGCTATTAGCCCACAAGTAACCAGTGACCTCTAGCAAAATGTTGCAACTATCTAATTCATATGGGGATTGATGATCTGACGTAACCTATCATATAACCATATCACATTTATTTTGTCACGCAATATTTTGGTCAAGTATGAGACATGAAATTATCATTCTCCTTTACTTCCATTACTTTCTTGATCTCTAAGTGAATTGATTATAACAATGAAAAAACTCTTTCTATTATAGTATGGGCATACATTTTTTCAGTTTTACTCATCGAGGGGCCCAGTAATATCTCTCATTTAATGTGAGAGATAAATTTCATCTTGACCACTCATATTCCTCTGCTTAAATATCACTAAACTCAATCATAGCCTTTATGATCACCCAGTCATAGGTGACTTTTGACTAGGTCAAAGTTCAGTAGTCATCATGTAGGAATCCATGATGATATCAAGTCAAAGGGCTTAGTGATATGGTTACATATGATATAAGCTTATGACTTGTACTATGCAACTTTCTTATAGCAAATCGGTCCAACACCTTATACTCTTTCAAGTGCCTATGACTTTGATTTATATCTCTATAATTAATCAAAGTCATACTAGTCTTGTTTTATCTATGATCCCTTATAGATGATTGATCAAGGACATTCAGGACAATCACTATAATTTATCTAATAATACAGTTATCATGGTGAACATGCAATTGATATAATAATAATAAAAATTTATTAAATAACAATGTGTATAATACAATGATTGACTATAGGGCACAAATTTCAACAAAAACTTCATCACATGCATCAACTTAGGGCATTAGATAGCTACTAACAGCACTTCCTAAGCAATAATTATATATCATCATATATATATATATATATAAACAGCCTAAATAATTAAAAGAATTAATAAAAACATACATTATAATTAAATTTAAATTAAATTAAATAATTATATAAATATATATTAACAATCATAATTAAAAAAATACAAGGCATTCTTGAAGAAACTTCAGAGGAGGAGGAATGGGGGAAGAGGAAGACGAGGGCAAGGGCCTTACGTGGTAGGAAAGACGATTGGGGTTGCGTGGTAGGAGAAAGGGGTCTCACATGGAGGAGCCGAGGAGTAGGGTAATGCACAGTAGAAAGAAAGGGGAATGGGGTCATGAAAGGTAGGGGAGGAGTGGTGGTCGATGGTTGCACACAGAACGACAAGGGGGAGGAGTGAGGTTGTGTGGTGGGGAGGAGTGGGGTTGTGCACATACAGAACGATAAGGGGAGGGGGTCATACAGCACCAAGAGGAGGGGAAGGGCTGGCGACATCAGGAAAAAGGAAGGGAGGGAGGGGTTGGTGTGAAATGAATGAGGAAGTGCTGAAAGAGGGAGTAATTTAAAGGAGCTTCTAAATCAGGTATAAGACACTCGATGTAAAAACTCCTTTTCAATATCATGTAGATAGAACCTGATGTAGAAACATGAGTTTCTACATTGGGTGGCCTTTACACACTGAGGGGAGGCCACCCGATGTTGAAAATCTTTTTTTTAAAGAAAAAAAAAAGTTATTCCACTTTTTACCTTGAGTTTTGATGAACCAATGTGAAAAATAAGTTATCTACATTGGTTTAGTAAGCACCTACTGTAAAAAGTCATCAACCTCCCAACATAATTATAAAAATATCATTATTTTCACTTTTTGTATCATTTGTTTTCAATCGATATAGAGAGTGTCCCTTAAACTCCTTATTTTGTACTAGTGGTTGTTCACAACAAAAAATCCACCAGAAGTCGGTAATATTCATAATTCTTTACAATGGGGTTTAATCCTACTTCGCATAAAAAGTCTGTGCATATCTTCTCATTTAGAAAAATAAATATTTAAAATTAATTGCCGATGAATTATATCTGCAAGTTGCACTGATGCCTAATCCCGCATAAATACATGCATCTCGAATGACATATAAATTTATTCATAATTAAATTAAACGTACCTCTATCAAATAAAAGATTAAATTTATCAAAAGCTATATACTAAACACATATAAAACATATAAAACTCAAATTCTCTGAGATACAGGGGTTAGCTAACTTGATTTTTTAAAAAAAAAAAAACAAGAAGAAGAAGAAAAGGAAAGTGAACGACAGGTAATGTCAAGCAGCTGAGGTTGAGAGGGACAGCATTGATCAGGGCAACGAAATGAGGCGATAGCTGATAGATATTTATTGTTTCTGTTTCGAGATAGAGCCTTCTTTTGATGCACATCAGGACCACTGGTCCAGCATCATGGGAGTTTTTGTTTTTTTGTTTTTTTTAAACCACCGGGACTGAATTTTTTTTTTTTTTTTTGGCCAGAGGACTGGAGTTGAAGATAGGTGAAGTAAAATGTATTGAATACTCTAATTTTTTTTTAAAAAAATAAGAACAACTTCAATACAATAGAAAAAAATAAAAAACCCTCACAAACTTTCCGACCCCGAATTTCATGTGATATTGAAACGTTAAGTAGTGACGTATTGATATCACCATGTCAATTAACGTTAATATATAAATATAATTAATATACAATATAAGCAGTACAAAGAGCTGCTCACAAGTCAAAAATCATATAATATAATTTATTTTTTGTGTTTAAGTACTGCTATGCAGGGGATTCTTTTGATATTAATATTAATTGATAATATTAAGTTATTTTTTAGTACAAATTATTTTTTAAAAAATAATTTAGCCGAACTCTCCTTACACTGTCCCGTGATAGGAGCATTGTCCGACTGCATGTAGTTGTCATGTTTAATGTTATTTTCAGTTCATTCATGCAGTGAGGCACGCAACTCCATTCAATTACAGAACTCTTCAGACGGAGGATTTTCAATTTGGCTTCACAGAGCTCAATTCCTTTATTCATTTCGCAGCTACTTTGATATACTTTTATCGTATTATGCATTTATAGCATGATATATGATTTGAATAATGTTAGGTATTGTTTGGATTGTTATATTTGAATTTGTATTTTAAATTTAAAATCTTGCATTTTAAATTTGACATTTGAAATTCATATATTTAAAATCTTTTGTCTGAAAAATTTTAAAAGTTTTAAATAAAGAAAAGGATGAACTATGATTTGAAATGATAGTAAAAATTAAAAATGATGAGTTTATTTTTATTTTTTAATTGATAATAAATAATAAAATTATTTGGGCTAAAATATAAAACGTCGCTCAATAGGTCACAAAGCTATTTGGGCTGAGTGACTGAAAAATTAGATTCAATTTGAAAAAAGGAGCTGGCCCCGAGCTCAATAGAAGGTCATAATAGGATGAACATGCTGAAATATTGTTGGCACATAAAGACATGATTCCTAGTGATTCTGGAATCTACGGAAATTGTGCTCCAGTATCTCGATGAGACGAGCTAATTGTCAAAAATGAAAAACACTGAGTAAAGATCATGCCATGAGTCTCGTGAGATCTCTGATTATTTGACAAAATGTTCTAGGTTTTAAGAAAAAGACTATCATCACTCTGACACTATAAATAAGATATGAAAATATAAAAGAAAGGCAGTCAACTCACAATAAAGACTCATATTCTACACTCTTAGCTTTTACTTTTAATTTAGACTTATAATCCTTCACATTTCAATAAAAATAAAAAACACTTATTCTTCAAAGTCTTGCGTATCTTTTATATTCGAGTGAATTGTGGTAAGGAAACTCGGGATCCTTTTGTTATCAATTGAAACTCAACATTTTTAGCATGCCTGTTATTTGTTGTTCGCACACAGACAAAAAGATATTATAGTTACAAAAGTATACATAATGAAAATACGAAAAGAATAAAATGTTTGAAGTGATTAAAATTTTTAATGACTACAATGTAGAGAAAAGAATTTGAAATTATAAAATAATTATAATTTGACAACGAAATCTAAGTTCATAAATTTTTATATACAAATAAAAAATTTAATTCAAATCTAAATTCAAATTTTTACTAATCTAAACAACCTCTAACCATTGATAGAAGTCTGTTTTAGATATTTTTATATGATTCTTATTATTCTTTATCAATTAAACAGCCTTTTATATGATTCTTATTAATGACAGCTTTTATATATATTTTTTAATGTAAAAGCTTGCTTTAGTTGATAAGAAAATAATAACATTATAATTTTTTAAAAGTTATATTACCCATGAACAATGAAAATAATATCATTCAACTAAAAAAAAGAGCATCATCATTTGTATTAAAAGTAAAAATTATAATTTTTCTCTCATTGAACAATGTTAAAAAAATAAAAAAAAATTTCATGTCATATGCCACGGGTATTACATTAATTTGACATGATAATAATTATATTAATAAAATAATAATTAATTAACAGTAGGGGATTTTAAAAAATAAAATTAATGATTATAGAAATTAATTTTAAATGTTTAAATTTGAGGGAGTCATATGAACTATCTCAAAATTCAAGAAAATTTTATGTATTTTACATAAATTTTTATACATACAAATAATAATTTAAGTTCAAATCCAAAACTAAATTATTATTAATCCATACATATCATTACTTGCTTGGTTAATATTGTGAACTCATTCGAGCACTAGACAAACGTCAATATCAAATTTGGTTCACTAGATTTATTTTCAAGTCATGTAACTTGCCTTTTCCGTGCCCCAAACCAAAAAAAAAAAAAAAAAGAACTCTTGAGAAATAAATCCTCCTCACATAAAAGAATCGTCGACAGCAGGGTTCGAACCTGCGCGGGCGAAGCCCAACAGATTTCAAGTCTGTCTCCTTAACCACTCGGACATATCGACTTGTTGATTATCGGGCCCTTTTAAATAGATCAGATTGTTCTAGTCTGCTGAATCTATGCCTTGACTCTCTTCTACCTTGCCGCATTGGAAGAGGGCGCGATCCGGTTGCCCTCGCACGAGAATTTACTGTTGAGGCATCAGCATCTATCAGCGAGGGGGAGATTTGGTGGGAAAGGAAACAGGGGAGAGATGAAGAAGCCGTCTGAGAAAGCCTCTGGGAAGGGCGGTCAAGCTAATTCTAAGAAGTCCCCTAACAAGGTACGAGACTCGCCTCCTCGTTCGTCACTTTTAATTCATCAATTTAAGGAGTATCGTCATCTTGATCCGGTTCTAAGGTTTCTGAGAATCTTAAATTTTAAAGGTCTTGTTTCGTGATTTTTTTCTCACCTCAAATATGACATATATACTGGCATAACCTGATAATGGTGGTTTTACATCATAGTTTGTTTTCCGGAATCAGAATTGAAAGCAAATATGAGGCGTGTGATTTTGGTCTTAGGGCTTTTTCACCTTAGGGAATCAAACAGAGGAGCAATTTGAAAATAAAGAGAATGAAATTATTAGATTGTTGTGTTATTTTGAGCTGTCGTTGCGCTAGATAAGTTTTGCATCGAGCTATTTGATTTGAGTTTTTCCTTTTTCTGGCCCCAAAAGGCATCTGTGTGTTAATTAAAATATGACTTGGTTTCCCCCTTGGCTTTGATGGTTTCTTCACTTGTTCAGTTCTTTCATTAGATTTTTCCGTTTCTTGCACTTCTAAATTTTCTAGCTTCACGGCTGTAACGGGAACAAACTTTAGCAGGGTTTGGGAATGGGGATGTATCAAATGGTCATCAGATGCGAGTTAAGCAAATACAAGACATGAAATGAAAATGCCCATCGTGGCATTAACTACACTAAGAAGAAAGGGTAAACGGTCAAGATGAGTAAAGCAGCTATTTGTTGTAAACCTCATGCTAACGTGGCATTAAATTCATAATGGATGGAAAATTTGTTAAATAACATGGGGGATATTCAGTGATGTTGACTGTCTAAGTCTCTCCTAAAATGAATTGAACATGGCTATGTTGCATTTATATTTGAATATGGTTTCAAAACTCTTAAAATTGTGCGCAAGGTTTCATTCTCATAACATCGACCCATGGATTGGAAATAGGCAAAAACCTATTACAGATGTTGCTAACCATTGGGCTAATGGTTTTTATGGGTTCACAAAATACTTACTGGTTGACTATCCTCCAAATTGCATATTGCGTGCCCTTGGTGGTGAACTGAATTCTCCATGCCATGTGTCATGTTTTCCTTAATGAACTTTACATAGACTGCATTTTTTCTAAGCCATTAGTACTGGTTAAATTGTTTTCCTGTTATGACTTGGTTAATTTCCGGCTCTTGCAAATAGAAATGAGGCAAGAAACAGAGTTATTGATGGCTTTGCATTTTTGCATATTCTACGGTTGCAAAGTTTGAGACCCAAATTCATTACTGGTTCTGATGAATGAATTCAATCCTTCTTAATAAAATCTTGCTGCTCTCTGAATTGGTGGCTATTCCTTTCAGAGAAAGCCGAGTCAGGGTTCAGTTGATATATTTGCTGCACAGTGCCAAGAATGCTTGAAATGGAGGGTGATTCATACACAAGAGGAGTTTGAAGACATTAGACAAAATGTCGTTGACGAACCTTTTTACTGCAACAGAAAGCCAAATACATCGTGTGATGACCCTGCTGATATCGAGTATGATGCCACTCGAACATGGGTCATCGACAAGCCTAACCTCCCAAAGAGTCCAGAAGGCTTCAAGAGAAGTTTGGTGCTGAGAAAAGATTACTCTAAACTGGATCCTTATTACATAACCCCCACTGGCAAAAAGCTCAGAACCCGCAATGAGATAGCGTCATATCTAAAAGAGCATCCCGAAATTAAAGACGTATCCGCTTCTGACTTTGATTTTTCAGCCCCGAAGATAATGCATGACACTATTCCTGAGATTGTTGGGAAGAAGGATTCTGCTAAAAAAAAGATCAAGATGTCAAATGATGATAATCGGGTTGAAGCATCATCGTGAGCAGTGGATGATGGTCTTTTTGATTGGTATGTTTTTTCTGGGACGAATCAGTTAGAGGCAGTAAGTGAAAGTCATTTTCTGTCGGTTTTATTCTGAAATATTCTTGAATATGCGAAGTTTTACCGCCCAATCCCTGTTTACCTTGTGTTCGTGAATCCCGCTTCAAATTGTTTTTCTGACCGAGTTTACTCATTTTTAGGATGACCAGGCATTACATAGGTTGATATTAGTACCCCCATTAGACAAAGATGCCAGAAATCATGTTTATCTTGTGTCTGAATTATATGCAATTTGGAAACTTCCTAGAAACAATGTTGGAATTTGTTACTCTATGTAATCCGCAAATATTCCATTATTAAGTAATTTTTGAAAGGAATGGATAGATATTGGCCAGAAAGAAAGAAAGAAAGATAGAAAGGAATGGATGGGTACGTTCTTTTACTTCCTGCTGGATTGCGCGGTAACGTCTTAAATGGAAGAAAGCTAGTATATGTAGATCTGATGAAAATGCTGGGAAAAAATTTACAGGTCAATCTGATACCGAAGACTTGATTGAAGCTTAAAACGTATGGTTTAAGAAAGGGTCCGTTAGTAGGTCATTTAACTTCAGATTCGAGTGTTTATCGCAATAAAATACGTGAATGCCATTTTGGTTGATTTTCTTATACCCGACCAGGCTATAACCAATAATGTATGACTTGTAATGTCTCTTGGTGCAGTTTCTTTCTTAACATCAAACGGCCATTAAAAAAAAAAAAAACCAAGACTATAGCTATATGCGTTTTTTCTTAAACAAAAAAAGCCTACAAATTTAGGGAGTTCATTGTATACAGTTAAACGCACAATCCAGGCAAGAAATGTAAAATAAAAACTGAATCTTCCACTGGAAAGCATATAGCAAGGAAATGGACACTGTTTGAACAAAGATATAGCGAGGATGACAACAAATTGAAATTACTGAAACCTTGTCTGGTACCAGAAAGGCTAAAATTTCTCCGAGGTTTATTCTCTTCCTCACAATCTATTACCAACTACATAGCTGATTAACGATCCATCATTCTCTCCTTTCAACAACTCCAAAAACTCCCTCAAATTAACCACTCTTCCTAAATCCTACTCACCATATGGCTCCCTAGACCCTAACCATCCCTCCCTCTTCCCCCTATTATTGGACAGGACATGATGGTCCCTTGCAGCCAGGCGCCACCGCCCCTCGTCGGCCTCGTGTCCTTGCTCCTCATCCTCACCGCAAGGCCCCCGCCGCCGAAATCGCGGCCTTTCAAGAAGCTCCGGCGTTTCGCAATGGAGAGGCGTGTAAGCCCCAGAGGATCCACATTGCCATGACACTGGACTCCAATTACCTCAGAGGCACCATGGCCGCCGTGCTCTCCATGTTAAAACACTCTACGTGTCCCGAAAACATGGAGTTCCATTTCCTCTGGGCTAGGTTCCAGCCTCTGGTCTTCTTCACCATCAAATCCACCTTCCCTTACCTCAAGTTCAAGATTTACCGCTTCGAATCCAACCGGGTACGCGCCAAAATCTCCCAGTCCATCCGCCAAGCCTTGGACCAGCCTCTCAACTACGCCAGAATCTACCTTTCCGACATTATCCCGGGCTGCGTCAAGAGGGTCATCTACCTCGACTCCGATCTCGTCGTGGTAGATGACATAGCCAAGCTCTGGAACGTAAGTTTAGAAGGCAAGGTTGTTGCAGCACCGGAATACTGCGGCGCGAATTTCACGAGATACTTCACGGACGTGTTCTGGGTGGAGCGAGAACTGGCGAGGACATTCGAGGGTCGTCGTCCCTGTTACTTTAACACGGGGGTGATGGTGGTGGACGTGGAGAAATGGAGGGAAGGGAGGTACACGCAGAAGATGGAGGAGTGGATGAGAGTGCAGAAGCAGAAGAGGATCTATCATTTGGGATCTCTGCCTCCATTTTTGCTGGCGTTGGCTGGGAATATAACAGGGATTGATCATAGGTGGAACCAGCATGGGTTGGGAGGGGACAATGTTGAAGGCAAGTGCAGGAGCTTGCATCCTGGGCCTATAAGCTTGTTGCATTGGAGTGGAAAAGGGAAGCCATGGCTGAGATTGGACGCAAGGAAGCCTTGCCCTGTTGATCATCTTTGGGCTCCTTATGATCTCTATCGTTCATATGCTCATTCTTTGGAAGAATATTGACTTCTGCAAATCAAGAGGCAAGGTGAAGCTTTTTGCAGTTTGATGGAGCTGGGGTTCTTACTAAATATATGACTCGATTTTTATCATGTGAACTGGGTGAAATTATCCACTTGGCTTGAGACGTACATGAATGAGAATTGATGAAATCCCCTTTGAATATCCTTTCCATGTTGATGCACAGTATTTTTCCCCAGCTCGAATTTATAGTGCTATCTAACTGTTGGCTATGTAAAATTTTGTATATTTGTAACAGAATTAATAAATGCATATATACATTATATTGTTATTTTAAGGCTAAGCCCAAATTTCGTTAGAAAATTTAAATGGAGACAAGGATTAAAATCCCAAACATTCCTGCAGCACTAAGTCTCCCAAAAATGGGGGAGCCGAATCAAAAAGGGAAGAGCTTGATATTCCTTCTTTTTCCAATGAATCTGCAACCATATTTTATTCCCTTGGAACAAAATTTATCTGCACGCTCCACATGTACTGGAGTAAACTCTGAATTTCCAAGAGTACTAAGCCTGCACTGTATAGGCGATCATACCTCCCATTGAGTAAATCTGCTAAGATCTAGCAATCGGACTCAATAATTATTACCTTGTTGAATTGAAACCATACCACAAGCCAAGCGAAGGCTTCGTAAAACAGCCCACTCAATAGCCTATATCCATAAGCCTTCATTGCCTCTAAGAACTCCCCCACAACCAACTTTGTTCAAATTAGAGTGAACAGCAGTACGGCACCATCGGAATTAAATTTGACCCAATCTATCGAAGGAGGTTTTCAACTCATATCAGTATGATATGTATCATTGTTAAATTTAATTATTTTTTAATTGAGACTTGCATTTTTGGTCCATCTTGAAACCTGTCATCAAAATATCATGTGATTGTGAAAAATGAATATAGCTTTCCATGTCTGAATAAGCATTCGTATTCACTACCGCTCAAGCATAACATTTTCACTTTGAAAAACTATTTAGCCACATTCTTTAAAGAAAAAAAATAAATAAAAGAGTTATTATCAAAATAAATAAAATAAAAACTTCAAAAGAGCTACATTTTGCACATCCACACTTGCCCAATTGACATGCTAAATGGTCAATCTCACGAATCCGTTTAATTTCACCGCAATTTGTTTTTGTTTTTGTTTTTGTTTTGTTTTTTTTTTTTTTGCCATCTTTCACAGCGTTGTATATTATATGGTTTTTTTTTTTTTGGTGGGCTGACGTATGTTATATGTTAATTATAACTTATAACTAGTATTTTTCCCCGACAATCTATAAATAGTATAATATATTATAATTTTCATATTTTATAATGATTTGTGTGTCAAAACAATTTACACTTCCTTCTAATTTTCACCTGGCAAACTTTGCATGCGAAATCCTGTAATAAATAAAATGAGGACATGATAATTAAAAAATTACTATTAGAAAATCTTGGCCCATTTTTTTTAAGATTAAAAAATAAATAATTTTTAGATAATTTAAAGATTTATTTTATAGAGATTTTATAAAAAAAAGTAGGTATTATTTTATGTTTGGTTATTATAATAAATAATTAATTATTAATTAGTTATTTTCTAATTTTATAATATCTTCCTCAATTTTTGTTTTATAAAAATAATTTATTATGATCTTATTTTAAAATTTTGTAAAATCTTCACGCATTTCACCTCTTTAAATACTCCTTTTCATTTACTACATTGGATCATTTTCAAAAACTAGGTGAAGTAGCTTCTTAAAATAATTATAAATTTATTTTTTAATTCTAATTATTTTTAAAATTTAACAAATATAGTAAAAATTTATAAAATAGATTTTTAAAAAAATTAATATTTTTTATACAATAAGCTGAACCAGGCCCGCTAAACATCTATGTTATATTTTTGGGAAAATATATCTATGAGTTCTTATAGTTTATATCAATTTTTAATCAGGTTCCCATAGTTTATTTGTTAGAAGTAAATCCTTATATTTTTTATTTTTTAGGGAGAATGACAATTAACGATCTTCTAAAAACATTAATCCTAATTATGAACCGTAAAATTTTAAAATCTCAGTTAAAGACCATGGTCCTTGATTGTGATAAAAAAATATAATTTGTGAGGTGGGATTCACTAACGCGACTTGAAAATTCACTAACCCAACTTGAAAAAATTACTAACATATATTGTAAAAACATGAAATGTTACTTAGGAATAGATTATTTAACAAAAAGCATCACTTGAGAATTTACTGATTAGACTTGAAAAAATTTCTAACGCATATAATGAAAAAATAAAACCCCACTTAAGAATTAATTGTTTAATAAAAATGACTTGTCCAAATTGATGTTTTTTTATTAAACAATCAATTCTCAAGTGGAGTTTCATATTTTCACAATATATGTTAAAAATTTTTTCAAGTCGAGTTAGTAAATTCTTAAGTAGTGTTTTTGTTAAATAATTAATTTTCAAGTGAAGTTTTATATTTTCACAATACATATTACAAATTTTCTCAAGTTGAATTAATGAATTCTCAAGTGACAATAGTAAATTCCACCTAACAAACTGCATTTTTTTTATCATAATTAAGGATTAAGATTTTAAAATTTCATGGTCTGTAATTAAAATTAATATTCTTAGAAGGTTCTTAATTGTCATTCTCCTTATTTTTTATCCATTAAACACATAAATCCTTCTTATCATTAAACCATTAAAATGCTTTAACACGGTCAAGTCAAGGTTTTGAATCTGACCCATCAACATCTTTATTGGTAGCAGCTCCGGCAACAACCCCATCTACATCTTCGCCTGTGAAATGATCTTGCTGGTTTGCTTTCTGAAATTTCTTCCAACCCCAATATGGCACCATCACCTTAGGCTTCGTGTAGCGAGAAAATTACTAAGCAAGCGTCTTCACTTTCACTTTATTTCATATTTTATTCTCATTTCTTTCAAATTTCTATGGGATGTTCTTTACAATTTACTTACAACTAGAATTCTAACAAGGCGCCTAATTTGCACAATGCCTTTAAAGTTGCAATCACGAAACAAGAAAAGTGAACAATGTCTTTCTCTGGTCAAGCTATCGTTGAACAATTTGAGAAAGAAACAATGAAAAAGCTTTTAAAAAAAAATTATTGGATCTGAACATGAGCTCTTTTTAACAAATCGTCAGGATGTCGAGGGATTTCCTGAAAAAGAAGAAGAGGCAATCAGCGGCAATGGCGTCAAACTCGGAGCATTCATATCGCAGCAACAGTAGCCATGGCCGATAGAAGTCTGGCAAGTCTTCAACTTCAAAGCTTCACTTCGTCAACAGCGCCTCTGACTTCGATGAATTATACAACGGCCAAGAGAAGAAAGGGAATTCCCCACAGATAGTTGGCGAAGACGCGGATGGGGGTTCTTGCTGGAGCTGCTCCCAGAGACGTTGATGTGTCAAATCCTTACTTGACTGTATAAAAGCATTTACACGGTTTAATTATGGGAAGGATTAATGTGTTTAACTAGGAGTGTTGAAAGATTGGGTAAGACCGGGTTTACAGTCCACTCGATGCCCAGTCTTGATGAAGTCGGGTTACTAATTTTTGACCTGAGGTCTGGTCCTGCTCGGATTGACCTGAGACCAAGACAGGACCAGGTTTGGTCACAAGACTAAGCCTAGGTTACAAGACCTCCCTGCTCAAGAATTGAACCTATCGGATCATAATAAAATCAAACCAATTTTCAAGAATAATAAAGCCCAACATATTACGCGAGCTCATAATTGAAATGAAGTCTAATAGCTATTTCTTATAAACAAATGCAACACAAACCGTGAAGGAATGCTCCATAATCTAATAGCAAAAGTAAACATTAAATATAATAGAGGATGCTGTTTTCATTCTAGGCATGCTTGATCATTTATAACAAAAGAGCTTATCCATAATCATAATAACAAGTCAATCTATCCTAATTCTTATCATTTACAACAAAAGAGTCAAGGGTTAGTCCATAATCACAAAAAAAGGTATCCTAGCTAGCCAATCACAAAAAATAAAAAACAAAAGAGAACTATTTAAGCCAGCTAGCAACAACTAAAAAAAGTCATTCAAAATATTTAGAGCCACAATTGCAACATGTGACACAGAGAACAAACTTTTACTTTTCTTCCTCTTCTCTTACTCAGGTAGCCCGCCATCAATTCGGACTCACTTTTAAGATTAAAATTATAATAATTCACATCAATTAGGTCTCTCTGATCACACACCTCATCAACTCAATAATTACACTCATTAGGATAATTAATCGTGATAAATTTTTTTCAGATGTTACATGTTTCATCTATGGGGTGTTTGACAAAATAAACCCAAACTTCATAAGGTTTTGGTGGTTTGTTCCCCATTTCTTTTCTCTTTTTTCCCCTATCCCCTTTAGCTACAGCTTTTGCGGATGGAATAGGAGCACAAGGCTGTGTAGGAATGGGTACTCCATTATCACTATTAGCATTCAAATTGGTGATAGGTGGATCTGCTTCTGCTTTAGACACTTAATCTGTCATTTTAAATAAATACATAATGCTGCAATTGAAAAAAAAAACAAGTGAAGGAAGGAATGAGAAATTCAAAAAAAGTTTAAAAGAATAAAGATTATGCTAAATCAGTGGCATGTATAGTTAGCTATAGTTTCTGCATAATCTAGATGTCCTAAAGCTAATAACATTAAAAGTACATTTCATTAAGGCTCCGTTTGGATTTCAGTTGGACATAATAGATTATGAAAATAATTGATTAAGTGGTAGATTTTAATCATAATTGATTATATTAGAACGCAATATGTTTGGATGCTGTTTTTCTAAAATTAATTTTAACAGAACTGAAGATGTTTGGATAATTTTTTTAGAATCAATTTTAGCTGTTTAAATTACCATAAAGGACATTGTTTTTTAAATTTAAATTAATGATAGATTTGTATGTAATAGTATTAAAGTTGTTACATTTTATTTAAAAAGCAAAATATATTATTTAAACTACATATATAATTAATTAAAAATTTAAATTATATTAATATTAACATTTAAATTTATGTAAATAAATAACTAAATATATCTTGCTTAAAATAAATTCAATAAAAGACAAGAAAATTAAATTCTTAAATATAAAACAGTAATTTTACAACAACTAATGAAGATGATAATATACAAGTTGGTCCCTAATAATATCACGAATACTAGTCATAGCTGATGAAGAGGATGTCATGGATGAATATCCATCAACGCCATGGTCTTCTTGGTCCTCATAGTCTTCCTGATCTTCCATCTCATGATGCATAAAATCAGCGTCAGAGTTAGAGTGTCTTCTAATAAAATTATGTATCGCCATTGATGCAACAACGATTTGAACTTGTATATCGTAGTCATAGCTAGGCATGTTGCGTAAAATTGCAAACCTCTTCTTCCAAACTCCAAATGTTCTTTCTATTGTGCATCGTAAACTTGAATGAAAATAATTAAAGACCTCGTTATTATTTGCAAATCCAGTTGATCTTCTAAAATCAGGAAGATGGTAGCGTTCCCGTCTATACGGACTAAGATATCTATTTGGTGTTGGATAACCAGCATCCACCAAATAATATTTACCTTGTTAAAAAAATTACTATCA
This sequence comes from Prosopis cineraria, assembly GCF_029017545.1. Taxonomy (NCBI): domain Eukaryota; kingdom Viridiplantae; phylum Streptophyta; class Magnoliopsida; order Fabales; family Fabaceae; genus Prosopis; species Prosopis cineraria. Next base: position 43,233,695 of record NW_026555332.1, read on the forward strand.
ATGCCTGTAAGCTGGAAAGTCTAACACAAATAAATTGAACAAACAAAAATACCTGAAGGCGGGTGTTGAAAGTTCATGGATCGAGCTGTCAGGGCATGTTGAAAAATGCGAGCATCATGTGCAGTGCCCTCCCATCCGGCCAAGACAAAAGTAAAGCACATGTCCCAATCACACACAGCCATTACATTTTGCGTAGGGATTCCTTTTCTTTCAATATATTTTGATTTTTCACTAGCAGGGACTACACATGGAATATGTGTGCCATCAATTGCTCCAATGGCATTTTTAAAGAATGGCCAATATCGCTTATCATTTTCTATTTTATTTGATACATGACGAAAGGACTTGTCTTGTGGTTTAATATATTCCATTGCAAGTTTCGAGAAAGCCATTAAAACTTTATGAAAATGTCTATGAATAGTCTCTCCTGAATGTTGAAATCTTTCTTGTGCCATCCTATTTCCCAACCCATATCCAATTGTATTTAAAAAAATTGCCACCATCTCCTGTACTCTCATTCGCCTAGTATCCTTCAATCCATGCCGTGTCAATTCACTACATAATTGATGGAACACATGTGGTTCCATTCTAAATATTTTATAGCAACGAACTGGGTGTCTTTCTAAAATTTCATTCACCCATAAATGACCTGTATATTCACTATTTCTTCGTGGCTCTTTGCACAAATATCTTGTTGCATACAACCCAATGAGAGCACTAACTTTTTGGGCTCTATTTAGCCTTTTTTTAGATGACTCTTCCATATGTCTTGCTATCTGTAGCCAAACACATAAATAATATGTGCACTTAATTTCAATTATAGATACATCTAAATAAGTCATCTATAGAAATACCAATGACTTTTCCACAACATTGTAATACTCGATTACCATATATAAAAAGTACATAAGTAGTTCAAGAGGCTACATAAGTTAAATTCTACAATATAATACAAACATGTTAGATTACTTTTTAAGTAAGATCATATACTCATAATAAGTTTTAAAACTCCAATAATCAACCATTTTTGTAACATTCATATCTCAACCACTCCAAAACGCTTTCTTTATCATCCTTCATCGTCAAAAACATCACCCTAACCTCTCGGGACATGAAGAGTGACATGCATCGTGAAACCCAATGTTTATTAGTTGCAACTTCTTCCCATTGTTTAACATAGACATGACTTCGGAAATTGATGTTTCCTTGGCCTGTTGAGATTCTTCCTTTGTTGTCTAAGCTATCACACTCATTGCATCTGCTATTTGACTTGTACTAGATAACTTGTTCTTCTTTCTACCGTTACTGCTTTCGCCCCTCTTCCTTTTACCACTGCTTCCACTTAAGGTTCCTTGAGAAGCATTTAAAACTACTCTATTAAATTCACCGCTTACTCCAGTAGTTCCTAAGATCTCATCACTATCTCCTGAACTTTCCTCCAAATCAATACCCTCATTTGCCATATCAGGCTGATACACCTCTTCATCCTCACCTTCATTCCTATTGTAAATGTTAGGCAAAACTCCACTTGAAGGTGCCCATGCTCTAGGTCCATTGGCGATAGTACCTTGGAACAACTCGGTTAATTCATTGGCAAATGGTAATCCTTTATGTCTGAATTTCTCATATAATGGATTTTCCTGCACATAAATTATCAATAATATTACAGAATACATAAATAAATAAAATAAATATAAAGCCTCATATAATAAGATCATACCAATATCTTCTTCTCCCACCAATCGTCTGAAGCATCCACAGTATTGTTTGCATAATCCCAACCCAATCCTGTCTCACTTGAAACTAACTTATTCCACAGTACCCACTCTTTTCTCATATTATCCCACTTATTCTTGAATTGTTGTCTGTCATATTTCTGTCCAGTCTTCTCATTGAAGGTAGAAATTATGCTGAGCCATCCTGCTTTGATAAAACTACCACCATTTCTTTGCGATTTTCGAGCTTGGTCCAAACAAATGTCAATAAAGATTCTAGTATTTCTTCGATCCCATGAAGCTTTTGACTTATTGTTACTCATAATACTATGTAAAAAAACTAACATATTAATTATAGGAATTATAATTAAAATATTACATGATAAAAACTTGGCAATTTTTAGAGGAGCCAAATTCAACAGAGACTCACACAGCAAAAAATTTGACTAAATGACCCCTATATATGCAAAACATAATGTTTGAGAATAAAGCTCCAGTAATCAGTGATCACAAACCAAAAACAGCAAAGAGTTCGACTTGGCACAAAATTAACTTTCACCAGCTTTCCCACAATTTGCAAATGCATAGATTTTGACTAAAATCAAGTTTCAATAGCTACAAAATTAACTTTTAACAGGTCTCCCATGTTCAGCACAGAGTTCAACTAGGCACAAAACTAACACAGAAATAGCATAAAAAAATCAACTTTCACCCATCTTATTATTTGCAAATGTTCAAGAGTTGTAAATGGTTCAAGCCACACAAAACTAAGCCAGCAATCCCGAGAACAAATCTATCCATGCATAGATCAGAGTGGAGAGGAAAACAAAATTTGACCAAGATCAAACCTGAACAAGATCGTCCAAAAAGCGAAGATCACTTACCTCTGAGTTAGACCGACTGAAGAAGACCACGAGCAGATCAGCGACGGACGGAGGACCACGAGCAGATCAGCGACTGACGGAGGACCACCAGCAGATCAACGACGGACGGAGGACCATGAGCAGATCGAGGAAACAGAGTATAGATAAAGCTTACTGCCTTCCTCGACTATAGCAAGAGATCACCACCACTGGAAGCAACTCAGAGACGGTGGACGGAGGAGGTGACGCCACAAGGACCATAGATCTGCACAGAGTTGGAAGATGGTCGAAAGACTGTGAGAACCGACTGTGAGACGGCACACCTGTTGGAGGTGGGTGGACGACGGCAAAAACGGCACGACGGGAGATGGTGGACGGTGACTAAGTTGGGGATGGCTGGACGACGACAGAGCGGCGGCACCACCGTGAGGACCGACTGGTGAGCTGAACGAAAGAGGAGATCACAGAAAGAAAGCTGCGACTGATAGAAGACAAACGAGGATCAGAAAGAAGAGAACTCAATCACGTGAAGGGCACAGATAAAGAGCACGTGAATAACGGTAAAAAGCTTAAAGCTGAAGCTGGTTTTGGTAGATTAAGAATTAACGCGCGTTTAACCTCCCTAATCGATTATTGCATTTTTCTACTGTTTGGCAAATTTTGTTTTGAAAATCGATTAAACCCCAAAAAATCGATTCTTGACGCAAACCAAACGGGCACTAATATATTGATTCTAACAGCGGTAGAACCCGTTAAAGCAAACACCATAATTCATAAACTTTCGACAATAGAAGCTCATGTTGGAACCATACAAACACATTGAAAACCATTAGAACATTTATTTGTTCGAAACTTTAACATTTACATATTCATTTTGGTCCTTTTTGAGCATTGAAAATTGAAAGTCCTTTTTAGTAAATAATTACCAAACATTCAAAAGCTCTATCCTTTCAATGAATGCTTTGAAACACACACACACACACCCCCTTCTCGTGGCAAACATGTGAAGGTAACAATAACATGATCCCTACCATTAGTAACATATATACTTTATTTAACCTTTTCATAGTTTGTCAGCCATTAAAGAGAAGCCCAAACCCTATGGTTCCCGTTATTGGGACAAACACTACACAAAACGAAGCCAAAGTTGTAGATCAAGTTAAGCTATTGCTCTGATAGTCAAATGAAGGATCATAAAAAATATTTTAAAATAAAAAGAACCACCTTTACCCTATTTCTCTACCAAGACACACTGATTATATAAAAAAGATCTCATCTTTATGCAGCATTGTCCTTTCTTCACACAATAATGAACAAAAAAAGAGATGCGAAGTAGGGGGCTGGTGAAAATGACAAATAAAGAGTTATATAGAGCAAATGGAGTTTGAAGCATGCATCAAGTGATATGGAGAGGAAGATTAACCTGAATAGAAATGGTGGTCTAGGTAGTCTTCACAATGAAAGTACGGTAGAGATTAGATTATGTGAATAGCCGCATCGTCGAAGAGAAAGGAGGGAGATGAAACTTGACGATAAAAAAGAAAGTAGAAATATCTAAGAGATAGTGAAAATGTTTATCTAATTTTAGCGCTTCAAGAAACTTCTATTATCTCCCGAAAGCAAATGCACAAGATCAACTTTGTTCAAGGAAAAATAAAATATACCCCGGGTCAGACCAGGCCAATCAATCAAGACCTTTAACCCAGTACCCAATCTAACCTAGTGTACAACTCGGTCTTAGTCTCCCACTTGGTCAGGCTGAATTTCACCGGGTTGAAACCCAGTCCAATGTCACCTAGCAGAACCGAATAGATCGAATTCTTGGGTTCTTTGCACAGGCCTTTGTTTAATGTATAAAAATACAAAGGCTCAATTTCAACAAATAAAATTAAATGAACTTAATTAAAAATTGATATACTTTCTCTATTTAAAAATATAAAATATTTTTAATTAAATTTTATTCTCAATAAAGTAGTTATCTACTTTTAAACTAACTCTATCTTTTTATATTTATTTCTATTAAATACTCTATAATAAATATAAAGTCATTTATCAATAGGGACTTTTTTTAAAAAAAAAGCAATAATTACACCTCGAAAGATTAAAAATACCTTACATTTTTGAATATTCAACTCCTCAAAAAATGCTTTATATTTTTGAATGAAGGGAGTAAACTATAAGAACACACATATGTTTTCCTTTTTTTTTTCTTTGCTAAAAACATCTAAACATCTATGTTATTCTATGCCAATTCAATTCACATCAATATAACAAAATAAATTTATGTTTAATTTTTAGTTTATCAAAAATTTATTTGGTAAAAGTTTAGGGTGCGTTTGGTTTCTCTACGTTTGACATTCATAATACTACTTTTTACTTTTAGGAAGTCAAATGTTGCTTGGCGTCCATTTATCATATAAAACTGACTTTTAAAAAGGATTTTGAAAATGAGACAAAATGGAAAAATTCAAAAGCTTTGTTTTGTAACTTTTGAAATGGACTTTGAGCATGTAAGCATTAAAATGACCATGATACCCCCTTCTGAGTTTTGTCTTTCTCGTGCTCGGGCTCAGGAGTCAACATGTGTTTCAGAACTAATCTCCCATTCTCTCTTCTATGTGTGTATCACCAAAGAAAGACACTTTGTTTCTCTTTCAGCCACACAATAGTGAAGAATACAAAAAAAATTTAGCTACAATACTAGACAGAAATGAACAAACAACAAAAGGAAGGGGAGTGGACAACTTTCTGATGCTAAGGAGACATGCATGCTAATAATAGAACCGAAACTAATGCAATGGGGAGGAGAAGAAAAGCAAAGAAACAGCACAAGTCATCGCTTATTTTGTTATGTGTATCAATGACAAGGAAGAAGGGAGAGAATGATATAATAATCTCTTTGAAAAAATTACCAAATAAAGCCCAAAGTTTGTTGGAAAAAAATATTGAAATAGTACCCCACTAGATAGAGAGATAAATAGAGTTTGAAATTTTATTAGAAATCAAATTGTATATTACATATCGAATTGTTAATCATATAACTGGTCAATATTAATGAATGTTTAACTATTTGTTATATAATTTTTTTCAATATTAAATTTTATGTTTTTTATTCTTATTGTTTAACATTTTAAATTTTATATTATTTTAAATTTGTTTCACATTTTTTAATCATTTTTAATATATTATATTTGTATAATAGAAATTACAATTTATCATAAATCAATGTCATTTTTTGTCATTGCATATTAAAAAAGTATATTTTAAAAGCACAAATTTTTATTAATCCAAACAATTTTCAGTTTATCAAACTGACTTTTAAAAAAAATATATTCAAACACAAACTTCGTTACAATAACTAACTTTTACTAAATTAATTTTTATCAAATGAACTTTTATCAAATTGACTTTTGACAAACTAAAAACCAAACACACACTTGTTTGACAAAAACGAGTTTAGCGTAAGTCAGTTGTTATGATGAAATTTGTGTTTGAATGCATTTTTTTAAAGTCGGTTTAATATACTGAAAGTTATTTGAATTATGATAGTAAAATGTGCTTTTGGATATATAATTATTGAAGGAACATTAATTTATAATAATTTTTAATTTTTATTATACAAATTTAATATATTTGAAACACTTAAAAAATGTGATAAAGATTTTAAATAACATAAATTTTGATATAGTGCTAAAAACTTGGTCTTTAGTTATTTTTACTTTTTAATTTGTCATTTTTATTATTGATTAATGCTAAAAATTAATATGATTAATTATTTAATTTATAATGCTAAAAATTTAATACCTAATTATTATTATTAAGATCATAATTATATTTTTAATGAATTAATTATTTTTTTAAATAAAAGAAGGAGAGATTAAATTTAAGTATTATGATCAAATAATATCTCACTTTTTAAATTTATTTTTTAAAAAATTTAAATAATTATATTTTTTAAATTTATTTTTAGTTACAGTTTAGATGTGTTTTTTATCCAAATAACTTCCGATATTCTAAAATAAAATTTGCTTTTTAAATATGAAAAAGTAAAATTGCTAAACAGACCCTAAATCACGGTATCATGATCCTGTTATAATATGAAACAATTATCTACTCTAATTTATATTTGTAATCTTTTTTTTTGGCCAAAAATTTAAATTTGTAATCGCACATCTTAAAATCATATCGAATTAATCATAACGGATGCCAAATCAATTCACATCAATACAACAACTAATGATTTTTTATCTAAATTTTCTTATTCAGATTAGATATAACTAACTTCGGCTCAACGTTGCGGCTAGGGCATATTCTGGATGAAAACCAGTCTGGTACGGACTCTCTCGTCTTCTCTTTCCTTTCACCGGACGTCGACCATCCAACGGCCGTGTCCGCACCATACGCATTGCAGTAACGGCGACGAATTCATCTGTTTTTAATCTACATCCATGATTTATACATAAATCTTCTATTCTCAGTTCTCACTTATTTTAATTCAGCATTCCAATCTCCGTGATTCTTTATTTCGCGATTCATCATGAATTTCTTCAAATCAGTTTTCTCCGACGAACCAGATCCTCCTCCATCCGAATCCACATCTCAGATCCCCAATAATGCACTGCAAAACGAAGGGCGAGATGGCCCTCATCGCGATTCCTCGCCAATTGAACATGGATCGGTGATCAGCTCAAGCACTAATGATTCTGATGCTGCCGGGTGGAACTTTGGGGGTCTGATTAGAACCTTGACCGTTAAATCTGAATCAATCATCGAGACTTATCGTCGTGACCTGCAGGAATTTGGAACGGGGTTGAAAAAGGAGATTGAGGTTGCTCAGGATTCTCTGGAAACGGTCGGTCATGCCTTTGATGAGTTTGGTAACTCTTTAGTGAAAAACACGGCTCAGATCATCTCTCAAGGTAAGGATGCAATCTCGCACTTGAATCTGATTCAGATAATAACAACGTCAATAATCAGAAATTCAGTGGCGATAAGAGCGTAAATTTGAAAGCCTATAGTAGATTTGATGCTCAGGTCCATGGTATTCAGGGCGATGCTAGTACTTATTGTGAGGAGCCCGATGATTTAAATGACTATAGTAAGTGGAAATCGGAGTTTTCGTTGGAGGGAAAACAAGAAGAATTTGAGAATTATCTCAGAGAAAATGGTGAAATGGAGAGTATCTACAGAAGGGTTGTCCCAAATAGCGTTGATCATAAAACTTTCTGGTATAGGTATTATTATAAAGTTTCTAGGCTTAAGAAAGCCGAGGAATTGAGGGCTAGGCTTGTAGGGAGAGCGTCATTTGAAGATGAGGATTTGAGCTGGGATTTCGAAGATGATGATGGTGACAAGGGGTTTGAAGTTCAAGCTAAGCCGGACCTCAACAAGAAAAACGTAGGTGGTGAAGTTTTGGAAAAAAGTGTGGATACAGAGCTGCAAGTTGGAAGCTCTTCTACTAGCAAGGTGGGAACAAATATTTCTAATGTGGAACAGGAGCATCGTTTGGGGGAGGAATCTACAATAGAAAGGAGAGACGACTCATTGCATGATAAGCAGATTGGGAACAAGGGGGATAAGTATGTTGAGGAATCTAAAGCTGAGAAAGTAGAAGTTGTTCATCAAGCGGATGATGGAAGCAATATTAATATTAAGGAAGCAGGTGGTGAATCAATATCTGAAGGGAAGGCTGTGGTCAACAAGAATTACTCGGCAACAGAGTCTGACTCAAAATTGGTGGCAGAAAGAAAGGCTGATGATGGCAAATCTTCCATTAAAGATAATGATTCTTCACTAGTTTCAAGCCAGCACTCGGCACCGGAGGAGGAAGACCTTGGGTGGGATGAGATTGAGGATCTTAGTTCTATCGAAGAAAAGAAAACGACTCAGAGTGGTAGCCCAAACAAAGTTGATTTGCGGAAGCGCCTGAGTGCTGCAGAAGATGATGAAGACTTGAGTTGGGACATTGAAGATGATGATGATGAGAAGCCCGCCAAGGCTTGATATATTTGATGCATTTGCCTTTTGACTTCTTCGAAAGATATATATGCTAGTTTGCCTTTGTTAGGGAAATTTGCCATTTCTTTTGTTTATGTTTGTAAAAATTAATACTGTAGTAATGTTGTCTTTTTTCTATGAATGTATTAAAAGCAACTGTTTCTCTGATACTATTGCTTGTGGTTTTGTTCATTTTTCGCCAGTAATTTTAACGCATCAGAATATTGTCCCTGCTAACTTATATATTTGCTGTCTTGTTTTCTCTTCTCAATTGATAGGAAGCTTTTGCCTTCCACAGTTGCCCTTCTTCTATTTGATTAGCATCAGTAAGTGACCAATAAATTCATCTTTTTTGAATCCAAGTGATGATAACTTCATAAATGAAGTTCTGTTCTAGATGAGCTTGCTGTTTATATCGTTTTTGACAAATTTTCTATGATAACGACATCAAAGGGATGCTTGTTGATGCATCAAATGATAGAGCTCATTGCCATTTGTATGCACAAGGAAGGAACTTAATGAGGCTTGCACCTGCTGATTTTCAAGCCTGATCTCTGATACTAGATGTGGGAGGATCAACTTTCGGTGCATTTTTAATTATAGCTGCCAGACACGGCTCTATGAGCTCCTCAATCTTTGCAGGAATTAAGCAGTGGTGATTGAAGCTATTCTTCTTGTGTTTATAATTTTCTCCAGGTAGCATAATTCTCAAGGTATGTCCTGCCCTGGTACAAGCTTGGTCTAAAACCAATGAGCGATTAATGATTCGATTTGTTTAGACTTCTATGAGGATTGGCTTGTTATTTGTGAGGAAAGTTTAACCAATATATAGTTGCAAATATTTTGCACTGCTCTGGCGACCTTTGTGGGTTTCCCGTATTGTAATTGGACTCCATGGAATTATATGTATGTTTTCTTAGTCTTCTGATATGAAAAAAGGGACGAAATTCTCTTTTTTCTTGTGGCTGTGGCATAAACATAGTGCAGGAAAATGATGTTTGAGGAGGGGGAGGGGGTTCTTCCATCCGATGCTTAATAAACGCTTTCTACCTGGAACGCGGGTTGAAGTTTTTGAACATGACAAACGATTGGTTGATGAGGTCAGCTTTCGTTCTTATACTGTTTATTAGTCCGGATTCTGATAGTTTTGGTTTTGCTGGCTTCCACTTTGAATGAATTATTGGGTATTGGCACATGGCGCATGAAAGATGAAATGGGATCATTACAGGTAGCATAGAAATGCGACATACATAACAACTGCCATAAGTTGCATTTTATTTTGTGAGAAGCATTCTGGTTCCCTTCAAGGTGAAACATGTCTAGTTTAATTAAGTAGTTATATATTCATCTTAAAAAATCATGCGCTTTTTGTTTTTAACTAAAATCTGGACAATAGGTTTCATGTTTTGCATGAAACTTTGTAAGTTATTAATTGTAAAGAGATATATATTATACATAGATTTTTATTTTAACTTTTTTTTAACCAGCATAGATTTTATTTAACAGTCAAGAGATGAGAAAAGTTACAGATAAGTTTTTTCTCAGTCCCAAAATTGGCTAATCTCTTTATGAGTGGTTTATTTTCTTTTTTCTTTTCATCCGTTCAATGATGCTTCCATTTGGTTTTATCACTTTATGCAATGGCGGCGGGTATGGGTCTGGATTGGTTGCTTCTCTCATGGACACCCGAGTGATGTCGATGCATCCAAGGCAAAATAAAAATTGTTAGTTAAAAAGCTTTAATTTTAGAGCATTTTTTATTTAAAAAAATATTGAAATTTTAATATAAATAAAACCGAAACCGCCCGTCTCTTTTCTTTTCTTTTTCAATGAATGGCTCAAATTTTAAAATGAGCTCGTCTTTGTAATCATCATGGGAATTGGGAAAGTGTTATTATTGACACAAATAGTCAAACACACATCAAGCAAATGTGACAATAGTAGACCCAAAAGGGAGGGAAAGCAATGTGACCATATTTTGGTAAGTTTCCTTTTGTTGGTCTCTTATGAAAGTTCGGATACTTTGTATATTCTCTTATTTCCCAGGGGCTATTTTGTTCAGTTTTTACTGTGAAAGATTGGCCCAAAAAAATTGACTTAGATCCTTCAAGTTTGCAAAATGAATACAAAAACTATATATATATATATATATATAGAGAGAGAGAGAGAGAGAGAGAGAGAGTGAAACAAAGGTTAAGAGATGTGGGGTCATAATAATAAACACATTTGTGTTGCTGTTTCTTCCTGAGTGTATTTCCTATTGTGAATTAAAATGTTTCAAAGGCCCAAAAAAAAAAATTGCTTCAAAAGGGGAGTTGTCATAATAATAAAACGAGATCAAACAAGTAAATGAAATTTCATTGGTATAATCATGATCAATATAAAATAAAAAAAGCGTAGATAGTGTTAATATTTATAAGTCGTGTGGTTTATCTTAATTTTCATGCAAATGCAGGGCTTCAACCATACTTAGAGCAATTGTTGCATGCCTTTTCTTTGGTGAGATTTGTATTAACAAATGATCAAATAACCATGCTAGCTTCTTCTCTACACGTTTATAGCAAATTTGACAAGTTGAACTAGGGATGATCATCACATAATAACAAGGGCTAGATCTTCATATAATTTTAACTTGCTTGGCTGCTCTATACTGTGATTGGCATCCATGAAAGAACTACTGTGAACACCACTAGATCTACTCTGAAGGTAATGAAGAAAAAGTGAGGGGGGAAAATACCAAAAAAAAAAAAAGGGTTGAGAACCAAACTCCTCCAGTGACAGCTGGACCTTGTTTGTTGAAGGAAATAACTCAGGCATGATATACCCTTCCTGAACCAAGGCTTCCCTTAAGCACTAACGCTGGGTTCAGAAGAAGAGTCTGAGATGTGTGATTCAACTGAGGAAGGTAAAGCTAGAAGTCGAGCTCGTTGAGCTCGTGGTGGAAGATGCTTTGCAGGTTTTCTGGATGGCACATTCCAGGGCAAGAACACCCCAGTTCCTCCTCCACCAGCTAATTCTCGAGTGCTTACAGGGGCTAACATCACCAGTGGAGCTCGCAGGATTCCCCATTGGGGCATCATTCCCATTGCCTCGGGTCCACTGGGAGGTACACTTGGCAACGCATATGGACCAGAAATTCCGGGTTTCCAGAAAGTCATGGCACTCATCACCATTGAAGGAGTTGGTGATTGACATTGATTGGAGTTTGACCTCGTTCTGAAGAAGGTGATGCTGACCCTTCTGTTTGGGGATGGACACATGACGTGCCTCGCCATGTCAGCACTGTTGCCTCTCATCACTAGAAGAGACCTGCAAAAAGGTTAGGTATTCCTCCTTCATTGAAGCACGTGTTCAAACTCCAACTATAAAAAGGATAGCTATGAATAGAATGTATCAACTAGTACTTATGGTTGTATTACTAGAAGACACATGAGAAAGATTCAACACATTGAACTTCAAAGTATAAAACCTATAACAAATTACATATGCATGTGCATGTTATTTTTTCAAGTATTACATGGGATCCACATCTACTTCAGTCAAAGAAGACACGTCACTTCCCTGTCAAGGTTCCATTTCTTGCGGGCTTATTTGGATATTGTCCGTCATAGGAAGTTAGCACCAAATTCTCCACACAACTACCCAAATGCAGATAGTGCCACACCCTATATTCCCCGACAATGTTTCAAAAGCTTTTCTGGCATTTACTGCATAAGCACTAAATGCTTATTCAACGAAGAAAACAACTGAGAAGGAATGGGTATACTGTGTTTATGAAGTTATATATTTGGTGCATGATGCAAGTTGTCCATTTGCAACACAATTAGCAAATTTACTTGAATGATATAACAGGTATGTGTGGACAAAAAAGTGGCTTCCCGGGCTCCAACTGATGACAAAAGCAACCCTAGGCAAGACTAGTAATTGGTTCTCCTACCTCAAATCTAGAAATTGAAATCGCTGGAAGCAACTGTTTTTTATCCCCTGCCTACGTGCAAGTTTCTCTGTTATTCAACAGGATAAGGAAAAAGGAGAGAGACCATCTAACCAAGTGATACGCATAAATGGCAACACATAATTTCATTCTCTGAAAAACATTTCATTTGCGTTTTGTAATTGTGTTATCTTATCACTTTAACATTAAAGGGACTTTGTATTTAGTATTGTAAATGGAATCTTAATTAGTATAAATGGAAAAATTGTGACCTCAAAGAGTATTTATCAGTTCTTTAATATATATATATATATATATACCCCTTCTTCAGTGAGAGCATGAGTGGCCCTTTGTAGTTCCCATCATTTTCGCTCGTAAGGGTACGCCCAAAAGCCATAGTCGATTCAGAAAGAAGAAGAGTGGACAGAGGTTGATCCAGGTGTGGTGGTTTCAGGAATGGCTGAGAATATTCCCCCTAAAGAAATACATTGTAACGTCATTGCTAAATAGTTACGTAGGTGAGAAATAGTTCAAATTTCTATTAGACTAATACAGGTTGGACAGTAAGAAGAGAAAGCCAGAAAGGCTGCCATATTTACCTCTTCAAAAAAGTTGATGATACAACCATCTGGCCTTCTGTATTCGGGAAGTAGACGCCATTGGATAAGGTGATCAATGACACTTTGGAGGAGAGATGGAATTGGCTCTATATTGCCTTAGCAAAAAGAAGAAACAGAATTACAGGTTAACCATAAATTTAGAGCCGTGTGCGTAATGAATAGGTAGTGGTTACAGAAGAAGTAAACAACAGTTTCATGTTAGCGAAAAAACTGTTAGACTATTGAAATGATTTTCAATTGTGTTGTCCTTACTGTTCGCATCCTCCTTTATCTGTCCAAAAATTGGCACTCCCAGCTGAATCAGCTCTCGTTTGTTCCCCTTCATCTGCTTGTTAAATAATATAAAAGTTTCCCCTGCATTCATCCAGAAGTTTCTATTAGTGTTTTTGATACTTGACGATCAATAGCTTGCATCATTTGTTGCCTTTTTGTGCTTAAACCTGTCATGCAGATGAAGTTGAGGAAGTCAAACCATTAGAGTCACGACAATGATAAAGCATAATACATCAAGATTCTGCTGGAACTTTAATCCGTTTGATTCAGCGAACTAGATTGAAAATTTGTCGTCTTTGATTCCAAAATCCAAATGCTTAGACTGAGACTGTAAAGAGAATGAACAAAAAAGGAAGAAAAGTTAACAGTGGTTTACCAGAGAGTTTTCCATTCTTGCCAGCAGCATGAAGCTCATTGACAAAATCAGTGAGCTTGCTGAGTTCGTGTTCGGTGAAAATGTCCTCGTATAGCTTCAATCCCTTCACAACATTTACCTGCCAATTGTAGTCATCTTTCAATCAGCAAGCGATACCCACTTTGCTTCTTGTTATAAACAATGTACTTGAATTCACGAAAGGACTTGCCATATGGCCCCTCACTGTCTCCTTCGCTTGAAAACCTTTCCTCAACGTCATCTGTGAAGAACGTCCTTGGCATTCTTCATGCTTTGAACATATGTTGATGTTTGTCAAACTTCCTTGCACTTCCTGGCATCCTGCATGCCAAATAATGCAGAACAGTTACTCCTATGCCTAACTTACATGTTCAACAAGCAAATGCACACCGGTGTCTCAATTTTTTCCATCAGAGAAAATATCCTTCAATAAATTTTTTTTGCCCAACCCTCTTTAGGGAACTACAGTAGCTCGGTTGAAATTGGACCCCTTGACCACCTAGAACACCAAAGTTGACCCGCTAAATCACCTCATTATGGAAGCTTTGTTAGAAAGTACTATTAATATTAATATATAGACACTTCTATGACGCCGCGAGACTTGTCATAAACTAAATGAACATCCGAAAATGGAACCAACCTAAAGTTTTCATTAACAAAAATATGGGATAAGGATCACTCTTTGCTAAACAAAACCCAAAACCCAGAAGTGGTGGGAAAGTGAAACGCACGTGACGAGCACACGACCACCTCCGCCGCCTGTGACCATCAGAAGAATTATTTGCACACATCTCTAGGTGCCTACATCGACGTTACTCAATTCGCCCCTCCCCAACAAACCGTACCACCGAATGCGGCCAAACTTTTGCTCGCCTCGTATTCTCAAACCAACTACCCGAAAATCTTGGAAAATTATCATTTCACAGCCTCTGCTTTTTTCTACTTACATTTTTGTCCACTTCAAAATCATCGCTCTTTTTTTCAGTCAAAAAATCATCGCTCTATGACAATGTCTATGTGCCACTGTACAGACATGGAGGAATGTTGCTGCTCATAAATTATAGTAATGCATACAGTAACAAAAAGAAACTGAAAAATAGGGATTGTATATGGATTATAAAATGTCTGAAAAAATTAGATGGATCACTCTATAATAACAGCATCTATCACTGCGCAACAGAACGTTCGCAAAACAGAGAACTCTAGAAACAAACTGATTTAATTAGTTGGCAGATAGCCAGATATTATGTCATCGAACTCGAACTGAAGCAAAAATGCATTTCGTTAAAATTCTTTGTAGGGGCAAACAAAAAGATCTGTTCGTTCAATAATTTTTTTATAAATAAAAAAGCAACGAAAAGCAACTTCGCTCCGATTTGCGACAGTTTCTTTCTTCGGGGAAGGACTGAAAAATCCTACCGCATCGCTCTTTTATTTTTTTTTCTATTTTTGAAAAATGCTGCATCGCGTTTTGAGGGAGAAGCGCTACAAAAATAGCAGAAATCAGCCATTGAAAAACAAATTTAAATCCCTCTGTGCCTCCTCTTTGTATTTGTATGGTCCATCCATACATTTTTATTCCACCGAAAAAGTTAAGATCATAATTCCCCAAGGTTTACTGTACTCTTGAATCCGGAAAAAAATAAAATTTGACAAAATTCTTGAAATAAGCTTTACTATGAATATGAATCATCTCAAGCTACCGGTGAAATATCAGAATGCACGGAAGCTTCAAGAAAGCTAAGGAAATTACCTGAATCAGTAATTTCGCTGTTAGGCGAATCATACTCTTCGGGACATTCGTCGCCTTCAGAATTTACACTAGTTCCCATTCCTTTCTCTTCGATTTTCGTTTTTTCATCCAATTGATTCCCTAAATCCTCATTCCTCCTTTCACCTTCTCCGATTTCCTTAGTCCCAGTTTTCTTCCCTGCCACTTTGCGGAGCTCCCACGTCACGTCAGCAATGGAGTCATATTTCTGCATCTGCAGTATTGGGACCCAGGTATGACGACGACGATGAATTGCATCGAACACGGAGTCATAGTCAGAAGAAGCGTCCGCTAGCTTAGCTAGCAGAGCTAGATGACTACATAGAGTGTCGATGATGGCGTTTGCAGCCGCAAACTCGGTCCGAATCCAAGAAATGAATGCGTCTTTGGCGAAGGAGTCAGAAACACATATAGGCGGTGGTTGCATCGGCAGCATTGTCGACCCCGCCGAAAGAACGTGATCGATCGGCGGCGATACAGGGGCGCTAGCAATCGGCATCAATCAAAGCAATTACAGCTAGAACAGCACAGGTTGATGGTGATGATAACGATGACTATGAATGAAAAGGTAATAGACAGGTTAATTAGCTTAATTTGCAGAGAAGGGGCCCGTAAAACTAGATGGAATTGGAACAGAAAGAACAGAGAGAGGTTTGGTGATGGCTTTCATATGGAGAGGGTTTAAGGAGAGATCCAAGGAGAGAAATATACGAATACGAGGGGAGATGCTACGGTGCGGTAACAATTCCATCTGCAGATGACGTGGCTCTATCTAAGGACCCGTGATTGTCAAAGTTTGTCATCTCGCAACCCAAGGATGGTTAGGACCAAAGGCTTCCGATGCGGTTAGTTTTGTTTCTCAAGAAAAATTTCAAGTGGAATATTATACGCACAAACGCACACATTTTAATTAATATAATTTTTGTATTATATATTCCCGTGATCCCATTACCCATTTTATAAAGTATAGAGTCTATAGATTATTATTTATCTTAAATTATACTCGTTCAGTTTAAAAATATAAAATATTTTTTAAAAGTTGGGTGTTTAAAAATATAATTATTTTAAGATATAATCATTGTCTTTTTTTTTTAAGTGCCCCCATTGATAATGAATTTATATTTATTATAAATTATTTAATAGTAATAAATATAAAAAAATATAATTAATTTAAAAGTAAGTAACTACTTTATATGGGTGAATATATTTTTGAACGAAGGGAGTAAAATTTTTTTAGTGAAAATTATGGTGTCAATAAAATTTATTAAATGCACTTTATAAATTAATTTTTTAAATAAAAATATAAATTTTTAAAATACCTTATATTTAATACTCCATTTATAAAAGAATAGTAAAGAAAGAGAATATAATGAAAATGATATAACTGAAATCATATCATTAATAAAATTTTATTTTTATAAAGATATTTTATATTTTGAAACTCCAAATCTCTCTTAAAGTATCTTTTAATTTATGATGAAAGGAGCATATTTTATATATATGTCTCCTTGATAGAATGATATGTTGTATGAAAATGCATATTGTAACTTTAAAAAATATTTTATTATAAAAATCTCAGACAAACTATATTTTGAAGTTTTATTATCATTATGATAAATAACACCACTTAAAGGGAAAAAAAATCCTCCCTTCATTTTAAAATATAGAGATAGGTTTTCTAAGGTGTCCACAAACAGATTAAGACATGTAATTAACGCGTAGAAATTTTGATTATATTGCTAAACTTATCTAAAAATTTAATAAATGATTTTGTTTTGAACTTATAAAAGAAAATATAAAATGAAACAAAAAAATTTACTTAAAAAACTAGAAATTTGATTTCAATTTTTAAAAATGATAAATTTCTCAAGTAATTGTTATGAATTTGAACGTTTTCTAAAATTGTTTTTTTAATTTTTCTTATTTTTAAAATATAATATATTTAATTATGGTTAAAATGTATAAAATTTATCTAAATTTTGAAATAATTACATATGACTCTCTCACATTTAAACATTTAAAATTAACCTCCTAATTATTGATTTTGTTTTTCAAAAGTCAAAACCCCTACTATTCATTAACTATTATTTTATTAATATAATTATTGCTATATCAGATCAATGCAACACGCGTGGCATATAACATGAAAAAATATTTTTATTATTTTTAATGTAATTTAAAGAGCAGTAAAATTATAATTTTTACTTTTAATACACATGATGATGTTCTCATTTTTTTTAGTTAAGTAACATTGGTCTCACTATTTATGGGTAACATAATTTAATAAAAAATTATAATTTTATTATTTTCTATCAATTAAAACAGTCTTTTATATTAAATAAAAAAATTTAAAAACTCTTCTTGATAAGAATTTTATAAATAAAAATGTATCCTTTAATATAATAAAATTATCACATTTTATAAGTTATTTTTACAAAATCGATACAAATTACCAATAGAAAAAAATATCTTATTCTAAAGCAATACACATTTCATTTGCAATATACTAGTAATATATATTTTTATTTAAATAATAAAAAACCTTTATTCAAATAAGAAAATAATAGCTGCAAACAAATAATATTTTAAAAAATATAAATGAATAAAATAATGAAATCTATATGACTTTTATCGATAACAGTTTTTAGATATTTTTTTAATTTGTTTAATATAAAAAGCTATTTTAATTAATAAAGAATAATAAATTTATATTTTTTCTCAAAATTGAATTGCCCATAAATAATAAGAATAATGTTACTCAACTAAAAAAATAATAGCATCATTTACCCCTTCTTAAATTGTGCTAAAAAATAATAAAAAATATTTTTTCTATGTCACATGACATTTGTATTACATTAGTATGGCATAGCAATAACTGTATTAATAAAATAATAATTAATTAAAGGTAGGGGCTTTTGGAAAAGAAGATTAAAAGTTAGGGGGTTTAATTTTAAACATTAAAAGATAAAAAGAGTTATATACATTTGCCTCATAATTTGAAGAGATTTTTTGTACTTTAACTTTTAATAGTTAGAATTTATTTGGCTTGACATCACCATTCAGTTAACTTCTATTCTCAATTACACAATCATTGTCAATCTCAATCAACCACCATCGTCTATCATTGCTTTTTGCCACAACCACTAGCTGCAATTAACCATCGATCATCGCCGCCACTGATCAACTGCCATTGCTTTTGTTGATATTATCAATCATCATCATCACTGGTTGCCATTGTTGATAACTTTGACTACAACTATCAAAAGACGATTGTTATCATCAACAATCACAGACTTAAAAAATTTAGTTAGTGGAGGCAAAATTTGTGCATATGATATATTAACATGGTTAATAAATTAATTATAAATTTTTATTGAATTATATTAAATATTAAAATCATTAAAATTAAATACTAATGATGAACTATGCATAAAATATAAAATTAGAATAGCTTAAAAACTATATCTATTGGAATCATGCCTTTTATTTTAATTAATAAAACTTAACTCTTTTGAGTCTTGAGTATTAAAATATAAAATATTTTTAATTAGAGATATAATCAATAATATTTTATAATTAAAAAACTCTATTAAATAAAAGTCAATAAGAAAATAGTGTTTACTTTTAAAAACTAACTTATTTGATGTGCAATTTAATTAAAAGTGATATATAATATTGAATAGAGGGAGTAACTTACATTTTTCTCACTTGAGGTTTTGGTTCTAATAATAATTACTCCCTTCAGACCAAAACATAGAGTATTGGTAATTAATTTACTGCTTTTAAAAAATACCAATCGAAAATTTAATTTTTTAAAATAAGGCTAAATGTATAAAAATTTTTGAATTTTGACATAGTTGCATATAACCTTCATCTCTTTTAAAAGTTTAAAATTAACCCTCATAACCTTTAATTTTGTTTTCAAAACCCCCATATTATTAATTATATTATTTTTTATTAGGGTTAAAATGTCATTCAATTAAAAAATATTATTAAATAAAAATATGATATTGTATAACTATTTATAATAAATTTCTCATATTTTTTGGATAGTTGAGGTATTGATAATAAAAAAAATATTATTATCACTATATAAAATTTTAAATATTTATATTTATATTAGTTTTGTCTATTTTTTGTTATTAACGGTGTATGATTTTATTATTTTAAAATATAAATTTTTATTTATATTTTCATCCTAGATTAATATAATGCACGTGGCTAAAATATTTAAAATTTTAAATATTATCATGTTAGATTAATTTATTTTTTAATACTAAAAAATTATGCACCATTGATAATAAAAAAAGATAAAACTAATACAAAAGTAAATATTTAAAATTTTATATGATGATGATAACATTTGTTTTGACTATTATCAATGCCTCAATTATTTAAAAAATATAAAAAATTAATTAGCCATAATTTTACAATATGATATTTTATTTAATAACATTTTTTAGTTGAATAATAATTTAATTCTCATAAAAAAATAACATACTTAATAATAAGAGGTTTTGAAAAATAAAATTAACAGTTAGAGAAGTTAATTTTAAATTTTTAAAAGCAAGAGAAGTTATATACGACTATTTCAAAATTCAAGAGTTTTTTATACAGTTTAGCCTTAAAATAATATATATCTTCTTAATTTATCTTCATTAAATACTCTATAAAAGTGCTTTCATAATGATAATAATTAAAATTTACCAATCATAAAAGTTACCAAATTCTCTACATTTTGAATCAAATAAAACTCTTAAAAAATGCTCTATATTATAACTATAGTCAAGACAGAATAGTCATTAGTGACAGTCAGTCAGTCAGTTGTAAATTTAAACTTCCAACATTTTAAAATTAACACGATGAATGTCTCTGATTTTATTGCTCTACTATTAATGCAGCGTGCTAGTAGAATGAAAACTTCTGGCTATTAATTGCATGATTATGTTACTTAATGAGTACAGTTTACTTATTAGATAAAAGGGCTTAATACAATATTGAAAAATGCCAGTACACGTGATCTTGGGTCAAACATAAGAGGAAAAAAATTACTGTGATTATGTTGATATCCAATATTTCTTGGTAATATGAAATAGCGATCTGTAACAGGGTCTATTTGAAAAACAATATTAAAATTGTCAATAATTTATCCAATTTTGAAAAACCGTGCTAAAGGGCTTAATAAATTATTGAAAAATGCCAGTACATGTGATCTTGAGTCAAACATAAGAGGAAAAAAGTTCCTGTGATTGTGTTAATATCCAATTTTTCTTGGTAATATGAAACAGCGATCGGTAATATAATCTATTTGAAAAATAATATTAAAATTGTTAATAATTGATTTTTTTTTCTTTATTTTTATTAAAGACAATTTTATTCAGAATATTATAAAGTAAGAAATGTAGACACTCCTCTTTGACAGAAATTCAAACCTTGGCATGATGTCAATAATTGAATTGACAGATCACAAATCAGAACCGATTAGGTCAAGCCCGTAATAAGAGTTTGTAGGTTGTTTTGTTCTTCTTTTGGCGGTAGCCATGCCTTTTACTTAACGCAAAAAAACTGTATTTTCCTGGCCATTGCATAATAAAAATAAATAATTATATTCAATTATATGCCCTCGTTGTTTTAAAAATTCTACCTTGAACATGCATAAGCAGCAATGGTTGGAAAAACATTATCGCGAACAATTCAGAAAAGAGATGCCGTTTGTTCATTGGATTGTCCCTCGTCTCAAAGAAACGAAGGAGGATCCACCAAACAAAAGAAGATAAATGAAGGGTTTTATTAACGCCATAGTTTACGAAAGCAAACTTCAAATAATGTTGAATTTGCAATATAAAAAAAATTAAAGCTCAATATCCTTGGGGAATAAAATTACAGGATGATGGCAATATTGGGATTTTGTAGGCAGCAGGAAAGTTGGTAAGCCCAATGTGGGGTCCAGCGGGGAAAGAGACGATTCAAGAGCAATGGCCGGAGTTGGGCGGGTCCCACTGGGGAGGCTGTACTGCCGGTGAGTACAGCGCGAGCACTCACGCCCCCCACGAACCAAGGACGAGAAAGGAAGGTGACTGTGGGTTCCACAGGATTAACAGCTGCTGGTTGTAAGTATTATTCTCTTTTTATTTATTTATAAAAAAAACCTATTATTTTTTACTCATTTTTTATATAAATAAAATCATATATTTTAATAAATATTTATTATATAATTTTTAAATCATTTCTTATAATTTATATTAATAAAAAATAATTAATACATACTTATATTAATTAATAGAAGATGTTTTAGTCTAATTTTTTTATTTTTAAATATAATTATTATGATTAATTAATTTTTTTAAATTATGTGATATAAATTTTTTATATAAAAACAGATGGAGTATATTTTATTAATTAATAAAACTGTTTTAGTCTAAACTGGCTTGCTTTGAGCCAGCATTCTTCTTCATATGCTTTTTATTACATTTTCTATTGTTGAATTTATATTCATCAAAGGTAGAATATCAAAGACCACTGAAATCATTTAATATTAGATAAGGATTTAGATAGATTAGATATTTATTAAAATGTAAACTTCACTTGTTAATTGTTAATATTTAGGTTAAAATATATAAAATTTTTTAAATTTTGAGGTAGTTACATATAACCTCCTTTACATTTAAACATTTAAAATTAATCACATCACTTTTAATTTTATTTTTTAAAGCCCCCATCATTAATTACTCTGTAAAGTTATTAATAGAATTTGTGTTGTCAAATTAAAAAAAAAAGCTACATAAAAGCTTACATGGTATTTTATTTAAGAAAATAATAAATATATAAAAATTATATTATTTATTTATTTTTTGTTATCAATTGTGCATAGTTTTTCTATTAAAGGATTTTTTTTGTGAATTTTAAAGGATAAATTTTTATTTATATAATTTTTATCAACAACAACTTTGAGATTTTTTTTCATTTGTTTAATATAAAATACTATTTTAATTGATGAAAGATAATAAATTATAATTTTTTTTTAAATTATGTTAATAGTGAATAATGAGAATAATGTTACTCAACTGGAAAAATGATAGAATCATAATGCGTGTTAATAGTAAAACTTATAGTTTTGCTCCCTCCTTAAATTGTTTTAAAAATAAATAAAAATATTTTTTTTTCATATCATATGCCATGTGTATTTCACTAATATGACATAATAAACTTTATTAATAACATAATAGAGTTAATTAACAGGAGGTACTTTGAAAAATAAAATTAAAAATTATGAGAGTTAATTTTAAACATTTAAAGATGAAGGGGTCATATACAAGTGTCTCAAAATTTAAAAAATTTTGTACATTTTAACCTAATATATATTTGTTAGAAATTGATATAAAATTATTTGCTAGGTCCTTCATTAATATTCTCCCTTAATCAAATCAACTTTGGTGGCCAAAAAAGAAATCAAATCAACCTTCTAAAAAATATTGTGCAAAAGCCACACTTGATAATCTTGAATTAATTTTTTTATTAGAGATATTTAAATTTTGAAAATGTTTTAAAATATTACATGAGAGAAACTATTTTAACTCACCCATAATAAATTGAATTTTTTTTTTTGGGCGGCCATCATCCAACTAATTGGAATATACACTATTGAGATATAGAAATATATATAGCGTCCTCTACATAGCGATTATTTCAATAATCATAATATAAATGAGGTAGGATTTGATTTTAGGGATTATATAACATAACAGATTAACGGTTGTATAGAGTAACCACTAAATAATTTTTGAATCTATACGGTGGTTAAAATAAAAACTCATGATAGATCTCTATGTTTTTTTTTCCCACCTGTGAAACTGTTTAACAGTTCTTTAAATAATTTTTGAAACTTTATTCCAGTAACCATTACATAATCTTTTTTAACTTTTTTAACCTAGAGACTATTTAGTGGTTATTTTTAAATAATTGCTAAATAGTTTTATTTACAATCTTTTTAGTTTTCCAAATTTTTGCAGGCGTTAACGTTTTAGAATCATAAAACTATCTCTTCCTCTATTTAACCCCTCTTGTTCCCCAATAAACCACTCATATTACCCTCAAAAATTAATTTATGTTGCCATACTCCTTCGTGGGTTTTTGAATCAATTTTCTAGTGTTTTCATGCCTTCCTCCATCGTCTTCTCTTTGTTCTTCAATCCTTGAGACTAAGGGTAGTAATTTTTAATCCTTAATATCCATCTATTATCACTTTTACTTCGTTTTGATTTGTTGTTTGAAAATATATATATTTATATATATAGTGTATATGTGATTGTCTTCCTCCATTGTGTTGCTCTATTTCTTTGTTCATTTTTTGTATATAAACGATATATTTAATAATTTTAACGTTAGTTTTATTAAATTTTCTCTATTTATACGTTGAATTTATTTGCTTTTCACAATGCTTGGCTAAATACATATGATGTGAAAGTATTAACATATATGATAGAACAAACTAATTTGAAAATGGTATTGTGATATTACTCTGTATTTGTTTTGAAAAACATGGCTTTATTATGCTTGAAAAAATTCATCTTTATGCTATTATATTACCAAATTTTTGTTAAAATTATTGGCCCTGCATAGGTTTGAAGTGTTTGGCTTTTTTAATAGTACGAAGAGAAGGCATAAGGCTTAAGATATGATGATTTTAAGTCCTCATGTTGCAAAAAAAATTTCAAGTGTAATGGGACAAGATTAAAATCATGTTTAATGTATTAGTGTTGATTCTATAACTAAACAAGGATAATATGTGAAAGCACATGACTCTAGCATTAATTTTTTCTTGCTTTAACTATCCTGATTAGCGTTGAGTTGCTAATCACATTTTCTTTCCGCATGACTAATACTAGATTGATATTATGAACAAAATATGGATGTCTACTAGACGTACATCTCAAGAATACTGGGATAGAGTTCAAGAGTTCACTGAGTTTTCAAGAAAGCATGCTAAAGATTCCAAAAGAATTATTTGTCCCCATTTGAAGTGTAAGTCTGTGAGGCATGCTTCTCTAAAAAAGAATTATTTATCCTTGTTTGCAGTGAAATTTGGAATCGATTAGAGTCATGAGTATTGGATACTACATATGAAGATATTAGATAAGATTAATTATAGCCGGTGGCACAGTGAAAGTTGACATTCCCTTAATTCTAGCACAAATGGATATGTGGCCAATAATCTTGAAAAGTTGGAAGATGCCATAGAAGAGGTACTCAAGGATTTTTCACAAATGTTAGAGAGATTAAAGAGTAATGTAGATATGCCTTTGTATGAGAATTGTAATATTATCTATAATATTGAGATTCTACAATTTAAAAGCAAAATATGGGCGAAGTGATACAAGCTTTACAAAAAATCTCTCTATCATAAAAGGAATAATAGTAAAGCTCAACAAGTTTCAAAGTCAATCATGTAATGCAAAATAGGCATTGTGCTCTGTTGGCCTAAGCTCTGAGAAGACACATGCTTGCATCAATAATTGCATTTTGTTTAAAAAAGAACATGAATCGTTAACCCATTGCCTTAAGTGTATGGCACCACTTTATAAGAAAAATGGGGAGAGTCCAAGGAAAGCAATTTGGTATTTTTCCATCATAGCAAGATTCATACTCTTGTATAGCATACTGAAATAGGTGAAAAATTTAACATGATATGTAGATGAGCAAATCAACAATAGCTTGTTTTGGCATCTTATTGATGCTTCTGAGTAGAAAAAAATTGATTATAAATACCTTAAATATGAAGCATAAGTACATGATGTTGACAATATTAATATTAGGGCCCAAGTAACTTAGAAATGACATAGACATGTGCTTGGCTCCATTGATTGAAGATTTGAAGTTACTTTAGAAGATGGGTATAGAAGTCTGTTGGCTAATTTTATTGACTCCCATCACCATAAAGAGTTCAAAGTAATATTTCTTTCTCAATGTTAGTTTTTTATTGCTTATATATGCACATTAAATCAAATATTTTTTTTATTTTTATAAGAATTCAGTGCTATAAACAAGGCAAGGGCAAAGAAGAACGAATACCTTTACATCAAAAGGACACAAGAATTATGCTACAGTTGAGAAAAACTATTTGAAGTAGCAAGGAACAGAGGGTTCTATATCCCATGGCAAGTTTTGGGCTTTAGCCTAAACAGATATTCAGGAAAACATTTAAGGCACTTATATGAGGGAGCTTATCGACAAAATTGTAAATAGCATTTACTTTCTTCTGCTGCGTAATATGTTCTTTATTCATTCTTGTTTGCTTTCTTTTCTTGTGTAATTCACAGGTGGCCCTGTCTTAATAGGTAAAATTAAGCACTCTATCTCCTAGTGAGGATGTTTTAGAGCAGGCTCTAGGAAACCTAAGAAGATTGCCAATATTGCAGAGGTGGGATTATTGTGGCAAGGGCTTCAGAAGACCCAAGTAGTCATTGAGCAATAAAATAAGTACATCAAAATGTTGCTTAACTGGCGTGTGTTGATGAATCTTACAATAAAGTTTAGCCCCGTGATGTGAAAGAAAGCTGCCCTAGTATTGCCTCTCTAAAATTACCTTAAGGTAATGTTATTAAATGCCTTACTCTTGCTCATTTTATTTATTTCTTACTTTTCTCTCAAGTGGTATAATGTTTTCCTTCTTTTGCTTGGGGAGAGGTTAAGATGGAATGCTTGGCTGAAGTCTCACACTTGTTTGTGGTTGCAATTGGACTAATGCACATTATTGTAAGGAGCATTGTGATTCACAATGTGTCCCTCCCTATTGATCATGTAGAGCGCTAGTTGTTGGTTGCTTATGAACCCAATTATGCCCTGCTTATATCTACACTAGATGCAAAAATTATACAAGAAGCATTGGTAGTTTTGTGGCCTAACCTGCTAATCTACTATGAGTTCTAGAATAAAAAAAAAGGTAAATTTATTGAACAGTTCTCATCATTGTACTTCCTTAATTTTAATAATTTACATTATATTACACATATCACATACTTAAACTTGATTTATGTTGTTTGCAGCTTAACAATACTTCCATGATTTATGTTAAAGGAATATAGTTCAACTTGAATTGAAAAGGTCTTCAAAGAGTTGGTAGAGAGTTTACTTAAGTAATAGGTACAAAACAAACAGTCACAACCATTTTAACTTGCTCAATTTTGTTTTAGTATTATAGATTTTTATACTTAGGCTAAATAAGCTTGCTTTGGCTAATTTTAGTTTTTTTGGTTAACTTTGACCTTTAAACTTGCAATAGGTTTTAA
The DNA here is from genome assembly GCF_029017545.1 of Prosopis cineraria. Taxonomy (NCBI): domain Eukaryota; kingdom Viridiplantae; phylum Streptophyta; class Magnoliopsida; order Fabales; family Fabaceae; genus Prosopis; species Prosopis cineraria. The sequence continues at coordinate 43,260,547 of NW_026555332.1, forward strand.
TTGGCAATTTTTTCCTTGTAATTACTTTAGTGTATAGACATTTTTTAAGAAATTTGAAGTACTTTTAAATAAATTTTAGAAGTTACTATATGTTTGAATAATTGTGGATTCAATATAATTGCAAATTTTGGTTTAAAGTAGATAATTTTATTATTGTTGCATTTTTGGCATGTTTGTGTAATTTGTTTTGAGGGGGTTGCTCAAAATCTAACCCTTTATTTAAAAAAAAAGATGAACTATATAAAATAATTGCTATATAGTTTAATATATCTAATGATTATTTATAATAAATACTATATAGCCAAACTATTTAATGGTTATTTTGAAATAACCATTAAGTAATTTTAAGCAACCAAGTGAAAAATAACTAAAACTTGACAAACTATTTAATGATTTTTTTAGAAATAACTGTTAAATATTGTACAACTATTTAATTGTTATTTTAAAGTAACAGCTGTATAGTTTACTTAAATAGTTCATTGAAATCAAAACTAGAAAAATCTATTAAGTGTTTTTTGTATAAATAACCGTTATATAGAGCTTAACTATATTGTAAAGTCTCTTACTTAGTCTAGACTTTACCATCATATTCACACACAATACAATACAATATCAGAGTAATAGTCCTCAATTTATTTTTAAAATGCGAGATTCCAACTTTGTCAAAAGCATGTTCAAATAAAAGGGTTAATGGAAATGTAAACATAAACCTTAAGACTCAGGAAGGCACAACTATTTTTTGGAAAATGTGTCATGCATCATGGCTCGTACCACCATGCATAATGGCATATGGTACAGAGTAATGTGCCCTATTTCTCTCTGTGCCATGCACTGCGAAGCATATGACAACAAACTCTATTGTCACATGACGTTTGCAATGCAAACTTTTACCACGTGCCTATTCCACATCTGACGTCCGATTGGAGTAATTCAAGCTCCTACACGAAGCTTTCAACATATTTTATCTAACAAGACAAATTTAGACATGATCCAATCGTCCAATTTAAAATTGGACACTTCAGTGTAAAAAGATACTTTTTTTTTCAAAACTTGTATCTTAAGTGTTCAATTCTTATTTCTTGTCCCATCAGACCGCTTTAGGCCTTAAACTAAGTCAAAAAGGATCACATACACTTGCTTAACACATCAAATCACATATATCATATCAATTACTCATTTTGACTTTTCAATGTCACATTACACACTTGTGGGCTTATATGAGACATCATACATATAACTACACACACATATATATTTGTTCTACTTCAATCATTCAACTTTCTCATATGGGACTAAGCCTTACCATATGGTTGAGAATCACAAATATACTTGACTCCTGTAAATGTGGTCAAGCATCACCATTTAGGTGAAGTTCTCACATACACACATAATGTCATATAACAATATCACATTCAATACAAGTGAAACAAGTTACACAATAATATACGCTTACTTGATTGACATATAAGCCTACCCACATACCTACTGCTGTGGTACCCTCGACGAGGTGCAATTTAAAGTACACAAGAAAGTTTTTAACCACAAAACATACACACATTCACATATTCATATTTACATACACTTATACATTTTAGTTGGCAATTCAAACTCTAACAACGTATTATACATTCATTATTTACAATAGTAGTTATACCACTATCAAATGAAGCTACTCTTTTCTTGCTTCTTTTTTCGACCTTCTCGTGCTCTCTTCGCCTATGTGCAAAAGTAATGGAGTAAGATATATGTCCCAGTAACTCGGATATAACCCAAATATTGATTAGTAAGTAAAATCATAACAAGAGGTAAAGTAGCATGTATTTTAATAAAAATAATATAATATGCATATATATAAATCCATACACATCATCCATCATGCTCATGCTCATGTACTCCTGGTTCTCCTTAACGGAGTAAGCTTTACATTCAAACTAGGACTTTTAGTCTTACATGAAACAAGGCCCACTAAACCTCTATCTCAAAGTAGGTATCCTCTTCGCATATGGGTGGTCTCTTAAGTTTTGCCTAACAGAGCATTCTCAACACTTGAACTATTAGGACTTCCTAGCCTTATGCAGAGTATGACCACAATCCCTTACCTTAATTTAGGATACATTCATGGATTATTATCCTATGTCCTTTCTGGTAGAGTCAAGCTCCACACTTAAGACCTTCAGGATCTCTTATATCCTTCCTGACGGAGTCAAGCTTTATGCTCAAGACCTTCAGGACTTCCTAATCTTGCATAGAGTAGGGTCATGACCCCCTACCTTAGTCTAGGATATACTCATAGATGCAATGCACATGTCTATGCATATATCTCTTCACATTCGTTTCATACATAACTCACACACCTGAATGCATATTCCTTTCACAATATTGCTACTTTATCAATTCACAAATCACGATGTATACAGTTTTATAAAATACTTATAAATAATTTCATAAACGAATAAGTAAAAAGGTTACTTCAGTTGCCTTTTTACCTTTCTTAATAAGGGTTACCGTTCTCATAGTCTACTGTCAGAGGTGTAGATTCCCACAAGCAATTGCTCAATACTAACTCCATATGAGAAACATTTCTTAATCAATTTCCAACAATTACATAATTGTTAATTTAGCTAAGCCAAATCTCTTAATGCGCAAAATAACTCAATCAACATTCTTTGAGTTCATACAGTCCTTACTCTAGTCATCAATCCTATAGGTTATTCAAATAACCTAAAACAACCTCCTAACTCATTCATTTAACAATTTACCCCTTTTTAACCTAGTTCTTTAGGCTAATTAGAGCCTAAATCCTTAAGGTTCAACCATTTAACTCCAGAGTAATTATAAAATCTTCATTTCACATTCAAAAGCCCCTTTTAAACCTTTTATTTAGATTTTAATTCTTTAAAATTTATTGATTCAGTTTCTTTACCAACTAAACCTAGAATAATCGATGCCTTAGCACAAAAACCTCCTTCTCTCCCCTCATATGCATCTTTCCTTCTTTCCTCTTCTAATTTCACAAGTTGAAGACATCTGGTTTAAGTTAATTTTGTGCCATGCATTTGCAGTGCATGTAGCATAAGCTGTAACTCGTGGCACAATGAGACAACTCTTACTGCTACTCGTGTATTATGTTTCAAGTCGCCACTATACCATCTGATCCTATAACCATACCAACTGACTAACATTATACATTAGTCCATCTTTCAAAACCTTAATCAATTCACTAATTATTAATTTACCCCTGATTAGCAACTAGTTTGTTTGGATTGAAATTCAGGATGTTACATATACACTCCCTATTCCCCCTAGCAAAGCAAGCTCTATGCTTGAACTAGGATTTCTAACCTTATATGAAACAGGGCTTACTAAACTACTATCTCAATCTGCAAATCATTAGTATGGTAGTCTTTTGAGTCCCACCTAGCGGAGTATTCTTAACACTTGGACTGTGAGGACTTCTTAGCCTTATACAGAGTAAGACCACTACTCCCTATCCTAATCAAGGGTATACTTATGGATCATTCTCCTATGTCCTTCCTAACAGAGTCAAACTCTATACTTAAGAATATTAAGATCTCCTAAGTCCTTCTTGGTGGAGTCAAGCTTTACACTCAAGACTTTTAAGATTTCCTAGCTTTACATAAAGCAGGCCATGACCCTTTGCCCTATTCTGAGGTATACTCGCTGATGCAAATGCACATGTCTCATTTCATACATTCCATGCATTACTCACACACCCACATGTGTATTCCTTTAACAATATTGCTATCTATCAGTTCATAAATCACAATGCACATAGTTATATAACATACTTGTAAATAATTTCATAAACAAACAAGTACAAGGTTACTCCAGTTACCTTTTTACCCGTCTTACTAAGGATACCAATCATATTAAGCTCTCAAGAGTATAAATTCTCACAAACAACATCACAAATGTTCAATTTACACAATGCAATGTCCTTTAGTCAATTTTCAACATATAGCATGTGCACTAATTTGGCTAAGCGAAATTTCTCAATACACATAACAACTCAATTAAGGCTCTTTGAGTTTATATAATCCTTACTTTATAGTCATTAGCCCTATAAGCTATTTAAATGATCATAACACTCTCTTAACTCATTTAACCAACCAAGTTCTCCATTTTAACTAATTCTTTAAGCTAATTTGAGCTAAACTCTTAAGATTCAACCATTTAACTCAAGAACAATTACAAAACTATAGTTTCACATTAGAAAGCCCCTTTTAAACCTTTCTTTTAAATTCTAATTGCTTAAAACTACATAATTCAATTTCTCTATTGATTAAACCTAAAAAAAAATTTGGGTAGAAATGTGGCTATATGATACTTACCCAACAAGTCACTAACTGAAGCAAACTCCCAATAGCCAAATTATGCAAGCCCTAACAGAGTCAAGCTTCTTCACCTCTCCTGATGTGTTTTTCTCACTTCTCCCTTTTGATTTCACAAATTGTTCACGTTAGCTTTAAATAATTTTCGTGCAATGCGCTATGTGCATACAGCATCTGCAGCTGCACCTGGCATAGTAAAGTTAATCTCACTTATGCTCTCGCATTTCATCCTGACTTGCTATTCCACCATTTCTATTAACATATCAACCAATCACACAAAATATCAATCCAACATCTTAACCATACTCAATCTACTAATTACTAATTTATTCCTTAATTAGCAACTAGTTTCTTATTAAAATTCATGATGTTACATATATTGAGATTGAAAAATACTATATAGTTGCTCCTAAATTATACAGCACCTGTCTACATAGCAGTTAAAAATCATAATAGAGCAAAATTACATTTTTGCTTTTGAAATATTATTTAAAAAGCACTTAACATCTTAAACTATTAGTCAAAAAAAATATTAGTCAAAATAATTTTACATTTAAGTAATTAATACGGAACATTTTTTTCTTTCCATCAAATTTTCAATATTAATAGTTAGAAATATTAACTAGAACTCTAACATTACCTATTAGAAAATTTATTGAAAAATATAAAAATGTTCTATTTTAATTACTTATGACAAAATTAATAATAAATAATTTAAAATATTAATACTCTTAAAAATATTTCAATAACAAAAATCCACATTTAGTCAATGTTATATATATGGGCAAAAAGAACCCATTTATAAGACTTTTAGCAAGGAAATGTGAATGATGGACGTGTTAAATTTATCATGTTAGTTCTCTCTCTTATTTAAAAACACTTTCACAAAAAACCATACATCATGTGGTGGACATGTTGTAACCGTAAGTTCATAACCGTGATACTGCACGGCAACATTGTTTGATTATGGGCAGGCAACTTATTTTAAAAAAATTTTTTATTTTTTAAAATAAAAATAAAAAAAGTATTTCACAACGTATTTTTAAAAAAAAAAATTATTTTAAAAAATAAAAAAATAAAAATGTTTTAAAAATATTTTGGGTTGTTTTTTGAAAATAAAAAATACATATTTTTATTTTTATTTTCAAAACATATTTTATAAAATATTAGTTCTTAAAATAATAAAATAAAAAAATTAAGGAATTGTTTGAAACTTTTTTTATTTTATTCTTAAAAAAACTGGTGTTTTGTAAAACATGTTTTAAAAATAAAAAATAATAAAAATAGATATTTTTTCATTCTTACTTATTTTTCACAACAATCACAGAATCCTAAAAGTTATTTTCATTTTTTTCATTTTTCAGAACAATAAATTATTTTTTATTTTTAAAATATTTTTAAAAATATATTATCAAACATATTTTTTTATTTCTTATTTTAAAAATAAAAAATTATACTCAAAATAGATTTTCAAACAATCTTGAGTAAGCTTATATTTGTGTTTCGGAACAAGTGGATGAGAGTGAATGTAAAAATTTATGTCAATGAACTTTTTATGAATTTCTAGAAAATAGGGTAGGGTTGAGAAAATCGCAGCTGGCGGCCAATAATTTGACCCCTGACCTAATCGCATGCCCACGTGTGCCTATTCATGTTTTACTGCCGGGTCCCACCAGACATATGGCAAGTTGGCAACGACTGTCATTTTTGTAGCCTTTGAGTGGAAGGAACCATAGGATGAGATGATCGAGGCTGGGTTTGGGATGGCAATATGGCATTTTCTTGAAAGCAAAAGAGTGTATACTCCCGTGTTATCAATTGATTCACTAAAGCCTGGAAGTTGGTGGGACCCTTGCTCTTTTGGGCGAATCCTAATTCAAACCCAACTTTTCTTTCTCTCTTTAAGCCTTCTTTCTTGAATTTGGATGAAATGAGTGACCTATATTCTTTTATTCCATAAAAATATCATGTAATATGATCATAATTATTTAATACAAGTGACCGACTGTTAAGAAATTTTCAATTTAATACTAAAAAATAGCCAAATTTTAAATTTAGGATTAAAGATCTTTTTTTTATCTAATATTTTTAAAAATGTTAGGTACCTTATATTAAAAAGTAAGGTACTATCTCTCCTAAACAATTTTTTTATGAGCAAGATTGCCCTTCTATCGAAGAACTATCATCTTTTTAATTATCTTATGTGTGAAATAATTGTGAGACTCACCCACAGTGACAACAAAGTATTTAGACCCATTTTAACTATCTGACATAAGCAATAGGAGTTAGAAGTATAGTGATAGTGGCATGAATTGAGTCTAATTTTAACAATGAAACAACTACAAAATGGGTCAGAATGCTTTGCTATCACTGAACATGGGTTCTACAACTATTCCACATCATCAGATAATAAAGAAGATGACGGGTTTTCAATGAAAGGATAATTTTACTCTTTAAAATAATTTGCTATGCTATACTTAGGATGTATAAGGATTTTAAATTTGAGTCAAATTTATTGTTTGAGTAATAAAAAATGTATGAATTTGGATTTGACTTAAATTCAAATCCAAGTTCTACATTGATCTTTTTATAATTTAAAATCCTTTTTAAAACCTTATCAGTTCAAATCCTACCTAGTTTTTTTGAAATGTGAGACCGAACCATCACATAAACTAGGATTGAACGGCCTACCAAAACTAAACCGCCAACGCCAACCAAGACCAGAGTGCAGATGATGATTGGGACCGCATAGCTGACTTCCATTAATATCGGACTACCAGTACCGACCAAGACAAGACCATTGGCACCAATCAAGATGGGATTGCCAACACCAACCTGGACTAGATAGCCACATGCTACCTAAATGAGATCATACCAACAAAGACTGATGACTTCAACCAAGACAAGACCAGTGACCTCGACCAGGATCCTACCAAATTGGAGTGTAGGTGATGATCGGAATTGAACAGCTGACTTCCACTAAGACCTAACCACCAGTGTCGACCAAGATCACACTAGTGACCTTAGCCAGGACCAAACTTGACCTCTGGCATCGACTTCCATCAAAACTAGTATTGACCAATCTTTTCAGGTTGGCACTGACGATCCTATCTTGGTCAGCGCTAGCGGTCTTGTCTCAATCAATACCTATGATTCGATCCCAATTAAAGTTGACCGTCCAGTCTCAATCATTGCCTACACTATAATCCTTATCAGCGTCGGTAGTCCTGTCCCAGTTGGTGCTAGTAATCAAGCCTTAGTCAATGTTGACGGTCCTATCTTGTGAAAGTCGGCCGTCTGATCCCAATTGTTGTCAGTAGTATGGTTTTAGTGGAAGGTTGCCATTCGATCCTAGTAGACACTGGCAGTTCGGTCTCAATGAAAGTTGGTCGTCCAGACCACCAACATTGTCTGAGTTACTTTTAAATTTAAACATAGAATTTAAATTTTGAAATTTTATTTGAGATTTAAATAAAGAATTTTAATATTATAATTTATAATTTTTTATATTATCTAAATAAAAAATTTAGAATCTATAAATTTTCAATGTGAGATTTTAAATCTAAATTACCAACTCAAATTCACCTATTCAAGCACAACCGTAGATTATTTTATCCCTAGGAGATTAATCCAGCATTATTTCAAATGTACACACACAACCCAAACACAGACCTCATTATATGAATAGCCTCTCTCTCAATCCTTGTAATTAATTTTGTTTCATTTCTTTTGATGAGTATCTAGTATCTTAGACATACTCCACACAACGCTTAGAAGGCTCAACAAGAGTCAGGTTAATTCAAATCAAATGAATCAAAACATAAATATATATATTATATATATATTTTCAATATTTGAAATTGAGATATCTATCATCAGGCTACATTAGTATATTCTTTTAGAATTGAACTAAGCATTCAATGATTATTATTTAGAGTTTTTTAATTGCAACATATAAACTACTATTCATTTGATTATCATCGGAATGATAAAAAAAGATTTTAATTATCTATTTTTGAATCCACATCGATGAAAAAGGGAGGACAAACTCGACGCTCATGAAAAAAGTGAGACCAGACTCACGGGACAGCCAAATTGGATGGGATGCAAAGCTGCGTGAATGTCCACGAAGAAGCTGACAAAGCATGCCTATGTATTATGTAAGGTCTTACGCGAATGTTGCATCAAAACTCTCGAAGCCTCTAAAATCTAAATTGACGGTCCAAAAATTAAGAACTTTCTTTTTTCTTTAAAAAAAAAAAAACTTGCTGCTGATTAACGATAGGAAGAACGTTAATTCAAACCCAGAATTTCAACCATTCTGACTCTTCTCCCAGCCGAACAGATATGATTTGTTATTTTTAAAGTTATTTTCGATTCGATTAGATTAATTTTGATGGATATTAAACATCCCAATGAGATAAAAAGGCTTAAATTAAAGTGTGGACCCACTATTCCCCAACAAGATAAATTGAAAGGCACCTGCGAAACATTAGTCATGAGAGGGTGATGAGTGTTCCAGCTTTATAAAGAGGCATGCCCATCGTTTTCGTTGCAATATAATGAGCGCAACCACAAGACGTGCAAACAGAAGACCCACATCACATACCAATTTCATCAAAAGTCAATTTTGACATTTAAAGAAGCAAAATTTTATGGTGCTTTTTCCCCAGTTATTAATTTTTATTTGACGTTTGTGTCCCCTCTCATTATGATCACCAACCATATACCTTTCAGGGTTCCTTTGTACTCTCTCCATCTTCCCAAGTCTCTTCCATTATATTGCGGGTCACTTCCTCATCTGTCTCTGTTCGAGATCTTAACATTATCATAACTAATTTGTTTACCAATTTATTTTCTACCTGTATTCTTCAGTCTCTGAATTTATATTTTTCCCATTTGTTTTTTTAATTGCATCTTGGATTTCAATTTTCAAACAAGTTTTACGTCTAATTAAAAAAAAAAAGTGCATGCATGCTTGATTAGATTTAAACACAATGCAGTATGGCGTTTGAAAATTAATGGAAGAGTAAAAATTTAGATTGATTGGCTCATGGCTTTATTTTTGCATTGCCTCTCGTGTCTTTCCTGTTGAGTTTTTGTATATGACTATTCGAGTGTGTTATATTCAAGCATTATCCGTCTAATTAAAAGTAACTTTTTTTAAAACCTTTTTTTACATTTACATAAATTCAAATTCCAAGCCTTATGCTTAAAGGGTGATAACCATTTTCACTATAATTAATGTATGTTGGTTCTGTTTTGAGTTTTTTGAATGAGTCAGTGAATTACCACTTTGCCCAAAAAAGAATATGGAAATCTAATGAAAATAGTATCATCACTGCGGTGCTGCTTCATGACCCCATAAGATCCGCTCCGCAGAGCGACATCCTCTGTTGATTTGAATATGTCTATATATAATGATTTCGATTTCAATTTTTTAGTCTTAAAAAAAATACAAGACGAAATCTTTCTTTCTTTGTTTGTTTTTTTTTATAACCAAAATAGGAAAATCTATGCAATAAAAGTTACATGAGCGGTAACAAATGTAAGCGAAATTACAAATTAGTAAGAATGTGATTTATACATTAAAAACATGGATTTAAATCTTGTTACTCATGCGAGAATCTTATTGATTGATGGACACATGTTAAGTTTCTGAGTTTCAGCTTATGTAATTTATCAAACGGAAGAGGCTTACGTAGTAACATAAAATACGATCAATGCATAAAACGAATGGACAATTACGAATCAGGAATGACAAAAGGTGAAGCCATGAGGGTGTTTCAATGTCAACCTTACTCCACTAAGACTAAAAAGGCACTATAAACTTTGCGAAACTATGGTGGTGGGCCACAATAAAAGACACGAATGAGTCATCACTTTTTTAAAAGTGCTCATCTGGGCCACCATCTTCTTTTGCTCTTCAGGAAGTATGTCATGAAGAAGAAGAATCAAGCAAAAAGGTTTATATATGAGTTGGGTTTCAAACTCATTAAGATTATATATTTTTAGAGTCAAAATGTATTTATAAAAATATTTACATCTTCTTTTGCTCTTTAAGTATGTCATGAAGAAGAAGAATCAAGCAAAAAAAGTTTATATATGAGTTGAGTTTCAAAACTCGTGAAGATTATATATTTCTAAAGTTAAAAAATATTTATAAATTATTTATCAATAAGATTCCCATGTTGAGAGCAAAATTGAAACTTACACAAGTTTTATGAATTAAATTAACTTGTATTATTGGTTTCAAGAAGAGAGGTTGAGGAAACCCTGTATTGTGCGCAATCATGGATGGGCCCTCCAAACAAGATAGGTACATGACCACACACTTGTCTTCCATTTTTTTTGTGAACGTGCCCCTCTTTCTTGACAACCATTCATCCCATTTGCATTCATTATCCTTCCCCTCCATTCATCAAAAGCCACCCTTCTCTCTCTTCCTTCCTATTTTCTTCTAATTATTCATGCTACATCAAAACATGCTTCCAGAAACAAAAATAGTTATAAAAGCATCACCCGTCGACAACAAAAGAATAATAATATGTTCAACGTGTCTAGATAAATAGTACAGTTGTATCAATTAGATTAGTTCAATACTCAGACTGGTAATTGATTCCCACGCTATTTATTTAATTGACAAAAGTTCTTTATTTACCCATATTGTTATATCAAAAAAAGTCTATATTGTTAGGGTTAATTATGGTATGTCTCCATGGGTTCAAAAAGAACTCACGAGAATATTTATTAAATATTACATATTAATAAGGTGTGGTATATAAACGTATGAGCTTAAGGATTATAAGTTAAGTCCTTATTAACTATACCTGCCTTTGTTGACATTATTTACCAAAACTTCAGTCAATATTTGGTAAGTATTTTCCAGTTAAAACTAATGAATGTTAATCTAATTGATAATGATTTGATTGATAACTGGAGTTGCAAGATCAATTGTTGTTGTCAATGTAAATATTTTGTTAATAGTTAAGTTATAAATATTTTTTGAACTCGAAGATATATTTTAATTTTAAGGGATTTAAGTCACTTGAATTTTTGTATTAAAAAAATATTTTCCGGTCAGAACTGTATTTCATGGAGCCATGTTTTTCCCCGTCGTTTGAGAAGAGAATTTTAATCGCTTTTCTCATGAATTTGTTCGGTGCTGACATGGTTGATGCATCATTTCTTTCGCATCGCGACTAAACTAATAATCGCGACTAAACTAATATTCAAAAGAAAGATATGACCTGATCAAGTGGGGCTGGTGCAGAGTTTCTTTTATTATTATTATTATAATGTATAGTTTAACCTTTTTATGTTTTGATATCAAATGTGTATTTTTTTTTATATCATCCGTCACCTGGCGGGGAATATTCGTTTGGTGGACAGGGAAGCAAATCTACTTCTGTGGCTCTTTTTTATGGGGAAGGAAAGGGGAAAAAACCAGAGTCTAGAGATTCAATAAAATATATAAAAATTTGATTTATAATTCACAACATGAGATTAAATATTATTATTAATGTAAGAATATTATTGTAGATGAACTGTAAATATTTTTATAAGTATTATTTGAATTTAAAAACATATTTAAATTTTCAGAACCTAATTTATCTAAATTTTTAATGATTAAAAAAAAACATTAAGCAAGCTTTGTTTTGTCTGCTTTATTAATATTAATGTATTATAACGTACACTTCCAACTCTTGGAAGTTCAATAATGGCTCCTCCGGCTTCGCCCATGTGTCTTTTCGTATTTATTACGAACGACGCCGCCTAATGTTGACTTTACTTATCATAATATAAACACACACCCTCTCCGCATCTCATATACCCAAAATTTAAAATAAAGATAGCAAAATTAAGCCAAACTTTACTTTAAACATAACAACATTCGTTTCAACGAGTATTTAATACAATTGTTCTAAAGTTCAAATTAAATTTATAATCATTAGTTAAACTAGCACGATCTCTTGCCAAATGAGCTATATGTTATTTTATTTTCAAACAAACGAACAATAAAGCTATGAATTGTTTTAAATTTGCAACTTTTAAGCTTCTCATTGCTCGCTCAAAGCTTGGAACTCTTGTTTATGAGGTGAATTGTCTGGATTAGTGGCTGCTGCAATTTAAATTTAAAATAAATAAAGTTCCATTTGATACTCATAATGATCCTGATTGTAGTCACATGTTAATTAATATAATAATAATATTAACTCAACACTGGTATAGATCCCGAGTTTTACACGATTCGATCGTGGATTCTAGCCATAATTAAATCTTAAGCTCATGCTATGCAGTTGATTATTTAATATCTATCTAATCACTCGGGCTTCAAAACTTTATTGTATGTATTGATGATATATACATACATACATACATATTCTATTTTAAAAAATTGGAAGATTTTGCAATTTTTTCAAAACTGCTATGAATTATGCATCAAAATGATATTTAAAATTTGACAATTGCTAGTCAAATCTCTCCTCTCTCTCTCTCTCTCTCGATCGACCTGGCAATACGTAGTCTAATCTGAGACCAAGTACAAGAGATTTTTGTCATGAAAGAGAACAGTGTTACTGACGCATGAAGGGATTGTATCTGACCGGGGGGGGGGGGAAGAGACTGTTTACACAAACATGACATACATACATAACTTAAAATTTCAAATAAAAAAAATATGTGCATATAAAATAAAATTTAAAATAATTAATTGTAAGCTTGTAAAAAATGACTCGACGCCTGAAGGTATTCACCCTTTGGTTTGGGGGTGAGGGGTTGGTGTACTAGGGTTGGTGAGTACTTGATGTTTCTTTTGGGGCCCGACAAGGAAAAGTGACATTAGGTGAGAGAAAACAGAGACTACCAACCCAAGTCTGGCCCATGTAGGAATTAGGAGGAGTCAAGGCCCATCCGTCAGCGACAACATCAGTTTTCAATTCATTGAAATGGCCCAAAACATATCTCCACTAAAACTCTACATACGAAATTTAAATACAAAAAGCTTTTTATGAAATTACGGAATTATTTTGAAATGTTATATCTTTTACTGAAGTCATCAATAATCACTCTTTAGTTGTCAATAAAAATTCTATTAATAAATCTCTGGTAAGAATTGACAGCTTTGATATATTAAAGGGTAAATATACATTTTTATTTGTGAAATATTCTCTGAATAACACCCAACATTTTAAACTATTGATCAAAATAATTTTGCTCTTAAAATAATTAAAATAAAACTTTTTTTATTGTTAAATTCTTTAATAGTCAATGTTGGAAAGCATTTTCAATAAAGAGAATGAGATTTTAAAGTAATTTTATAATTTTATGGAACTTTTTTATATTAAGATCACTTATGTGAGATTTTAGAGTAATTTTCCCATTATTATTTAGGACTTAACGCTTCTTTTTATAATTACAAATAAATAAAGCTGGAAAATGAAATTGAAGTGTTGTTGGATCTCCTCCCTCTTTGGTGAGATCTAGAAAGTTAGGTAATAAGTGGAGATTTAGAATTTGACAGCAACAACTTTGGAACGTGAGTCAAGCTTCCACTTTCATGGTCATTTGCTTTTGTTTCATCTGGACATACAACTTTTTCTTTCCTTTCTTGTTTCAATCAAAATGCAACCATCCTCAACATGGCTCAATTTAGAAAGTGACCAATAACATCATGGCAAGACTAGCAAATTACCCCCAAAGTGATTATTGTACTAGCTCAAATCACAAATAACCTTTTCCTTTTCTCTCTTTTTAAATCACAAATAATTTATGCAAATTGCAACTATTTTACTTGTACTGGGCACTGAAGGATTTCCTTCAAGACTCATGCGCATAAAAAATTAAAGGATTTTGGACGGTGTCAACATAATTTAAATTCATGCCTATGGCCTTTTAACCACTTGTGACAGCTCTTATTGACATGGCTGTGAATTAAATTATAGTTATAGAAAAATATATAAATATTTGATTGAAACTTCACACATATTATTTTATTTGATCCATGTACCTTATGAAGTTTAAGATAAATTATATTACTCATATTTATCAAATATTGCAACTTTTAATAGATTATATACGTGTATGTGTTTGATGTTATCAGTGGTGGAGTGAGGGAGGATTGGCCGGGGGGCATGGTTGCTCCCCTCGAGCTTTTATTTTTGTTTTATATAGCTTTTATATATATATATATATATATATCCAACACCTTTCAAAATTTATACAAAACTTTGTACTATACATGTTTTAAAATCTCATCCTATCACGTCTAAATTTTGGTTATTCCTCTAGATATAATAAAACAAAAATAAAAGCAATACTAAATAGTATTAAATAATCATAAAAACAAAAATATTTTAAAAAGATAATATATATTATAAATACCCATAATATTCTATAATATTATCAATTTAGATACTATGAATAAAACTCATTACTCATCACAATAATTTATAAGATCGATCGAAGAGATGAAGTTGCTTCAGCAGTTCACCATTAGGGTTGTTACTCTTCATCTAATTTTCAACTTGCCACAGCAAAATAGATTAATGGAATGATCTTTATGATGTATTATTAGGCTAAATTCAAGAGAAACCACAGGCGGGGAACCAAACTAAAATATGAAGAGGGACCTAGAAACATTCCGCACAAACATCCTTTGGAAATCATCATCCTATTTTATTTGCCTTCATTCGTAAATTAAACTCTTACATATGATGCTTTAAACAACCAGTTCGAAAGAAACTATAATCAAAACCCAGAAAACGAACTCGACAACTCGTCATGCACTAGACCTAACAACGTAGACAGATGCAGCAACTTTATTAATCAAATAGATCTTCTAGTTCACGTCGGAATCACTCTCTTCTGATACCTGAAGTAGTTCTGAGCTTATTCCTAGCAACATGTATGAAATTGGAGAAATGCTCTCTGTGGTTGTCCTTCTTCTTGACACCATGATCCTTATTATCCTTGTCATCTGCTACGGCTTCGCCCTGACCCCTACCAGCATTCGACACCGTCTTGAAGTTGTCTTTCGTTCTTTGTATGAAGTCTTCGAACAATTTATTCATGTCCTTCTTTTCAACTGTTGCTGGGTTGAGTAATCGAACTTGATAGGTATAGCTTCTGATGATTCTTCTGGGTTAAGTAGTCTGGGAGGTTGATGAAGCTTTGATGAGGTGGTGGGTTTGGTTTGAATATGAATCGTTCTCACAGGGGAAGATGGTGGAGAGTTTGAATCAATGGCCACAGTTTTGGAGTGCTGGCGATGCTGCGAGAGGCGATTGTTGATGCCTCGAAAAGAAGGAAATGTTGAGAGTGCTTGTCGCATTTTCTTGCACGTGAAATACTTTGAGGAAGAGCCGTTGTTTCTTTCCATGGAAGAGATGAAGTAGAGCTTCTTCTTCTGATGCTGAGATCCTTCACAGCACTATTAATTAAGGGGCCAACTTCAAGTATACAAGCAGCGTGTCACACCTGAGAGTTTTATAGACCTCAATTGCCTTCACCATCTCGGTATGAAAAAGGAAAGATATAGAGAAGATTCATGTGTTGATTTAGTCCACGTTCTTGAGAAATAGGGTAAATATTTTGAGCTCTGCACAAAAGCATGGAATCACTTTAATTTTATTATTTGCTATATATCGATATCTTTTTTACACATTGCTAGTTTCTTCTGTACATTTAGGAAAGTGTTATAGGTCCCGCATGGGTTGGCTTGAACTTGCTAAATACGTTATATTTTTTCAACGTTATGGATGGACAGCTTTACTCAACACTCCAATATTCGTTGGTTTTAGGACAAAACCCTATACTATAGAAGAGAATAATCACACATACATACTTACATACATACATACATATATATAAATCCACCTTTCCTTGAAATATGATCCTTGTGGGAATGGATTGTGATTGTAGAAATAATCACTACCAAGATAAGATTCTTAACAACCAGGGCAAGGAACGAGGATGATACACGGAGATATAGAACCTTTGGCACCTTTTCTTTCTGCTATAAGATGCGATGGGACTGATTGGAAGGGCATCGATTCCATCGTTGCTTGCTGTCCCCCATTTTAGTTCTCATTTAATTTTCATTAAAAAATTGCTTACAATAATCAAAACTATCACATAATGAGGATTTAACTGTACATAGCAGCCCTGGGTAAGTAAACTGTGTCGTCCACTGAGAATTATAGCCACGAGGTGCTCATGTATTTCTTCAAGTAGGTGGTATCAGATTCAGCAACCTTACTTAGTTGAATTCCCACAGCACAGGTGTATGAATAATCAAACCTCACATGAGAACTGACCAAAAAAAAACCTCACATGAGAATAATATATATATATATATATAATAGCTTTCTGGATGGGGTGGTGGAATACAATGATGCTGAACTCATATTGTAATTAGTAGTGTTATTTGTGCCCCATTGGCCATTTTCTGTTCGGGAAGAATGTGAACAAGCTTATGATAGTAGAATTGGTCCATAATCTGCTGTTTAATTCCTAAGAATCACGTTTCGAATTCTTTCCACTTTGCATTCGATATATAATAACAATATTCCAATGAATTCAACAGTATTCCTACTCGTTAGCATCGGAATTTTACTGTAGCATCTCTCTCTCTCTCTCTCTCTCTCTCTCTCACAGAGAGAGGTGCTTCCACTTAACCATCGTGTTCAGAAAGAGGCAACCATCTAGTCATTTTCACCTGACCAACCATTATATTGTGTAATGAACATATACATATATATATATATATAGATATATGTATATATAAAATCTAAATCAATGTTTTTCGGTAACATCCCTAGGGGACAAGACAAGAGGAATATATTCCAATCACTTGTATGCAGCGTCTGTTGACTCCAGCTGTTCTTCTAATTCATTTTCCTCACGTTCACACTTACAACCTGTGAATTCTCAGGCCTTTTTACTGTTAGTGTTTTTAATCTTTTCATCGTGTTCGCTTCAAACTTCTACATTATTTTCACGATCATATTCAAATTTGGAGTAATTAAGCTTCACACACCAGTGATATATGGTCCTATACGTGAACACCAACAAATCCATGCTTACGTAGTGACACTATGCGTAAGGAAAGGATGTGGAGATGAGATCATGAGAATATGACAGAATGGTGAGAATTGGCAGCATGAAACGTGAATATGAAAGCTTCATTACATGTGTACATGTGGATGGTCTCAATTTTCATCTTCAGAAAAACAGCTAGCTAGCCCATTCAATTCAAAAAATGGCAATAGCAATATTAGTCAGCCATCCACAAGATTACAAGAATCATGTTCCTTACCCATTGTATTCCTCTCCAATGTTTACTTAATAGTTGTTTTCTCTCAAGCAAATTCGAGCCCTATGTATGGAATTAATTGGCTTTCCAAGATATTCAAATATCAATGTTTACCGTATACAGTAAACCAAAAAATAAGAATGTGTTTGATTTAAGGGAAAAGGAGGGGAGGGAAGGGGAGGGGGGGAGGGGAAGGAGAGGAAGGGGAGCTCCCCCCAATTTGGAGGGGAGGGGAGGAAAAATTTTAAAAATTTCCCCTTCCCTCCTCCTAACCAAAGAAGGGGAGGGGAGGAACCAAACACACCCTAAAAGACAAGCGAGAATATTAAATACTGCATTCTAGAGGCAGGTAAGTGTAAGGCCTTGAAATTTAAGTTCGAGAGCTGGCTTACTATTATCCACAAAAATCCTGCTGCCAACCTGAAGCTTCATTCCAACATGAAAGTCCAAGAGAACATGTGTACAAGCCACAAGGAAAGCAATTCAGATTAATTAAAACCATTTTACATGCATCAGCCATGTTCATAGCCCTCCAAGTATCACTTCTTATACTTAAGAAAGTAATAATAAACCTTATTTCACTAGATTGAGTTGTCTACATGGACTAAACGGTACCATTGTATGCTATCCAGAATTTCATAAGAAAAGATTTCAGAATATTTTTGATTGAAAGCATCTTACATGCATATATTAGCCATGTGCATAGCTTCCATTGCTTCTTAAACATAAAACTACAACTAAAATTAGTGGTCATTAGAAATGTAAATTGCAAAAATTTGCCATGAGAGCTCAAACATTTTCAGATTTGAACATGTCATTTTTTTTTTTCATTCTCATAAACATATAACAATGTCGTATATAATAATTATCTGGAAAAAGTTACATTTACAACTTAAATTCTTTTTCTTCTTCTCCTTCTTTTTCTTTTTTTGTAAGGAACTGCGATTCGTTTTTTGATTTCTTGTACGCGTGGAGGAGTGGCAAGGGATAATGAAACAGATTGGATTGTGGGTTTCAATGCTAAATTAGACGCCCTTCCACCAGCCATCACAGAAATCAAGGGAATCATTTAAGGACTCAAGCTCTGAGGCAAAGGATGAAGAGAATATAAGTTTTCCCCTACTGTACGGTGGCCATAAACTTAGTCAAAAGGAGTGATAACAGATGTCACCCTTCTCAAGATATAACAAAGGAAGCTAGGATGCTTTGTCTTGACATAGCTGTTATTTTCATGTATAGAAAGACTAACCAATTTACTTTCTTGTTTAGTCTACCAAATAGTATGTTTTGCTTCTAAATTCATTGGGATTATGATCATCATTTAGTCTTAGGCATGGTTCTTGGAAAACTTGCAAGAAATGGGGGGCAGAAATTTATGTCTAAAAGATGGAGATGGGCGACACACCGCTTTTTGGTGATACCACCGGCAAAGTTGTATTGCCAGATAATGTTGAGATGATTATGCCCAGGACAACGTTACTACAGAATTTGAACTTGAACTGATTTCACCTCTTGGTCATTATGTTTGATCTTGTTTTGCTTAACAAAACAGCTAGAATAATTTCTGCTAATTCCTCACGGTACATTACTGGTCTAGTCTTGTAACGTAATGTTATTGCTGCTTTGAATATCCCAAATGCTTTTCTGTTTGCCGTTTAATTTTACAGGATAAAGGTTAGCCTTGAGAGAAGGAGGCAGAAAACTGTTGGTGGAGGTGTGGTGTCAAAAGTGCCGAAGCTGAGATGGTAACGTTTTATTCAGCTTTAGTCAACACATCTGGAAAGGAATTGGAGGCTTGAGAGTTGACATCCAACTATTACTCCCATAAGATATTTTTTTAAAGATTAAATATTAAAAAATATATCTTTCAATGTGTAATTTATTATTATTTTTTCAAATATCTCTATTGATTAAATTATTTTTTGTTTATTTTAGAGTGTAAAACACTTTATTAAATACAAATAAATATAAAAGATATAATTAATTTAAAGAGAAATAAATAATTTATTAAAAGATAAAATTTAATTAAAAATATTTTATATTTTTAAGGAAGGAAATACCTTTTAGATGCAAAGGTGCAAACAGTTTGATAATTAAATTTAAATGCTTAGCGGCTGCGACGGATGACATTGAGTCTACATTGTCATTTTTGTAGGGCAGAATTTGTCGTCTTCATCATTGCATATGTTCACAAGCCCGCTCTCTTCATGTACTGTTTTACAAACAAATCTCAGTGCATATCTAACGCACTAAGTCTTTCATTATTGATTAAAAAACTACGGCCGACAAATAGTTGCCGGTGAGACAACAATCCCAGACGAGAGTACGTCTATAAGAAAATTACAAAGATAAATTCTTAGAAGAGAAACCCAGGAATGTTTGCACGCAGCCTCTGGATTCTACAACCTGCTTGTTTATTTCCAGAACTTCAACTCAAGTTTAAAATTTTTCTGCATCATGCAGTGGGGTAAACTAAACCACGCCCTATGGATTGTGTCAGGTCCGAACAAATTATATTTTCACTCAAACCAAGGGATCCAGACTCAAAAATTGGCATGTGGAATGGCAAAAACCATAAGGTTTTCAACAAATCCGTCATTTGATTCCATTGCAACTGCCTACATTACGCTGTACAGTGTTACTTACCAGCAGCACACCAAATCCTTATGCTACGGTCTAGAATAACCAAAACTACATAATTAACATGCATATGAAGATCATGATAAGATAGAGTTGCAGACCCCGAAGGTGGTTCCAAGCACTCCCCAGTGAATGGCATCGCGCTATCTTCTGTTCAAGCAAATTGTAACTTCACCAATGGAAATGATGCTCAAGCAAGGCTTAGCACTGCCACAGCTAGCAATGATGCACTTCTGAAGTAGATGTCTCTTATGTTCTTATCCAGCTTCCGAATAATCTCCTCATCTTTTGAATTCGATGATTCTTTCAAACCCAATTTTCCTGTGTTTTTGCTGAGGCCGGCAATTGTGTCTCTTAGCTTATTGACAGCCCATGAAAGCCACACAAGTCCAAATCCAAAACCAGTGGTGAAAAGCTTAGATGCACAGAAGGGTACCCCTCCACACGTTACCTTCCATACGACAGATAGGAGTACTGCTAGGCCAGTCCCAGCAATGCCCGCACTAAATTGAGCAAGGAGCTCAGGAAGTTCAGGGCCAGATTTCTTCAGCGAATGAATTGCTGTTTTTTGGCGGTGCTTTGTGTCCATTATTAAAGACAGAAGACTCTCACATGCATGCAAATAATTTCTTTTGTAGAGATCCCTTTCCCTCCCTACTTTCTTCTTCTTCTTAGGTGATGGCCTCACCTTAAGTTTCTCAGGACTGGTATGAAAGTGGCAACGCATTATATTATATATACAAAATGTTTCTTGAACAAGAAATTACTATGGACATGATATACTCGGTAAATGAGACTTGCTCTTATCAGGAGAAGATACATTCAACACAAATGAAAGTAATAGCGCAGCTGATTATGTGATTGACCGTGACACCTCAACATCATCATATTGAAAGACCATTCATTTTCCATACCTATGCAAACATCTTGGCATTGAAAAGAAATTATATCACCAACTTAGATTTTTCAACTTCTAAACACAGCATTTGTCTTTTGGAAGACGGGGGGGCTTGGACTTTGGGGGCTTGGATTACAGTAAAAGGACATATGGAAATTTAGCAACTGATTTTCTTTTTCTTTCCGTTACAATTTTGGTTAACCAGAACAAGATATCAGTTAGCCTTTCTCTTCTTTTTGAAAATCATCTACGACTATTCCCTTGTTGCATTCAAATGTCGTCTAATAGCATGTTTGCTTTTCTGTTTCGGTGCCCCAAAATGTATAATTTCCCAAAAGCAACAATTTATTGCCTTTGGGAAAACGCAAGTTTTGGAGGTACAAAATGTTGAAACAAATATAGCCTAAATCCTTTTGCAATAAGTACATTTGTTTGGCTTTCTGAATTAACTTTTAATCATACCTGACTAATGCCAACGGACTTTAATGCAAACATAAATGAAGAATAAGATAAATCATGACGCTGTGAATCAGAATATCATATCCCAAACTTGGGAAATAGGATAGCTATTTAAGGAGTTTATCTTGCATACCTCTTCAAAGGAGCAGCCAATGTAGATTGAGTCTTCAACAGGGAGGAATGAGTTCTGACCTCTGCTTCATTGATAACCAGCCTGTCAATATAGAAATCCCAGTTGAAGTTAGTTTTTTGTTTCAAAACTAACAACAGAGCGCTATCTGGGAATTTAAACATGTAAATGATATGTTAGTAATTTACTCAATGCTAAAACGAAAAGTTACAGGAAAAATCAAATTAAAGAAATGTGTAAATGTGTAGACTCGAGCAATTGTTTAAACCAATTTGCATTAGAAAATGTCTACATTAATCATTTGGTCATGTAGTTTATTCAGTTTCAATTTGGCCCCTACATTGCTATTTCCAAATTTGTTGCTGTATATTCCAAACCTTAAGAGATAGGGTATCTAACGTTTCATTGCGAGACAACTTTACTTGATCCTTGCTGAAGCTGTTGATAGAAAGTTGACATGGGACAAAAGGTAAGTATCACTTGCCAAGTTCGAGACACACACCATGTAAGAATCAAAGACTAAAGATCTGCTACATGGAAAAACATGGGGCTGATGAAGTTACAGAGAAATGCATTTCAGCTTCCTAAGCCGTTCCTGTGAGAGGACACATTGGTGGAGATGTTGCTAGGCAATGTTGGATGCTCTTGGATTATTCTTCCACCAAAATAGCATTGTTTGTTCTCCTACTCGTTTATGCTAATGTAACTAGACATCTAGCTCAGAAGGGTTAATACCAGTTTGACAGGGGTCCCTTAGTGAAAACTCTAGCAGTTGATTAAGATCTTGACAAAATCTCCCTATCTCCGAGGCAGCCATTCTGCCTGCATACATGATGTGAAAAATGTAAATTAGTAGTGAGAAAAGCCCATGATGCATTCCTTTAGGGATTGCTAGCTCTACATACAAGTGGGCAGATGGAGGTTGGAGAAATTGATCAGATGACCAATGATATTCCTAAAGCAGAACGGTCTGTGGTATGGAGAGCATGGAAATTACTAATGGATCTCTTGAGGTGATGGGGAAAAGAAATTCTAACCCTTATATGAGGCAAAGGTTGCTCAGAAAGACAATGCAAAACTATCATAATGATCTCAAGCTATTGGTAGTTGCTGATCATGGCACCATTCTGGAATCTGGCCGCGTTCTGTTTAGATAAGTTTCAGGAGTCGAGATGGATTACTAGCATATTTTGGATCAGTGACTGTCAGCAGCTTCAATCTTATCACAAAGGTACACTGCCAAAATTCTAGCAAAAGATTCTGATTTGACTGAAACGGTGATCTTGAAATTTCACAGGTTTGGGCATCTTGTAAACGTGTATGGTCCTTGTTTGTTGGTGGCTCTAGGCTGCACAGAGCATGCTTAGGTTAATTCTTACCGTATTTAGTTAATCAGTGATAGTGATAGTATGTGGATGCCTAATTGTAGTAACATAGGCTGCTCTATTAAGTATTTAAGTAGATTGGTCCTCTCACCTCAATAGCTCCAAAATTTGGAATCAAGGATGGCTGTTTGCTTAGGATTCTCACTAGTAAAGAAGTCAAGTGAAGTGTATAATAAAATGCAGCAGTCAGTAAATCAGCTCTCCAAGGACAATCAATTGATAGAGACCAAAATAATAGAGGATGCCTAATTGCACATTGAATAGCATTAGTTCATCTATTGCATGCTCAGGTGAATTAGTTCTTTCGCTTAAATGGCTAACTTCTAGTAGAAGGTTATCCTACTTGGGTACTCATGAACCTACAGATTGGCAAATGATGTCCACTTCATCTGCCATGTCTACTTTCTATCAACTACCTTAGCAAGGACCAAACAAAGTGATCAACAAATCAAAGTTTGTGGACCAACTCCTGAGGTTCAGAAAATGTAGTGGTGGATTTTGGGCCAAAAAATATAAGGACCAAATTGGAATCTAAGAAAATCTATAAGAACCAAATAATTAATTGTCCTATAAGTTTAATCACATAAAAAATCCTAACATGAAAAAATAACTGGTTCAGGGATGAATAATGACAAATCTAATTAAGATTATGCCAATCCAAAGATCTACGAAGTTAAAAAAGAAAAGTAAACCATCATTATGCACAAAGAATGATGAAGTTACTAAGAAAAAGAAATGCTCAGTAAGTCAAATAGTTCTTTGGAAGCCTGAACAGACAGGAATTCATGCCATATTGATCAAAGGTTCAACAGGTTTGTGTATTCATACCTACTGAGATGTGGAACAAGCAGAGAATGCTTTTCTCCCCTGCATGAGCTTTTTGACAGGCATGATTCAGCAACTACAGAAAGAAAATCCTTCATCTCACTCCCAGTACCCAAGAATGAGACAAGACCATCAGGATGAATTAAAATGTTTGACAAAAAGGCAGAGTCTCCAATAAAATCTAACAAAAACCTCCGGATATCGATTTGGCTATTTGGGTAGATAAGAGAAGTTGAAAATGATTGTTGAGGCACATGAGTTCCCAGCAGTTGAAAATCCATTGAATCAGACATCAAAGATATACACTCATCTCTTATCTCTGCTTCAGAAGCACCAGACTTAAGGAACTGCACTATTTTGTCATGCTTAGTGCATTTTTCAACGATTCCAAAGCCAAAAAGTACTGCGTCTGGGCAGGTTGCTGCAAGCAAAGATAAGTGAGATTGTACAGAACAAGACACATAACATGCAAAAGCAAAATGAATTAAACAGTACGAGTCATACTGAAGATTCTATTCAACGACAAGAAGCAAGCATGGTAAAATTGATAGACCAGATTGTCATCTCTTATTCTGTGGTTTTCTGCATCATGATAGCAGTAAACCAAAGACATCTATTAGAACAAATCAACATATGCTGATTACTCTCGTATTTCTCAATTTGTGCGTGTCATCCTTAAGCAGGGCCACGCCAATCTTCTCCGCATCATTCCAATTTTATCAGATGTCCCCGAAGGGACATTACTCTCGTATTTTAGCAATTGAATGGAACATTTTGACACATCATGATTGATTTAACTTGTGATGGAATGATGAAAAGGCCATAAAAAAGAGAAACACAGACAGCATCCAGCGCAAGAGTGGGGAGAAGTTACAGAATCTTGGTGATTTTAGAAGTCATCAAGCGAAAGGAAACAGAGAAGAGCGCTCAAATTTAAAAAGCGCGTGTAGGTATATTCCACATACTTTCCGAGTGCTCGGCCAAGATATGGATGCAATCAAATAATCTTCTGTAAATATATGCCATGTAACGGTAGGATCAAATACACAACTTAATCATCTGCACACCTTGGACATCGTTAAGCATGGGCTTTTGAGCTGCTAAGTCAGTATTAACAAACTGATTGGAATTGAAACATTCACTTTGGGATTTCCGTGATTCCTCACATGGATTTGGCTTTAGTGCAGGAGAAGGACATCTGATAATTTCTGGTTTTGCCTTGGGTGAGGGCAGTAATGGCTGAAAACCCTGTTTTAAGCAACATCAAACCAAATAAAATTAATCAGAACATGACGCATACGCGAATGTCCAAACTACTCAGTTAGATGGCCTTACCGCCTACAAGAAGTAGAAAAATCAACTGAACTAAGTTGATTCAGATGAAAAAATTATTATACTCTGTCTGACTCTAAAATTCATCGACAACAGGCCAACGAAAAGTCAATTTATCAAAGATTCGACCCATAAACCAGATTTTACCTTCAAAGTGCAGCCCAAGCCTAGCTCATGCTGTAAGACAAGCCCTGGAGGGTAACCATGAGAGGCCATTAAGCAAAGTTTGAGCACCATGGCTCAGAGCTACCCGTATTGGAGAAGGAGTTACTGAAACCAAAATTCCCCTCCCTTCGTGTTTCCGTCACGCCACCATGGACTTATCCTTCCCTGGACCTCAAATCCTCGACATTTTGATTTTCCGCAAATGGGATTTTGGGTGGCAATGAAAATCTGAAAAATCGGATTTTCTGCCATCCATTTGTTTAATCCAGAAAGTTCTGAGAATAAATAAAATTTATGAAAACGGACTTGAAAATCCAGGATGGAGCCCCGGAAAGGACGAACATCCCTGCTTGCTTGGCGCAGTCAAAAGTCAGCCTTCACTCTTGGACTTTTCTGGGTATCGGGTTCTAATAGGGTGTGCCATGCCCCGCTTTTCTGTTTGAGGCTCTCAAGCTCATCTCCAACCGTGTAAACCGAAAATCCTATTAGTTGTGGACCCTCCGTTGGTATTGTGATAGTCAGGGACAGAAGAGTTTAACCCTGCGCCCCACAGGAACCATCCACTTCCACAAAAATCTGTCCGCGGGGCCCACAAAACCTGTGGATTAAAAAATTCTCAATACTGTGTATATTTTTTAAAATGTAAAGATATACAAAAATAAAATAACTAAATAATAAATTATTTTTATAAATAGTATCGACAAAAAAATAATAGAAATAAGACTTAAGTATTTAACCTTACATATTTAATATAATTTTATTCAATTGAATCAAACCAAATAAATTTTAATATGTTTTTAGAATTAATGACAAGATTTTGTTATAAAATATAATATATATAAAAAATTTGCATGTTTTGATTTAGTTAAAAACAAGCACCTTAATTATATAAGTTTTTCCTATTCATACAATCTCAAAAAAAATCTCATCTTATAAATTTTTATGTTATTTAAAAATTAATCCTTTTAATTTTAAATAAATAATTTTTTGTATCATTTTCAATACTCATATTAATATCAAATTTAACTAATTGACAAAAAAATAATTTGAGCTAGTAATAATGTTTTCAAAATCAAGCTAGATGACAAACTAGAATGGTTAGTGAGTCTCAATTTTCATTATTTAATTGATTGTACCTGTGATTGAGCCAGTAACATTATAATTAAATAAAAAATAATATTTATGTGCATGTTTATTGATAAAATATTTAAAATATTGATAATATCAATCTCAATTTAGAGTTATTTAGTTATAACATATTAATTTTAATTTTTTATTTTTCATATGTGTATCTTTTTATTTACTTTATTTGTTCTTTTAAAAGCAAATAAGTTTTAAATTTTCTCTCTACTTTCATTAATATAATGTCAATAAAAAAGTTATACACTCCAGATTTTACTATAATAACCCATAAGTAAATCGACATTAATATTTTAAATTTGAATAAAAAAATTATTATTGAAATAATAATAACAAGGAAAAATGATTTAATAATTCTAAGTTTTGGATTTTTATCGAGTTTTCAAAGGCTCCACGAGTCACGACAAACTAACCTAAGTCAACAACTATAATAGGTTAAATGATTGAATCAAATTACTTTTTTCTTCGAGGTGACCATTCGACTGGTTAAGGTTTGTTCATTTATTGTTACATTTGCAATATAATTTTTTGGATCACATAAATGTAAAGTTAACCATAGATTAAAAATCTAGATATATTGGTTGTTATACTTGTATTAACACTAAACTTTTAGATATCCTCAAGAGTGTCAACTTATGTTGGATGTACGGTTTCTCCAAAGTCAAAAACTACTTGGATTCTCTTGAAGCTCTCGCACTCATTTAAAGTAACCTTGCCACACACAATCCCGTTGTTAATACAGTCAACAAGATCAAGGATATTGGCATGGTCACATTCAAGCATACGTATAAAAAAGCTAAAAGATGTGTGGATTAGCTTGCCTAACAAGCTTCCAATGATAGTTTTGATACTATAATTTTTGAGGAGCCACCATCTAAATAGTAAATACACAGATTATATGATTTATGAAATGACTTGAATATCTTTTCTTTTATGGTGATACATTGCCTTATATTTAAAAAAAAGGGAGTATTTTAATATTACAACTTGTGAGTACTAGTACAAAAAGCATATTTCGCGACAGTTGAAAATCACCTTTCGTGACACAAGAAGTAGTGTAATAGAAACATGTGTAGTTGTAAGTTGACACCTTTTGCGACAATCTCCTGAGGGACTGTGGCGAAAATATAAAACATACAATGATAATTATTGATATAATTGTCATTGTAACCTTAACTTTTTGTGACAATTATAATAACAACTGTTGTGAAAAACGATCTGCAAACAACAATTCTAAGGATACTTTTCAAGACAATTTTGATTATAATTGTTGTGAAAAGATATATTTTACCACAGTTTGATACACAGTTGTCGTGGTATGTGTCTTTATTCTAAAGAATGCATATTTCATATGCTTTAAATTCCTTACTTACAAAAGCTTGCATTTATACACAAATAGCAATTTTACAGATAATTACAGACATATCCATTAAAATTTCTACATATCTAATACAAATATCTATCTAATTATATACTCTAACTTATCAATTTTAGAAAGTAAGTAAATCACATATTCCATATATATCTCAGCTCTTGTTTGAAAAATGGCTCTAAATTGTTAAAATGCTGCATATTAATAAAAATATATGCATTAATATTAATTCAAGTATAGGGCAAAGTTTACAATGTAAATTGTTTTTAAACAAATTATTACCTTCTGAAATGAGTGGATAATGCCTCAAGTGATGATTTCATACATGAAAATCATCATATAATAACCACACTCTACACTTTCTGGTTGTCAAGCACACTATTGAAAAAATTAAAACCAATTCAATTAATCAAATCAATATTATAATCTTATTTTGATTTAGGAAAGTATTTAAAAATACTTACTTGCATACACAACCACTTGATTTTTTTTTCTTGTCAACTATATCCCTTATCCTCCAATAATTAAGTAAAGATCTATTTATCAAATATACATACTCAGAATATATTAAAAGATGCTAATAATATTACAAAAAATAATTATTCAAAAAACTTACTATTCAAACGATGCTTTCATTTCGTCACTTACTTTCTATTGTTATAAACATAACCAATACATAGTATTTTCAAATGGATAAATGATAGGAAGCATTCAATTATTACTACAAAATATTATGTTATATTAATATTACATAATTATGCAAATATTTTATAAATAGAAAGATGAATTAGATGTTTAATACCTTTCAACAATTGGTGCAAAAAAACACCTCTTCTTTAATTTATCCATAGCATTTCCAATGTAAAATGTTTTTTGATTTGGTTTTTTAACTAATGTTAAGAGTAGGGATAAGAATCCATAATAATGACTAACATCAAGTTGGTTGCACATTTTGTGGAGGAACCATTGATAATAAAAAAATATTAACAATAAATAAAAATAATGAATATTAAATTAGAAATAAAAATAAACACTTACATGATAAAAAACTTACATTATTGATACGTCCAACCACTTCATAATAACGAGATCATTAATATCTTTTATGGCGACTTGAAAAGTAATATCCTCTCTAACAATGTTCTCACTTACTTGTATTTTATCAGTAAATTCATTCAAGTCAATAATCACGAAAGCTAATTGTTTCAAGTCATCTCACATCGTTAAGGATTGAAACCTAATGATTCTTTTGATTGTTGAAGTTTCTTATTAATATATAATTAAAATTAGAAATATCTACCATATTAATTAAGAAATATTCAAAATTATAAAGTTTTCATACTTCTTCAGAACTTGTTGAACAAGCATTCTTAACTAAATAATAAAAGTCTGTTGAGCTTGTCCTATTGTTTGCACCTCCTCAATAGAAAATAGCGCAAGAGCATTGGCATCCATGACCAATTTAACAATGATCTTTACTTGATTATATTCTAACTGTTGGCAATAGACTATATTTTAATAGTTATACACTTTTTCATATACAACTATACATTTTACATGATCTTTCAAATAAATTATGCATGGCAATCCTTGATCTTAAAGGTTAGGATCATTCTTTGGCTACGAAACACCGCCATATTTTTGTGCTTGTTAAGATTGCACATGCATGGAATTGATCATTGATTACATTTCCATCATCAAGCTTGATTTATATTCCATTATCATATTTTCCACTTGTTGTATCAGTACATTGTTAGAGAGTGGTGATCTAAAATATTATTTTATACCCACCCCTTTTGAAACTCCCTTAACACGGTTAGGATATTCTTCACTCTCCAAGATTGTGGTCAATATATCCTTCCTTCTAGTAGATGTAAAGGTCTCTTGAGAGGCTGTTTCTATAAAAGAATCCTAGAACATGCAAGCAACTAATGTAATTAGTATATTTAAATTTTATAATTTAAATTTTAACTATTAAAATACTTATAATCTTTGCAGCCACTTCTTTAGTCTCAATAGTAATAAACTCTCCCTTTTATTCATTCGCCCTCTCTTCCACACTTTAGCACGACTAATAGGAGATGGAGAGGAAATGCCTCTAATATCATCAATCTCTGTTGCTTGTTTTTTAACTTCCCACTTCTCTGAAAGCATTATATCATAAACATGTTTATATCCTCCTCGAGATATGGTATGATTGTATAAGTTTTTCTTTCGATGCTCTTAAGCCTTTTTACTTTTTTCCTATTAAAAAACACAATAAAAAATATTTATTAAAAATAAGAATTTAATAACAACAATTGAATATTTATTTTTCTTTCACTTACCAAAAATTTAGGATCATATCTATTTTCAAAAAAATTTTATCTATGTTTTATAATCAATGAGAGAATACTTATCTCATGATTGTTGTTTGTTGCTATCATTGTCATTACCATCTTTATTTTTACTGTCAACTTTAGGAAACACATAATCTCTAGTATGTTTGGATTTAAAATCCTTCCATCGACTCACAACATATGAAAGCCACTTATGCTTAAAAGTGTTAGGTATGTCATAAGTAATTTGTAAAATAATAAATGTCAATAATGAATTTAGTAACAATTGATAATTAAATACAACAAAAAATAGATATGATATGAAAATAATAACTTTGAAAAGTAGATATGAATTTACTAACAATTAGAGATATACATGTATAGTGTCCCAAACTTTATCTCTTTCACTTTCTTTTACATTATCCCATTCATCTTTTAGGATGCTAATTTTTTGACGCGCTACAAGTTTGACATAACTTTTAAAAATATTTTCCTTTTTTCTATCAATTGGATCGCCTATCTTATTAAATTAAGGTGAATCTTTCCATCAATTTAAGCCAACTTAGTAAGTCGTATGATTCCTCTTCTACTTTTTTGGGCTTGTCTTTGTCAATGCAAATACTAGATACATTCTTGACATTACTCCTGAAACAAATAAGATAATGAGGTTAGTATAATATAATAAATTTAATTAAACTACTGTAAAAATAAAAGCATCAAGAGAGAAAATACTATTATAATATTATAAAATTAATTACCATTATAATCATATTTTAATTCTCCCATAAACCTTCATCATGATCAATTTTCACATCATATACATTATTTTCTTTATCTTCAATATCTAACATAGGCTTGGCCAGCATAAAAGGTGAAATTTCATCAATGTCAAAACTTAATTCATCATTCTCACAATAAGTAAGGAGACTTTTCCTTGATAGAACCACCAACAACCTTTTATTTATTGGATCAGTGACATAAAAAATTTATCTTACATGAATAGCCATAATAAAAGGTTCCTCATTATAACTTGCCTTATTAAGGTCTACCAAAGTAAAACTCAATTTGTCTGTTTGAACATATTTCCTATCAATTCACCTACACTTGAAAATGGGCACCTTAAATTTGAAGTAGTCAACTTTTTATATTTCTTCAATGACTCCAAGGTATGACCTAGATGCTAATGTTAGATTTTATCTTTCGAACTAGAAAAATATGTTGCTTCAACTATTACCGTCACCCCATTATTTTGCATAGTGTTATTGTTATCTTGACTTTTATATATAATGATACCTTTTAATATCATATCCACTTCAAGTTTTGACATTAAAGTTATGACCACTAGCTAACCATCTTAATGTGTTAGAAACATTAGACTTTCCACAATCCTCCTTTACCTTTGCCCTATACCAGAGTAGGAAACGTTTGTTACGCTCACTTAGCAACTATTTCTCGATCTTTTTAGGATTATAAACCTTTAATTCCTCTTGATGTGTGATTAAGTAATCCCAAACTTCATTAGTGTTATTTAAGATGTACAGATTTGCTTGTTACACTTCCTTATATGTCACAGGCTTTACTTTCATCTCTCGTGTCCCTTACCCTTTAATTCATATACCCTCGTGGTGAGACCTAAGAACTCCAACATATTTTACTTCTGATAAATAATTGATATAAAACTCAACAACCTTTTCAGCAATATATCTTTCAACAATAGAGGCTTTTGGATTATAAGGATTCTTCACATATCCTTTAAGAATTTTCATATATCACTTAAACAAATACATCCAACATATATAGATGGGGTCACATAACTTTATTTTTCTAACCGAATGTACAATTAAGTATACCATTATGTCAAAAAATGATGGAACAAAATACATTTCAAGTTGATATAAGGAGATAACAATATCATTGTATAAGTTATTTAATTTCTCAGGATCAATAACTTTGCTACAAATTGCATTGAAGAAGACACATAATCTAATAATTGACTTTTTCACCTTTTCCTCCAATATATCTTGAATTGCTACTTGTATCAATTATTGCATTACTACATAGTAATCATAAGACTTCATAACTAATAATTTTAAATCTTTCATCGATACAAAATCCTTGACATTTAAAGAATATCTTTATGGCACCTTAATACCATGTAGATACTCACAAAAACTTTTTTCTCTCTCTTTTAGACAAAATGTGAGGGGCTACACTTATGTAAGTCCTCTTTCCTTTTATTTTTAGATCCAAGTTTGTTCGTATTCTTATGTCGAGCAAGTTCAATATTGCTTTGACTCCATCCTTAGTATTTCCCTTTATGTCTAATAGTGTTCCAATTAGACTATCACAAACATTTTTTCTACATGCATCATATTAGAATTGTGCCTCATCTCAAGGCTACTCTAATAGGGGAGATCAAAAAAGATGGACCTCTTCTTCCATAAATTATTTTGAGATTGTTTCTTCTAGCTCTTAACAAATACCATATTGATATCTTTCACTCATTGATATACCAAGCTTGCAGTTAATGGCTTTAAAGGTTCATTATACTCTTGAGAGCCATTGAATTTCTTCTTCTGTCTATGATAAGCGTGGTCTCGTATTAAGAATCTTCAGTGACTAAGATATATTTCTTCTTCCCATGTTTTGTTGATGAGATATGTTCTCTTCACAAATAGGGCATGCTTTATGCCACTTAACACTGTATCCAAACATATTTTCATATACAGAGAAATCATTTATCATGCAAAAAATTATAGCTCATAATTTAAAAAACTCATTCTTGTATGAATCTAACACATCCACACCAACTTTCTACATCATTTTTAATCTTCAATCAATGGAACCAAGCGAAATCTATGTCATTTCCTGATTGTTTGGGGCCTGAAATCATCAAGGACAACATAATACTTTTACGTTTCATGCACAACTAAGGAGGGAGATTATAAATCACTAGTAGAATAGGCTGTGAGTAATATTGACTGCTAGGATTACCATAAGGATTCATCTCATATGTACAAAATTCAAGGCTAAGATTTCTAGACTCATTACTAAATTCAGGAAATAATTGATCAATTTCTTTTCATTATAGAGAATCTACTGGATGTCGTAACATGCCATCAATTTTTCTCTTATCATCATGCCATCTCAAGTTCTTTGTCTCATTTTCATTAGAGAATAGATGTTTAAATCTTGGCATTGTTGAAAAATACTACAACACCTTTGTCGGAGGCCTCTTAGTAATCAAATCATTACCATTACCATTACCATTCATTTTTTTACTTTATAACATAATGCCCTACAGACTGGACACACATTCAACCCTTCAAAATCATTCTTGTTTAATATACAGTTATTGGGACAAGCATGTATCTTTTGATACCCTAAACCCATTAGACACAATATTCTTTTGCCTCATAATAACTACTTGAAAGTCTATTACCCTTTAGAAGCATCTCTTTTAATAGTCTAATCAACCTTATAAAACTTTTATTACTCTACCCATATTTTGCTTTTAAGTTAAACAAATTCAACACAGATATTAATTGTGTATATTTTGTGCACCTTAGATACAAAAGGCTTTTCCAAATTATTGCACAAGCTATCATATTTGTGTACTTTCTTAACGTCTTCAACACTAATATCACTTAGCATATCCTCTATTCAATCAAACAAATTCATATCATCATCATCCTCATCCTATGGCACTACACTACATTTTTTAGATTCTTCATGCAACACCTATTGTGTACATGCTTTGTAAAAATTGAAATAAATTAGGTGATCCTTTATTTCCACAGAATTTCTTTGCAGCCCATTTAAGCATTTAACACAAGGGTAATAGAATAATTCGTTATTATTAGGAACATTATTTTTTGCAAATTTCAAAAATTAGTTTACCCCCTCTCATATTCATTGCTTGTCCATAAAACATCTATCTAACTATGGTTCATGATTACTTAATTAAAATATAAAAACTATTTTATATTTTAAAACTTAAAAATTGATAACATAACGACTTATAAATTGACACTGCCTAAGCACAAAACCCTCATTTAACCAATTTCAACTAATGTCAATAGATAATCAACAATTATAACTCTAATCAACAACCAATTCAAGTTTTTTTACACATTCAATCTATCATATAATTGTCAAATTAAAATATGAACAACTATTTATATAAATTAGCATTCCTTAAGCATTAAACCCTTATCTGTCCAATTTCAACAAATCTAAATGGGTATATAATTGACAATTATAGACAGAAACCGCAACTAATTGAAGCTATTAATTAAAATATGAATTATGCCCATAAATTTTATATGAAATTTATATTAAAAATAAATAATAAATTTGATAAAAAAAAGAAAAGAAAGTTGAATATCCATAATGGGTGTTAAAAATTATAAACAAAAATTTTATATCAAATTTATACTAAAATAAATAATTAATTTGATACAAAGAGAGCTGAACATGCATAATAAGTGTTAAAAATTATTCCTAAAAATTTTATTATATTAAAATAAATAATTAATCTCATAAAAAAATAAGAAAACAAAGCTTAACATGCATTTGGAGAAAAACTTAAAAAAAAATCAAAACACGACAAAGCTGAATGAACTTACTTAGACTAATGTGTAGAGTTGGAGGCCTAAGAAAGAGAAATGACAGTTGGGTGAACTAACGATGGAGAGGAGAAGCTAAAGGCAAGAGCAGGAGCTGAGGGTGGATAGAAAATAGCTAAAATAGGACAATGGGAGCAGTTGAAGGTGGAGGGAGAGGACAGCAGAGTTGGAGGGAAGGCACGATACTGAGTTTAAGATAGTGAAAATTGAAAATAGGTTATGGGGTAAGTTGGGTAAAAAGAGCGGACGTATAATGATAGTTAATAGGTATAAGTGTCGTTATATTGTGGTTAATTAATGAGTGTCATTATATTATTGATGTGTTAATCTAATGATAGTTATTATGCACTGTCATTAGACTTGCCTTTCGTGCCTTTGACTTCACAAAACTAGGTGATATTATTAAGTATATATTTATTATTTGCCATGACCGAGTTGACAAACACAGGGTTCCCATTTTGTATTTATTATTTAAATAATATTATTTTATTAAATACAAATTTATAATAATATATGTCATTAAATATTATAACATTTACCTAATGTTAATATTATTAATATTATTTAGGGTTAATAAGTAAATAAGATCTTGAACTCTTGCTCGAAAATCATCTTGAACCCTGAACTCTTAAAATATACAAAATAAATTATACACTTTTAAATTTATAGTAAAATAAACCATGACCATTAACTTCTTTAACACTGTTATTGTCCATGCAGGTATTGTAATAGTCAAGGTTAAATTCATAGAAAAAAAAACCCTAAACAGTATCTGTGTGGATAGTAACGATGTTAAAAAGTTAGCGGTTAAAGTTTATTTTGTTATGAATTTAAAAGTTTAGGATTTATTTTATATATTTTAAGAGTTAAGGGTTAAGGATGATTTTTGAGCAATAATTCAAGGTCCTATTTGCTCATTAATCCTATTATTTATATTACAATTAATAAAATTATTATTTATATTAATACTAGTTATTATTTATGAGTATTGATTTATTTTTCTATTTGTTATTATATATCACGACAACTAATGCCTTGATAGATACTCTTTTTTTATTTGTCTTTTTATTATAAAATTATGTGTGTGTATATTAATATAATTATAATTAATTATTATAATATATATCTATTGTTAATATTTTTAATACTAATAAGATATTACTATTAATATTATTTATATTACAATAAATAAAAATATTATGTATAATATATTTATATTATTTAATATATGATATTAAATTGATCTTTCCATTAATATTCTTCTTTAATAGATTAATATATTAACACAATAAATCAATGACAACTTAATTTATTAATTACTATGATCATAATCACGACATGTGCTGTTAAAATTGTCATTACATATTAAAAAATCATATAATATAATTAAAATTATAATATTTAATATTTATATATATATATATATAATATAATATTTTATATGCTCAAAAGCTGAGGGTTTCCAAAATATTAATGACAGGTCAAAATATATTATAAATTATAATATTAATTAATATTATATATATATATTTTATATGCTTGATATGCTTGAAAGCTAAAATATTAAGTTAATTTTGATATTAATCTATCGTTAGATGTTATAAATTTAAATTTGAAATGTTATTTTATTAATATTATTTATTTATATTAATAATACTAATGATAATATAATTAATTATTTGTCAAGATATAAATAACAATAACAGTTTTATTAAAAACCTGTCATAATAATATTATAATATTTATTTTTGATGTTATAACTATAGTTACTATTGAACAAAGTAGTATCGTTAAAGAGTTATTTTGTATTAGTGGAGATTAGCAAGTGAGATGGATGATAAGCCAATGACCCTTTGGTCCAGTGGCACTGATTCTTATAATCACATTCTTTTTATTTCTATATATAAAAAATTTTTTAAAATTATTTTATTTTTAAATATAAAAGAGTGTTAGTATATTTTTTTAATAAATGAACCATCATATTCTTATTAGTTAAAAAAATAAAAAATCAATACTCTTGTTAATTTACTTTAAAAAAATAAATTTAGTTTTTATTTACAATAATTAAGAATAAATTTAAAATATTACTATATTTTTAATTAAATAATTAATTTTTATAAAGACGGAGGGAGAATCTCTTAATGCAAGATGTTAAAGGATTAAACTGTCATGTGGTTAGAGGGAGACCAAAAATCTTGCGCACGTGTAGCGGGATCGGTGTGTTGTGTATGTTGCATAGGTGTGCGTGAAATGCATGCATGTGGGATCTTCCCCCTTTGAGGGAAAAGTTAGCTAGGATATTCCCCCCCCCAAAAAAAAAAAAACGGAATAATAATTTTTGTGTCTCTAATCATTTCTATTATATTTTCATGGAAGTGGATAACAATGAAAATTATAATATTGTTACCTTAATAGTACCTCTTTTATATATATATATAGATATTTTTTTTTCTTATTTATTTTTGTATAATTGCATTGTAAATCTGGGGTTTTTATTTTTATTAAAGAAACATTTGTTGCTGATTCTAAAATTATTTCATTAAAAATGATTCTAAAATATTTATTTTTTATTGGTAATTATATTAAAAATTTAGAAAAATTAACTTGCCCTTATAATTTAATTGTTTACTTTCTCTCCCCGATTAAAGAACTTTAAGTAATTAAATATAACAATATTTAAATAAATAATTTTAAAATATTGTATTAAAATTATATTTTTTTATAAAATAGACATAACTTATATTGACTAATTTAATTTCATTTATATAAATTTATATTGCATTAAGTTCTTTGAACAATGATAGTTAAGTCCCATACCATTAAATTAATGACAGTTAAATCCTTAAATTCTTTTAAGTAAGTTGAAAATATCGATCAAAATAATTATAAATTCAAGAGTTTTGATTGTAAATAAATATTTAAATATTAAATGTGTAAGAAGAATTTTTTTATATTATTTAAATTGATATTTATAATTTATTTTTTAAAAAAATTTGTCAGGCCTATTGTTATTATTAATTTAACCTTTTGGAACTTAGATGTTATTCTTCCTGAGTTCTTTTTTACCCACATGCTTAAAATATTATTTGTGTAAAAAGCAAATCAAACCCTAAACTATATAATTAGGAGCATTTGAGATTTTTAATTGATTTTTTATACAATATTTTTCTTCAACTTTTAAAAATATGTGATTTGACTCCTATAATTAATAAAAATTAACTTTAACTATTAATTTATTAGAAAATGACCAAAAAAGACATAAAAATTATAGAGAAGACCAAAACTTACAATAAATGATTAAAAAATTATAGATAATGATAAAAAAATTTAGAAAATGACCAATAAATTTTTTTCATCATTTTTTATAACTTTTAAGGTTTTTTTCTTGTCAATTAATTGTAAAAGTTGACTCTTGTTGATCATTGCATAATTTTCAAAAGTTAAAAAAATACTGTAAAAAAATAAATTGAGGATTTTAGACACTTTTAACCTGTAATTTAAAAATCAATTTACTCTTTTATCCATATTTTTTAACCAACATATATACTCAGTTTTTAAAAAATACTAAATAAATAAGTTTACATAAATCTTATTTCAATCATCACTTAGGTATGCCACGTGTAATTTATCATGGGCTATGGCACTCAAATTAGAGGGACATTGGAGAGGAGAATGACTACTACTAGATTAAGAAATTGCATATGAGTAAAGATTAAAAAGAGAATATTAATTAAGGACTTTGTAAAAAATTAATATCAAATTAAAAATTTTAGCACTGAAACATGATAGAAGAAATATTGAAATTTAAAAATGTCAGTATTAAAAAATCTTAATTTAACATTAATTTTCTTACAAAATTTTTATTTATCATTCTCCCAAGATCAAAAGTCAGATTGAATCATTAATTGTCTTTACAGAAAAAGAAGACCAGCTGGATATGTCCAAAGAGAAGACAATTCCACTTCAACCTCAACCTTTTGAAGCAAGGTCGTATGATATGAGTTACCATTTTTTTCACATTGAATTGTAAACCTAGCATCAACCCAAGAACATGGGAGGAAACATTATGCTTTAATCATATGTAAACACTCCTATTAATAATTATAAGCGCCACTCGAAGCTGATAACAAATTCCATAGTGAAAACACATACATGTATTTAAGTTCCTTGTAACGTCAATGATAATGGAAGACATTAATCATTCAAAAACAAAAGATAAACAATTCGAAAAGTTGAAAAATGGCAAGATTATGAAATAAAATATGAAAATAACTCATAGGCTACAGGGTTAGAGAGGAAGAGAGACCTGGAAGCTGACAGGCACTGACTGTTGAGCAATGCATATTTTATACTGACAGACTTGGAGCATTTGAAAAATGTAGCAATTAAGGCCCTTTGGATTCGAGAAGAGAACTTGATCGAAATGAATCCTCCTTTCTCAACAGTATCCTTGACATACTTGTGCATGAACCATATAAAGTCCTCCAAAGAACGAGGAAGAATGAAAAATCAGGGAGCGAAGAGCAAAGCATCTAATGGATTACAGTGACAGACCCGGAGCATCTGAAAATGTACCGATTGATCTTGTCTGGGTCAAGCATAGCATTGAGCACTTACGGCAGTAAGCGACAGGTTCCACTTCTGGCTTCGATTTCCACGGTGACTTTGCCCCACCGCCTTTGATCTCCACCCATGGGGTTTTGGCGGGTATGTGTCCGACGGCACCAAAAGAAACTGATAATTATATTGATTCTTTGATGTTTGATGTCTGATCTCATTTCCTTGACCGACCAGAAAAGAAAACTGCCAGCAGCTATCTTTGATTTTGTTTTTTTAAATATGGATTGATGACTTACAGCTGTAAATCTTTGATTGATGTTTTAACTGATGATTTAATGTTTTTAGTTTTATGTTTGTTTTTCAAGAAGAAGTTAAGGTGCAATTTTGATTTCAAACCATTCTCAGAGGAATCATGTTGCCTCTAAATTATTCATCGTATCAGTGTTGCCTCTAAACTAATTAAACATTTATTATTGTAGTTAGTAGGACTCAGTTTTTATAAGTTAAGGTATACTTTTGCCCCTAAACTGTTATTAGATGGACAATGTTGCTCTTTTCATTTAAAAATATAAATATTCGTTAACTGTAACTAGTGAAATCCACTTTTTATTATCTCTCTAGTTAACATTGAATTATGTCAGAATTTTAACTAAACTTTGGCATTCCAATTGTTAAATTGATTTTTGGGTGACCACTTTATGATGGTCTATGTATAGGCCTTTTTGTTTATAATACATATGAGAGAATATATGTATTTATGATAGTTAATTTTATAGAGTGATCCACTCAAGATGATAAGAACTAAGAAGAGACCTTTTTACCCTGTAAATGTTAGTTATATGCTTTTGGTTGGATTAAAAGCTCCTCTTTTAATGTTGTCAATATGAACTTATACTTCAATGATTGTCATAATTGTCGCTAAAGAAAATTATCACAAAAATTGAACTTCTTCTCAATCTGTAATTTATAACTCATTAGAATATTTGTGGAGAATATCATGATACAAATAAATGTTTTTTCATGAATTTTAGATGCTAGAAAGGATATAAATAGAATGCCACCGGTATAAAAAATACTTTTCATTAGCTCTCTCTAATTAATGAATGTTTATAATTGGCATTGCTCAAATTTAATTAATTTAAGAGAGACATTGCTTTTTGGGCCTCACTAGCTCATGATTATTTTTAGTAGTTTAGATAATTCAGGTAGTTAGTGTTTGTATTAAGTACCATCAAATCTAAATCTTTGATGTTGCTTGGTATATTATATTTTTTATAAATTAATATTTTATTTATATATTTATATATATAAATATTATTTTATTTAATCTTTATGAAACTGATTCAAATATTAATATAACTGATTGAAGTATAAGAATTACAATCCATTATTCTCTCCGGTTTGGATTTCAAAACGTTAACTAAATCCCTGCATTTTTTAAGTCGGAGGGCAGCCAAAGCTGACATGAAGTTGCCGTTTTTCTCATTTCTTCTTCTTCTTCTTTTTTTTTTCATGAAGTTACTGTTTCAGTAACGTAATTTTGAGCATAGCTTAAATTGACACGTGTCTTGAATGGCAGATACATCGGCAACCCCGCACGCCAATAATTCCTTCGTCCCAAAAAAGTTATTTAAGCCCCATTTAAAGTCGTCTCCTGTCAACTCACCTCCGTTCTTTATCTTTCCTTCCTTCCGATCTGATTCGAAACCCTAGAATTTGATCGCTATCATTCTCAAGCTTCCTTAAAGGAACCCCAGATTTTCTCGTGAAGCTCTCACTTTTCTTGTCTGTTGCTCAAAAAGTTGACCCCAATTCTAGCTTCTAAGTCCTCGTGTTCAGTTCTCACCCGATTTTGCGTATAAATCCTAGATCGTGACCACAATTCCTCTCTAATTTTCGTAACCTCTGATCGGGTTTCTTATCTGGAATTTTCCTTCGGAAATTAAAACATTGTTGTTTCAATTATCGTGGCTTGCGCATGGGTAAGGTTCTCCGAGAAACCTCGAAGCCATCCTCCAATTCATCATCCCCATCTCCGTCTTCGCCACCTGCAACGACCTCATCGACGTCGATCACCGAGACTGTAAGGGGTTCTCATCAGTTTAAGATCACGGGCTATTCGTTGTCAAAAGGAATTGGGATTGGGAAATACATAGCATCTGACACGTTTTCGGTCGGTGGGTATGAGTGGGCGATCTACTTTTATCCGGATGGGAAGAGCGTGGAAGACAATGCTACCTATGTATCGCTGTTTATCGCGCTTGCTAGTGAAGGTACAGACGTTAGGGCTCTTTTTGAGTTGACCCTTTTAGATCAGAGCGGGAAAGAGAGGCATAAGGTACATAGTCATTTTGAGAGAACGCTCGAAAGTGGGCCTTACACCTTAAAATACCGTGGTAGCATGTGGTAAGTTGGCTTCCTGTGAGTTCTCCTTTTTTCTCCTGCCCTTCCCCATTTCTTGATTTTTATTTTTGACCGTTCCCCCTTTTCTTGATTTAGGCCATCAATAGATAGTATATATCTATATATAGGCCAAGTTCTTGATCTGCATGGAGAGTAATTAACTGAGTTCTGATCTGTCTCTGACTGTGGAATGCGTTGTTTATAAGAGAAAATTGAAGAGCCGTTGGAGTGATGATGTTGAAAATCTTAAACAGTGAACGTTTAGTCTCTTTAATATGAAGCAGGTACTGGCACTAAGCTGAGCATGTCAGTGGGAATCCCCCCGGCGGTGTGTTTCCCCCCAACCTCTCAACAAACCAACAAGGGGAAAAAAAAGATCGTGATACCATTTAAACTGATAATACTTTGAATTCTTCGCTTCATACCATGACTGTAAAGCATGAACCAAGGTTACTTATAGAAATAAATAATTAGGTGTCAAGGGAAATGCGTTTTAAAGCCCATGCGAGTTATCCATGCGCCTTTCACCTCCCGAATGCAGCTGTTACTATTCAGTTTTTGTCATCAATTAACTTTTGATATGAAAAACTTTATATTCAGAATGGAGTATCTGTATGATTCTGTTGTGTTACGTGGATAATGGACCAGGACTTTTGGGATAATGCAAAGTCCGAGGGGAGATATCTCGTTTTATCCCATACTCTAGACAAGTGTAGTTGTGTTTCTGGAATGCTGTAAATCAGCGATAAAAGCGATAATAATTTCACTGCGTTGTAGGCTTCCTGTTATTATTGTTGGGAAAGAGCAGGGAGGGGGTTTAATGTGGTTTGAGAAGTGTCTTTTACTTTAGAAAGACCCCTCTTTGTTTTCTCACATGTGCCATTAAGACGAAACTTAGTTTAAAGCCTCCAGATTAAGTGTAAGTTGGTTTGCTTTTAGTCTGCTTCCCTCGGTTCATGTGGGAAGAAAAATTTTTATACTCCAGATTTTTTGAATTGAAATATCTTGCTTGCACTATTTCTCTTCCTTTCCTGAATGTGTTTGTGGATATTTGAGAGGATACGTCAATGATTGGATTTTGATTCAACTTGACTAAATACTCGATGATGTGTGTGTCTGTGAGAGAGAGAGAGAGAGAGAGTTTATGGGAAGATAATAGTTGGTAAATATTAATTTATTGATATTGGGTGATTCAGGGGGTACAAGCGGTTTTTTAAGAGAACAGCTCTTGAGACGTCAGACTACCTTAAAGATGATTGCCTCTGTGTTAACTGTAGTGTTGGTGTAGTGAGGTCACACACGGAGGGTCCGAAGATCTACTCCATAGAAATACCACCTTCTAACATTGGACAGCAATTTGGGCAGCTACTAGAACATGGAAAAGGAAGTGATGTGAGTTTTGAAGTTAATGGAGAAGTTTTTGCTGCTCATAAATTGGTACTAGCAGCTCGGTCACCTGTATTCAGAGCCCAGCTTTTTGGTCCTATGAAAGATCAAAATACTCAGTGTATAAAAGTTGAAGACATGGAGGCTCCAGTTTTCAAGGTTTGATGAAATGCTCTTGTGCGTTTCCTTTTGTTTAGAACTTATTGACGTTTTAAGTTATTGTTTGGTTATTTTATCTGCGTTATTTTAATTAATGATTACTTATTTTTAATTATTTTTTGTGTTCGTGTGGATCTAAAATTAGTTAAGTGTTCTATTTTAAGCAGAATGAGATAGAGTCATCTTATATCGAGATGAAGTGGTCTAATGCTGCTAGAGGTACTTGTTTTAGTTTTAGTGGAAATTAAGGGCCTGTTTGGAAACCTGTTCTGGGAACAGTTTTCTGTTCTCCAGAACAAAAGAACAAAAAAATCCATTTGGTAACATGTTTTCAAAAAGTGTTTTGGAGAACAAAAAAACAAAATATTGTTCTGGAGAACAGAAAAATGAAAATAACTTTTAAGTGTTCTGTGATTATTGTTCTGGAAAACAAGAGAAAATAAAAAAAACACCTATTTTGATTATTTTTTTTGTTCTTAGAACATGTTTTACAGAACACTAGTTCTCATAATAATAAAATAAAAACAAC
This sequence comes from Prosopis cineraria, assembly GCF_029017545.1. Taxonomy (NCBI): domain Eukaryota; kingdom Viridiplantae; phylum Streptophyta; class Magnoliopsida; order Fabales; family Fabaceae; genus Prosopis; species Prosopis cineraria. The sequence goes on from NW_026555332.1 coordinate 43,304,543, forward strand.
TCCAAACAGCCCCTAATTCTCTGTTTTGACATTATAGATGTAACATTACTTGAGCATATTGCTTGACTTTGTGGGTCATGGGTTGGATTCAGCATACTTCACTCTGATAGATGTAACATTACTTCTATATTATGAAATTACTTGAGAGGAAAAACTGACTTTCTACTATAGGTATTGCAATAGGGTAATTATTTACATCTTACAAGTGCAGTTTGTGCTTGCCTTAATATGGGATTTGTAATTTTTTTCCTGCTACTTTTGTTGATAGGCTCCATGGTTTTGTGCTTCCTTTTTATATTTATGTAATTTCCTTATTTATTATTCTTGTGGAGATGTGCTTGTATTTTTCTTGATGAACGTTTTTCTTTGATGAGCTTTTATCTTTTGAAAAATGAACACAGATTTCATATTAACATACTTTTCTTCAGAAAATAATGAACACTTGGGGTGACATTTTGATGCTCAAAGTTCTGTTTCCATTTATTTTCTTCACTTTTGGCACATCCTTTATTCATACTAAACAATATTGTGTTGTATTTTATAAGATTGCATTGCAGACCCACCAAGAGCATACGAGCCTCTTTAACAAAATGATTAGAAAAATATTACTTTGATCAGTTATGAATATGATGCTAGTTGAGCATAGATATAGGATTCTAATGCTTAGTTACTTAGTGCATTGGTTCTATTTCGATAAGTTTTTCTAGCTGACCCATCTTTGTAGCCGTATGATACTGTATTTAATGGGAGGAAATTAAACTATATGAGGGTCTTATTGGAGAAAAGTAGCGGCTGGCTGATTAATTGTTTGCACAATACGATTAAAGACTTATAATGCTCGGTAAGGCCATTTTATTTGCTTTATCAGCAGAAAGCATGAAGTGAGGTTCTGTAAGAGCACCTCTTATTTATCATCAGGCTCTTTAATCATGGGAAGAAGTTATTTGATTTGGTGTTATGAATTCATGGAAGTTAATTAATTCCATTTCCTAGGTGCTTAGTGATGCCAATTTGTTTTTTAAGTTGAGGTCTATAAATATGATAGGATGTTTCGGGCGAATTAGTCAGTACTGACCAGCTTAAATATGCAAAGAAAACAAATAACAAGTGAGCGTTTTTGTTTTTCAGTGGCGTTTCATTCTAATATTTTTGTCTGAGAACGAAGCATTCTATTTGTGCTATTTTTAATGCATTAAGGGAATTTATGTGAACATTTTGAATTGAATTTTTTATTGCATAGCAGATATGCACCCTTTCAAGCTCAAGTTTTTGACTGTTTTGCTTTGCTTTGCATTGTTTTTTGTTTTTGGTTTTTCAGTGATGCTTTCTTAGAGATGCAGTATCTGTACAATTATGACATGAGTTTTTTGTATAATGAAGACTGCCATTTATCAGCTTTGGCAATTTAATTGGAGAAAGTTTTTGTGGAAATAACTAGTCTGTTGCATCCTATCATGTTACTCCTTTGTAGGCATTACTTCATTTCATATACTGGGACTCGCTGCCTGACCTGCAAGAGCTTACTGGCATGAACTCAAAATGGGCAACTACATTGATGTCTCAGCATCTGCTTGCAGCCGCTGATCGGTATGGTTTAGAGAGGCTTAGGCTGATGTGTGAAGCTAGCCTGTGTGAAGATGTTGCAATAAACACTGTGGCTACAACTCTAGCTTTGGCAGAGCATCACCATTGTTTCCAGCTGAAAGCAGTCTGTCTCAAATTCATTGCAATGCCTGAAAATCTCAGAGGTGCTTTTTAATTCCCCTGAATATTTATATTTTGCTAACTCCGAAGAGAAGTGGCAGGGGATGTGAATCTTGACATTTGAAGGTTTTATTTAAGGAGGTACAAGAGAGGATAATTGAGTGATCTTCATGACTCACGAGTTGATTTGGTAGCCTATCTGGCCGCAACTGTATATAGCCTCGGCAGCGACAGTCATTTGGACAATAAACGCGATTCACACCTTAACCACAAAGGAGTTTTGGTTGCTAAATTCATTACAACAATGATTTTTGTTTATAAGATTGATATAGTCCAAGTTTATTGTTGCAGTAATATGTTCATGTGACTTCATTCCTCATATTAATGATTAATGAACTAAAGCATATTCATTTGTTGTTTCGCAGCTGTGATGCAAACTGACGGCTTTGAGTACTTGAAGGAAAGTTGCCCATCTGTTCTGACCGAGCTATTGGAGTACGTGGCTAGATTTACTGAGCATTCAGACTTCATGTGCAAGCATAGGAGTGGAGGAATTCTTGATGGCAGTGACATAAATGGTCGACGGGTGAAGCAAAGACTATAGTAGGGCTGTGAACACTAAATATATATCTGTATACCCTCTCCTCCTATAAAAGAGAGAGAACGAGAGAGAGATATGATAATAGGATTAGGGGCAATTTTTAATTTTTTTTTCTGGGTCTATTTTTTTCCCCTTTGCTTTTTAATGTCTAGATGTAAATGTAGCTTGTTTTGGTGCTTCGGTTGGCATGTTTCATTTGTAATATGTAGTTTTCTTTCTACTCTTAACATTTGTCTGTTATTATTTTCTTTTATTGGGGCCAACTCTGTTATTAGATTACTGTTATATCTTTGTGTCTTTTCCTCTGGGTCGTCAATGTTTGTTCAACCAAGTTTTTCTTGCTTGTCTTTTTAAAAAATATCTTATAAAGCACTTTTTTAAATTTTATGAGACGTTGGTTAACAAGAAGTATGCGGAATTACGGACACGTGCACATGGATGCTGGAGAAAGAATATAGATTAAATTGATTGCTGACTGATTACATGGTGACATTTTTGCTAATGTTTGGTTTAGATGTAGATAAAAGTGAGAAGAAAATAAACGGGAAAGAAAATTAGGAGGAAAAGTTGCTCAAAATGATTTTTTTTAAAAAAAATTATTTTTTGCAATTTTCTCTCATGAATGGGTGTCAAACTTTCAATTTTCAAACCTAATTGCTATGATCCACTGGCAAATTCCTGAACACTTGCTTCCTCCATTTTTTCGTATTTTTGGGAAAGGGATGGAAAAAACCTGTGGTCTTCATTTGTACAACTGGGGTAAAGAAATTTTTAGTTTCTTAAATTAAACTCATTATTGAATTTAGTCTCTTAAATTTAATTTTTATTAATTTAATTACTCACATTTTTTTAAAATTGTTATGCTAATTCTTTAAGTTTTAAAATACAAAATAACTTTTAAGTTAATCTAATGTGTAAAGTATATTAATTACTTGACATGTTTAATAATTAAATGAGAATAATTTAGAAAAAATGATGATAAAATCTTTTTGAAATGTATAAATAATAATTTAATCTTTTAAAATGTCATAATTTCTTCAAAATTTTTAAAAAATTTTTTGTCATTAATAAATTTATATAAATTATTAAATTATTTTTTATTGAAAATAGATGATTTACAAGTTTTATTTAAATGTTTATATTTTTTTTATACTCACAACAATATAATAATAAATAAAAAATTAATATGTAAAATTGTCATTTATTGTTGGAAGACCAAAATATGACAATGGGCCTTGATGACTCGGTAGCAAACCAAGATGTGTAGAAGGATAGGGAACGAGAAGGTTAAGGGCCTTATAACCCACCAATTCCCAACATTGTGTTAATGAATTTGCTCTTCCGGAACACGAGAGGCACTATGGTTCGATCCTTACCTAATCTTCTCCGAGAACTCACCAAAAAGCATGAGCTGAATTTTGTTGCTATCTTAAAAACACGTGTCAATGGACCAAAAGCTATCACATTGGCTATATCGATGGGTTTTAATAAGTTTCATGTGGTTGACGCAAGGGGGTTCAGTGGGAGGGTTGTGGGTGCTTTGGAACAAGGAAGCTTGGAATCTTGAAGTCATTGAGAATCATCATCAGTTCATACATCTCTGACTTGTCTTGGGTATAGAGAGTTACTTCATTCCCGCTATTCATGCAAGCTGGCTACTTGCTAATCGTTGAGTGGTTTAGCAAGAGCTGAAAAGACTTGGCCTTTCCATTAATGGCCCTTGCTGCATTTCTTTTTGTTGGGGGAGGTGGGGTTGTTCCACAGTCAACGGCGGAGCTAAGTCCTTGAGTCAGAGATGCAGAACAATACAAATTAAAAATAAATAATTAAAAAAAATAATATTTTAATTTTTAAAATTAATTACATTAGGTAAAAATATAATACTATAAGTAAAATTATTCATATTTTTACTTGAGCAAAATATATTAAGATTTTTTTATCAAAAATATGTTGAGAAGGTTGATATGGAGTTTAAATTTAAATTCCCAAATATTTTTTATTGAGTTTGGAGAGTTTAAAAAGTTAAAAATATAGGGTGTAAGGTTGTAAATTTTTCATACTATATATACAATTTTCTCCATGTGAGGGTGTGTGGCAAATGTACGTGGGTCCGCCATTGTCCACAGTACCTTTTATGCTCATGAGTACTAGTCTTCTCATAGTTCTAGCAACTCCATAGACAGTGATTTTAGAAATTGGGTTAATGAGTTTAATTTGACTAACTTTGGCTGTTTGGGTCCTTTCTATACTCGGCGCAGGAAGAATCGTCAGAGTAGGTTGGATTGAGTGTTGGTCAACGACAAGCACTCGTGGAAGTTCCATAATGCTAAGGTCATCAACCTTCCTTTTTTTTTTTTTCCCTCAAATCGGACCACTGTCTTGGAATTTACCATCTTGCATTGGGTGTGCCCAGTTTTTTGGAGTATCTTAGACCTCCTTAGCTTTTAGTTTGTTGCGTTGTTTTATTTGTGTTTTGCCTTTCCTTGTTTGAAAAAAAAATTAGTTACAAATGGATGCTAAAATAATTTTATCTAAAAATTTAATATAAAAAAATTCCTTAAAACCTTTCTGTGATATCAAATTATTATTATTTTTATTTTAAAAAAATTATTTGTCATTCTTACATTCTTAAATTCACTCTTTTATATCTATAAAGGATATTGTTGCTCAAAGTAGGTCCCTCTTCATGAAGAATCAAATTGAATTTAATCGCATGCACAAAGGTTGTAATGGAATTGTTGATTTCCAAACAAATTTATTTTACTCTTTAAATATTAACTTTTGCCTCCTTAATCATCATTCGTATCTGAATTTACGAGTGAAGATGATAAAAATGGATCAATTTGTCTTGCCCTTGGTTTTTTTTTTTTTTTGTCGTTGCTTGTATTTTGTTGTTTAGTAATGCATTTTAGTTTTCATTAAAAGGGAAAAAAAAATATCGTCCCTTCGCTGGCATTGAGAATTGCGAATACCCGAATAATATGACTTCGAGGGCAATCTAGTCGACAACAAATTACGAATAGGTATGCACTATGCAGGGCTGTATGCCGTAGAGACTAGAGACGTACAGTGGAGTCAAGTCACGATCGCTAGTCATAAGTAGCGCCTTGCCCTCAATCCGTGGAGAAACAACTCAACCTCTCCTCTTCGCGTTCCCCTGTTCTGCGTCGTTTTACAGCTCTTGAAAAATGGTAATTTTCACCCTGAATTTTTAGATTAACTAGGTTTTCCCCTTTCCCCCTCCCTAAAATTTTCTCCGTGCTGTATTTTTCTGGGATTCCTTCATCCTTTCTGATTGTGATAGGCGTTGCTTTGGTCTAGTTGTTCTTCTCCTATTTCAAGGACTTGGTGGGCAGAGAAGTAACGGTGGAGCTCAAGAACGATTTGGCTATTAGAGGAACATTGCACTCAGTGGACCAATACCTTAACATCAAGCTCGAGAACACTCGCGTCGTTGACCAAGACAAATACCCTCACATGGTATGCCTTTCTGTTTTAGGTTTTTAAGTTCAATCTTTTTTATCAAGATAGAAAGAAGTATTTGCTGTCAATTTATGCTTTGCCATTCCTTTCTTTCTTTCTTTTTTTTGCCCTGTACAGTTGTATTCATTTTTATGGTTCAAAACTTCGGAGTCTTCTCGGACATTTGAATTCTGTTACAAGGTTTTTATTTGTTAAGATTTACTTCTCGCTCTTTCCTGTGTTGGTGGCTAATGCCGTTGTAGACTAATACTAGGTTTTTGGGTGGATGAACAGTGTTGAAGTTTCTTATGGTGCTTTAGGATTCAATAGGATGCGTAAACCTGACATTCAATAGGAGGTTTATGAACGACCAAAAGTTTACATGAGCTGATTTAGCCAATCAATTTGCACGCTTCCCTTTGATCAAAATAATATTTCAAGAGAGTTAAATAATCTTGAACTGCAATTGACATGTAATAAAAGGTGGGCAACTCTATGTCATGTTTCTGATGTATACCCTGCTATGGATTAATGTATCAGTGGAGTAGCATATCTTCCTGGTTAGTTTCCTGGTTAGTTTCAGTGCTGTGAATCGTATTTTCACTAGTAAGTTCCAATGTTGGTTCAATTGCTCAGTTGTATGCCTTTCCCTGTCTCTGGGCTCTACTATTTCCGATTGAGAATTTGATTTTCTACTCATTCACTGGAATCTATCGTACTAAAGAGTGGTCCTCTTATCACTTATCAGTTATCACTTATCACTTGCCTCCTTATGAGAAGATGAAGAGGATGACATTGAGATCATTATTACTTAAAGTTCCCATGGGTTGCCTTACAGATAAGGCTGATAACTCCAAAATCAATTATTCTTTGCCACAGTGGCTGCATTTATCATTCTTTAGCTTAGGGATGTAGTTCTTGCAATTATGCTTTTGTGGATGTTAAGAATACCTGGCAAAGTTATTGGCTATAATCATTGTATCTCTGGGCTTGTCATTCACCAGTCTGAGGGTATAAGTTTTTAAAGAAGCTGAAGTTTGTGAAGTAGAAATTTAGAATTTGGGATAGGGAGGGGAGACACTAGGATTGAAAGGAGGGACTTCCTTCAAGGTATAAACAAGGTTTCAATGACAGTGGCAGAAGTATGAGGTAGATGGAGTGAGAATTTTTAGGGGTAAAGTCTCAACAGCAGTGGAAGTCACTTGATTTTAAAGAGGTTTATGCTTGTGGGGTTAGATTGGTCATCTACTATAGTCTCTACAATTGCTTGGCTAGGGAGGCCTTTTTGAGGAGGAAGAAGTTTGGAGAAGTATGAGACAGATAGAGCGGGAATTGTTAGGCATAATGTCTCAATAAGCATGGAATCTCTTGATTTTATGAAGAGCCTTATACTAAAGAGGTCAGAGAGAGGCCTTTTCTTGAGGGTTATGTTGGCCTTCTATAGTGGGTTTTACAGTTGCTTGGAAAGAGATCTTATGAGGAGGAGGTTAGGAGTGGGATTTGGAAGATTGATAAGGCGTCATGTGGGATTAAGAGTTAGTTGGGAAGCTGAGATTAGTTACATGACTCTCATAAATAGGGAGATATGGTATTGTATAAGGTGTCTAATGAATGAATAATACTCCTTTTTATTTCTCATAACATAAGGTAAGTCTCCTAGTCCAGAAAGATTCAATATGGCCTTCTTCCGGGCTTGTTGGTTTTTATGAAGGATGGATGTCCTGATGAAGGTTTTTATTGAGTTTCTAATTTCTATAGTGGAAGGTTGACTACTGGAATAAATTCTACTTTCATCACTCTTGTCAATAAGGAGGATTGACCTATTAAGGTGCATGGATTTGGACCTATAAACCTGGGATTGAGTGTTTTACAGACATTACTAAGGTCTTTTTTTGAGATTAGGGTAGGTTCTTAGAGGTAATATCTCTGTAAAGCAAAGTGCTTTTGTGGCAAGAAGGCAAATCTTGGATGCTGTTGGAGTGCTGGTAGCAAATGAAGATGTGGAGGACATTAGACATGGAAAGTGAAAGGGATTGACTTTAAGCTGGATTTTTGGAAAGTTTATGTTAAAAGCTATGAAACATTGATACGGGTATGGGTATTGGATATGATACGGCATGATACATGGATACGGCAATTTTTAAAAATTTTAGGATACGGGTACAGCTATAGAAATAATTAAATATTAAATATTTAGATACACATGTACAAATACTTAAATAATTAAGTACTATCAAGTGGCAAAAAATAATGATCAACTTAAATTAATAAAGAATGAAAAATTATAAACAATTTTCTGCATACTTTAATCTGAGGAGAGCTAACAAAAATTTAAAACAAACAAATAAAAATTATCTAAATTCAAGCTTTGCCATAATTGTAACTACAAAGACTATTCAGTATCCATCAACCAATGTACTAGCAAACAAGAAATAGAAGAGAGGGAAATTGGAGCAAAAACTACAAAATGCGTACAACATAAGAAAACCAAACTTTTTTGAAATAGTATCATGATAGAGGGCAAAATTAAAGTCAATGGATGAAAGGGGAAACCAAACTCTTTTTTATTAGCTCTCCAATCAGCTCTGTCCACATAATAACAAAGAACAACAACCAAGCTCGAGAGTATTACCTCGCTAAGTCGTGACTGAGGAGGGGAGATAGAATCCAATGCAATGACTAAGGAAGGCACCGAAATAGTGACCAAAGAGGCGGACATAGAGAGTGACAAAGCGACAGTGGCTCGAAGAGATGGAGCGATGGAGGAGAATATTACCTTGCTCAAGCTTGATAGCGGAGGAAGGAAGGACGGCAGTGGGCAACAATGCAAGATCATTGGGTCAAAGGCAAAGCAATGTGAGTTAGGCGAGGGACGTGGGAGTGAGAGGGATCAGTCAACGTCTCATGAAGTAGAGCATTTGTGCTAAGGGGAAAAAAACGCCCAAAACGCTGTATTTCACGACTTGCTTGTGTCCGTCGGCAGTAGCCTATGTCCGCCTGTTTCACAAAAAAAAAAAAAGGACACGCCACATCCGTGTCCAGGACGTGTGTTCGTGTCGGATACGTATCCTACACGGACACGGCGTCCATTTTAGTGTATCCATGATTTATAGGTTAAAAGTCAGCTTTCTTTGTCTAATGTCCATAACTTAATTTGCTACCCTGAATCCAATTTCTCCATGTGACTTTCCATGTCTAATGTCCTCCATAAATAACTTTATTACTGAATTTATGTGAATTTATGTGTACTAACTATAGAGGGATTAAACTCATGAGCCACACAATGAAATTGTGGGAGAAAGTAATTGAGCACAGGTTGAGATTGGAGACAAGTATTTCTGAGAATTAATTTGGTTTTATGCCAGGTAGATCAACTACAGAGGCGATTTATCTATTAAGGGGATTAATGGAAAAGTATCGTTGTAAAGATAAAGATCTACACATGGTTTTTATTGATTTGGAAAAAGCTTATGACCATATACCAAGAGAAGTGCTTTGGAAAGCGTTGGAAAAAAAGGGAGTACGGATTGCTTATATTAAAGCCATACAAGATATGTATGTGGGGATAAAAACTAGTAGAAGAACGCCTAGTGGTCAAACAAAGGATTTTCCTATAAAAATTGGACTACATCAGGGATCATCTCTGAGTCCTTATTTGTTCAACTTGATTTTAAATGTTTTGACGGAACATATTCAAGAGGAAATCCTGAAATGTATGCTCTTCGCGGATGATATAGTTCTTATAGCAGAGACAAGAGAAGAGGTTAATTGCAAACTTGAGTTATGGAGGAGGACATTGGAGTCGAAAGGTTTTTGTCTGAGTAGAAGTAAGACGGAATGTTTATATTGTAAATTTGGTAAAGGACTATTCGAAAATAATTTGGAAGTGAAATTGGGAGATCAAATTATACCTCAAGTGAAAAAGTTTAGATATTTGGGAGCCATTATTCAAAATGATGGCGAAATCAGTGGAGATATTTCACATAGAATTCAAGCTGGGTGGTTTAATTGGAGAAAAGCTAAAGGAGTTATTTGTGACTGTAAGGTGCCTAATAAACTTAAAGGAAAGTTTTATCGTACTGCTATCAGACCGGCAATGTTATATAGTAGTGAATGCTGGGCTCTAACGAGACAGCAAGAGCATAAAGTTGGAGTAGCAGAGATGAGAATGTTACGATGGATGTGCGGACATACACGTAAAGATAAAATTCGAAATGAGCACATACGTGAAAAAGTGAGGGTGGCACTTATTGAGGAAACAATGGTAGAAAATCGGTTGAGATGGTTTGGGCATGTACAAAGAAGACCAAGGGAGGCACCAGTGAGAAGAGTGAACATATAACTTTGAGTCCGATTAAGAGAGGTAGAGGAAGGCCTAAGAGAACACTCTTGGAAGTTGTTGAACGTGATTTCTTAATTAATAATATTTCTAAAAGCTTGATAAATGATAGAGCACAATGGCGTCTTGCAATCCATGTAGCCGACCCCACTACTTAGTGGGATAAAGGCTTGTTGTTGTTGTTGTTGTATTTTTCAGAAGTTCAGAAACACATAATCTTTTATACTTCCATTGTGAAATGGCTTGGCATATTTGGAATATATTTTTTAATCTTTGCGGATCTGTAGTGTATTTGGTTAAAATGGGGTGCTAGTGTTCAATGAGCAATTCCTTACGCAACTTCTTTGGGAGAGAATTATTCTTACGATGGCTTCTTTCTGGTTGTTAACAAATGGTTTCTTTTGAGGGGTATCCAATTGGGAGGGGCACTTGAGTTCAAGCCTGGGTTCTTCTTTGTGCTTTCTTGTAATACTTCCCATCAATAAATTCTTTTTTCATAGAAAATGAGGTCAGAATAAACAAATAAACTAAAGCTTCTGATTTACCATTGATTGTTGCAAATTTATGATGCCTCTTATTCCACACTGGGAATTCTATGGGTTATTTTATGTTTATTTTTCCTCCATTATTTGGAAAAATGAAAATAAAATTTGAAAAAGAAAAATACTTGACCAAACATATTTTTGAAGTTTAGATTTTAGGAAGTGAAAATAGAAAACATTTTCACCAAACATGTCCTAAATTATGAATAATCCAATGGTGCTAGAGGCATTTCTCATTTGCTAAGCCATTTTTCTTCCTTTCTGTTCTATTTAATTACTTGTTGAACTTAAGACTTTAAAGGACTACAGTATCATGCTTATGTTATAACAAATAGAGTAGTATGTTTTCACTCAGAAAAGAGAAAAACTAAGAACCCCTTTAAACTTTCTTGATTGTTAAAACTTGATAATGAACCTTTAAAATTTGTGCAGATGATTCCTAATTAGTCCATTACTTACGAAACAGGATATGTTATTGACAATTCATTTTATTGCCCTTTATTTTTTATGCAGTTAACCTCTTCAATTTGGGGCTATGTTGAGACAACCTAACTATACTTTATAGGTTTGGTGTAGATAAACCGTCCAACATTTTTCTTTAGCGAAATAATGGTTCTATTAATGGCAGTAAGTTTGTGTTTGCGCGTTGAAATGTTTAGAGAGATTAATTATTAAGTTTTGAATGTCAAAGTGGTTATTCGCATATAACTAAAGTTCATGCAAGTTATGTTCAATTTAGCGTGTCTGTGTTTTATTTTGATAAACTGATCTTTGCTGCTCTACGATTGAACTTTTTTTACACATCATGTCTCTCAATGATCATGTGTTGAGTGCTAGAAAAAAATTGGTTGAATTATTAATAGAGATTTACCAATAATTATGTGTTTTACTGGACACAATAGGAGCAAATAATTGGTGAGGTTATTCGATTTGATATTTGATCTGGATGATTGATTACATTTGTTTGATCTGGAAGCTTGAACTATTCCGTCCTTATCTACATTCTCCTAAGAAAATATTTCATGTTTCCGCATCAGATTCCATTGATTGGCATGCATACGACTGTGTTGGGTGTACATATAACATCATGTTTGATCGCAGCTTTCTGTAAGGAACTGCTTCATCAGGGGGTCGGTGGTAAGATATGTGCAGTTACCTCCGGAAGGAGTGGACGTTGAACTTTTGCATGATGCCACAAGGAGAGAAGCTCGTGGTGGCTGATTCAGTTAGTCAATGTCTTCTAATGAATATTTCATGACTACATGATTGGGATATAATCCACAATAGTGAGGGGACTTTTGGCTGAGGGAGAGATATTCATACGACTCTTTAGCACGGTTCAATTTTACTGTAACAGAATTTTTAACATTCAGCTTTTACTCACCGTTGGGGCTTGTCGAGTTCTATGTTGTTTAAGTCAGTTCAATTCGCAGCATTATCCTTTTTTAAAGGAAATACACACACAAGTTATGGCAGACCCATAACCAAAACAGGGGCGTGGCAGGCAACACCATCAGTGTCTTTTGTGAGAATCGTCAGGAATTTTTTTTTTTAACATTATTAAATTCAAAGAACAACTGCTTCGACATACGAGAACTAAAACCTCAGAAGCAACTACAGATGCCTAAACTAAAACAGGAAAATGAAAGAGTCCAGTTGGAGGCTGGTTAAGTCGTTGAGAGTGAGGTCGTGAGGCTGGTGAGGAAGTCTCTTTAAGATACGCTTAATGGCTTTGATCATGCTCGAGTGAAGGCTAAGATGTTGGCTTTCAACAGCCGAAACAATTTAGTAGTAAAACTCAAGAAAGTCGTTGGTGTTAAGTTAAATTTAAAACATCAAAATAGCACAAATCGTGAAGAAACATACTGGAACTAGTAACCAGAATTAAAAACAAGGAAAAATGGTTCCATTTTAGAGGTGGGTTCTAAGAATATTTTTTTTTTTTTGGGTTATAAACAAAAGTTATCATAAATTCAAAAAAGAATATGGTAATATAAATTACTTTTTTTATAAACTGTAAATATTTTTATTATTTTAATTTTGTTGAAAAGTGTGGAAAATTGAAGAAATATGAAAAGGAAAAGGAAATACAGAACAAGAAATAATTAATTAAATATTAAAGATGTTGGCTTTTGTATATTATATACTCCTATCCCTATTATAAAGTACTTCTAGAAGAATTTTTTGATCCTTAATATAGGGCATTTTAATGTGTATTATATTTTTTTAATATTGTTCCATTTTAAAATCATTAATTATGAAAGAAAATTGGCCCATATGTTTCAACTTATTTTATGAAAATATTACTTTTTTAAAAAATTATTTTATAATTTTTTATGATATTTGTATAAATTTTTAAAAATAATTAAAATTTGAAAAAAGCAGTTTTTAAATTATTTTAAGAAGTTACTTTTATCTCTCTCATACACCACATTTTCTCTATTTTAAAAAGTGCTACATGAAGATATCAAAAAATTTTAAAATAATTAAATGATGAATTTTTATAAAAAATTAAAGAAATATATCATGAAATTAAAAAATAACTAAGTAATAATCATTTTTATTATTATAATCAAACATAAAATAATATGTGATTTATTTTGTGAAGATTTAATAAAAAAAACATTATTTTATATTTGATTACAATCATAAAATATTATTATTAATTAATTATTTTAAAATTTTATGATATCTTCTTTAATTTGTATTTTATAAAATAATTTATTATTTAATTATTTTAAAATTTTATAATATCATCACATATTTCTCATTTTGTAGAGATTATTTTTAAAAGTTATTCAAAATAACTTATTAAAATAATGAGAAATGTATTTTTTAAAAAAATTCAGATTATTTTCTAAAATTTAAACAAGCATCATAAAATTTTGCAAAATAGCTTTTTTTAAAAAAAATAATTTTTCATAAAATAAGTTAAAACAAATGGGCGAATGTCTTTTTTTTTTTTATAAAATCTCTGTAAAATAAATTTTCTTTTTATAAAATCTTTAAGTTATCTCAAAGTCACTTAATTTTTTTTAAATTTTAAATGAATGGGCTCAACATAATGCAAGACTGAAAATTTCTCGTTCAAAATTGAATAATATTAAAAATTTATTTTGTTTTCAGATAAAAATAATGATTTAATCATATTTTTTTAGTTCCCATAAAATAATTAGAGGTGTTTTATAAGTTATAATAGGAAAATGAATGGAATATGATTTATTCTCTCAGTCAAAAAATGAAGTACATTTTCTTAAGGATTGAATATTTAAAAATATAAAATATTTTTAATCTTTTAAAATATAATCATTACTTTAAAGTATCTTATTGAATAAATTATTTTATATTTATTTTAAATTAAAATACTCTATTATATAGAGGTAAATATAGAAAGATGTGATTAATTTAAAAATAAGTAATTATGTTATTGGAATAAAATTCGATTTAAACAAAATGAGTAAAAAATTGTAAAAATAAGATAACTTGCAGCATTTCTATGGCTTACATTATTGACACGCTAATTTTAGCAACATTGAATTATCAAAGTTTGCTGTTTGGCATTATTCGGTGGAATGGTGGATTTGTGACTGTTTTACAGCCAACAGGAACAATGATAGAAGTCTTCCCCATCAATTATCATCTACCCACAATCATCTTTTTTTTTTTTTTAAATACAATTGGAAACATAATGCCATAAATGTGGCCTTTATGGCTTTATTCATAATCATCTTTCATCGAGACAATGAGCTTCTCAAACAGTGGATTTATTTTTTTAATTAATTTATGATTTATTTTAAATATTTGAAATAATATAATTTTTTATCTATTAAATTTATTTCAATTATCAATTTTATTCTTTAAATTTAATTTTAATGGATTTGATTTCTTAAATTATTATATTAATTAATTTTTAAGTTTTAAAAAAAATTAATTTAATAATACATGCAAGTATTAATATAATCAATATAATTACTGTAATGATATCATAATATATCTAAAATTAAAATTTTATAATTATCAAAGATTCTCAAATTAAAATTTCAGGGTAATTTTTTCTTAGAAAACCCTTATTTTTAACTTTTGAAGTTGGACCCAAAACATGCAGCCTGGTGCGTCTTCTTCCATCATCATCATCATTGTGCTCTGCTCACCCATCAGGTAGGTCAAGTTAAGGTTCACAGAGTTGCAGTTGGTTTTCCTGTCTACTCACTCCCGTTTCAGCTTATTTTTCTTCCGTTATTTGTAGTACAGCCATCGATTAGTGAGAATACTTCACTTTCTCGACAGTCTGTTTACTTCGGTCGGAGTTATTTGCACGCATTTGCTTTGAACGGGATGGACACTCAAGCAGACCCTCCTGAAACGCCAGCCAAAAGGTCAATTTTATGTCCTTTTTTACATTTTATTTCCCAGGATGATCATCATGTTTGCTTTCTGAAAATTCTGTTGCAATCTAGCCAGCCAAGTAATGTAGGAAAATTCCAGCTATTATAGTTTGTTTGAGCTGGGAAATGAGTTTATTCTTAAATGGACAATGGACATCTACAGAAAGA
This sequence comes from Prosopis cineraria, assembly GCF_029017545.1. NCBI lineage: Eukaryota > Viridiplantae > Streptophyta > Magnoliopsida > Fabales > Fabaceae > Prosopis > Prosopis cineraria. Next base: position 43,319,744 of record NW_026555332.1, read on the forward strand.
CCTCTTATGGATTGTTTGAGTTCATTAGATGAGCAATTTCCACGGCAAATAGATTTTCTCTTGCTCAGATTTGTATTGGAAATAAGGGAAAGTCATAAAAATGAAATCTTGTTAATATTTTATCTTTTGTCACTCAAACCAATAAACTTATAAGGGACGGTTATAAAAATAGACTCAATGTAGTAGAAGAGTTGGACCATGGCTTCATGCAATCCATGTAATGAACCCTACTTGTTGGGAAAAAGACTTTTGTTGTGGTCGTCGTAATAGACATTTTACCATGTAGCCCAACAATACTTGCAGCCTCACCTCGTCGGAGTTTTTTTTTTTTAAATAATATGCATTTGTTTTCCTCTTTGCTTGAGCAGTGCATTCGATGTTTTGTTATTTGGTTAATGGCCTAGACTGTCATGACCACAATGTTTATCTATTTTTGGCTCTTATGTCAATTTTTTTTTCAGAATTTATGTTATATATTATTCCCAATTACTTTATTTTTTCTGGTTTATGTAGGGTTAATGAGCAAATAGGTCTTTGAACTATTGCTTGAAAATTATCCTGAATCCTGAACTATTAAAATATGTAAAATAAACCTTGAACTTTTAAATTCGTAGCAGAATAAACACTGACCGCTAACTTTTTAACACCGGTATTGTTCACGTAGGCACTATTTAGGGTTTTTTTTCCTACGAATTTAACCCTGACTGTTTTAGTACCCACGTGGACAGTAACGGTATTAAAAAAGTTAGCGGTCAGCGTTTATTTTGTTATGAATTTAAAAGTTTAGGATTTATTTTACATATTTTAAGAGTTCAGGGTTCAGGGCAATTTTCGAGCAAGAGTTCAGGGTCTTATTCGCTCATTAACCCTATATAGTATATTTTTTCTTACTTTAACATCTTGGTTGCTTAAGGCGTGTGCTCTTTAGGACTTCTCACCTAAGCCATATCTTAGAGTTTCTAGTGCTTTAATACCTGGTAGTTGACTCTTTACAGGCACAAGTGCTCAGCATGCTATAGGCAATACAAGAAAAAGGAACATCTTATTGAGCACATGAAGATCTCATACCACTCAGTCCATCAGCCTAAATGTGGGGTCTGTCAAAAGCACTGCAAATCTTTTGAATCTCTGAGGGAACACCTTACTGGTGGGTTATCATTCCATATTCAATCTGATGTTGGTAATATTGCTTGGATTAACTCAGCAATCATCTTTTTATGCTCACTTATGACCTTGGCTCCATTTATTAGGTCCATTGCCGAAAGGAAATTGTTCCAATTTTTTCTCTCAACATGGTTGTCAACTTTGCTTAAAATTATTTGATAGCCCCGCAGCTCTTATCGAGCATAAAGAAACATGTTATCTATCTGCACCAACTCCTCTGGTAAGTTGGTTACTTTATTAGTGGCTACGTAAGTTGGTTATATGCCCTTTTTAATTTTATATTTTATGTAGGCCATAATTTACCTCTATATATTTGATCTGGTCAACTGAAGAAACTGCATTCAATCAGTTTTTCTAGTCTTCTATATTTGATTTTTTATGGAAGTTTTGAATTTTGCTGGGAAATGATGCAGGGAACAGAGGCATTGGCCTATATAAGATCCCCAATACTTCGTCCAAATTCTCCTCATGAAAACCACACTGGAAGGCGCCCTGGAGCAATTGCCATTGATTGTGAAATGGTTGGTGGTGGAAGTGATGGATCATTAGACCTTTGTGCTAGAGTATGCATGGTTGATGAAGATGAGAATTTAATTTTCCACACCTATGTACAGCCTCAAATCCCGGTTACTAACTATAGGTACTTTTGAGCCGTGTGTTTTGTCTTATTATTATCAAAGTGAACAAGTAATAAAAAGTACTATTGTTGGGGTTGGCTGTGCTTGAAATTTTCAGATATGATATAACTGGGTTGACAGAAGAGCATCTTAGAGATGCCATGCCACTTAAGGAAGTTCAAGACAAGGTATTGCAAATTCTGTACAATGGAGAATCAATTGGCAAAGTTAGATTGGATGGAGGAAAGGCCAAGCTTCTTGTGGGGCATGACCTAGAACATGATTTGGACTGCCTAAAATTGAATTATCCTGATCATATGTTGAGGTAGAGGGGACATTCTTGAGCTATATATTATTGATTATATAGTTTTAAAGATTTTCACGAAAACCATGTCTCTTTTTTCCTCATTACAGTACCTTGCCTCTGTCTGTACCATCTCAATATATTTTATTTTCTTATTGAGAAGCAAAGCCTTCTGCCATGTAAGAACTGAGAATCTCTATTTTGTGTTAAATTTTGGGTCATTTGATACAGCATCTCTTAACTTGGGCTTATCACTTGGGGTGCCTATAGTATAGTCTACCGCAAAATTTAGGCTGGTTATGCCATGCTGTTCCTAACATGCAATATACAATTCATGATGGTCAGAAAATGCTTCTGTTATGTTTGCTGTGTTTGTTCTTGCTCTGCTTGTTTATTAACTCAATAATTCCTCATTCGGTGTACCTGGTAAGGAGAAATTGGATTTATTTTTCAACTTTGTCTTGTCCTTCACCATATAATACATTCCTCTAGTCCTTTTATAAATTAATGTTTTTAAATCTTGTGCTAAAAACCTGGCGTGTCTGTTATTATAGGGTGGCATTGTGGAATACTTAATTCAGGTAGCATTTGGGTCTCTACCCACATCCAACCACACCCTTGCCATCTGAGTTAGCCTCGGAGGCCTTTGGGTCTGAAATTCTGCGTTTCCTTTCCTGGTCCTACATTTAATATTTCATTGATTATGCTTATTGTTGGAAGTCACGTGCTTATCACTTTTCTTTCAATGTTTTGGCATATTATGTGAATATGTTCTATTATCTAGTTACCTTGTTTATTTTAGGGATTTGACTGAATAAGGTTTAGCTTTTAGGATTCTGTCATTAGATTAGATGGTACATCTAATTAGTTTTCACTAGATACCGAGCCGAGTGAGGCAGGCCTGTTGCCTCAACGCTGATATATGTCCCAGCTCTATTTAATAAAATTTGATCTTCTTTCACCAAAATTCCCTCTTTGGCTGCTTTCACTGAATAACTTTGTTTTCATAGTTTGTGGCTTTCTTTGAATATGGATAATTTCCTGGTTCGTTCCATTTAATTGATTGTGTTCCTTTTATATTGTGTTTCACTGGGTTGATTACGAGTTGGCTTTCACTGGCAAATTTATGATCCGAGATTGGATCTAAAGACTGGAATTTTATTTGTGCTATGCTTATATTTTGCCATGCAGGGACACTGCAAAGTATCGTCCGTTGATGAAAACAAACTTGGTCAGCCATTCGCTCAAGTACCTTACTCGAACGTATTTAGGGCAAGTCAACTCCCTGCCTCTCCACTTCTCTTTTCCCCGTCTTAAACTTGCTTCTAATTTTGAAAATTTTTAATTAAATCTACATTATCCTTCTCTCCTGCTCTGTGCAACTCAAAGGCATTACTTGGCATGGTATTGCCAACAATTGTTATTAAATGCAACTCCTGTCTGTATAACTTTTAAGGATATGATTGTGTTTTTGGCTTCACAGTTATGACATCCAGACAGGCACACATGACCCCTATGAAGACTGTGTTTCCGTGATGAGGCTGTACAAGAGAATCCGAAGCCAAGTTCATACCGAGGAAAACCTCGGAACATTTACTTCAAGTAACGTCACTGGCAATTCTGATTATTGGAAATCCAAGGAACTTGAGAACTCTACAGCAGATGAGCTCTTTGCCATGTCCAAATCAGACTATAGGTGTTGGTGCTTGGATTCGATGTAGAAAGAAATGAGAGCCTGAGCACATGAGCTGTTGTTGTCCAGGAGATCATTTCGGTGTGCTGAGTAATCGTAGAGAAAGGAAAAGGGAATTTTGTGATGGAAAAGTTTATATGTGAAAGGACCTGCTTACTGCTAATACAGGATGGAGTTCCTAGATTCCTGGTGAATCTTCTTTCCTTCCCCTTATTTTTTATTCATCCAGGACTTAGCTTCCTCAAATGGCTAAGATTTAATATATTATAAAATTACTATTATAATATCAAATAATAACTAAATAAATAACTTTAAACGGTTAAAATTTGACATAAACAGTTCAAAATTGTAATTTAAAAAATATTTTATAAACTGATTTTGTTTCTATTTTTTTACTGTAGATCTGAACTGTAATTATAGAATCAGTTATACGTGCTCTCTTTCCTTCGAGCAATCCCTTTCAAGAGAGGCATACAATTAGCCCGACAACTAGTCTGTTGACGATATATCTCTACTGTAAATCGAAACAACTTTCCATAACATAGGTAAATTATCAGAATTGAATATTTCTTTTTTGATTACGAGCAAGCTAGAAGTTGTCATACTCATCTTATTTTTTTGTTTTGGTTTGAAACTCCAAGATTCGTTCAGCGTGTTGCTTGCTTATAGAATGATTCGTTCTTTTGACTTTTTAACGTTGTAGCCAGGTGGGAAGGAACAAATATTTAGCCAATCCTCGGGTTTTAAGTGTTTATGTCTTCGCAATTTTTTGTTATTTGCGTCATACAGAGAGCGACCTTTGCTTGTACCCATGTACCGTGAATAACATGTTGCCAACGTCATGCTTGTGTAATAACTACGAGAAACTACTTTTTTATTCGTCAAATAAATGAATAACTAGAAAATCTCCCATATTCATCTTTTTCTTTTTTTTCCCCCCCAAAAATTGTGGAGTTTGTATTCGGTGATCATAAGTCAATGGGGCTAACTTTCAATTTTATTTTGAAATGATCCGTGCCATTTATTATAAATTAATTTTAACTATTTTTAAAATTATGTTTATTGGAATAAAAGTTTATACAAATTTTCTTAAAAAATAAATATTAAATTTGGATTGTCATTATATCTGAGTAATCAATTTATAAAATTATAAAATTTTTATTATTAAATATAAATATAGATTGTACTGATTTGAAGAGTTTATAATATGTTAAACTTTACCAAAAATATTATAATTCATAATTTCCTCCTCTGTGTAAAACTTTATGGCTGATAGAGTCAAAACATGGATAGAGAAATGTAGATTGATGGGAAAAAGGATGAAAATGTAATTTTATTGTGTAACCACTGTTAAGTTATAGCTCAGCTTCAGCAAAAGTGAATAGGAAAAAAGAGAAAGAAAAGTATAATAAGGGCAAAGGATAGATTTGTATTTTTACAGTATAAAATTTTATAAAACTTTTCATAATTTCCTCATCTGTTTAAAACTTTATGGCTGATAGAGTCAAAACATGGATGGAGGAATGTAGATCGATGGGAAAAGGGATGGAAATGTAATTTTATTGTGTAACTACTGTTAAGTTATAGCTCAGCTTCAGTTAAAATGAATATGAAAAGAGAGAGAAGTAAAATAAGGGCAAAGGATATATTTGTAATTTTACAGTATAACTACTGTTAATGCTACAGTAACCACGTAAATAATTAAAATAATAGGATAAATTCAAAGGAGGTTGAGTCAAGCATATCTTGGACTACATGGCGAGCCAAAATTAGAATTTTATTATTGTTTATATTTAATATCTAATTATGTTTTGAATAGAATTATCTTTAAAAAAAATATACCTTTAAACAATTAAAAAAATAATAAAATAAAAGATGGATTTGTAATTTTTCTAAATACTCTCTGGTCTCAATTTATAAGATATTTTTAAATAAAATATTATATATCAATAAAGTTTATTAAATATACTTTACTATTTTATTTTTTAAGATAAAAATATAAAATTTTAAAAATATTACTAATTTAATGCTCTATTTATAAGAGAAAATTAAACAGAGAGAGAAAGTATCATAAGAGTAAAATTAAAAATCTATTATTAATAAAACTTTATTTTATTAAAGTATTTATATTTTATAAAGTGTCAAACCTCACTGAAATGTATTTTATAAATTGGGATGGTGGAGTATTTCATAATCTACACAATTGTGAGTTTTTTGTGTCACAATTATTAAAAAATATATAGCAAAACATTAAATAATTTTTTTACCGTAGAAAGAACAGTATTTTCAACAGTAATTTCAATGGAAGTTTAAAACAAAAAAAAAAAGATGAGATGGGGAGTTTAATTAACGACATTAAACAGTCAATCTAAGAGGGGAGAACTAATTTCCTGCTCATCGTAGGAATGAGAAGATCTGGATCATCTAAATTTTAGTCCAAATTCAAATATTATTATATATTATGTTTATTGAAATAAAAATTTATAAAAATTATGAAATAATTTTAATAAATTTTTTATTTTTAATATGATCTAGATTTAATTTGAAGAGTTTGATTTAATATTAAAATTTTGATAATTAATGTATATTAATTATTTATATGTACTCTACATAGCCCAGATTAACATTAGATTAAATTTGGACTATGCAAGTACTTCTTAATAGTTAATATATAACAATTATAAAAATTTTAATATTAAATTAAACCTTCTAAATTAAAGCTATATCAGATAAAAATAAAAAAATTATTAAAAATATTTTATACTTTTTATAAATAAATTTTTTAATAAATATAAAATAATATATAATAATACTTTAAATCTAAACCATCCAAATTTATCATAGGATGATCACATGATGAGCAAGGAAACTAGATCTTGAGGGAGGTAGGGGAATCAAATACTACCTTCTAAGTTTCTTCTCTTTAACAGGTGCATAGCTATTTTATATACTCATCGGATAATATTTTGAAAAAATTACAATCAAGTCCCACAGAAAAAACTTAAATACAATTAAGTCTAATGAAATAGAGAGATTATTAGGAAGTCCCTTGATCCTTTGGTGTGCATAATTCTATAAGTAAAATTACTCATTTGCCCTTGTTGAATTAAAAGGAAAGAACAATGAAAGAGAAGCCATTTTTGCATAGTAGAGGAAACGAGATGAGCTGTCGCAGTCATTTTTGAAAAAGTGAGCCAGGTAGGATCATTTTTATAGCTAAATTGCAGATCCACTATTATCCTCCCATCCTATATTGCTACATCTTCGATCTTCTAAGTGCGTTTGATGTTTGTGACTGTGGGAGTTCGTTGAGGAAGAAAAGCCTAGCTTCAACCTTTAGTTTTAATATTATCGTGACCACACCGAACAAGATAAATGATGAGATCAACTTGCGTGTGTTCTTTACTAATAATTTAATTCAGTCATTTATTATTTGTTGGTCGAATAAAACCACGTGAGTTGTCTCTTTCTCTATTTATGAGTATATTAGTTTGGATGGTTTCTCTTTCTCTCTTTATGTGGTATATCTGTGATGAGCAGTTATAGACCTCGCATTTGTAATGGTGTATTTGAGATTATAGTGTTACTTGGTTGAGTTGATAAATTTGTTATCAAATAGCAAGATTTGTTGGTAGTAGCCTAAGCGTAAATTGTTAATATATTATGCGTAGTTGTCAATATGTTCTGTGTGATTCAAGTTAAGCTAATAAATTTGTTATAAGAAATAGACTATGTTGAAAAATCTATTATGAACTGGCAAGATATGTTATTAATAGCTTAAACGTAAATTATCAATATGTCATAAGTAGTTGTTAATATGTTATATGTTCAGATTGAGCTAATAAATCTGTTATGAAATGGTAAGATATGTTGTTAATAGCCTTAGCATAAGTTGTCAATATGTTATAAGTAGTTGCTAATATGTAATGTGTAGTGCAGGTTAAACTGATAAATCTATTATGAAATATATAGGAGGAGTGTAATAACAAGAATAATAAAGGAATGGATAACAAATGAAGAGTTAAGAAGAATATTATCATTAATTATGAGATATGAAAGCAAGTGAATAAAGTGGACAATACATGAGGCTAGTATTCACACTTGATATCTACGTCTTGGTGCATTTATCGTCACAAATATGTTAATCCAAACATTTTTGCAACCACCGAATACTAGAAGGCTTGGGACATGAATATCAATTTCAAAACAAGAAGGTTGATCATTGTAAAAGATGTCATGAGGTCGGTTATACTTTCAAGACTTGGAGAACCTAAATCTGTGCTAATTAATGTTAGAGACATGCATTTGATTGTTTATGTATCTGTTATTTTTTTGTAAATGCATATGATATTTTGTATAAATGTTAATAGATTCAAATAGAGAGAGTAAATATCCATGCAACCTATGTTTTTTTTTTGAATGGGTTGTCAATATTATGTAATGATATGGAAAATGCCTTTAGAGTTATATTATATCTTGTACATGAACTTATGAATAATGATGTAAGCCTTATTCCCTTTTTTTTTTGTCAATAAATGAACATGAAGTAGTAATTTTTCCTTGCCTTATTGTTATCACCCTTTCCTTAATTGTAAATTGTTGGTCTATAACACTCATTTGTATTTTATCAGTATCTTGTTACACTAAAAACTAGATAAGTTGTGAATGCCTTTCACCCAATTATTATTCCTCCTTGCCCTATTGTTGTTCCTCTTTGCCTCATTGTAAATGATGGTCTGTAATATTTGTACATTTTATCAGTAGCTTGTTACACTTAAAAATATATCAATGTTTAATGCCCTTTGCCTCATTGTCATTCTCCTTTACCCTATTGTTATTCCTTTATGCGCAATTGTAAATGGTTGATCTGCAATACTTGTGGATTTTATCAGTAATTTGTTATATTTAAAAAAATATCAGTTATCAATACCCTTTGCCCTATTGTCATTTTTCCTTGCCTTCTTGTTATTTTCCTTAGCCTAGTTGTAAATGGTTGGTTTGCAAAACTTGTGCATTTTATCGAGCTTGTTACACTTAAAAATTATATCAGTTATCAATGCCCTTTGTTGTCATTTTTCCCTGCCCTGTTGTTATTTCCTTTAGCCTAATTGTAAATGATTGGCTTGCAATACTTGTGCATTTTATCATTAGCTTGTTACACTTAAAAATATATCAATTATTAATGCCCTTTTCCCCATTGTCATTCTCCCTTGCCTTGTCAATTTTTTCCTTATCTTAGTTGTAAATGGTTAGTCTGTAATAAAGTTGTTACAACATATTGATTAATTGTATATTATGTAATAAATAATGTAAAGACCTTTTGACAATAATTGTGAGAAACTTGTCCTGTTCAACAATTATATATTGGTAAGAAACATGTAATGACCGTTTTGGTTGAAATTAAAACCAATATTCATCCTTGATATAAGCATTTACAAAGCAAAATAGATAAAATAAAAAATTTCAAAATACTGTGTAACAAGGTAAGTACATAAAGTGAAAAAAAGTTCTATCATAAAATGATATGCACAACTTAGATAACACTTCTAGCTTATCTTTTTGCTTTGGTCCGATCTTGATAACATAGACATGATGGTGGGTTCATTTTCATGGTTGCAATGATTGAAAAGCCACCACATACATTCAACTTTCTTCTTTTTGAGGTCATCCTGCATAAACAAATCAAAAAATAAATTGTGGCCTTAAAAAAGTGAGTAAGCAATAGATTTATCAACTCAATCTACACCGCATAACATGTTAACAGTTACTTATAATATATTGATAATTTACACTTAGGCTATTAATAACATATCTTGCCATTTCATAACAGGTTTATCAGTTCAATCTGAACCACATAGAATATATTGACAATTATTTATAACATATTAACAACTTATGTTTAGACTATTAATAATACATCTTGCCATTTCATAATAGACTTATTAGCTCAACTTGCTTTTTTATAACAGATTTATCAGCTCAACCTGAATCACATAGAACATATTGACACCTACTTATAACATACTGACAACCTACGCTTAAGCTATCAAAAACACATCTTGCCATTTGATAACAAATTTATCAACTCAACCAAATATCACTATAATCTTGAATACACTATTATAAATGTAAGGCTTATGATTGCTTATCACAAATATACCACATAAAGAGGGAAAGATAGACCACCCAAACTAATATACTCATAGAGAGAGAAAGAGACAACTCACGTGGCTTTATTCGACCAACAAATAATAAAAGACTGAACTAAATGACTAGCAAAGAACACATGCAAGTCGATCTCATCATTTCCTTTGTTTGGTATGGTCACACTAGCATTAAAATTGAAGGTCAAAGTTGGGCTTTTCTTCCTCAACAAACCATTATAGTCGCAAAAGTTAAACACACTTAGAAGATCGAAGATGCAATAATATGGGACGGGAGGATAACAATGGATTTGCATTTTAGCTACAAAATAATCCTATCTAGCACATTTTTTTTGAAGATGACTGTGAGAGCTCAGCTCGTTATCTCTACTACGCAAAAATGGCTTGTTTTTCTTCATTCTTTTCTTTTGAATTAGTCAGGACAAATGCGTAATTTTATTTATAAAATTATTCATACCAAAGGACTAAAGGACCGTAGAATAATTTCTCTATTTTATAAGACCTGATTGTATTTAAATTTATTCTCTAAAACTTGATTGTAATTTTTTTTTAATATTTTTTACTCTCAACTAATATCTAAAGAGTAACGTGGCTTGAAAATGAGATTCAATATGTGATCCAATGCTTTTCTTTTTCTTCCATCCTCTAGTTTTTTGTGCATTTTTTAATGCTAAGCAGTATTAAATATTAAAATGTTTATATTTGACGAGGAGAGTATAATGTTCCATGCTAAATAAATATCAATCAAGTAATATCTCAACAATATTAAATACTAAGATTTGTTCCCCTGTTTGGTGCTGGGCCAAAATCCAAATGGTGTGTGCAAATAGAGTTACAGCGTATTATGTCTGTGAAAAAGGTACATTTAACCTTTGGTGTATAGACTCCTGATATATTTAAAATTCATTCCTACATGCAGGCTTCTGTCATGTTCTAGGTGAGTGCAGTGCCTATGAAGCAGAAGAATGGGCTGTGCTAAGAAATCTTAGGCTTGTTTGGGATTTTGGTTTCAAGAAAATAATATTGGAATCAAATTGCAAGGAATTGGTTGACCAAATTCTTACATCGTCGGATAGGTCCAAGGGAAGCAATGTCCTTGCTGAGATCACCAATATGCTTCAATGGAGTTGGGAAGTCAAAATTTTCTTTGTCAAGCGGGAGCAAAACCAAGTGGTAGACAGACTTGTTAGGGAAGGAATCATCCCTTCTTTGTTTGAGGTTGCTCCTACGTTTTTAAGGAGTTTAGTTTCGTCAGATAGCTTGGGATTTGAATCCCCTTCTTTATAATTTACTTTTAATGTATAGGGTGTAACCCTCCTTTTTGGAAAAAAAAACAAATTCATTCCGACATAAAATAATTTTTGGCCAAGCACTAAAAATATTATACTCCCTCCACGCCTTAGATAAAATTATACATATTGATGAAATTTATTAAATACATTTTATAATTTTACATTTTTAAATAAAAATATAAACATTTAAAAATATTTTTTTATTTAATGTTTTATTTGCAAAAGAATATTAAAAAGAGAAAAAATAGAAGGTAATATTAAAAAAATACCATTAATAAAATTTTATTTTTATTAAAATATTTTGTATTTTAGAAAGTCAAATCTTTTTATAGGTGTCTTATAATTTGAGGTAAAAATAGTATTAAATTTATAATTTTATTCTAAAATTATTTATAAATTTTATTTTATTTATTAGTCATGAATGTTATGGAACGAACAGTATTATGGACTTATGGTACATGAATCAGTATATATATATATACACACACACACACACTTCCTTGATTAAAAAATATAAGACATTTTTAATTGAATCTCACTCCATTTAAATAATTATTTAATTTTAAATTAATATTATATTTTCATATTTATTCCTATTAAACATCCACAATAAATATAAAGTCATTATTAATAGGAATACTTTTTAAAAAAAGTAATCATTATCTTTTAAAAGATTAAAAATGTCTTATATTTTTAAATATTTAATTTTTTAAAAAATATTTTATATTTTAAATTTAAATGGAGGGAGTGTATATTTTCAAACGGAATAGGAATATGTCTTGGATTTTGCCGTTGGGCAATTAGTTTCGTTGTCCTCAAAGAGGGACTGAACATGGAAACTAATGGGAACGAGGAAACGCGAAAAGGAAAGGGTTTGGAAGTCTGGACAGTGAGAGAGAGGCAAAGAGGATTCGTAACATATACGCGCGCCTCCAAAGATGACTTTTCCTTTTCAGTCAAAGTACATGCACAGTTGCGCACAGTTTCCATAGTATTTCACTTTTTTGATAGCGTAGATTGTGTTCTTGTCGCTCAGTGAATTGGTCAATTCGTGTTCTGTCTGGGACAGAAGGCGCATGGCGAGCATCTGGGACGGCGTTCTGGAGCAAACCAAGTCGGCTCAGGAGAAGAACACTGATCCTCTCCTCTGGGCGATTCACATCAACTCCGCCCTTAACGCCGCCGGTGTTTCTTTGCCTTCAGTCGAGCTCGCCGACTGTTTAGTCTCTTACATCTGTTGGGATAATCATGTGCCCATCACGTGGAAGTTTCTCGAGAAAGCCTCGACTATCAATATCGTCCCTCCTTTGTTCGTCGTCGCACTTCTTTCTGCCAGGTCCCTGTTTTGACATCTCTCGTATCGTTTTCTTATTCGCTTAATTTGTTTTTTAGTTTCTCATTTTTTATTTATTGTCATCATTTCTGCTGAGGTGGGCATGATTGTGTGGTGTTGGATTAACGAGTTTAGGGAATTATTTGGGCATGCGCCTTTGTAACTGAGGCTTTGCTTGAATTTTGTTGTTTTCAACTCCTGTTTCGCAACCTGGGGAGGGAGGGTGGACTTGCAGAGTATATACAATTTCAATTTTGGAAAAGATAGCGAATATGAATTTTACAGAAGTGAAAGGTCCTTTTTGACTACCTCGATGCTGAAAGCCATGTCAACTTTGAAAATTAACCCCAATAATCCAAGATGCTTATTGACACATGAACATTGGCTGGTAACGTGAACTAAAAATGCAACAATGAATTGTTTGATTTATGAAGAGTTTTTCTAAAAAGTTTTTTTAGGTGAACATTTTTTCTAAAACCTTATTATTTAACTGTTGTAAGCAAGAACTACCCACGATTACAAAATCAAATATTATAAGGATGAATGGATAATTAGAGAAGTTAATTCTTTTGTTTTCTTACAGCCATACCGTATGACTCCAACATGCTTGTCAAAATCATCCATGAGTTACAAAAATCGCCCAAAGAAGCCTTATATACGAATTCAGCAAATAAATTTATAACTTCTGCTGTAAAAAAAAAATAATAAATCCAAATTTTAAGGCCACGAGCCTACAATATTTTGAATTGGGTCAATGTATCATGATGTGGAGAGTGTCTAAATTTATATAGAAAATAAAAATTGAGAAGGGAAAGGTTGCTTGATGTGCTCGTCAAATGGTTCTTGTTAAGATTAATAAATATTGTTTTCACAAGGAATGATTGGGCCGACATTTTATATGCATAGGCCTTGGCATGTCCTCACATTTTAAATTTTTCTGCATTTTTGTATGTGTTGTATGATGTCTCTTATCCCATGTCTCTGCCTATGCTTCATATTCTTACATAATCTTGGTTGGAATTTGCTGCTGTACCACACTTCTGTTTGATTATTATTTGGATATACTTTCTGTTGCTATTTTTCATATTTTATGTATTGATGATTGCCACTTTTTTAGGCCAACAAAAGATCCTTTTTGTTCAATTCAATACTGTCTTGTTCTCTAACATTCTAAAAACAAAAATATGTTTCCCATTATCCTCTGTGTCATGTAATTCCATCTATATTCTTCTTTCTGCTTTATTTCCCATTGTAGTAGGACATTAGGAGCCCTGATGGGATAATCTTAACTAATCCTGCAAGGCATGGGATAATTTTCTAACCAGTTTTCTTGTTTACTGACAATCCCAGGTTCCTCAAACAGAATTGTTGCATGACAACACCCTGATTTCACCGATTTTATTACTTTTTCCCTACTGGTTAGTTGACATATATTGCTTTTCTTGACTACAGGGTTGTTCCAAACAGACTGCTCCAACCTGCAGCCTACAAACTTTATATGCTGTTCCTCAAGAGATATGCCTTTTCTCTTTCATCTCATATCAGTTGTCCAAGCTACGAAAAGTAAGGCTCATTTTTTACTAGATTTGCTACGAAAGAAAATTTTAACTGTTTAAGTTGCTTTTGAAAACCCCTAGAATTTAGAGATTCTCTTGTTATTACTTAAAAGGGAAGTATAAAGAAGATAAGAGATTAAAATATGGTCAAAACAGGTTTACTTAAGGGAGCTCCCAGTTGCCTCTGTAAATCCACTAGGGAACCTCTCTCTTTGGAAAACTTTGAACTAGAAGTCTGGAACTCGCTGGAAAAAAGAATTTCTAGCTTAAGAAAAATTTCTGGCATTTTGTGTCATCCTCGAAGATGGAAGAGTTGGAAGAATAGAATCCAGCTAGAAGATCTTATACTCCTTCCTACTACCAAATCGTCTTAGCAAATAGAAAGGAGACAGCTCATTTTCTAACTCCGAAAATACATAGCATAAACAGGAAGAGAAATAACGTTGTGATACCTTAGAGTCTCTATATGTCGTCGTGATAATTTTATTGATTGTCTCTGTCCAAGAAAAACTTCGCCCAAGATGGGGGCCTTAACCTTATCAAAAAGACTTGTGTAAAGAAAAATTTAGAGAAACCAGTTCTGATTTTTTTTTCTTTTAAAAAAACTTTGTGGATTAAAAAGTACAAGTAACTTTATTTTTTAAATTTTTGCAACACTGTTTGTCTCATGTATTTCCCAACATCTTTAGGCCATCTATATGACGAAGCTCCTTATAATAGTTTGGTTTACTTTCAAAAAGGTGGTTACTGACGGACTATGCATCTCATTGAAATCTTCCATATGTTTGTATATTGTTTGATGTTTCTATGTCAGTAAAAAGCTTATTTTACTTTTTGAACGTGTCAAGTGTAATTCAGATGATAAATCAGTCTCTTCATTAATTTTTATAGTTCTGGATTCAGTAGTTAGAATAATGTAACATAATTATATAGAGATAGATAGAGATGTGACATTTGATAGCTGAGAGGAATTTGCTGCAGACAATTTCTCAACGCTTCAAGGAATTACTTCATTTAACAGCTAATTTTACTTTTTAAATGTGTAAAGCATATTATATTCAGATGATAACTCAGGCTCTTACTTCATTATTTTTTATAGTTCAGATTTATAAGTTAGAATAACTTAACATATCTGTAGAGATAGACTGATACATAGAGATAGGACATATCTAGCAAGAGGAGTGGTACATTATGGTAGTTTAGAGGAACTACTAGACACCATTTAGTGACACTTAAACGTTGAAATAAATGCAGAAGTCATTAATGTGAAAGTCAAGGTATTTTACACACACCCTCTCCCACGCACTTAATGAGTGTCTTCAACTGGCCAAACTATGTGCAAGCCTGCAAAGGCAGTTAATTGTTTGTAGAGTTGGAAAACCCTGTTAAATAGATCTGATTGCTGTTCATCTGAAGCTATATGTTACTATTTTGAGCAAATCCTCTGTCAACTGCTGTCTTGGAAAGAGACAATATTTCTGAATTGATATCATATGACTTCTACTAGGAATGAGATATGTTTATTTTCATTATTGTTGGTATTGATTAAGCTAATGTTAGGTGGTGCTATCTTAAGCATATAACAAAAAATCACATCTGGTGAAGTTTATGGAAAGTGTAGTTTTTACCCTTTTTTTAATTTAAACATTGTCCCTTGCATACACTCGAGCAATTTCTCTGAGATTTGGTATTTCTTTTCATGCACACTTGATGGTAAATTATTGAGAATAACAGAATAACATTCCTAGGAGCTAGTAACCAAACAGAGTGATTGACAGACCTTAAGAGACTCTTATCTATAAGAAAACCTAGGGATTGGGGAACATGAATCTGCCTAAAAATAGGCCTTGCTGTTTAGTGGTCTCTCTCTCTCTCTCTCTCTGTGCGTGCGCTTTAGTCTTCTGGTTGTTCTCTCTCTCTCTCTCTCTCTCTGGGGGGGTAGGAGAGTAGAATTCTTGTATATAATTAAAATCTGGTAATGACTGTTCATACTGATGGTATCACAGGATTATGAAATCAATTGATGATGTTCTTCAGCTTTCCCAAGTGTACGGCCACAAGGAGTGTGAACCTGGAGTTATTCTTGTTGAATTTATCTTTTCTATTGTGTGGCAGTTGCTTGAGGCATCATTAGATGATGAAGGATTACTGGAGAATGTCCCAGAAAATAAGCCTACATGGCTAACCAAGTCGCACAATATGGATATTGATGGTCCTGACTGCTTCAGTGGAAAGAACCCTGATCAGAAGGATGGGCTGCCAAAAGCAAACACAGCAATGGCTATTGAGATTATTGGAGAATTTTTGCAGAATAAAATAACTTCAAGGATCATTTCATTAGTTCGTCGAAACATGTATGTGCTTAATTTAGAAATACTTGTTCAACTATCATGCACATATGATAACACTGCTAATGTAAGTATAACAGACAATAGTCTAAACATGCCTTTGAGTAAATCTCTAATTTAGACTTTAGTTTGTTCATGGAATGAAAGTTATTTCACATGTAAAAGCTTTGATTTTTATAGGCCACTGCATTGGGAGTCTTTCATTCATCAACTGCAGATGCTTGCAACAAACTCTTCAGTTTTAAGGAACTGAAACATTTAAGTCCAGATACCCTTTTGCATTTTCCTTCCAACATTCATAAGGTTTTATATCATGAATGCAAAACAAAGCTGGAGCTTAACGCTATCATGGCTGCTGGTTCGCAAATATCTTCTCCGAGCCATTCTCATGGTGATAATTGGTCATCACTGTGGCTTCCTATTGATCTTATTTTGGAAGATGCAATGGATGGGGTAGGACAAGTTACAGCAAATAGTGCTGTTGAAATTATTTCTGGTACGGCCATCTTGGTGAATTTTAGCATCACAATGCTTCCAGCAATGTGTAGCTAGAATTGATGAGACATTTAGCATCCAAAAAAAATTATTATTTAGTCGAATTTGTTATTGCAGGCTTGGTGAAGGCTTTACAAGCAGTTAATGGAACTACATGGCACAATACATTTCTAGGTTTGTGGGTTTCAGCACTACGGCTAGTTCAAAGGGTAAAATCTTATCCAGGCAAAGTTAATTGACTAAAAGTATTTGCAGTCACTAATTGTTTTGAGGTGGAAAGGAGATGTTAGCTATTTATATTATGAATTATGATTTCAGGTGACGAAAGAAGGTAATTTTTAATATTTTTCAGGCAATTGTCATGGGAAGAGGTTGGGGGTTTATGGGAGAAACTCACTTGATGAATATGCGCACATGTAAGATGTGGTCATATGATTCAGGTTGGGCCAAAAAAAGATGTGATATGACAGTCTATCATCAATATGGAAAGATGATGCAGAAGATTGACATTTTTAAGAAGGGAATAAAAATAAAATGATAGCTGGATTTAGGATAGTTTCAGATTGTGTTAGGAAGGAGTTAAACCTCTAATTACCTGACTAGATTTACTTACAGAGATTAATAGAAATGAGGAATGCTCTGGGTAGATCATATTTTTGAGTAATTGTTGATGAAATCAACAGTATTGGGCACTAGACTTTGTTTCTCTGTACCACATTTGATGTACAGTCTATTAGTCTTCATTGGTGGATTTACATTTGACTGATTCTTTAGTTCTTTGTTGAAAATGCACACTTAATTGCATGCTTTAAGGCAACCTTTGCTTGTTTTGAGACATCTTTTTCCCCGTTGTTCTTTAGGAGAGAGATCCAAGTGAAGGTCCTGTACCTCGACTTGATACCTGCATGTGTATGTTATTGTGCACCACAACTCTTGTAGTCGCTAATCTTATTGAAGAAGAAGAAGGTGAACTAATTGAAGAAGCTGAACGGAGTCCAACTAATCGACGAAAAGAAAAACAAGCTTTGGGAAAGCGTCGTGGAGAGTTGGTTACCTGCTTACAGCTATTGGGTGAATATGAGGGCTTACTGACTCCTCCTCAATCTGTTAATCAGGTAGCAAATCAGGCTGCTGCAAAGGCTATCATGTTTGTATCAGGACATGCAGTTGGCAGTGGATACTTAGAGTGTTTGAGCGCAAATGACTTGCCGATGAATTGTTGTAAGTAATTGCTTTCAATGTGGTAATGCGAAACTGTTAAAATTTAAAGTCAATTATCGAAGGAAATTATGTTAACATTTGCACTATCGTTTGAGATCTATCTTTTTCCTTGGGGTGGAGCTGGAATTAAACTATTTGAGGTTCCCAAATTTTTAAAAGAAAAAAATTTAAGGGATTGAATAAACAAATGTTGCAAGGAAATTATAACTAGTAACTTAGAGTAATTTCCTTCATTTTGTCCCCTCTTACAAGTTAGCATGTGTGTGTGTGTGTGTGTATTTTTGGTGAGAAGAAGGGTTTAAAAGCCCCAAAGCCCCCAGTTAATAATTTAGGTCTGACTATTGCATCTCAATTATTAATGAGGCCCTTGGTGTGTTTGTGTGTATCTTTACAACTCTTTTAATTGTTTTTTTTTTTATAAATTCACTTGGGCATATATCCAATACAGTTTAATCTTGTTCATCGCATTATTGTGATTTTCCTGCAGCTGGAAATCTACGGCATCTGATTGTTGAGGCTTGTATTGCTAGAAATCTACTTGATACATCAGCTTATTTTTGGCCTGGTTATGTCCATGCACGCAGCAATCATATACCTCGTAGCATTCCTGGCCAGATTCCTGGGTGGTCATCGTTGCTAAAAGGGTCACCGCTAACTCCTCCATTGGTCAATGTTTTAGTTGCAACACCAGCTCCCAGGTATGTTGCTTCCCCATGTATATTTTCTGTACTGGCTGCCTTCATCCACAAACCCAAAGAAGAAAATGCCACGGTATTTGGATTTGTTCTTAGAATATAAGGGAATTTTTCAGGCTGCACTGTATTTGGATTTGTTCTTATAGAATGAATAGCTTCTTTTCTTTTCTGGATGTTCAGATATGAGGATCACCCCTTCTGGTTGTATTTTATTCTTTCTGGTCCAACCTTTTCATCTCTAGATAATATCAGCTCAAGCAAGTTCTTAAAAAGAATTCACCCTGCATCTAATTGTGTGTGATGTGTAAAAAAGATAATAGAAGATAGGAGGGGGGGAGAGAGAGAGAGAGAGGAAAGGAAAAGTCAGTCTAACTGTGCCTTATATCTGGTCTTTAGTTTCACCCTTCCTTTTCCTGAATCTAGTCATGTCAGATTTTTTTTTTTTTTTCCGGGTATGTTGGCCATTGGTTAGGCAACTGAATTTAAGCTTATGGTTTTGATGCAAGCTTAGCAGAGATTGAGAAAATATATGAAATTGCAAGAAATGGTTCAGATGAAGAAAGGAT
Source organism: Prosopis cineraria (assembly GCF_029017545.1). Lineage (NCBI taxonomy): Eukaryota > Viridiplantae > Streptophyta > Magnoliopsida > Fabales > Fabaceae > Prosopis > Prosopis cineraria. Next base: position 43,339,192 of record NW_026555332.1, read on the forward strand.
TTCTGCTGCTGCCATTCTTTGTGGAGCATCTCTAGTACGTGGCTGGAATGTGCAGGTAATCCTGACACCAATTTTATTTGGCTTTATTCAGAAAATTTTGAAAGGGAAGGCTAGGTTTTTTTTTTTTTTTGTGTTAAACTTACAGCTATCCTCTTGCTCCTTCCCTTGTTTTTCTGTCTGTTTCTTTCATTCAGGTTTGTAATAATTATCATTATTTGCAGGAGCATACCATTATTTTTATCACGCTGTTGCTCTCTCCTCCAGCCCCTCCTAATTACGCTGGGACTGAAAGCCATTTGATCAGTCAAGCTCCATTTTTAAACGTCCTTCTTATTGGAATTTCATCTGTGGACTCTGTTCAGATTTTCTCCTTACATGGCTTGGTAGGTTGTATGCACTCTATATGTTTATGGAGACTATCCTTCTTTCCAGGAAAAAAAAAACAAAATAAAAGAATTATAAAAAACAAAATCAAGTTTCTGTATGTTTTTTCCCTTCATTTGAATTTCCAATTAATCCACTTCTAACTGTAGTATCTTTTTGCGCAACTAATGGAGGTTGGGCAAGTCACTGGTGTAGTAAATAACTAGCTATTATCGTGTGCAACTTTTTTGCTGATATATATTGTGATTCTGCCAACTACTTGCAGGTTCCATTACTTGCGGGTGCACTAATGCCAATATGTGAGGTTTTTGGATCATGTGTTCCGAATGGCTCATGGATGCTTGCTACTGGAGAAGAGCTCTCTTGTCATGCGGTGTTCTCTAATGCATTCACTCTTCTGCTCAGGTTATGGCGTTTTAATCGTCCGCCTGTTGAACATGTGATGGGAGGCGCAGCAACCCCAGCATTAGGGTCCCAACTAGGTCCTGAGTACCTTTTGTCAGTTCGGAATTGTTTATTAGCATCCTTTGGAAAATCGCCAAGAGATCGAATGAAATGCAAAAGACTATCAAAAATTATAACATTCTCTGCAGAACCCCTTTTTATGGAGTCCTTTCCGAAATTAAATTTATGGTATCGGCAACACAAAGAATGTATTGCTTCAACACGCACTGGTCTTCCAACTGGAGGACCTGTTCATCAGATTGTTGAAGCGCTACTAAGTATGATGTTTAGGAAGATAAATAGAGGTACTCAATCTGTGACACCTTCAACTTCTGGAAGCAGCAATTCATCTGGATCTGCATTCGATGATGCTTTGATGAAACTCAGAGTGCCTGCCTGGGATATCCTTGAAGCCACTCCGTTTGTGCTTGATGCTGCTCTTACAGCCTGTGCTCATGGAAGACTCTCCCCTCGTGAATTGGCTACAGGTTTTCCCCCTTCTCTAAGATGTTTCTTACTTTTTTAACTAATACTCTCTCCATCCCAATTTATAAGACAATTTTGGAGAAGATTTGTCATTCCAAAATATAAGATACTTTGATGAAAATAAAATTTCAGCAATAATATTTTTCCAACATTATCCTTCCCATATATTCTCACTCTTAAATATTTTCTCATGAATGAAATATTAAATGAAGAGTATTTTTAAAAGTTTATATTTTTGTTTTGAAAAAGTAAGGCTGTAAAGTGGATTTCAATACGCTTTCTTAGTATGTGTAATTTTATCTAAAAGTGTCTCATAAATTGAGATGGAAGTAGTACACCTGAAGCTTTGAAATTTACGACTCAAATTTCTATATTTACAACTTGAAGGTCTTCATTTTGCACTAATCTTTTCAGTTTTCACAAGGTTCTTAATTGTCATTCTCCTCTGATTTTTTTTCACTAGTTTTCTTTTTAAGATATATATTTGACCTACATTATTAAGTATGTCGCTTATTGTGGAGTGCGGTTCTCATTCGGTCTTGTAGCAGCAATGACCACATGCTTATTACTGTGATAAAACTTGAACCATCCAAATTTAAAGTTTTCAATCTGTAATTTTTAAATTATAAGTTTATGTTTTTTTTTTAAAGGAAGTGATAGCTATAAAACTATATTTTAAATTAGATTTTGCATCTATTGAAATGAAAAATTGTTTAAATATGAAAATTAAATTAAATTAAATTTGGACTGTCAAATTCACTTTGGATAGCCCAAATTGATAATTAACACTGATGAGAATGGGATGTGGTTCCCTAAGGAGTGAGGATGTCAGAAGTACTTTTGGGAAAGATGACGAGATTGGATGTGACATGACTGAATAACTTATCTACTGAAACAGGACCTTTATATATGTTAATTGTAATTATACTATAATCATTGAAATTTTGGTTGACCCTAGGATTAGGGTATAATATTCATGGGATTAGCAATTCCTTAAGTTGTGGAATTTGTTTCTTACTCATTTACTTTGTTTCCTGGGATAATTCTCCTTTGTCTGTATGAATACCAATTCACCCTTTTATAATCATCAGAAACTATTCTTTTCAGACCTTTATAATGTTCCAACTGAATTGACATTGAAACTGGGGCATTTTTGGTTCCATTTTCCATTTTCAAGTTGTGTTTTCTCTTCTGACAATTGCAATTACCTCTTCATTCAGCTGTTCGGAAGAGGTTTATTTTGGGTTGTGAGGAGAGTCTTGTAAAAGCATTAATCAATCTGACTAGTGTTGTTATATTGATTTTGTTGATGGCAAAATGAGTTCTTTTTTTGGTACGTTGGGCAATCATTCGCTGGCTTGAACATAGGTAATGGGATCTCTACCCAATTATTCATCCATTTAGCTGTAATAGTGTTCAGTATAATTTTGTAAACACCCAACAACAATAATGGTAAGCCTTATCTCATTAGGTATGATCAGCTATAGTAGCAAAACAGAGCCCAAAACACTCATAAATAATAATAATTAACCAGAACCTTTTGTTGTTACAATGTTAGTCCAAATGCAACAATTTTAAAATTTTCACACCGTTCACAAAACATTGATCAAGAGACGGATGGCCAAATATTAGGGTATTTAAAGATTGAGTTAAATGGCAAATGTACCTTGAAAGTTTTCCTTTAGGTGCAATTCGTATCAACTTTTAATTGGCACAATGTTTCCCTGGAAGTTTCAAAAATGGTAGCATAAGTTTGGATAATGAGCAAACTGGAATGCTAATGCCTATTTCTCCCAAGTTTATGTTTATGTTTTTTGCTGTCTAATTTATGTTTGCTTTTTTATCTCGGGCCTTAAGGATCTTGCTGAACTGGAATGCTAATGCCTAATTTCTCCCAAGTTTTTATTTATGTTTTTTGCTTTCTAATTTATGTTTGCTTTTTTATCTCAGGCCTTAAAGATCTTGCTGATTTTCTTCCAGCAACTTTGGCTCCCATTGTCAGTTACTTTTCAGCCGAAGTAACACGGGGCATATGGAAGCCAGCTAATATGAATGGAAGTGATTGGCCAAGTCCAGCAGTAAATTTGTCCATGGTTGAGCAACAGATAAAGAAAATTCTAGCGGCTACAGGTGTTGATGTCCCAAGCCTTCCTGTAGGTAAAATTTAGTTCTAGTTTTGGGTTATCTTGTTGATTTTTGGAGTATCAGAAATCCCTATATGCCTTTGTTAGAGAGATCAACTTTTTCTTTGTTGCATTTATGTCAATTTCACTCTCTGCTAGTTTTATGTTGACACTAAATTATTCTGTTGACACTAAATTGTAACTCATGCAAGCAGGTGGTAACTCTCCAACTACTCTTCCTCTGCCATTGGCAGCTTTTGTAAGCTTGACAATAACATATAAACTCGACAAAAGTGAGCGCTACCTTGTCCTGATTGCTCCAGCTATGAATGCTCTTGCTTCTGGTTGCCCCTGGCCATGCATGGCCATTGTAGCTTCTTTGTGGGTCCAGAAGGTGAAGCGTTGGAGCGACTTCCTTGTATTCTCTGCTTCTGGAACTGTCTTCTACCACAGCAGGGATGCCGCAGTTCAGCTCCTTAAAAGTTGCTTCACATCAACCCTTGGGCTTGGATCGACCTCTATTTATAATAATGGTGGTGTAGGGGCCCTTCTCGGTCATGGGTTTGGTTCCCACTTCTCCGGTGGGATGTCCCCAGTTGCTCCTGGGATTCTCTACCTAAGAGTGTTTCGGTCTCTTAGAGATGCTATGTTCTTGACAGAAGAAATTGTGTCTCTTTTGATGCTTTCGGTCAGAGATATAGCAAGCACTGGTTTGCCCAAGGGACAAGCGGAGAAACTAAAGAAGACCAAATATGGGATGAGATGTGGACATGTTTCTCTTGCCACATCGATGACACGTGTCAAGCATGCTGCTCTGCTTGGGGCCTCATTGGTTTGGATTTCAGGTGGATCAGGTTTGGTTCAATCTTTAATGAAAGAAACTCTGCCTTCTTGGTTTTTATCAGAAAACGGGTCAGAGCAGGAAGGCGGAGGAGAATCTGGACTTGTGGTTGCTATGCTTAGAGGTTATGCACTGGCATATCTTGCAGTGCTTTGTGGGACATTTGCTTGGGGTATTGACTGTTCATCAACATCACCAGCATCAAAACGAAGACCGTCCATTCTTGGGTCTCATTTGGAATTTCTTGCAAGTGCCCTGGATGGGAAAATATCTCTACGTTGTGATTGGGGCACGTGGCATGCATATGTGTCGGGTTTTGTGAGCTTGATGGTGCGCTGCACTCCCTTGTGGGTCCTAGAAGTAGATGTCGATATGTTGAAGAGACTGAGCAACGGATTGAGACAACTGAATGAACCAGACCTGGCTCTTCGTCTTTTAGAGATCGGAGGCAAACGTGTCATGGGGGCCGCAGCTGAAATGATAATTGGAAAGGGGTTTTGATGGATCGGAGGCGCATATATGCTGACGAATCACATGATGTCCTGTCTGAGGAAGATTGTATATTCCTTTCTCTGCAGGAAGGAACAAAATGTGGTTATCCAATGCGACATTTTTGGCTATACATGGCAGTTCAAGTTTTTGATGGAACCAACGAAGACACTGGTCAGGATGGGTATCGTCCGGTAGAGAGAAAAACTTCATATCATGCACAACAATATGACCGGAGGTTAACTACACTTGGGCTGGAAATGATTTAGTTATAGGCACTGCTTGGGTATTACTCTTTTCACATCTCAAAAGCACTCTTTCACTCTTGGGATGTGAAATTGTTTGGGTCTAATTTAATAAGATTAAATGTGCTTTTTAAAAATTTGTTTGAGATGAGCTGAATGTGCATTATTAAAAGCTTTATTTTAATACTTTTAAAAAGTTAATTTAAAAAGTGGGGTTTCATTTGATCATGTTATCTTAAGTTTAATTTTTTATTTTTTATTTAAAAAATAATTAATTCATTAAAAATATAATTATTATTTATATATAATAAGTAGATATCAAGTTTTTAATATTATAAATTAAATAATTAATCATGTTAATTTTTAGTACTAATATATAATAAAAATTATAAATCTTTGTCACCTTTTTTAAAATTACAAATAACAAAGATCAAGTTTTTAACATTATAGATTAAATTTTATGTTACTTAAAATTTTTATCATAATTTTTAATTATTTTAAATATATTATATTTATATAATAAAAATGATAAATGATTATAAATTAATTTGTTTGATAATTATACATTTAAAAGTACATTTCACTATCATAATTTAAATAGTTTTCAGTTTATCAAATTGACTTTTGAAAAAATATATTTAAATATAAATTTTATTATAATAATTAATTTTTTTAAATTAACTTTTATCAAATAAATTTTTAATAAATGAATTTTTATCAAACTGAAAAACAAACATGCACATAATTTATTTTTTGGTCCTTACTCACACAGTACCCCAAAGCGTTGCAACTTGAAGCCAGGAACGATTTTCAATTATTAGTCTTCCCCCACCCCCAAAAAAAAAAAAATTTGGGTGCTCGAAAGGCAATTTCCATTGCTAGCTTTAGTTAATTAAAAAGATTGATTTAAATTTTGCACAATATACATATGTCCGGATGTTTTCTCTTGCTAGAAACGCTACTGGGGATGTTTAACGGAGGCGAAGAAGATATCTTTCCAACTTGCCCGGCAGACTTAAGTGACGCCGCCATTTTAAGACAAATTTGAATGCCTGAGAGAATTGCTTGACATGTATTAAATTTTGTTTCCCAACTTTCGATTCATCAATTGCAAAGCAATCACTGGCTTGCACAACTAAAGACTACAATAAAGAGAACGTGGATCTCTACATAAAACATATGAAAAATAAGAATGTCAAACATAATTTAAGAGAACTATACATAAAATCTTGTTCGTTCCCTACAATTATAATACAAAACATTTGTGTCAGGCCCAAAAAAAAAAAAAACACATTTTGTTTTTGTGGAATGAACTGGTTTGGCTCTTGATCCCCCCACCCCCTCTCGCGGTAGGTTTCAGTCCAGATTCTGTCTAAGAGTCAACTAGAATTGGAGACGGGATGGTCGTTTAGTGGTGCGGAATGAAGAACACACGCATGTTAGGGAACTGGACATGCTACGTAGTTCTTAAAATTCTACCGAACATGAGTAATTAACTACTATCGGAGTCATTCTTTGATACTAGTACATCTAATCATGTTGCCCGCCGTAGGCGTAATCGAAGCCTCGGAACTTCCGACCTCAGATTGTTGCTTACTACTCCGGCGAGCTCTTTTGGTTTGGATGAGTGGGTTGTTCTCTTCCTCGTCGATAATTTGCGGTTTGTCCAAAACACCTCCCTTGAAATCTGGGTGTATGTAAGCATCCTGAAGATAGAGTCTCATGTTCAGGGTTGGTTCAATTGCCTTTTCAAGTGTATCCTTCACCATTGCATCCTGTGACCAAAGTCATATGCATGCAATTGTTATATTCACCACTAACAATTTTAGACACCGTTCTCTTCTCTTTGCATCATCAACGATTAACTCCCATATAATTCCTCAAAGTATTGCGGTAACAAATTAATTTAAGTGAAATACAAGACTACAATTTTGTGACATCAGATTCATGATCGCCACCAACCTCTAACGAAAATTTCACGAATGCCGATTCGAAGCGCCCTTTGCAATACGAATGGAACCATATTGTAAAAACAGGTAGAGCCACAAGCGCAATCGTCGCCTTCTTGGCATCTTTTGTGCTCAACAATCCCATCAAAAGGATTTGAGATATGAACAAGCCAATTAGTACTCGACGATGGACATCTGGCCAAAATGCTGCTGCACTCTCATAACTCTGATGATACACGTTGATGATCTTGTGACAACAAAAATATGCAGTAAGTAACCGTAAAAATATGTATAGTCTTGCGAGAGAAACTGCATGAACTCACCTGGTGCCGAAAGACTAGGTAGGCAAAAGCGAAGAAGATGACAATAAAAGGGAGAAGCGCAGGCGTTACGGGAGAATAGAGATGGCCAAGCATAAAGTATAATTGAAGGCGAGGTTCATTAACAGCGAAGTTCAAACTTCCGGGATTCATAGCCTGCACTCTGTCTTCCTCTGTCTTCACCAAGAACGTGTTCTTCAAGTGGAATATAGCAAACGGAGTTATCCTTAGGATCTCTGCAGCGACTCCAGACCAACCATCGACCATTATGTATGTGATGTAGAATGTGGCTTTCATGGGGACTGTGGCGCCAGCCATTTTTGCGAACCTGCGATAGCAGCACCGTGTTACATCGATATTTGTCACTTGACATACATCACCGAAGATTAGAAATTGTGTTGGCTCTAGTCAAGGACTTACTTTGTTGAGTCCCCTTTAACAAACTCTTCGAGTTGTTGAAATGCCGTTCCTGCTACAATGCTCCCAAGGAAAACATTGACCAGAATGAAAAAGTAGTATTTCGCAGCTGATCTCCTCTCCAAAGATGAAAACGATCTATGCCCTTCTATTTTGGACATAAGCATGACAATTGTTGGGACCAAAATAAGAAATATCTTTAATGCTAGACCTGGTAGAAATCCCTGTATAAAAGACTTGACGGATTGCCTGTAAAAGAGCTCTCAGGGCACAGGCAAAGCTATTACTAACTGATATAAGACAGCACACACTCCGTTGTTTATTTCGAGGGAAAATAGATACAACAGAAATATAAAATGATTAACTGAATGAGCCCTTCATATAAAGAGTCAAAAAATATAAGAATTACACAATTCTACACTTAATATTTCCTATTAGAATCACACAATTCTAGATGCATGAACCACATGAATTTTAAACACATAATCATGCACATTATAGGCACACGCACAAACATTGCACTCAACCACTTCGAAAATATCAAAACATGATCTCTAATTGATCCTGCAAGTTTTGGATGCGCCCCCCCCCCCCCCCTTGGCGCTTGTGAAATCAAGGGCGTGATTTGTTAGGTGCAAGTGGGGAAGAACTTACTTTTGCAACAGTGGCCGTAAGAAAGGAAAACCCTTTTGAATTGACTCAATGTTGGCTAGACTTTGGACTAATGCTATTGGTATCATGAAGAAGAAAATTAGGAAAAATAGAGCAATAGCCATGAGCAATCTTCGAATGGAGAGCTCGACATATGGAATAGCAAGATTTTCCCAGCAGACATCCCGAGGCTCAGGAGCCCATTCTGTCAGCCAAATACTCGGATTACTAGATTGTTGAGTTTGAGCACAGACAGCTGCTCCCCATCGACTTCTGAACGAAACAAATGCTGCAGGAATTAGAGCCTCGGGATCCCTTGAAACCCTCGTTCTTTCTGCCTCTTCCTGTTCCATAAGATGAAATTTTTATGAAGAGACGGTCGAAAGATCACAATGAATGGAATGAGCAGTTAAACATACTGGCAAAGGCAATCGCATGTTACAGGTGAAGCTCAACAAAATCCTCACAAACTACATGTATTTTGATTTCTTATAACCCGATATATATTATGATCTCTTGCTGAAAGAGGAGTATATGCCCTCCACTATTTATATATAATGACTACCAACACGTTAAGTTGTTGCTTCTCCTGCGATTGTTCTCACCTGATAGACCCGCAACCATGCAGGCGTTTTCCTTCTGGAACATGTCCAATTTAATTAGCGGGACGGATAGACCTTCATACATCTGACGATATATTAACATATTAATTTCCAAGGAGTATTTATACCATTACCATATGATCAAACAAATTCTATAATACAACATGAGAGTAGTAATTGTATGTATGTATTAAAAGAAGTCCTACATTACCTAAATAAAGAGTGCTTCTAGTGTATAAACACTAAGAAATGAAATGAATTTGTAAAATAAGTTTGGAGGAGAAGTGAATTTACGTGCACGAAATAAGTCAATTTTGAACAATCACAATTCAAATCAATTGATTTGCCCTCCTGTGTACAAATTCAAGAGGCTTTAGGTTTTTTTACCAAATTATTTTTACAAAAAAATAAATAATTATTTAGTTATTTAATTTTTTAGTTGTTTAGAATTTGAATTCAAATCATGAACATTCTATGAATAAATTTCTTAAATGTGTTTGTCCCCTCAATTTCTTTAGACAAATGTTTAAATTGTTGTCTTGATGTGTCAGAATTGTTCTTGAAGATAATATCCAGCTTAGTTCTCGATTTACTTCTGTACAGTGAACAAGCTGGACCAATAATGATATAGACCATCCTATGACTTCCACAATACATAAGAAGGAAGTTTTCATCGAAACCAAAATGGCCCGGTTTTAACTTCAGCTTCTCGCTTGGAGACTTTTCAAAGCATCGCTTATTGTGTTCAGGGTGCAGACAACAATATAATTCGGATTGGGTTTTCTACTTTCAGACATGGCCCACGCCACTAATTTGTTTCTTTCTCTCTGCAATGTTTTGCGCAACAGAGAATCCCTCCCAGCAGATCATAATGATGATAGTCACTTTCAATTTTAGTCAATAACTAAATAATAATACAATATGAATTTACAATAGTTAATGAAGAAAGACGGTATTGACATGATCATAGTGAACAAAAGCCATCACTTACTTCTTCACTCAGCCTGGCAATCTCCGCTGCATAATAATCAATAGCATCGACTTTCTTTCCACAGAGACCTAGAAAGCCTGTCTATTTGCATAAGATTTCATATCGCGAAACATTGAAATCATTAGTCATGGTTAACTTAGACATTCCTGAGAAGAAAAAACTAATTAAAGAATCTCAGTCTGCTCTATTTGATAACAATATGGTAGTCCGTCATATAGGGAAAGATATATACCCGTGCAGTTGGCCTATATGATTGTGAACGACTTCGTTCAAATTTATTTTGGTAGTAAATTTGCCAATTTTGCAATTTCTTCTTCCCTGCAACTATTGATGCAAGCTTGTTCGCATTATAGACAACCTGCAAATTCGGAAGAAAGGATGATAATATTTTAGCAAACCAGTGAAAATAATAAGATGGAGTTTGATAAGTTGGAAAGTTTGATAAGTAACTGTATTTTTTTTTTAATTGAGAATCACATTTAAAGACCACTTAAGCAAATTATTTATAAACAAGAACTAGTAATGAGTCTCATTAAGAGGAAAAAAAAAAGAATCATATTTTCATTTTAATAACAATTCATTTTGTATTGATTTGGTTTGTGAATAATTTTCATTTGTGATTCTTGATGTAATTCTTCCTCTTTTTTTTTTAATAACAGCCTGTAATCTTACTCATCAGATTTTTTAGTGTAAAGGTATGAGTTTTAAATTCACGCGTGAACAATATAAAAATATCGGTATTCCAATCTGTCGAAACAACTGCAGACGGCATCGTCATATAATATATTACAGCTTAGCCACTAAATTATAGCACTGTAAGAAATCGAGTAACATACATTATGCAACAGATAGTGATCAGGATGATTAACGCAAAAGAAATGTTCGATATGCTCGCTGATTGTCTCGTCAGGATCCGGGGGAACATTCCTCACTAGGACCTGCAAAGACATTCAAAATGATTGTCCAGTAACATTCATGATGCATAGAATGCACGAAAGCGCACACAAACTATAAGGTTTGCCGCGTCTTTTTGGTTAGTTCTAAAATTTGCAGGTAAAGAGTTAGCATGTACACAAAGAAATTGAAGAAAGGGAAGCTACAAATATAAATCAACCCTCATAGAAAGTATTCAAAGAAAGCACTAAAAATACAATTTAAAACAATTTAGTCTGTTGTAAATACTAAATTAAGGATCCCAACTAACTGATCATAATGTATCATTGAACCCCCCCCCCCCAAAAAAAAAAGGGGGAACTTACAGTAAATTGGTCTGGACGACGATTTTCAGCTGCCAAAAATCTCAATCTCAAGTCTGTTATAATCTTGTATTCTTTGAACAGACAAAAGCACGTCCAAAATGTGAAGAGATATGACATGCCACTATGCACCCAAAATCTAAAAGATGGCATAAAATTTAGTGATATAAAGTATAGTCAGACAGCAAAACATGAGATAAGGTATGGAGTACGAAGCAAGAAGCTCTGCACCTCATTATTTGTTGTATCGCAAGAAAATATTCAGAGTTCAATATTCAGAATAATGAATGTAATTATAACAACACGTGTGATTTAATTTCCTGAAAATAGAGTGATTCGGATGAATAACGGGTTAAGGAAAGACAAAAGCTCGAAAGAAGATCTGACATGTTTGATCCAGGTGGAATGTTGGATATTGAAATCTTGTCGATATTGCTAAACTTCAAGTCTTTAGTACTTTCCAATGTTTTCCCCATCCAATTAACCGGAACCAAAACCGCTAAAGTGAGTAAGGTTACTGGGCCGAATATCTTCAAGCTGTATGAGTAATTCAGTTGGGGAGAGAAAAGTTCAGCATTAGAAGATGAAGTAAATAGATAAGAGTACGTAGATGGTGCTGTATGATCTCAAGAAAATTAGGTGTTTATAGTTTCAATTAGAAACATTATCTTGACTCACCCAAGAAGATAAATCCGAATATACACGGCAGAGTCAAGGCCTGCGTGATCTATAAGTTCTGGTTGCGGCATGCTCAATGCTGCGGGCATCCAGCTCAGAAATTTTATGTATGTCCTGACGTCTAGATTAACAAATCTGTTCACAACGTTTCTAATGGTCGGGCTGCCTCTTATCCCCTTCAGATACCATTTTGGAAAGTAAACCCGATCGTTAACAGGTTGCAATCGTAACATGGCAAAAGCAACCAAGAAGGCCAATGCCGACAAGAGATTGATAGCTGCAGAAAGGCCGATGTCTGAAAGAGTCGCCATTTTCTTTCCTTAGAAGCACTCGATCTGCAGTGATCTGCATCCAAATTTAAACAAACAAAGTAGGTTTTACAGTCTTATACTTGCATCCAAATTTATACTTGCATGCCGCATCTCATGTTTTGGACCGTATCGGTTAACGAGGTGAGAAAATAAATAGTAAGCAAATCTGTTGATTCGCACTTTATCGAATAGAGGACCTGCAAAACATTACTAACCGGTTTTTCTTTTCTTTTATATCGTGCTTTCGCTATGTCCAAACAGGAGGTAACCAGAAAAACAACGGAAAATGCCGAGCCGGCAACGCCACCTCCGAAAATTACGGTAACGAACCTCCTGTGAGAAATGTGAAGTCTCTCAGAATGTGAAGCGCATGACAACAGAGCCATTGAGCTTATGGCAAGAGGATCGGAACCGTGTGTCCTTGCTACCACGCTTTTTCTAGTTTGCCCACTCGCGAGTCAAACTACCTTCATTTCTATGACGAATTTAGGAGTAAAAAAACCCACCAATAATCAGTCTGTACAGTGTTGGCCACAACCACCAAAAAAAGAAAAAAAACAGAGAGAGTCTGTACCATGAAAATGTGAAATAATAACTTAAAAAATAAAATATTAGATTTTAATACAATATTATTATATTCGTTTTGTTATTTGCACTAAAAATGATAAAAATAATAACTTTTTAAAAATAGTATGATAAATTTGGTCAAAAAATATAATATGATAAATATATTATTCAATTGAAAAGCGAGTATATGATTATATATAGTTATAAAATTATTAAAGAATAAGCATCCTATGTTTATCATTTTGTGAATTAATAATTACTAGTTTAATTTAGTTAATAAAAAACACACAAATAATTCATATACTTTTTTAAAATAAAATAATCCATTGATTTGCTTCCTTCCTGCTTGACACTTTTTTTTTTAAATAAAAGGTCACAGAAAAACCAGACAAATAGACATTAAATTATATCAGCATATAAAAAATTACTACAATTAAAAGGTGAACTATCAAAAATTTAAACAATTAAGTTATAAAAAAAAACTTGATAGATCATCTAACTAGAAGTTGCTACTTGACACTTTTATTACAGGGGAATTGAGGCGGGGATGGATGAAGTGTAGATCCACATTCCACCACGCACACAGTAGCCGAGCGTGGGGCTTCTTTGGCGGGGGAGGTTTGAATGCGGCCGATTGCGAACCATAGCGTAATAGTAGTATAGGGGCCAGTAAGATCGCGTTAAATTGTAAATATACATGGAAATAAAACCTGGAAATACAATATTCTAGAGTTCAGTACACTACTGACTACACACAACTCCCCAAAGAAACACTGTTTACGTAAAATGCATGGCCCAGAATAATGAAGTACTTATACATCAACTTAAACCAAGAAGCTAAGTAATAGTCTACTAATTTCTAATGGGCCTGTCGCACAACACTCCATCATCACCTCATCGAGCTAGGCCCCGCCTCTACTATATGTACTCCACCTACTCCACCGGGGAACAGAATTTACATTAAGTGTCACAAAATAATGTACAAGAAGCCTTTCGCTAATCGCTACAAAAACTGGGGCAAGAAAAAGATACCGTCAAATATTCCATGTCAAGCACACCAGTGCAGAGTAATTAGCGACACTAGCATTCGTCTTCAGTGAAAAACTGGGCCGCGCTACCGAAGACGAGTCAGATTCCATGGTTCTGGTCAATGATTTGTCAATTGTGGCCGAAGAATCGCCCACTATGCGGGCCCATCTATGTCCTCCCCAATGGAGCTCATACTTCCATTCGTAGCCGTCCGATCATTCGGGTCAATCCTACGGACACCATCATGACCCTCGTTGTCACTTGCTCCGTCGTCGTCCTCGTCTCCGTCAAGATCATTCTCGTCCGACGACAGGGGTACTAGCCAACAAGCTCCATACAAGTGCCCGTTAACACACACGAAATACTCCAACCCTCCATCATGGGAGCCCAGCCTCCTCGCCGCGCTCTTGGGAACTAGCCCGGCCTTGGTCATGCTCCATACGCGCGCCCCACAATACGGACACTTAATCACTTGCTCCAGACCCACCTGCCGTCGGATCAAGCATGCTCTCGTCTTTGATCTCATAAATCTCTGAAATATCCCTCTGTATACTCCTAAATCATCTTCCATGTCCCCCATCCGGTGCTCACACGGATCGCTCACGTATAACAAGTCTCCTCTGCACTTCTTCGTCAAGAAGCTCTGACCCGATGTCTTTGAAAATCTGGACGCTTTCACCAAGTGACCCGCCACCGGTTGACTCACCTGGAAATGCCCGGTGGGCCGGCAGCCGCAGCAATAGAGCATGAGCTTCGCCAGCGCGTCCCACCCACCTCCAATTCTTCCATTCGGAGCACCACTGGTCAATGCAGCTACCATGCGCGGCGCGCGGTACATGCACATCGCTCGCCAGAGGAGTCGCTTGGACATCGCTCTAAGCTTCTGGTTTAACGATGCAGTTAGACAGAGGGTGCGCAGGTCCCATTTGATAGACTCGAAGATGAGAATGAGGACGCGCTCGTTGAGGATGTCCGAGTCGCCAGACTCAGATCCCTCGCCGGGAGGATTGGGCCGGAGTCGCCGGTTCGAACTCATTTGGGTGGACGCAGGCGTCTCGGGAAGGCCATGCTTAATATATGGGGTTGAATAGTCGGGTACGGATGATCATTGATTCAACACGTGTCGCGCAATGAATGGTTGATGTGCAGATCCAGCTGAGGAAAGAGACACGTTGCGTCTCGTTATTCGCTAGTGGACATGTGTTGGCCGCTCATATTTTGCTGAAATGCCGTGAAAGAGAATCGAGGAGGACCGTCATTGATGGGAGGAAGCAGCATTTAGTTGCCACGTGTCCAGTTGGACTGAGATCTTAAACTATCTTCTCTTTCATGCTTTGGCTCGAAAATATCAAGGGGTTACGTGGCTCGGGGGGAAGGCCTGGAATTATCCACATTAATATAATCGCACTGAACCCACTAATGGTGCTTGTGCACGTGGGGGGAGGAGAGGGGAACACGTGTGAGGGATGGAATGAGTATTGTTGAGAGATATTTTTGTTGGGGAAAACAGAAAAAGGAGAGAATTGAGATGATCACGTGGGTGATGGAATGGGCAAAGAGTGGGGGGTCAGTGGGAGGGAGGGGACAAAAATAAGAGGAAGTGATCGGTAACGGCCGTGAAATGGAGCGTTTGGGATGCCTTGCCAGGCAGCACATGAGGATGAGTAAGGGTGCGTTTGGTTTTTTTTTTTCGTTTCACGTTTAAAAAGTAAAATTTTATTTTTAAAAAGTTAAAAGTTATTTGAATAAAATATTTGGCAGAAAAATACATCTTGAAAGTAAATTCAAACAGTAGTTGAAAGTGAATTTATGAAACGTAACTATCTGAAGCTTTTGAAAAGTGAATTTAAAAAGTAGGATGTTATTTGACCATACTACCCTAAGTTTAATCTCTTATTTTTTTATTTAAAAAATAGTTAATTCATTAAAAATATAATTATTATTTTAATAATAATAATTAGGTATCAATTTTTTTAGTATTATAAATTGAGTAATTAATCATGTTAATTTTTAGCATTAATGTATAATAAAAATTACAAATCTTTATTACATCTTTTAAAATTACAAATTAAAAAATACAAATAATTATAGATCAAATTTTTAGCATTATAGATCAAAATTTATGTTATTTATAATCTTTATTATATTTTTTAAATATTTTGAATATATTACATTTGTATAATAAAAATTATAAATCATTATAAATCAATGTCCTTTTTGGTAATTGTACATTCAAAAGCACATTTCACTATCACAAACCAAACAACTTTCAATGTATCAAACTGACTTTTAAAAAAATATATTCAAATATAAATTTTATTACAACAACTGACTTTTATTAAACTGACTTTTTTAAATAAATTTTTACCAAATATATTTTTTACAAACTGAAAACCAGCACACTAAGCTAACGAGCTTCTTTGCGTGTGGCGGACGAATGTGTAGTGCTTATTTTAGAAATTTGCCCTTTTGCAGGCGTTGGGCAGGAGACCCACTCCGCGTATGGAGTTACTATTTCTGGATGTGCATGTGCAGGCGTAATCATTGAGGGGCAGGCGTGGGCTACGTTGTTTTAATTTGTTTTCTACTTGCATTTCATTATTTCAGTTTTATAAATTTCATTCAATTTTAAATTAGATTTCTCTCAAATTTTTATAATTTAATTTATCATCTATATTAACCTTCAATGTTAAAATTAATAATAAATTATTAAATTTTACAAAACAAAAATAGTATTGGAGTTTAAAAAAATAATTTAATACTTTTAGCCATAATTAAAAAAATAAAATTTTATTTAATATACTTTTTAATTTTTTATTAATTATTTTATGAAAATTATATATGTATAAAAAATATTTTAAAGGTCACCTAATTGTATAAATTTTAAATTATAAAAATTAGTATGTAATTAATTCTAAGGTCATACAATCATTTAATAAAAATATAAAAGTTCTAAATTTTTGTTTGTGAATGAAAAATTTGAGGATTTTAACCTTTCAAGATTAAAAAATTCAATTGATCAAAATACAAAGGTTCAATTAAAATGGAACAAATTATAAGAACTTAATTTAACATTGAGTAAAATTGTAACGATTTTGAGATATATTTTTCCTGATAAAGTTGGCATAAAAAAGAGAGACCAGCTGATAAAAATTGGTTTATTTAATAAAAATTGGCTTTTGACCAATACATGAGTTCAACCTTATTATATTAATATAATTTTATTTGTGAGCAATTCTTAATTATTTGTTTAAGTGTTCTTTAAATATAAAATATGTCCCGATTTAATAACCTTTACGGACTCAACTCACAACTAGAACTTCTTTTCACCAATTAAAAAAAAAAAATAGAGAGAGATCGCTTGCCGCAAGTATCTAGTTACATTTTGATTGGTTTACTTTTATATTTATATATTATCTTTCGCAAGTTGATTTTTGAAAATAAATTATTTGAAAATTGTATTCCAACCTTGTTTCAAATTTCAAAATAGATATCTCTTAACTTAAGGTTGTGCATGTGTATAATTTATAAAAGCTATTAAACAGTATATAGTATAGTGAATTTTGACATTATTTAACTAAATTATCCTTAATTAATAAAGAAAGATAGCATGTTTTTAGATTGCCAGACTTATAATTATTGATATTATTAAAGGATGAGATTGTACTAAAAATAATACTCATTGCAATTTTAAAATGATAATTATTTTGATAAAAACAAAACAAAATTGTAGGCCACAAGTTTTATAATGAAGTATTTTAAGCAAATAGTTAGAAGTTTAAATCTCAATTTTTGTGTATATGACAATTTAATTGGAAGAGATATAACCATTTATCTTCCATATTTTGAGAAAGATAATCTCTATTATCAGCGAAAATAACAGTGTTTGCATATGTTTCATTCATTGCATGTTTGATTCTAAAGATCTTTTTATTATCATTAGAATTATATATCTTTAGCTTAATTATATCGACTTGAATTCAAAACTCTTTGTATTAAACAAGATTTAATATATTAAGTCGAAAGTGAACATTGCCTCCCTTTTTAAAATTTATCCTCAATCAATCTTAAATCCATCAAATTTAAAATTAAGTGAAATAGTACTAAATTTTAGAGAATTGTGTCTTAATGAAACACTGAAAGTGGCATGAAAGTAAATATCACCCTTTATGCTATGCTTGCTTACACAAAAATAACCCAATAGTAAATAAAAATATCTACATCAAGCATGGTATATATAAAGACACGATAAAATATAACAACAACATAAATTGTTATCTTATTTTTGTCAAATTGTTCACCATTTCGTCGTATAGAGTACATAGACTGTAGACGTCATGGTATACAGTCGTAGACTTGTCGCCAGTACGAATAATGGTAAAGAGAAACACCAGTAGTGCTATGACAAAACAGAAGCACCAGCATCGCCACCTACCGTCTACCAACATAAAAATATGCATGATATTTGAAGCCATCCTCATAGAGCTGAGAATATATGGGTTAACGTGTATTATATGTGTCGGCACATTTAGTAAAAATAGGGATTGAATTCAATTCAACCTATTTATATGTGTGGAGATCGATGTGTTACATGGGTAAACCCACCAAATATTTTATTTTCTTTCAATATATTTTTTATAAATTAAAAATAAAAAAATTATAGTTAAATGAAAGTGATAATGAATTTTAATATGAAGTTCATTTATGATTTATTTTATGTACACCAAAAATATTAACCCATCTTCTACTCACCATATATGAACTGAGCTAATCAAGTTACACCAATCAATTTATCATAATTCCAAAATCTACCCCATTCTCCATTTTTTTTATTTTATTTTTTCATGTTTATCCCATTAGATAAGTTAATATGGTTTACAAGCTATTTAATTCAGGTTAAAAAAACTCATTTTTAGTTAAAATATATTTTCTAACATGATCTTACTCTTGTAATTAATCCATCATGTATAACTTGACAAAAAATATTTAAGTAAATCAAGTATATTGTGTCTTTTATAATCTGTTTAATTAAAATATTTTAAATAATTTAAATAAAATTTTATGTAACATTTTTATTAATTTTATTTTTATAATTGAATATTTATTTGATTTCTTATATTTTTTATATTAATATTAATATTAAAATTAATTTATATTTAATATTATCAAAATATTATATTTTTATTAAATAAATATGTAGTGCACCTAAATTATTTAAGAATTGCTCATGATCTGACAGCTAATCCTCAATCTATGCTTCACATTCAGTAATATATATATATATATATATACACACGCGCTTCACAGTAAAAACAATAAATAAATCACTAACCAACGTCAAGAGACAGAAGATATTTTATGACCCCGCGTCGGCAACACATCATAAGCAAATTAGTGGATACCGCACCCAATGGTTGGAAGTCGGAAACAGTACAAACAAAAATCAACGGAAAGTTGCCTTCTTTTTAAAATGCCACGTTTCTCGTCTGATTGGCCACTCCTGGAACACGTGGCGGTATCTCCATATTCTCATGAGTCAGGAGGGCATAATTGAGTGATTGGGAAGATTTGGGGAAAATATTAGCCAGGATCTCTTCATGAGAAGACACGTGGTAAATTTAGAATGCCATGCGGCTTCGTCCGTACACGTGGCAACGGTAGCCTCTCCTTTCTCATGCCACTGCCCGTAGTGCCACAGATGGACAGATCGTCAGATGCTGCTTGTCGTAGGTTACGCCGATTTGTAGGGGCACCACGTGGCGTCTCCTTCCTCTTCTTCTTTTCTGAGCACATCTGGCATCTTCTTAGTTCTTCAAAACTTTATCGTTGGAATTTTCCCTCATTTTAAATTATAAAATATTTTTAAATAAAATTTTATATATTAATATATTTTATCAAATATACTTAATAATTTTATCTTTTAAAAAAATATAAATTTTTAAAAATAATTATTATTTAATATATTAAAAAAAGAGACTAACATTACTTATAGAAAGAGAAAGGGTAATATTAAAATTAATATACTTAATAAAATTTAATTTACTTAAAATATTTTAAATTTTAAGATGAATTTTTTTTTAAAAAATATCATTTAATTTAGAATAGAAGTAATACGTAAAACTCTAATAGTTAAGGTTAATGAAGAGCCACTGACCCTAAAAATCTAGTAAGGTGGCGTTGGAGAGTGAGGGCTGAGAAAATTTGCAAGGAAAACAGTGCAGCTTTTGACATGATTACATTGAGGAATTAAAAATTGTTATTCAACATTAATTTTTAATATGACAGAATTTTATGTTTTATATTAACTAACATTTATATTGTGATTGTTATTAATATTAATCTTTTTAAGATATTCATATGTTTACACGTATGAAAAAGCAATTGGGGTTTGAGTTTGTTATCATCAATTTTTAAGATGTTTGTAGAATTGGTTTTGGAATTTGAATTTTCTTTTTATACTTTTCTTTAGATTTAAAATTTTAAATCTTCTACATTTACAATATTAACTATAGTGGATAAGGATGATTAAGGATATAATTTGATTCGATTTTGATCAAAACATAAACCAAACTAAACTAACTAGAGTAAAAGTATCCTATTAGATAAAAGTAAACATAAAATATAATAAAATAAGGGAGGCTATTGCTCCTTTCATAACCAAAAAAAAAGTAAATATAAAAAGAGAATATGATTTTAAAAACGATCAATAAGCTCATTGGAAGTATAATTTAATCAAAAATGTCATTATAATATTGAATGAAGTAAATTTATGTTGTGATTGACATTAATTTACACTTGTTGATGATGTTAATAGATTTTAAAGTATAAGACAGCAAAATAATTGAGCAAATTAGGGGTTGAGTTTGTCATTATCGATTGGTTGTTCTCTGATGAATGCATGCTCCTTGTGCCACGGCACGTCGCACATACACCACAATACGTGGCACAAAGACCTCCTTCCTTATATTTTCTTTCGTTTTTAAGGCTTAAGTGGCCCATTATCATTCTAGATTGTCACGAACTCTGAATTTGCAACGATAACTCAAGTCAATAATATTAAACCTTTCTTAACAGAAATTCCATCTCAAATAGATTTAAGAGTTTAGAACATGATGAAAGAAAAATATAAGGCTACTATATAACAGAGATGATGAACAGTAGCAAAGGAACAAGGAGCATAAGAGAAGAGAAGCAAATCTATAGTCTAGATGACTATGGCCAGAGGGAACGAGACACTAGAGGGAGAGTTTCTTGCAAAAAATTCTTCACACCTCACACTAGCCTTTTGGGATTGATTATAAACCTCTACTCTTCTGTCACAGGAATCTAGCCCATTAATGCAAAGTGCTAATAGATTCAAGCCTATATTAAGATCAGGCCCATTCATTACATTAAACCCCCCATAGATATTGACCTTGTCCTCAAGGTTAAAGGATGTATATGTTGGTTGCAAACCAATGATATAGTCATGAGTAACTCCTACAATCTAGAACATTTGCCACCTTAATAGGAAATACAAAAGGAGAAGGGTAATAGTGCCAATTGAAATGCAAACAAACTTTGACAACCCATCAACATTGCCACAGGTTGGACTTACATGGCACCTAAAATAGAATGCATTTATGTTTCCAAGATAATCTCCTTGCACTATGATCCAAACAAGGACTTGCCTTGAAGCATGCTATAAACCATTCCAGTAAGTTAAAATGTAGGAGACCTAAGAAATTTTATAGTGACTGAATGAGTTAATTTCATCTTTTATGATGCCAAATGTTAAGATGGCAATTGCAAACAAGACTTGTCTTGGCAGCAAGATGTCATTGCAGTAAAATAGATAAGATGTCATCCTTATACTTGGGACACCTACTTCTATACTATTAGAGCGATGAAGGACATTATGCCAATTTGGTGTATCGGAATGGATGTTGTCATCAACTACCTTCATCATATCTAATAAAGGATTGACAACTAAGAAATCTCTAAGAATCATGAAAACTAGTGCTATAATGTTTAAGACAATAGCCTTTTTTATCCATTTATTTTCCATACTTAGTCTCATAGGCACTCCTTTATAATTTACATGAAGCATATGTGAAGCAAAATATTTGTGACACAGTTAAGCCATTCCTAAGATGCTTAATAAATTCTGCAAGTGCAGCTTAGAATTGTTCTTACTCTTAAAAGTAGTCATGGATGAAAAACCATCATAGACATCATTTTGAAATGATATGGCGGAAGCTAGCCATGACCCAATTGAAGATTGGAAGAGACAAAAATGAGCAATTAGAATTGAGAAATTATTTTCACTGTACCCTTTAAGAGCATCACAATAGTTATTTGAAAACTCTTTATGAAATAAGGAATTATAACAATTAATAAGAGTGTATTCAACATAATCATTTCCTATCCTAAGAAACCCATCATGCTGTTAAGCCTATGAGAAAAACATATTACCAAATGGATTGTGGGCTGTCTAATAAATTAAAAATAATGAATTGTCCCAATCTGCAATAAGGAGTGTAATGATAATCTTATCAAAAAAGCCATATGTCTAATATTTGCTATCACCCTAGTTCTTGTCATTTCTTTTTTAGATCCATGTCAAAAGTAATGAATGAGAGATGAGAAATCGCCTTGTTTGCTCCTTGAAAGAAATATCAAAGCTCTACCAATTCACCCTTTGAAAACCAAGGACAATCTAAGAGCATTTCATGTATAGCGATAAAAGTAGGAAAATCTAAATAAGCTATAAGGATCCTCTCCCTAAAGAGAGTAGTAATGACATGACAAACATAATAGCCATATACACATATATTGCTAAGCTTATTAATTCCCTTTTTCATGATCCGATTCCTCATTAATACTAAGCTCATGCATTACATTATGTTCCCCCCCACAAATAATAGCCTCATTCTCATTGTCAAAATGGAGAAAAGCAGTTCGGGAAACACCAAGGTCAAAAACTAAAATTACAGTGCAGCCAATATCCTACAACAAACATTAAAACTCTTCTTGAGAAGAGAGGACAAACATAAAATAATGAATATATAGAGATAGATTCAATAGTAGTACCGCAAAGACAATTGCATTATTTGAAGCTATAAACCTATCAAAAAGTAACTAAGATGGAAGTCTTGGGATGAAGTTAGGGGCAGCTTGATTAATAATAAATGGAAAATCATCTAAAGTCTCCGTTATTGGAGGGTGCAAAGTCAAAGAAGAGTTTGGAGCCACTATGATCAATAGGTGTATGATGGCAAATTCAAAGAAGGTAACAACTATAGCAGAATCAATACTTGTGTTTGGTAATATCGAGGCAACAAGATTATAAATTGCTAATAAATCACCTAAAGCGTCAACAATTGAAGAAATCATAGTCCTTACAGCTAACCCAAGACCTTTAAAAGTTAGAAATTCATTTTAGTTACCAACACCAATCGAAAGTTTCATAAAGGTGATGTCATAACTTTTAAAGGCAAAAGAGAACGACATAAAAGGGGCATTGTCTTCATGGACAAAATTTAAGCTTACATGTGCTAAATTTGAAAGGGGAAAAGAATCTAAGCATGTCACCTTGATGGCTAGTCTCACATCCACCCCTCCAATCAATAAGGATAAATGCTTGTCTTCAATGCCCAAGTAATGATTGATGACAGCAAGGCGAGCTTCAAGACGGTCAAGCCACGAACTCTAAATTTACACAGATAACTTAACTCAATATTGAACTTTTCTTGATAGAAATTCCAACTCAAACACATTTAAAGTTTAAAACATGATGAAAGAAAAATATAAAGCTACTATATAATATAGATGGTGAACAATAGCAGAGGAACAAGTAGCAGAAGAGAAGAGAAGCAAATCCATAGTCTAGATGACTATGGCTAGAGGCAACGAGACATTAGAGGGAGAGTTTCTTGAACAAAATTCTTCACACCTCACACTAGCCCTTTCAGATCGATTATTAGCCCTTGCTCTTCCGTCATAAGAATCTGGCCCATTAACATAAAGTATTACCAAATTTAAGCCCACATTCAGATCAAGCTCATTCATTATATAGACTCAATTCTAAGGTTATAATCACAACTCACTAGGCCTATTAACCCTCTTAATCACACATCATACTAGTTTACCCAATTACCCTCAATTGATAAATTGAACTCATTTAACTTGATTAATTTGACGTTACATTACACAAGGAAAATAAGTTTAAGCACATCTTGATGAAGATAATGGCTTGGCTAGTTGATATTATATTCTCTTGTAATTGTACAAAAATCTGCACTTCATAGAGAATAGCCTCAACATTGGGATAAGCATGGTTGATAAGAGGCTCAGGAAGGGGGAATCATTTGCCATACCAAAAGGATATTTAGTTCCCTTACTTACTTTCCATCTAACATGCTTTATAAAATTATTATGGATACTATTCTAGGTCTATGTAGATGGGCCAAAACACAAATGATAAGAATAATGGGCTTGTTACAATTGTATTTGTCATAATGAATCCTAGCCTATAAATAGTTTGGTTTTGTGATTAAACCCAACAAAGCTTCATGATATAAGTGATGTTTTAACTTTTAAGTTTCTTGTAGTCAAGTTCACTAGCTTTTTTGTCATTAGTGATGTAGTCCTAAGATAGGACAGGAGGCTTTTTGGATCCATCTCAAGAGTCTTAGAGGAAGTTTTTAGAGCTTCTTTATAAATCAGCCAAAGCATTATATAGTATAAGCATATATAGTCTACATAGTATAGCTAGGAAGGGTAAATAATATTGAATTTATGAGAACAGATCTTCCAGCTATATTAAGATAGTATCCCTTCCAAATTGATAAATAAGAATTTGTCTTATTGAGAAGTAGGGCAACTGTTAGCTTTGAAGGCTTTTCATGAGTTAATGGGATTTTAAGGTATTTGCCAAGATTGCCAGTTAGTGGAATTCCCAGTCCTCACTAATTGCATGGTTTTGTTTATATCAACATTTCGAGCATAGAAGAGTTTGGATTTAGAAGTGTTGATTTTCTGTCATGATGTTTTGTAGAAATCAGAAAGGCATTTTTCAATGATCCTAGCTTGGTAAGAGATGCATCTACACAAATTAAAAGATTATCAGCCAAAAATAAATGAAAAACTAGAGGCCCATTAGTGGTTAACTTGGCAAGCTTCCATTCTTTTTTGTCTGTATTGCTAAGAATGTAATGACTTAAAATATTCAATGCAAATGACAAAAAGGTAAGGTGAGACAGGCTCCCCTTAACGAAGGCTGTGAGAAGGAATGGATTTGTGGTATGGCTCTCCATTCCAGATGTCTTTCATGTGCATTGTAGAAATAGTTGCCATGATAATGTTCCCAAAATGCTCATTAATTCTAATTGATTGGAGGGTATCAATGATGAAATCCTTAAGGAGCTTGTCGAAAAATTCTCTTTTAATTCCTAAAATGTTCCTAAATTTTTTAAGGTTTATTTTAAGTGCCATATACCCCTTCTTCCCTGTTCTATTTTACATAAAGTGAATGATTTCTTAAGCAATAGAGTAGACGCCTTTGGCTTTGAAGAGATGAGGATATATTATATGAAGGTGACATTTCTTTTCTGTTAAGTAAGCAACTATATGGGCGGCGTTTCATTAAGTGAAATAATGGGCTAACAGCAATCAACAAAAAGCGGAAGCAATATGGGCCGTGGGCCAACGGAGTCTGCAGGTGTTTTTCTCGGTCCATGCAGGAAGTTGTGACTACTATTTCCTTTGATATTTTGTGTACCTAAACGTTAAAAAACAAGCTGAAAGGGTTGACAAGACAAGTTTTCCAATGGACCAAGCCAGATTTTTGTAGCTTTAATCCACTGGAAAGCATTTAACGCAATTTAAAATTTTCAACAACTCAAATTATCCCCACTCCCTTCTCTTTATAATTTTAGATCTTGTGATTTTCATCAATTTAAAATTAGATTTTTAGTATTTACAGACAATGTTTTTAGTTATATATTGGCCTTTTTATTTCTATAATTTTAATTTTAATTAAAATATTTTTAGACAGATAAAATTATACACAGATATATCATAAAATTATGTCATTTTCAATCATTACGGGAAGTGCTTCCAAGCCTAGCTAAGGCATTTTATTGCATGTGTGGAGAAAAGAAAAATATAATTACAGTACGCTGGAGGGAAAATCTAAAGCCAACTTACTTAAATGTTACCCCACAATTGCCAATGCCCTAGTTGTCATGATAAGGCAATAAATTTGATCTCTGGCATCTGCAGTTGTCCATAATTAAAAAAAAAATTATCCCACAATTTAAAATCAAAATTTAAATTAATATAAAAATGCACTCGTTGATTTTTCTCATATTACATCTTGGATCTGCAAAGGATTTGCCACAAGCGTGGGCTGTGACCAGTCTCTGGGTCATCGGTCTCCTTCAATGGTCCTGAAAATGGGTTCAGAACTTAACAGAGGATGAAGTTATTCGTAGTCAGGCCAGAAGTGTCTATTGAATGGATCACGCGTTCACTGTTAGGGATGTATCAAAATCGAAACTTTCAAAGAGGAGGACGGGCTTGGCCCAAAAAAAAAAAGAGGACGGGCCGGGTTTCGTCGGCATGGAGCGCACGTTAGCTCACTTCACGGAGCAAGAACGCCACACTGCCTGCGCACCCTAGCTTCCACACACCTAACCAACACATATCTCTGTGACACCATCTCTTGTTTCACAAAATCTCTTCAACCCCTGCGCCCCTTTTTCTCTCTGAAAATTAGGGTTTCTTCCTGGCTCACTCCTTATCATCCTCCGTTCGTCTTTGGATTCTCAACGATTTCTTGTGTTTCAATGCCTGCGAATTTTGTCTGCAAATTCCAGGAAGTGCCAAGCCGTTCCATTCTTGAGCGATTTTGGCATAGAGCAGAGCCGGGCTATACGATTCAGTTAAAATCACTTGCTCTGATTTGACTATAGCCACGGGGGTCTTCTGATGGCGCCTAGCCGCAGGAAGGGCGCTAGCAAAGCAGCCGCCGCTGCCGCCGCTCGCCGTCAATGGAAGGTCGGCGATCTTGTACTTGCTAAAGTAAAAGGCTTCCCTGCCTGGCCTGCTACGGTAGGTTCTACCTTTTCAATTTCTGGCGAAACTCGTCGACTTTAGTATTTAGAGTGTACTTCTATTATTTTCTTTAACTGCATGTTGCTTTGTTCTGAGCGTTAGCTTTTATTTAGACTTCAATGCTTCATTATGATCTGTGCAAGGGTGTCTGCCTGGATTTATGAATTTTAATCTCAAATTCTTTAGTTCTTGGATTATTTGGCGATTAGTTATTTGTGAGCGTCTGAAATTGATTCAGGAGGTGGATAAAGAAGGGCTGTTCCTAGTTTCCTTGCCTTACATTTTCCACTATGTGGATTTTGACTGCTCCTTGGTTAAACCAAATGACAGACTTGTAGAGATATTTAGTCCAAAGTATGAACTGAAGCCTCGAATTAGACGAGGTTAAATTACGCCCACGCCCACGCCCACGCGCACGCACACACATTAAACATGAAAAGTTTGTCTTTTTCTTCGGATCAATAGAAATGCATCCTTTTAGGAACAACGATCTAAGAAGGTAGAGAGAAGGGATAATAAGCCAGGCTACATGGGGTACCTGTGTTACTTGCCCATCTTCCCCCTTCTGGGAGAGCAAACAAGATAAGAAGAAATTGACATGTTTAAGTAATATGCTAGTGAAAAGGTGAATATGTGCCTTGTACCCTCTAAGGTAATGCGCGATTGCCATATGTTAATTGCTATTTATTTAGTTATCTTTAAATTTTTCCTTCTAGGTTGTTAGGGGTAAATTTTAATTGGCCTGATAAGTTATTTGCTTGTTGCAGGTAAGTGAACCTGAGAAGTGGGGTTACTCCACTGACTGGAAGAAAGTACTTGTTTACTTCTTTGGCACCCAACAGATGTAAGTTTTTAATACCATATCTTTTTAATTGCTTAATATCAATTAGTACGCTTATGATTGTTGTGCGCTATGTCATTTCTGGAATCAAATATGCATTGCAAAATAGACACTTGACATTGTTTGGCAAAGAGCTGACATGCTAAATATATGGTGTTGAGATGGTTTTGTCGCTAATGTCTCAAAGATCTGGTATTTTCCTTTAATTTTTAGGTTGGGCTTCTAGAGTTCTAGTGACATAATCATATGCTCTTTTCACATCCTTGTTTTCCATGAACTAAACTAGACATGGGTTACAGGGATAAAATTGTGTTCGTATGCCAAAGCGATTTTCTTTTTGTTTCCATGCGTTAGTGGTTGGAGGCTTGGGATATTTTCTCTGTTAACTTTTGTTGAGGTTCAACCTGTTGGCTTTCAATCACCACAGATCACTTAGAACAACAGTAATAATTGTTGATGAGACGTGCCCTGTATTGTTACCAGATGCATACATATGAGCGTATATGGGGACTGCTAACCTCCATAACTTAGCATTTTGAATTAAAGTTCTCATTCTTTCATTGAAAAACATGATAAACAGCCTCTTTATGTCAATCCGAAACTATCCAGGACCCTGAGCCTCTTGAAAACACACCTGAGCCTATCCTTGGTCCTCTGGACAGCCCTGAAACAGTGTCTAACAACAACACACAGGATTTAACTGATGACGGTATAGCAGAAATTGATGAACCAGAATTAACGGAGGATAATTTGGAGACTGGTGTTGAGCCTAATGATCCCTGTAGCTGTCGGCAGCATTATATGATTCAACCTCAACTTCTGGCATCAGAATTTCTTCAGTAGTTAAGTTGATATTTTACAACACAAATTTCTAGGCAATTATTTGTTGAGGGACGAATTGAATACTGATTATATTTAGCACCCCCCTCACAAAACCCAAACACACATCCCCAAAGAAAGTTTAATGCTAATGTGATGCGTTATCTTTTAGGTGTAGGTCTGATTAAGAGAGGCGACCCAGAGTTGCAAATATCCTTGGGAGAATGATATTTAATTTAAACATATCTCCAATTATTTTCTGGTTCATTTATGTACCCAAGAGATAGGGATAAATATTAGGTTTTTATCCCAGTGGATCTTTTGCTTGGAGGTTTTTGGTATTGCTCTCAGCATGTTGAGAACAACACTAAGCATAGCATGAATGAATGTGGCAGCATACAATTAAAAGTTGTGTGACCTTTACTGTGAGTAATGCTGCTGACTGCGCAAGACTGCCTTATTATTTCATTGGCCGGAAATGTTTCACATAGTAGCTACCCTGACAAGCTTCGTGTATGTTCTCTCCAAATGTTTTGGCCCTCTCCAAATGTTTTGGCTTCTATTTTCTGCATTTTATACCCTTGAACATCTCAAGTCAGTTTTGGATTTTGTTAATGTGGCTGATGTTTTATGAGGAGATCCTTACAACCTCATGGGATTTGTTATGTTTTTTAATCTAATAAGCAAAATTCGGAGGTAGGGATCTGGTTTAGTCCATCTTATTAAGTTTTACTTTGAAATATTCACATAAAAAAGGATTGAAGTTCATTTTAGAATTACTCTTCCTGATCTATCAGGGGGGCCCTTACAGTTGAGATGTTATGTTGTAAGCATGAATGAATTGAAAATATATGCTGCTTTGAATTATTTTGAATAGATTGATCAATTGTACTGAATTATGGGGAATTGCTTCTTTCAAAGTTAGGATTGGTACAAACCTTCACTTTTAGCAGTTTCCTGTTTGCACATGAAGTAACTTTATTTGGTTAGGTGCTGGAATGAACGTTTTGAGCTTTCAGGAGCTTTTTCTTATTGACAACGATAATTGACCTAGGACTATGGCTTTGAGAACAAGATGATGATTTCATTAGATATGTGTTGTACAAATTTGAATTTCATTTTACCCGACTTGAAGAAGAGATCTTCCAAGCAATCTCTAGTTTACAAGAAGGGATAATTGCCTTAGGCACGCTAGCTTAAAAGGGAAGGGATAATAGAATTTTGTGGTATAAACTGTGTAATAAAGAATAAGCAAGATATGTTGAATCTCTGTTGAAATGTGCAGTATTAAAGAGTTTGATCAAGGGTTTGCATGTGTAATTTTTATCTTCATACCATTTCATTTTTCTTCCAATGAATGAGTGAATAATTTGCTCAGCTACCATGTCACATTAGGTTTGAAATGGTATGTTATCATGCAGTGCTTTCTGCAATCCTGCTGATGTTGAAGCATTCACTGAAGAGAAGAAACAAGCTCTTCTTGTTAAACGTCAAGGAAAGGGTGCTGACTTCGTTCGTGCGGTACAAGAGATTATTGATAGTTATGAAAAATTGAAGGAGACCCAAGTTGATATAACCAATTCTGATGAAGTGTCTGGTGTAAATGTTACAATTCCTGTTGATTCATCAGCCAAATCATCTTCCACCTTAGGATTAAAGGATGAGACACAGGCCCATGATTTGGTGAATAATTCTCAAATTAATACTTTGAATTCTTTCACTGATCAACCCGAGACAACTTACGCAGCTGAGGAAGTCTTGGCAGTTGCACCAAAAGATGAATCATCTAGTAAAGAGATTTCATCGAAGGAGCTTACTGATAATGCTGGTGCTACTGCAAAATCTCCTTATCCAGTTACTTATTCTTCTCGAAAAAGATCTATGGACTTGCGTCCTCAGGGTAATACCACACAGAGAAATGCACCAGTTCGAAAGTCTAGAAGCTCATCACGAATTCAAAGCTTCGTGATGCCTTGTAGTGATGGTGGAAAAAGTGCTGCTGATGGATTAGCTAGTGCAGTTCAGAATGTATCTTTGAGAAGAAATAAACGTAGCAGGAAATCACCTGATATTTCTGAATGTGATGATGTTGATCCATCTGCCTTTGTTTCTAACGATAGCATGGAAGACAATCGTTCTGAAATTCTCACAATTGATTCTGATCCCCTTAGCCTGAATGAGGGAAGTACCTTGGACTCTAATTGTAAAGTTGAACTGTTTGAGACTATTGAGTGCCCAGAAGGAGAATTTGAGTTGAACAAAGGATTTGATGAACTAAACACTCTAGTCAAGAAGAAAAAAAGAAAGCCAAATCGAAAGCGTTTAACTGATGATTCTGCCAAGCAAACCACTATGCTAGAGGAGGAGGCTTGTGTGTTGAATTCTGGTGAAAGGTCGCAGAATGTTTGTGAAAACCCAAAAGATAGATGCTCAAAGCAAGATAGTGATGAGCACCTGCCACTTCTGAAACGAGCTAGAGTCAGAATGGGTAAATCATCAGCAACAGATGTGGAACAAAATAGCATTATAGAATCTCAAGATAAAAGATCTGAGGAGAATAGTATCAACTCATTTCAGCATATAAATATGTCCTCAACTCATGACAATCTTAGTGCAGCTGAGGGAGACTTGTCTGTTTCAAACATAGTAGTGGATAATGTTTCTCCTCCAAAGTATTTAGCCCCATGTTCTGAAAGTGTGTCTCAGATTTGTAAAATTAAAGACCAAGCTTTCAGTTGTTCTGTGGATGGTGAAGCTGCTTTACCTCCATCTAAACGCCTCCATCGTGCTTTAGAGGCCATGTCAGCTAATGCTGCTGAAGATGGTGATGGTGAAGATCGTGTAGAATTATCACACACCACAATGACATCAAATAGTAGATCCTGTACATCTTCCATCAATAGATGTCCTTGTACAGCCATTAATAGTCAAGGTGAGGATGACATCGAAATGCTAGGGATGGGCACTTTTGGCGTTGATTCTTCTCATTTTAAAGCATGCAGTTTCTCAACCAGTTTAAATCCAGTAATTTGTAATCCTACAGAGAATAAGTTATCTTTGGAGATGGATAAGCAAATGACTGAGCTTCGATGCCGTGAAATTTGCAAGGATGTCCTACCAGATGGCAATGGCAAAGAAGTTGGCAAAGATCTTACAGATTCTGTGGTATGTCAGACTGATGGATCTGATGCCCAAATTCATTTACTTGGAAATTTGGCTCCTAATACTGAAATGAAATTCTGTGAAATTGGAAGCAGTCAAGATTTATCTGGTCCATTGTTGTCTTCAAACGATGAAAGCAATGTCAAAGCTGCTGACGTTTCAAATAAAGCATCTGGTTTATCAGAACATATTGGAACAGGACATGATCCTGCATCAGGTGCCAATGAAAGTGGTGAATTTTCAACCCAAAATTTTACTGATGTGCGTCAAAATGAAGTTCCTGAAAATACTGGGTGCTTGAAGGTGGCTGTTGATAGCAGCAAAAGCAATGTTAATGATATGTAAGCTTAGTCCTGCCTCACTTTAGTTTTTAGCCTTCGAACTCTTTGTTCCAAAGAACATAAACTCCAAGCAGAAGTATAATGGAAAGGAAGAGAGCTAATTTTGTATCATTAAACCACTTACTTCACCTGTCTGACCCTTATCTGTAATTATTATTGTAGAGTTGCTAGGATGAGTTGCTGTTGCCTTCTCTAGATCATCCCTGTGTCACTGTTTAAGTAGTTGCGGTTTTCAAACTTGAATGTTTTTGCGAGTTTAAAGAAAAATATGGGGAGAGGAGATATTTTTGAGTAGTAATGAATCATAAAAGAGAGCTAATTTTGTATCATTAAACCACTTATAGCACCTTGCTGACCCTTATCTGCATTGATAACGATAATTATTGTAGAGTTTTTAGGATAAGTTGCTATTGTCTTCTCTAGATATCCTTGCGTCACTGTTTAAGTAGTTACAGGTTTCAGCCTTAAATGTTTTTGTGAGTTTAGGGGAAAATATGGGGAGAGGAGATATTTTTGAATAATAGTGAATCTCAAAGGAGAAATTTGTCCTGCATTCTTTCTATTTAATGTTCATTATAGTTAATATCATTTCAGGTGTGAGGCTGTGAAAGAGGTCGCATGTAAAGGATCAAAGGAGGATATGAATTCTGTTTCAATTTGTGATGACTGCTTTGGTGAAAAGGATATTATAGGTCTTCAGCCAAGTCCTTCTTTGACAGATGGGGCAGATTGCCTTCCACAAGGATCCCCGCCAAATACATCTTTTTGCAATGTTTCTACATCAGACAGTAGCAATATCCTTCAAAATAATGGCAGTTGTAGCCCTGATGTACATTTGCACCAGAAGCATACTTTCTCTGGTCCTATTTGTGATGGGAAGGTGGATGGGTTTGCCACAACTCAACGATCAAAGAACAAGTCCACTGAAGCAGGACACGCTGCTCTGTTGTACTTTGAAGCTACGCTTGGGACATTGACTAGGACCAAGGAGAGTATTGGTCGTGCTACACGCATAGCTATTGACTGTGCCAAGTTTGGCAGTGCAGCTAAGGTAATTCAATAATGTTTTGTTTTCAGTTTTTTCCCTTCAGAAATTTTTTAATGATTAATTTTTCAATGATTTTGAGGTATGAATGGTTTTATTTATACTCTGAGTAATTAATCTTTTTCCCTTTTTATGTATTTTGGGTCCAACCAATTTGACTGTGAATTAATTTCTGCTATAGTAAAAGCTTTATATTGGCGCTTGATTTCAATTCTCTGTGGGTGTGAAGAGTTCGTTTGAGTGAATCATATGATGCCACCTACTTGAAACTTTAAAAACAATTTACTGCTAGTGGGATGCTTCAAATACTTCGATGGCACAACTGTCTTGTATACTCAGGTGGAATTTGGTATGCAAAGACAAATTGGGACTCTTTAAAATTCTGTCATTCACAGTGTGGTTCATACCCCATCCTTTTTGGATGCTTTATCTACCTTTCTCAAATATTTCTTCCTTTTTAAGACTTCATATGTTCAGCTCTGATGTTTGCTATCTGGACGTTGACTTAACAATTGCTGATTGGTCCCCTGACCTCTTAGTCTGATGGGACAATGAGCTTACAGAATCTGAATATGTCAGGTGCATGTATAATTATCAACAAGTAAAAATTAAAATGCAAAATCTTAGTGTCATTATAACGGGAGTAGACTATCTTGTTTACCTGGTAAACTGGCAAGCCAGCTGTTACACTATTTTATTCAAATCACTTCATTGACCGAAAGAAAAACCTGTTATAAAAGCAACTGCTCAACCTGTAAAACCTGCTGGTGAATGGGTTGACTCATTTTGAGCTGTAAGAACCTAGATGATGGGCTTTCTTAATAAACTCTTTATTTCCCCTTTCCTTTTGAATTATTGTAGAAGCGGTGGAATGGCAGTTTGGATTTTTTTTCAGTGGTAATAATGGTGACTGTATATAGTGTATTTGGAGATAGAGAGGTAAGAGAAGGCAAGTGTATTTGAGATTAAACGAATCCTAAACATAATCTCCCCCTTTTAGTGCTCCTTTCTCTTTGAGTACTTAACTGTGTGACTGTAAAGGTTCCAGTTTTGTGGAATAGATTGGGACGGCTGATGGAAAATTTTTTTAATTTGCTTTTGAGCTGTAAAGATTTGAATTTTGGTATCGTTGGTTTCATGCATGCCATGTGGCTTCTGGTTGAAATTTTGATTTGTTTAGCGAGGACCATTTTCAAACTTGAATTGGTTCTGTCAAGATTGACAAGCTGCAAGAACATTAGATATTTTGAATCTGGGAGTTGCATGTGGTTGACTCAGTAACCTCGGTTGTAGTATCCTTTTTTTTTTTAAATTTTTTTTTGATGTGTTGTTTTGCATGCGTTGTGATTGAGATGTTCTTTAACTTCAGGGTGGAAGTGTTTTGAATTGTTTGCTGCTAGGCTAGGCTTATTGGCTTTTGACTTCATTAAGGCCCCTCCCTACATTTATGTAGATAGGCTTTTTTGTGTATCAAAGATGAGGAAGGGTTGTGTTTCTTGTCAAATCAGTTCAGCAATGGGTTTATGCCTAGGGTAATAGCTTGTAAAATCAATTTTAAGGTCAAATGTGTGGTTATTTACTCATACTGCCTTCTCTTTTCGGTTAGCACTTTCTGTAATGTTTGAATAGTTTCTGAATTAGCATTTTTAGGAACTGTTCTTTTGCTGTTTTTCTATGTTGAAAAATTTACTAGGATCTGTCATGTAATTTTTTTTTTTTTCAAAATGTTCTTAAAGTAGGGGGAACTAGAAGTAGATATCTTGAGTTGGAAGTCTTTGTGATTCCATTTTTACAGAAGACTGGATTAATTGTTTTAATGGATCATTTGTTGTAGTTAAAATCATTCTACTGGTTTATATGTTATTTCCTTTGCAAACCTGCACTTTGATTTTTTTTTTTCTTGGTGATATTTTAGGTGGTGGAGATTCTTGCCCATAATCTGGAAACTGAGTCAAGCCTGCATCGACGAGTGGATTTGTTTTTTCTTGTTGATTCTATTGCACAGTGTTCTCGAGGGTTAAAGGGTAACATGTTTATCACTTGATGCTGCTTCAATCTTGTTGAGAAAAAATAAAGGAAAGGAAGGAAGGATGCTTGTAGATGAAATTCAATGACTGAGTGGGATATGTGTATAGTATTTGATGTTAAATTTCCTCTGAACTTTCAGGTGATGTGGGTGGAGTGTATCCTTCTGCTATCCAAGCAGTTCTGCCACGTCTATTGTCAGCTGCTGCACCTCCTGGAAATACTGCACAAGAAAATCGTAGGCAGTGTCTTAAGGTAAGTTGATGAAGTTCCCCATTTGCTTTGGTTGAAACCATGTGCTCTGTTGTCACTTGTATGTTTTGTATGATACATGCTAACCTTCCCTCTAATTGTGTCTAGGTTCTAAGGTTGTGGTTGGAGAGAAGAATCCTATCAGAATCCATTATTCGTCATCATATCCGGGAACTGGACTCGTATGGTGTGTCTGCTTCTGCAGGTGCTTTCTCACGACGTTCTTTAAGAACAGAGAGGGCTTTGGATGACCCTGTCAGAGAAATGGAGGGTATGCTTGTTGACGAATATGGAAGGTTTGAATTTGCTGAGGAATTTTTATTCTTCTTTACTTTTTATTTTTATTTGTTCATGTACTTTTGGAAGTGAGTTTTCTAAAATCATGTTTGATCTTTCCAGTAACTCGAGTTTTCAGTTACCTGGTTTTTGCATGCCCCGGATGCTTAAATGTGAAGATGAAGGGAGTGATTCTGATGGGGGAAAATTTGAGGCAGTCACTCCTGAGCGTGATTCTGATGTGTGTGAAATGACTCCTGCACTTGAAAAGCATAGGCATATCTTGGAAGATGTTGATGGTGAGCTTGAAATGGAAGATGTGGCTCCCTGTTGTGATGTTGAAATGAATTCAGTTTTAGATGTTAATGGAGGAAATAAGGATGCCACACAGGTGTCTAATTGCGTGTCAAATAATCTGGTGGAGAAGAGCATTCCTGTGTCCTTTGTTCGTCCTTTGCCTCAGGATGTACCTCCATCATCCCCACCACTGCCATTATCCTCTCCACCACCCCCACCTCCTCCACCCCCTCCCCAACATCCTTCCCTTCCCGTGATGCCAGTTATCTCCCATCCATGTAGCACTGGAGTTATTTCAAAACTTCATAAAGATGCACAGGTTTGTTTTACCACTTTGCAAGGTATCTTACACTCTTACCGTCACTTACATTACTGACTAGTCATTTTGTTCTCCCTCCGCACTGGGGCCCATATTTGCAGATTGTGAAAGGTAAATCACTCCCCTCAATGTCTGAGCCTTTGGGTGCACCACGGGATAACCAACCTTTGCATGAGGTTGTGCACTATCGAGTTCCAGAATGTAGGGACATGCCAATGCAGCTCCCTGAGTCTACTACTTCTTTCAGCAGTTATCCACTGCCACCTGACAATTTTCATTATTTTGATGGTGCTACTGTGCTTTCTAAAGGTTACCCCTTACGTCCACCTCACCAAGTGCCCTCCAACCAGTTTTCTTTTGTTCAGGGGGATCAGCATATGAAGCCACGAAGGGAGGTTCCACCCCCATCATACTCCAATAAGCACCACTCTATGCAAAACATGGAGAGAGAGAACTTCCGCAATAATCATGATAGATTAAAGCCACCTTCATATGATTTTCGAGAGAGATGGAGAGTTCCAGCTCCGTACTCTGGTAAGATTGTGATGACTTATAATGCATGTGGTATTGGATTATAGTTTGCTTTAATTTTTTCCTATATTAGCATTGATTATCTTGTTGATTCTGTCCCTAGGTTCTCGGTATCAAGATAGAGGTGCACCTACCCCTTATGGCTGTCATCCATGTGAATCAGCTAGACTACCAGACCATGGGTGGAGATTTCCTCCACGGTCAATGAATCACCGGAACTCCATGCCTTTTAGGCAACCCTTTGAAGATGCAATTCCGATGGCAAGTAGAGGTGCTTTCCTCGCCTAACAAATGTTAGACAAATTTGCTTCTGTCAAAAATCTGTATTTTGATCAGTTTCTTATTTAATTCTAGTGAAGAAAATAGCAGAGCCTGGGGCTAGTCTCCTCGTTTCCAGTTTTCATTTGCATTGGGAATCAAAAAATGGCTGCAAACATGCTTGTTAGAGTTTAAAACAACGTTTTCATTTAGCTTTTCCGTGAACTGGATTTGTTGTAATTTTGAAAGTCTGAAATAATTATTGGTGAAAGTAGTATAATTTCACGATATTGATAGTCAAACTCAAAAAATCAAGCAATATCTGTGGCCATTTATGTCAAAATTGATTTGGTTCCAAAGATGAACAAATCTTAATTGCAGAACGCAAATGTCTTTTCTTAAGAATGAAAATTTGCAAATGAATACATGTTTGAAGAGAAGTAAACGAAGATGGGGCAAATTTAGATATTGTGAAATTATACTCGCCATATATTGTGTTTCAGGTCCAGGCTTTTGGCGACCAAGATGAACAGAAATTACCAACAAACTGAGGTGGCAAGCTTCTATCTATTTGTAAGTGCTTTAAAGATTATCCGGCGTTTCTTGTATTATACTTCTACTCCTTGAGTGTTAGAATCAACTCTTTGTCGTGGGTTCTGGCTTTGTTCAGGAGGGGTGATTTCCATTCCGTCTTTCTGTACATGCTAGAACATTTGGAGGTGGTTGAGCCGAGTCTGCACAGGATATCGTAGTAATCTGTTAGATTTGTACATATGTATTTTAGCCTCCTCTGCAAAATGAAGGGCAGGGAGTCTTTGTAGTAGAGTGAGAGCTGTAACTTATTCAGGTTTTCATGTATCAATTTTTTAATCCCAAATTTTATTATTTCATGAAAGCCCTTATAGAACTTAGATTAATAGCGCTTACATATAAATTTTCTTGGGCTCTTTCTCGAAATTGTTTTTCTTGATATGTTAAATAGCTTATTTCCTCCGAGCAACTATGTTGTGTTATGTTTCCTTTTTGGGTGGGGTTACAACTTTGGAGTGCCCAAATGCGTTGTTCGTTGGAGCGTTTACTAAGAATATGTTCATGATAGAAGCTTGTCTTTGGTCCAAGAACACCCGACTTTGCCTTACGGGCCGGAAAAAGATTGCCCATAAGATTTACCACGTTCCTGTCGTACGTTTGGCCTAGAGAAATTTAGTCCTTCGCTTGCTTCATTTCGGTACTGGACGTGTTTGCTTGCTTCAGTTGCTTATTGATTTAATCTTTCAAGTTTAATATGATCTTCATCTACTTAGTCTATTGGATTTGCTTTAATTATCAGTTTGGTTTTCATTGTTTGAGGAGGCAACATCGTTCACATGGATAATGGAATATTCAGTTGGTAATATTGTGTATTAATCAAAAGAAGTGGCTAATTTTAAAAGATAAAAGAACAAGATGTACAAGAAAATAAGGAAAAGAAAGGATGAAAAAAAAAAGAAGGGAAAAAATAAAAATAAAGATGATTTGTTCTTATTTAATTTTGGTTAAGCTTGACTGGTTAATTTGAATAAACATGAAAAATTTTAATTGCAAAATGGGAATTACATTTAAAGTTTAAAAAATTTTCTTTATTTTATCGCACTGCTATCAGACCGGCAATGTTATATAGTAGTGAATGTTGGGCTCTAATGAGACAGCAAGAGCGTAAAGTTGGAGTAGCAGAGATGAGAATGTTACAATGGATGTGTGGACATACACGTAAAGATTAAATTCGAAATGAGCACGTATGCGAAAAAGTGAGGGTGGCACCTATTGAGGAAAAAATGGTAAAAAAATCGGTTGAGATGGTTTGGGCATGTACAAAGAAGACCAAGGGAGGCACCAGTGAGAAGAGTGGAACATATAACTTTGAGTCCGATAAAGAGAGGTAGAGGAAGACCTAAAAGAACACTCTTGGAAGTTGTTGAACGCGATCTCTTAATTAATAATATTCCTAAAAGCTTGATAAATGATAGAGCACAATGACGTCTTGCAATCCATGTAGCCGACCCCACCTAGTGGGATAAAGGCTTGTTGTTGTTGTTGTTATTGTTTTCTTAGACTCTTCACATTTTCTACTCCTAAATGAAGTTTTAAAGTTTAAATAATTATTTTTCTTAAATATTTTTTAAAAAAATATTAAGAAAAAGTAAACATGAGGTGATTTTATATGTTTTTTATTTATACTTTTTCAATTGGTCTCACTTTAATAAGATTAGAAAAATGTGGAGTGTAGTGTTATCTTACTTGAAAAATTTTAATTTTTAAGATCAAAACAAAAATTAGCTTTAAAATAAAATACTATTTAATAACTTAAATATTCAGGCCAACTCAAAAGCTTGGGCATTATGGTCAGGCTTGGTGATATTAGTATTTTTATATGTTCAAATATTTTAACTTTGATTTATATAAGCTTGATGCTTGCTTGAATTATCAACTCTAATTTTAATGGCCAAATTGTTTTTAAAATTTAAGTGATAATTTAAGAAAATATAAAGGATTAAATAGATATAAAAATTATATCTTGAGTAAAATTTTTGAATGAAAAATTTGTAAATATTGATTCAAGTAGCATTTAAAAATATTAATTATAAATAAAATATTTAAACTTTAAATGTAATTCTCATTTTGCAATTAAGGTTTCTATCTATAACTATTTGAATCAATTTTTGTAACTCATTTTTTTAAAAAATTGAGAACCTAACTTTCATTAATATCTTCTTTTAGAACTTTAAAGTCATCTTCCCAGCAAAATAAGTTTGTATTTTTTTTTTTTTGTGGCTCACAATGAAAATGTTACCTTATTTCCTACTTTTTTTTGAAATATGGAATAATGAAAAGGCAAGACTTATATATTTATTTTATATTTTTATCCAATCAAATTAAAATAAGTAATTTTTAATGTGTTAATAATTTTAATAATAAGAGTTTGTTATGAAATAAATAATATATAAATAATAAATATACCTTAATTTAGTTGAAAATAAGTAAGTTAAATATATAAGGTTAAGTATATACATATATTAAGTATTTTTATGTGAATATATTTTTTATTTGTTGAAAAAAAAGAACTATTTTTATTTAATACATAATCACTTTGTTTCGTGCATGTTATGGTTTTATTAGAAAATTTGATACGCTTTAGAAAATTTCATAACTTTTGTGTGTGTGTTTGGGTGGGGGGCCGGGGAGGAGGTTGCTGTACCAAATACGAATCTCTTGTTGGGACACGACAAAGTGATTTTATGTGCAATCAAAGGTTTAATTTTTAACCCAAAGAGGAAAAAAAGATTTAGATTATCTTAAATCCTCCAAAGTGATTTTAGGGTGTTGGTTGGTTTTAAACCTATAATTTACAAGTCAATTTACTCATTTACCTAACTGTTAATTGGATATCATTTATTAATTTTTTTTAAAACTTTGGATAAAAATATTAAAGAGAAATTAATTTTTTAATCCTTCAACTTTTAACTCATCTGTAACTCAATTTCTCAATTATGACTCGCTGTGACTCAATTCCTCAACTATAAATTGCTGTAACTTAGTTTCTCAACTTTTAATCTATCTATAACTCAGTCTTTATTTTTTATTTTTTTTAAATTTTTTTATTAAATAAGAGGGAAAAAAAAATACTCATATATTATTTTGAAATATCCTCTTCTTATTCATTAATGTGAGATATAAGCTAACATGAAAAAAAAAAATTAACAAAGGTTAAGGGGCTAATTTGTAAGTGATTCAAAAGTTGAGGGATTGAGTCATAAGCGAGTTATAATTACAGGACTGAGTCATAGCGAGTCATAATTGAGGGATTGAGTTATAAGTGACTTAAAAGTTGGAGGATTAAAAAATTAATTTTTTTAAATATTAATTTTCACTGAATGTTTTATTTGTCTTGTCATGTCAATTAAGTAGCATTCATATCTTGTCCGTCTGACTCTTGGGGGTTGTAC
This sequence comes from Prosopis cineraria, assembly GCF_029017545.1. Taxonomy (NCBI): domain Eukaryota; kingdom Viridiplantae; phylum Streptophyta; class Magnoliopsida; order Fabales; family Fabaceae; genus Prosopis; species Prosopis cineraria. Next base: position 43,380,222 of record NW_026555332.1, read on the forward strand.
CATGTTTTATGAATCAATTATCTTATCATGAAATTGGATTAATTAAGTTTATTTTCAAGTTATTTAATATGTTTATATTTCATTGCTTATATATTTATTATTATATATGTACATATAATATTATTTTTATTTATTTATCATTTAATCAATTCAATTATTTTGGTTGAATCCTGAAAATTGTGACTTGCTAGTTTTTTTTTTAATTCGATAACTAATTTGATTATTAAAATATTAATTATAACCTTAAAAATGATAAATTATTTTTCAATCACTAGATGTCATCTTAAAGCAACTTTATTATTGGTCAAACATCATAATTTGCAGAAATTAATTTATATGTGGTCCCAAAAATTCTATATAGAGAAGTTCTGTTATGGGCCAAGCAATATGGAAACCAAAAAAATAACCATAAATGTCAAATAATGTCTGTGTTAATCAGTTATAAGTTTTGAATAATGTAACTTATTTTTCAAATTTTACATCAATGCTTTTTCTCTTCCATGTCTGAGATGTTCTTTGGCGGGTTACTGATCATTGTTATGATTATAAACTATATTTGGATCGTGTACACATCAACTGTGCTCAAAAGGATTTTATATCTCCTAGATCTGTAAGAAAGCAGCCTGCCAATACGTTATTATCCAAGACATTCAGTTCTTATGGTTAGAATTTAAGCGTCATATATTCAATGTGGCTTCTGATGAGATTTTTTTTTTTTTTATGTCTGCAATTTTTTTCTTTGGTTTTTTAGTTCTACTTTAAAATTATGACATCAGATTGTACTTATTACCTTTAATATATATTTGGCCTTTTATAAAAAAAAATTATCTAAGTTTAAAAATAGAAAGAGAATATATTTGGATTAAACCAAAAATTTTGTTACTTTCACATATATCTGACCCTCTTACTCAGCATCTGTTAATCCCTCGTCCATGTGATGCGGCTCCACAGGCCAGGACCAACAATGATTGGGTTGAAACGTATGCTCAAATCTGAAAATGGGTCTATTTCTTGGCCGAGGAGAATGATAGTTAAGTTTGAAAGAGGATAATTAATTATAGTTAAGTTTTGGATTAACGGTCATTCTTATTTCTAAACTATACATGAAAGATTATAAATTATTTTAAACTCATTATGAGTCAATTTCATCTTTTAACTTTAAAGATTTTCTCCGCCATTACCCTAGCATTTTTTTACTGTTAATGGGTCCTACATTATATTTTTTTTAATATTTTTGTTATAAAATATTTGAGTTTAGAAGCAAAAATGACCCTTCAAATAGAAGTTAAAGAGTAAAAATGATCCTTAATCTGATAAAAAATATTTAAAAACTAGCAAGATTTACTGATAATTAATGGACGTTAAATGTTTTTAATGTTAATGTGATAACAAATGCAATCTTTAAAGTTTAGGGATAGAATTGATCTATAGTTGAGTTTAGAGGCATTTGTAACCTTTCGTGTATAGTTTAGGAATAAAAATAACCCTTAACCTTTAGGTTTTTGAAAGTTCAAACTGTAAATAAAATATTTAAAATTTAAATGTAACTTTTAATTTATAATTAGGTTTTTTATTTGCAATTATCTGAATTAATATTAGCAACTAATTTTTCAAAAATTTTTGCTAAGACCCAAGTGTCATTAATTATCTCTTTCGGGACTTAATGGGTATAATATAATAGTTCCCAAAAAGAAAAACATGACAATGAAGAAAGGAGGTGGCGGTTCAAAACTTGCAAATAGAAAGAGGTCAAAGATTCAATAGTAAGAGATTCTTGCAAGGTATAGATTATTCAAATTACAAAACTTAAGATACCTATAGGTAAAAAAAAAAAAAATACTACATACATGAATGATATTATCTCTATACATACATACATACATACTCATCAAGCCAGATATTTATAGGTGTTAGAATCATTTTCATCCCTTTCAAGATAGTCTTAAAGGATGAGATCTTCAATCCTCTTCTTGATTAATTTCAGCTCCGGCTTAAACATGTGACTCAAATACTCAACACATTCCACAACCAATTGTCAATGCCCCAATATCTTCGTGCTCTTCATAATCCTTACAATAGCAGCATCAATCAAAATATTTCCCGATATTTGTTAACATCTTCCACCACCTTCTTCCTCTAGTTAATTGGCGGAATAGGGATCTTGATCATTCTCATTCGATATGTAAATCTCGAGTTGAACTCAAAACTAACGTTTTGAGAGATGGTTTTTGTGTTTGGCTCTTTAGAAAGTATCTTGTTCTTTGCACAGGACAAGGAATGTAGTACACGAACCAGAACTTCGCAGCCTATGCTGAGTCATGATCTCTGAGTAACTCAATCTATTTGCGTTGTTGAATAGCAAAAGAGCAACAGTTTGATAAATTGTGACTATAAAGTTCAATGGTTTTATGTTGAAAGATTCCGTTGATGTTGCAAGTTCCCATGGAGAAAATCCATGAGAGTTTCCTGTGCTTTGTTTTTGTTTCATAAAACCCTTTGACAACTTCCATACACTTGACCATCTCTGGAGGAAGATTTAGCCCAAAAAACTTGTAACTAGGCCAAAAATCAGTGGTAAGAACGGTCACTGACAAGTCAATCTCATAGCTAGTTTGATTATCCCTAGCTATGGCCAAGTCTCTGATCATCCCCTCTATCTTTGAAGGGTAATGCGTCCCACACTGCTGCTTAATCTTTGATAGAATATTCTACTCATGATACTTATTGGCGCTCTGGTCGTAAAGTAGCCTCCAAGCGAGGTTTTTCAGGTAAAACTTGGCAAACAGATCCTTATCAGTGTTATATACAAGAAGGTTGACAACCTTCCCTAGGGTTCTATCTATTTCCTCATCACTAAGCTTCTAACTTCCGCCACCTTTTTAAGAACATTGTCACAGACGTAGTAAGAAGTTCTGCATTTGGAATGTTAACAACACTCTTATTACACAGTACTTCGAAGGCTTCTTTCATGGCGATGTGGAAGATAGTGTTATTCATGGAGCACCCCTTAACATAGGACATATGCTTCTCATGAAGCTTAATGAATATTTTCTCACAATGGCTTGTTCTTGAACCCCATATGAGCCATTATTACTTCTTACGTTATTCTGACTGCTAGAAGCAGCTTCTCCTTCAACTTGCTGCACTGATGTTTTACCCTCACTTATAACATGCTGCTTGAATACACAAGCAACGGGTTCCTAACTTGTACTTATTTCATGGCACAGTCTAACATTCTAGACAGATCTTCAACCTCATCGTCTCTGAGCAACGCACAACAACTACGAGTTTTCTCTTCAATCAACTGAGTTGTGTTCGTGACAAGCAACTTTTTTTGAACTGTCTATTAATTTCTTCTCTGTAATAGAGTGAAAATAATCAAATTTTCCTACTACTCTATCTCTCCCCCTCTTCAATGATTCCTTAGCCTTGATCATATACGTTGGGCCCGAGTTGCCAGCAATCCAGTTCGCAACCTTGATTCTGTTGTAAGAAGCAGTATCTTCAAGCATCTGAAGTTCAAAACCCTGCCTGTAATGTCAAAATCACTCGTACCAATGGCAAAGTAGATATCAAGAACCTCCTCAATAAAGATCCATCAATTAGCTCTCCCCCGCATTCTTGATTGATCAGAGAGATCACAACATCTGTGGCTTGAGCTTTCGCCTCCACGAAGATGAAATCACCAAATCTAGCAAGTCCAACAGTATAGAGCAAAGGAAAAGAGTGTCGAGCTGTATGGTAACAATCAAGATAATGGAAAGAGTGTGAAAGTAATTTGATATATTTTTTGTGATTGTTGTTGGATAAGGCTGACAAGATGAGGGTGAATTGGTGTTTTTAAAATTTTCACAAAAATTTTTCTCATCTAAAAAATAAAGATGAACTTAAAACAAATAGCTGTAGTCTGTAGAAAGCCTTTATGAAATATGAGTTTAAAAAATGAGAAAGCTTGACAGAAAGAATTTACCTAGCTCAATCCAACCACATGGCCTACTTTTAAGTTCTAAGATCACATTTAAAATTTTTTATTACAACCACAAGCTTCATTGAGTGCTCGTCATCACCATACAAACTATAAGACTACACCAATTTTGATTTAAAAAAAAAAAACAACTTACAACAGTTACAACCAAGCACTTAAGAAAATATCTTCCTAAGATTACAAATAAGCAAGAAAAAGGTTTTCAGAACAATAATTCTCTAAAAAAGTAAATATAAATATAATGAAAGGTTATAAACTAGTTAAGAGTTTTTTCACAGAATATTGAATGTAGGTAAGAATTGAATACAAAACATGCTTGAATAATTGCTATCCACTCACTTAAATGAGATTATATTTATAGCTTGGCATCAAAAGATGATGTTAGGAATATTCTGGGTAATGGTTATAGCTATTGAAGACGTGCATAAATGGAGTATATCAAAAAAAGAACTTTTTCTACGAACAACACTTTAAATGCTTGTTAGAGCTTGATTTACGTATGGATTAGCAAGGATACAGGCATGTATGGGCTTGACTTACTAAGGCTTAGTTTATTTCTTGCAACTTCAACGTGAAGGCTATAAGGTTCAAGTACATATAAGAGATTAGAAGCTCCTTGCTTTCATTGTGAGTTCAAACACATGTGGGTATAGACTCATTTAAATGTAAATTGAAAATGTACAATCTGCAAAATAAAATAGGCTTGAATTGATTTGTTTAGTTTCAAGGTTTTCCAAGTCAAACTTAAAAGAAACTAAGTATAAAAACTCATTCAAGCATGAATTACTAAAATGACACTTGTGAATTACATTAAGGTACACTTTAGGCTAACATACAAGAACAATTCAAGCATGCACAACATCTAACTCAAGCAAGAATTAGATCATAAAAGCATGTCCATGAGTAATGGCTAATTCAAACGTGTGCTCAAACTTGAGACATGGAAGTTTCAACCAGACTACATTAAAGGCTAAAACATGAGTGTGTCTAGTTCAAGACACACATGAATTGATTTACAGTGTTTGACAAAGCTTCTAGAGGATAATTCAAGCAAGTATCTTTGAGTCCTAACTCAAGCTTGAATTGAATTCACTAAATCTTATAATGCATGAGAAATGGTTGAATCATATGTGTGCTCTATCCAGAGCAAGTGTGGATTAGATTTTAAAGCACAAATACATTCTAAGTGTTTGATATTGAAGTTCTAAGGCTTCTGAGACTATGTCATGTTCTAATGTAATGCATTGTTAACATTTAAAATGTGATTTTACTTTCAATAGTTTTCACAATATCTAAGAGAAGAAATAAAAGAATTAAATGTAATAAGTCTAAACATTCTCTTGTTCTTTATGCTTTTAGAGGTTTTGTCATTTAGTAATTATAATATTGATATACACAAGTAATAAATCCCTTTCTCTTAATTTTGTAATCATCAATTCATGTGGTTTAACAGTTGTCCCATGTTGTGACGGGCTCTCTAAGTAAAAATTTATGGCGCTTGTTTCTTAAGGATGGAAACATGGTAGATCTGGTGTAGTTTTTGATAGTGACTATGTATTCATCATAAAGCTATTTAGAGTATTAACATAGAGGCTTTTGATTACACATGTCATAAATTATAGTATACAGCAATATGTGTTTTTCTGGACTGAGAGGCTCTACTGGTTTGCCTTCAATAATGTCCTCTAGCCACTTGATTCATTCCTACAAATATTTTCATCATTCTTCGAGCTCAATGGGGTTCCAGTCGATTCCTAGAAATATAAAATTTGGTTCTCACGTTTTCTAGTTCAAGAGATATGAGTATATATGTTTTTTTTTCATTTACTAACAACTAATAATATGTTTTTTTTTTCATTTACTAACAACTAATAATAATACCAAGACATGTCATTTTTATGACGATAAATAAGCCCCCCACACACATATCAATCATTGTTAATGATTTAATAATTCTAACAAAACCTTCAATGGAAGACACCAAATTGCAATATCAATTAGGGAAGAATTTATGTACTTAACCTTATTTATTTAAGAGGTTTTTGCACACATAGCTCATATTAAGACTTTTTAAAAAATAACTTATTCTTTTTTAAATCTCAAGAATGGCCTTTTTAATATTTAGTTGATTTGCTTTTTGCAATCATAACGGAAGAAATAAGTAGACCAAACTTGAAGACGAAAGAAAGCACATCATTGTGAGACAGCCACAATCACAATAAGAAGAGACAAATGTGAGGCGAGAGAAGTTGACGATACTTAATAGAATAAAGCACGTAGTCGGGGAAACAAAGCTACAATTTTTTTTCACAAACTGTATTTGATCTGTTTAAGCAAACGATTATGTGTTTTTCATATTACTGATATGCGATATATATATATATATATATATGTATGTATGTATATATATATGTATGTATGTATGTATATCAATGATAAACAAGTTTATGTTTGATTGTATGGTTATGTTGATTTGCAAGAGTATATCAATGATACACTATTGTATATCACTAATATATTATCATAAACTAGAATCACAAAAATAACATAATCATTTGCTCAAAACAGATCAAGTTAAGTTTGTAAAAAATTCTAGACACATTAGCTCATCACAAAAAATTAAATGCCTAAAATAAGAAAATAAAAAATCATGAATAATGAGAGAACAATATGTATTTTTTGGTTAGTAATTGAAACAAATTTCATGATCAATGACAAAAATAATAGATTACGAACAAATAATTTACGAATTCAGTAAAAATATTACCTAGATAAATGAAGATGATACAAAATTTGATGATATATAATACTCTTCAACTTTTAAAAAATAGAATACAAGACAACTTCAATTTAAATCTTGAACTATGCAATATAAAATGAGAAATTTGATGATAGGGTTCAGTCTTCAATGTCAAATCTCAATTTTGTAATATACCTAAGAAAAAAAAATTATATATATATAGAGAGAGAGAGAGGAGAAAAGCATTGGCATATGAGACTTCTCCCCTCTACAATGAAAGAATGATTGTCAACGCACAATTCAATCAGTTAAAGATTAGTTATAGGACATATATTGTGTTTTAATAATATATTTATTATGAGAATTAAAAAACAAAAATCAAATCAAATTAATTTTATAAATAGGTCATATTTTAAAATATTCAAAACTCTCATCTATAATTTATCAAAACTGTATTTTTTGAGACTATTGAACTAATTTACTCTATATTTAAGGTACTTTTTTTAATTAAATAAGACATGTGAATCTTTTATAAATTATTTACTTTGCAACAAATTCTTATTATTAATATTATTAACACTTTAAAATTCACTTATCTTGATTTGATTAGATAAAAATATATTAAATATATAAGGCTCAGTTCACAAGTTTTGCACTCTCAATTATATTATACTATTAAGACAATCCTAAATATTAGGGGCCAAAACAATATATGTTTTGGTCACTATAGTTTAAATAAATCTAACAAAACCTAGAAGTACAAGAAGTCTGTTTCAAATACTACAGAAAATATTAATTTAAAATTCTTCAAAATTTTTAGTTATAAAGATAAAAATTGGGATATAAAACTTTTAATCTCTCAAATTTATCTCAATTATCAATTTAGTCCTTTAAATTTAATTTTTATTAATTTAGATCTCTTATGTTTTTCTTAAATCACCATGTTAGTTCTTTAAGTGTTAAAAACAAATTCACTCTCAAATTAATCTAATATGTAAAGTATTTTTGATAACTTGACATGCATATATAGTTAAATGAGAATAAATTAACCTTCAAATTAGTTTAATTTTAATTGATGTAGTTTCTTACACTGCATTTTGTTCTTTTTTTTCTTTTGTAAAATTTGAGTCTGTTTTTTTTCTCTACCTAAATAATTTTACTTTTTTTTTCATTAATCTACATGGATGCTATCAATATTTAATTATTTATATCAACCAATTTTAATAGTATTACTTCTTATTTAATAACGATGCCTAAATTGATAATTAGAGCAAACTTAGGAGACCAAATTGATAAAAATTAAACTTGAAATATCAAATTAATAACTGAGATAAATTTAAGAGATTAAAAGTTTTACTATCTCATAAAACTTTTAAAAAATGCATACTTTTTTTTTTAGGTAACCGATGTAACTTTTTCTTAACATCAAATGTAGTCTTCTAAATTTTATTATTTTCCAAAACATTTTGAGTTTCCACAAAATATATACAAGAAACCAACGTCCTAGCAACAAGGTTAGTATAAGAACTGGGTAAAAAAGCATCAAGGTTAATAGAAGAGACCATCATGTATGTGACAAACCACACCAAAAGACATCCAAAATTGATATAGATTTAAAATTTTAACTTATAAGTTTTCATGTAAAAAATTTAACAGTGTAACTAATATAAGATTATTTTTATGTTAAACGAATAATTTATTGAAAATATAAAAAATATATTATATATGGATCACTTTTATCATTGATACCCACAAAAACAATCAAAACAAACATCAGACAATCTTGATGCATGGAATTGAACCGAATGGGCGATTAGTTTTCCTGTGTGGTCATGTTCCATCATCTTGTTAAATGGCAATCCTGATGCATTGGACATATTTGTAACATTTGGTTCGGCTTTGTAATGAAAAGGGGATTACATCATGTAATCCTAATTCCCTCAAACTCCAGCATCTAGATTACATAGCTAGACCATATGAATGGGAATTACAGGATAAGGAAAAGAAATTATTACCCTTGAAAAAATGCACGATCGACTTTCCCCACTCTCAGACCCCTGCCAACGCTCTTTTGCCTTCTAGAATGATGTTTGATGCAAAGGAGGAGGAGGAAGAAGACGACCTCAGATCTTGAATCACTTCACCGCATCGTCCACCTTAGATCTCGAATCGCAACACTCCATTGTCCACATCATAGATCATTGCATCACCTTCCAAACATCATATGCAACAGATTTGAACACCATCACCACCGTGGAATGATTGAGGGTTGCTGCAAATTGAAGATAAAGTGGCCCAAGAAGACAAGCCAAGCACGAATCACAGCAACAGAAGACTTTGAGAGGAGTGGGTTTCAGTTTGCTGATTGTTGCCAATTAACCAAGCATGATTCACACAAGAACATCCCTCTTCTAGTCTTTTTCTCTAGGCTTTTGCTAATTAATGGTTGTTTAATATTCTATTTTGGATTTTGATTTCATTTTTGCTGGGATATCAAGATGGGGATGAAGAAAGTTATTGGGTTGAAGATGGCGGTTGTGAGGCAGACGAAGGGGAGACGAGGAAATGAGTGAGTTTTTAAAGGGCCTTTTTGTCTATTTATATTTTTATTTGTATTTAATTAAGTCTAAAAAATAGTTTCAATCCCATTATTCCCAAATACTAACCAAACAAACCCATGTCATCTTAATTACATTACATTTTATTATATTTCATTATATTTTATTTCATTTAGTGAACCAAACGGGCACTAAAGGGAAAAAAGAATGCATTTGTAATAAACTTAAAATATCTAGCAAAGAATGAAGGGAAAATCACAATCAAGGACCCATAAAGACAATTAATTACGCTATATGATCAAATGATTCTGATATTATTATGTATGATCAAAGTACCTATTTTTATTGTAAAAAGACAAAAAAACCCTTCATGTGTATATCATATATTCTTTTAACAACACTCCATTCGAAAAAAAAACAAGTCTCATTTACATTTCAACAATAATCAAATCATTTATTAATAATTCTAAAAAATTAACTTGATAGTAAAGAGGAATAAGTGTTGTGATTTGGTGAATATGAAAAAAACAAGTGTCATTTCCATTCCAACAACAATCAATTAACAATGCTAAAAAATTATTTTCATGGTGGAAAGAAATAAGAGTTGTGATTCATTGAACAAGTCCTTATTCAAGAATAAACAAGTCTCATTTTTATTCTAACGATAATTAATTTCTTTATTAACAACAAAAAAACATTAATTTGGTAGAGGAGCTATTATAATTTGGTAAACAAGTTTTCATTTGAGAAAAAAGCAAGTTTCATTTATATTTTAACAAAAATCAATCCCCCCATCACAACAAAAATATATTAGGGATAGTTTTGTCTTTTCATAATATATTTTAATTACAGTTAGGTCTTTTGATCTTGCAGAGTAATATTAAAATCATTTGATATTACAGAGTAATTAATTGTCTCTGGGGGTTTTGGATTGTGATTTCCCAAGAATGAAACTATGTAGAATTGAGAAAAAGAAAAAAGAAGAAAAAGATGTATGACATAATCTTATATCTTTAGAATTTTATGTTGCCTGATTTACTTTTCACAAATTTTGTATCTTATATCTTAATCATCGTTAATGGATTATATATATAACCTGCAAATGAGGGATACAAAATCGCAATTTCAATTATACTATTAAAAAAACAATCCTAATTATAGAGGCCAAAACATAAGTTGTTCGGTTCACTGTAGTTTCAATAAATCTAACAATAGAAAATATTAATTTAAAATTTTTCATTTTTTATTTTAATACAAATTGAAAAGTTCATGATTAAATAATTGTTATGCAGGTAAATTTTTTAAAAACGAAAATTTATTTATTTATTTTGATGGGGGAGCAAACAATGTAACCTTTTCTTAAGGTCAAATCTAGTCTTCTAAATTTTATTATTTTTCAAAACAATTTGAATTTCGATAGAATACATACAAGAAACCAACTCCATTGAAACCAACATTAATAAAAGAGATCATCGGCGAAGTGACACATCACACCAAAACAGTGTGTAAATTGATATAGATTGGGTTGAAAGGCAAAATTATTCTGAAACTTTTTTTTTAAAGGTGCCTGGCACCTTGAACTTTTTTTTGGAACATTTTGATCTTGAAATTTTAAAAAGAGAGCATTTTTGTCTCATTATTAGAAATTACAAATGTTAACTGTTAACTAAAATTTGACCAATGGTTAAATAACATATTTGTCTTAAAACTTTTTTTAGGGGTGCTGGGTATCTTGAACTTTTATTTGGAACTTGTTTACCCTGTAAATTTTAAAAATAGAGTAATTTTGCCCTACCTTCTTCATCCTCCTCCTCCTCTTCTTTCTCCTGCTCCTTTTCTACTAGCAAGCTTCCACATTACCATGGATTGGAATCCAAATGTGAAGCTAGGAAAAATAAGTGTCTAAGATTTAGGAGCCTTATAAGAAGTCTCGTATCTAGCTCGACACTTTCACTTCCAGAAATGATCACTTAAGCCCGCGACATCGCTACGTTGTCCATCAAAGGCAAATCTACCATTCTTAACTTTTCCTATATTGCCTTTATTCTCCCTCAACAATTGCCACGTGCTCCTTGTGTAACATCCAAGCTGCTGCTTTTGCTACCATCACCATGGTCAATTTTGATGTTGTGAAGCCCTCAAAAGAGTTCGAGTTAAGGTCAGAGTCTACGGAATCATCATAGTTGAGTGAGATAATAAAATTGTCAAATATAGAAAAAGAGAGCTTCTACATAGCCGAGTTTATATGAATTGACTCAATGAATAGTTAATTATTTTCAGGTACAGGTATGGGTTTGAAGATTTGAAATTGCTTGCTATTCATGGAATTGTTCTTGTCATTATTATTGATGTTAATGGAGGTGTTCTTACTATCTAGGCAGTTTTTTTTTTTTTTTAAAATGCTGCATGGCTACATATGATAATTAAAGTTAAAGTAATGGTCAATACTGACGGTAGGGCAAAATTACTCTCTTTTTGAAACTTTTCGAGTAAACAAGCTTCAAACAAAAGTTCAAGATACCTAACGTCCCTAAAGAAAAAGTTTCAAGACAAATATATTATTTAACCTTTGGTTAAATTTCATTAATGGCCAACGTTCATAATTTTTAATGGTAGAGCAAAAGTGTTCTCTTTTTGAAAAGTTCAGGGCAAAAATACTCTAAAAAAAAGTTCAGAGTACTAAGCGCCCCTGAAAAAAGTTTCAGGGTAATTTTGCCCTTAGATTTAATATTTTTAAACTTATAATTTTTAAATAAAAATTTAGCAAAGTAACTATTATAATATTATCTTTATATTAAAAGAATAATTTATTAAAAATATAAAAATTCATATTAATTTTGTATCGTCCAGAACACACTGATTCTCACAGCACAAATGTTCAACATAAGGATGGAACATGACCACAAATAAACTAAAGAGAAAATAGAATACATAAGTGCCGGAGTCCGAATTGAAAATCCAAATAACAAATAAGAATAATGAAACTGTGCAGAATTAAGGGAAGGAAAAAAAAAAGTGATGATAAATAATTTAAGGAAAAATTGTGTATAGGTCCTAATAGAAAATGGAAGAGGAGAAAGCACACCTGAATTCGTTGTTTCACCGGGGGAGACACTTGGAGTGCAAGAATGGAGTCACGGGCTTGGACTCGACTTGGAAACACAGCAAGAGTATAGAGGGAAGAGGGAAGAGAGAAAAGAGAATTTTCCTGTGAATGCAGAGCGTGCGCTTTTCTCTCCAGCCTCTCCTTTAAATCACCAACATAGTGGTTATGTGGAAAACGTGGGTTTTCACTCAAAATTTTAAAAATGAACAATAGGAATATTACATTTATGGTCCCAATTTTATTATGCACAAAAAGCCATACTTTTGATAGAGTCCCAATTCTTATTTTAGGCTTTGATCTACTAAAGGTGAATAACTCAACAGGTCCTATTAAGCAAATTTATTTATAAATGACTCGTGAAATTCAAAAATCATAACTAAGTTGAGACTTGAGTATAATTTAAAATTGAAGTACAAAGTCAATAATGCCTATATTAAAAATACATTACGTCAATCAAATAATTTATAACTACTTGATCATTAATTTATAACTATCACTTCAATTTTTTATAAATATAACTTCAAATATCACTTCAACATATTTTTTATCTGTTGGCAAAAAAAAAACATATTTTTTATTCAATACATAATCACTTTGTTTCGTGCATATTATGGTTTTATTAGAAAATTATTTGATACTCTTTAGAAAATTTCATAACTTTCTTTGTTTTTTTTTTTTCCGGAAGGGGTTGCTGTTCAAATATGTTGTTGGGACCAGATAAATATTATTTTATATGCAATCAAAGGTTTAAATTTTCACCCAAAAGAGGAGGAAAAGAATTAGATTATCTTAAATCTTTCAAAGTGATTTTCCCCCTTTCCTAAAGAGATCCAACTTATCAAGGACATTCTTAGGAGGAGTTATTACTCTTTTTAGTTTTTTTTTTAAGGCAGATATATTAGCAATAAAAAGAAAAATTTACAATGTCATATGTAAAACAAAGACAAAAAGAAAAATGAGCGAGAAAAGATAAGCCATGTAGACCACATTTCTAAACGGTATAACTATTGAAATTGTCCAAAAGCTTGGCAACATCCTGATTCATGGGGCATTAACCGCTAGAGCAAAAGCAAACATCTTCATTATATCTTATTTTTAAATTTCCAAAACTCTCAACCCTTCCAAAGTAATTCAAAGTGAAATGCTTGATTAGGATGATGCCAATACAAAAAGCAAATAGAGGTGTGGAGTAATAGCATAAGATTTGTTGAAAAGCAATCTAATCCAACTATTATTGCTGAAAGATAAAGAAACAGCATGGAAAGGGATTGGCGGGGAGAAAGAAGGGAGAATGACAGAGAGGTTCTAAAAGAATTAATTAATTTAAGTTAGGTCTCAAGTGCTAAAGCAACATTGTAATTCATGAGATATTGACAGCTAAAGCAAAAGCAAACACCCTCATTATATTTTATTTTCAAATTTCCAAAACTCTCAACCCTTCCAAAGTAATTCAAAGTGAAATCCCTGATCTAGATTAGGAAGTTGTCAATACAAAAGACAAATATAGGTGTGGAGTAATAGCATAAGATTTGTTGAAAAGCAATCTAATCCAACTATTATTGTTGAAAGATAAAGAAATAGCATGGAAAGGGGTTGGGGGGAGAAAGAAGGGAGAATGACAAAAAGGATCTAAAAGGATTAATTAATTTAAGTTAGATTTCAATTGTCAAAGCAACATCGTGATTCATCAGGTATTGACAGCCAGAGCAAAAGCAAACATCCTCGTTATATCTTATTTTCAAATTTCCAAAACTCTCAACCCTTCTAAAGTAATTCAAAGTGAAATTTTTGATCTAGATTAGGAAGTTGCCAATACAAAAAGCAAATACAGGTGTGGAGTAATAGCATAAGATTTGTTGAAAAGCAATCTAATCCAATTATTATTGTTGAAAGATAAAGAAACAACATGGAAAGGGGTTGGGGGGAGAAAGAAGTGAGAATAACAGAAAAATTCTAAAATGATCAATTAATTTAAATTAGATTTCAAGTGCTAAATTTTAAAATTTTGTAACTCAATCTCTCGATCTTGCAACTCTATTGTAATGAATTTATAACTTGTATTTTAAATTTTAACAAAAAAAAATAATTTTTTTTATTTTTTAACCATGTTAAAATTTGGAAAATAAATTAGAAATTCATCACAATGCAGTTGCAAAATTAAGAGATTGAGTTATAAATTTATGAAGTTTGGCACTTAACATCTAACTTAAATTAATTATCCTTTTGAGACCTCTTTATCATTCTCCTAGTAAAAAAAAAAAAAAAAAGGGGCATTTACGTAGTGAGAGGTGAGGGAGTAGCTATATACACATATTTCAAAAATCAAATGCTAAAAGCCTTATTTTATCTGTGTATATATAGACATAGATACAACATGCAAATGAAATTGTCATTTTGGCAGAAAAGCCACTTGCCTGTGAGTCGAGTAACCTATTTCATTCACATTCTAGCCTATTCCTTCCTAGTTCCTATGTTCTAAAATATGGCATGAGTTCCTATATTTACTTACGTTACCTTCCTGGGACAGTTCTTGTTTCACCTTTCTAACTTTTTACTCTGATTGTTCAAGCCTTCAATGGTTGTGTGCCGTCTGGATTCATCCGCGTTTACAAAACAGCAGAATTAACTGGTTCTAATTGCAAAGAGCACTGGCTCGCATTTTATTTTTGCTAAAGATTCTGCTTCTGCTGCATTTTGATGATGCTCTGATGTATCTTGTTGTGGTCGATCAACTAATGACTTCAAAGATTAAAAGCAAGACTATTGACTTAACACAAGAAGGAATCTCATCACTGTCTACATACATACTCACCATTTTGAAGGACTCTAACATGATAATATTCTTCATTATCCAAGTTGAAGATTATTAGAGTGGCTTCCACGTCACTAAGGTGAAGGTGAATTGACCCTTTGACATTCTAATTCTTTTAGTTTGCGCTTCTGAATCTCATCTTATTAAGAGGTTTGTTGGTTATTACTAATTTTCCAACCGAAATAGTCTGTCTCAACATCAACTCTACCATGCTGAACAACTTTTCATTCTCCATTACAGTTGAACAGCATGGTTGTGCATGGAACTGATAATGGCGGCAACAAGAGTTTGTGGCATGAAACCACTCTCACGAAAAAGACAGAAAATTCTAACAACCAGTGTGTTTCTGTAAGTTGGTGAGTAAATGAACTAGTTTAACTAGAGATCTTGATCGAGTTCAAATTTTGAATATTTCTAAAGTGGGTAGAGTGGCAAATTCCTCATAGCAAAGCAACTTAAATTATACAGTATTTTTCAATCTCGGTCAAAGCAGTGTCATCTAATGATTAACATATTAAATTTATATCAAAACCACGTTATTTATAAGCCACAAAAAGTACTGGCTATTTAACAAATTCCGTGTAATAAAAAACAACCACATTTAGTTATTTCAGTGGTTGATAAACAACATTTTAACTACCAACACGTACAATTTCGTGATATTAATTAATCAAAAATAAGATTGAGTCCTCTGTGCAAAATCCATGTCCGTTTTAATACTAGGAAAATTATAAAAATATTAAACTGAAAGTTTTGAACCGATTTATCAACATCGCAAAAACTAATAAAAATATGTATAAATCGGGAAAGATATTACATTGAAGTGAAGGTTAGAATATTTTACAATTCCAGTTTGAAAGTTACTTTAAAAAAAAAATCATGGAACCCCGCCATCCATGCCCAGCCAGCCCCACCATCCCATTCAAGACATAGCTTTGCACGTGGGTCGGGCCCATTTAGTGGAGGCCCACAGGTCAAGACCCGATTCATACATGGATTGGTCATAACCACAAACTCAGGGAGGGTGGCCCAATGATATCCACTATATCTACAAAGTGGGCCACCCTTCACCTTGAAGATCTTCACCAGTAGGAAGTTTCTTTCTATTACAAGCACTAGGAAGGAAGTTGGAAGCAGATGAACTAAAATGAATGTGAAAACGAAACTCGGGGCGGCGGGGCCGACGTGTCCGCCGGAAAACGACAAGGTTTTTGTTACACTTTACAGAGACATAGTACACGTGACCGTAGAGCCTCTTGGGGAAGCAGCAATGGACCTTCGAGCTTTCATTCTATGGAGTTTACATGATTTCTGGCCTCGTGTGAAAAGCCGTCTTCTCTTTAGCCTCCACAAGATTCTCTCTTCAGTCCCGAGAGCTCGCATAGATTTTTTCCTTCTTTACTGGTTAGGTCGTGATTAGTGCATTATTCATGGGCGGCATAATAAAATGATGAGTCTTAACTCATCCCAGAATAGCCATGAAAACTTTTTGAGAGTTGTTGGCGGATGATAATCATACCATGTGTATGGATAGTTGATTGGTGGCCAGTTTAATAATCACGTCTTGAAAGTTCATTGGAGATGTGTGTGGATTGTGGAAGATCTTTTAGCTATTTGTGGTACACGAGCGTGATGAATCTGAGTATTTGATGTTTGTCTTGTCAACCAAAGTCTGAAACCCACTTCTCAGTTACAATAATTTGAGTCAGATTGAGCCATCAACTGTAGTTAGAAGCTCCACCAAAGATTTTGGCCTTCTTTTCTTCTTCTTCGTCGAAGCCTCTGGATTCCTGCTGCCCATTACTTTGTGATAAACTCGCTAATTAATGAATTTAAAACACAATAAATATATAGTTGCCTTGCAGTCATCATTTGTCCATTTAAGGTTATTCTCACTAGATTCTATCTCAATTTATAAAATACTTTCAAAAAAATTTTAACATTATAAGATATATAACTTTTTAATAAGAGTAAAATTTTATTAATAATATTTTTTAAATATTACATTTTTTATTATATTCTTTCTCTAATTCTTTTACACGTGGAATATTAATTGGAAGGTATTTTTAAAAGTTTATATTTTTATAATAAAATAATAAGATTGTAAAATATATTTATCGAGTTTTATTAGTATATGTAATTTTGTTTAAAAATGTCTTATAAATTAGGATGAAAGGAGCATTGTTTTTTATTTATGAAAAATGTAATTTGTTAAAATTTTTATATCATCATAGATATATAAATTAAAATATAAAATGGTTGTGAATGTATAACCATCATTCAAATATGTAATTAGCACCTTTTTGCATGAAGGTGTTAGATGACGAAAAATTGTTTTGAATTATTGCTCCAGTGTCTAGTATATATGTATATATACATGGAATTAGCAGCTGAGATCATTAATGGAGCATTACAAAATCATGATCATTCATTCTGTTAGCATATCTTTATTGACAAAAAAAACATATTTGTCCGAGTTCATAACGTCAAACAAAATAAGTGACAATTGTAAAATAATTGTCTCAGTCATCATCCGTCTGATTAAATGTCTATTTGATCCATAATTAATACAGAACATAGTTCATTAAAAAAAAAAAAGAATATGGTTTGACATTTACAAAATTACGTTTAGAGCTAATCATGAGCAAGTTGCATATTTTAAAAAATCATGGATTATTTATCCTTATAAAGTGCAGCTTGTTAGAGCTTTTATCTTGTATATATTGATATTGACATTTAGATTAGAACATAAACTGGTCTCAATAACTGTCATTCAAATATTGACTTAGCAGCTGAGATCACAAATCAAATACTACAGAATCAGGGGCTATTCATTCTGCAAAGCATGATTTTCGGAACTCATAATGTGAAACAAAATTGTCAGTGACATGTGTAAAACAGCTGCCAAAGTCATCAATGTGTCAGGCTAAATGTCTTTTTGATCTATCACCAGAAGAGAATGCACGCACATACTTGGATAAACAGAAGTAGTTAGACCTTAATATAACTATCTATAGAATAGAGCTAATCATAAACAACAAATTGCAAGTTTTTTAAAATCATGGACTATTTATCCTAATCAGCGGAACCAATTCATTGAAGAAATAATTGAATTTGATTGGCTGCATCACAAACAGCAGTCTATCCTTAAGCGAATAAAAAGCCTTTTTTTTTTTTTAGACGTAGACAAGTTTGTCAATTGTCATCCGGCATCATTGTTTAGTCCGTTGAAGACAAGATAAGCTTTCTCTTTTCTCTTCTCTTCTTTTCTTTTCTTTTTCTTCTTTTCTTTTAAAAGAACAACAGATCAGATAACAAAGAAGCACCCCAAGGGATGCATCCCACAAAAGGTAAGGAAAGGCCAAGGAGGAGCCTAAGTAAGTAAAAGTGGATGAGCGGTCACTCTCAAGCGTGTTTGGCACAGGAGACAGACTGATAGGTGTCACTTGTAGATCTTAGGTGGACACTGGGACATATCTCATCTCCACAACCACATGGACCTGAACCCAAGTCATCCACCACAAATTGCTTCCCTTCATATCTTCATCCTCTTGGTCTATATATATATGACTTTGGATTCCCCAGGCCACAAGCACAGCTTCCGTATCAACCCTTCTCTCTAATAAATAACTTGGAACCACCAAAGCTACAAGCACGCAACAAATATGGCAGGTGTGTTCTGTGTCAGGGGTTCAAAGGTTCGGTCATGGGAAAGATGTTCCAAGCACATCAGGCAGCAGAGGACTCGGCTTTACATAATCTGGAGATGCACTGTGCTGCTCTTGTGTTGCCATGACTAGGCAGATTATCAGAGCTTGGTGGCACTCATTGTTGCAGAATGACTCTCGGTTAGAACTTTCGCTGAGCGCAGAGTGTGCATCTTTCTCTGAATCTGAAGTTCCCACTTTTGCTGGCTAACCAAACCGATACAGTCCGCAATAAAACTGAACTCTAGCTTGTATCATATATATACCCTTTTGTTTTTTTTCTGGAGGGAGATTGGAGAAAATCAATGGTGACGTGGTTTTTTTTCTTTAGGAGAAAGAAGAACTAGCTGAAGCTGCTGAATATGTACAGTCCAGATTAGCATAAAAAGTTGAAAGAAAGCTAATATTTCAAGTTTAACCCTTCAGTTCCATTTTAGATTTTTTTTTTTTTTTTTTTAAGAATGAACCCAGTTTGCTGTTGGAACACCACATTTTGGTTGCAAAATGAAAAGGCTTGAAATCTGATATAGGTAGATATGAGAAAGGAAAACAAGAAGTAAAGGGCAAAGTCAAGCTTTGGTCTTAAAAAGGACAACCTGCTGCGCTGTCTGCTTTTGGCCCACTATAGGGATGCCAACATTTAACATTTTGCCTCTGCTGCTTCTCCTTTTTAATCTTATTTTCCTTCTGTTCTTCTGGCTCTTCCTTGTTAATCTTACTTTTCTCCGTTTTTTTGGTGAGGCTTTCTTTTAATCTTTATTTCGCATTCCTACAGACTACAGTCTAATGCGTTTTGCTTTCTCACTTAGGAGAGGGCTCAAGGTTTTCCACCCTTTGTAAAATTAAAAGATTTGCAAAATTGTTATTTTTAAAGATCAAAATTTTTAATAAATTTTATAAAAAAATTAAAAAATTACTATTAAATTAAATTTGTTAAAGAAGCATGATAAAGTATTTGAAACTATATGTTCTATGTTATTTGATCATAAGTCTTGCAAAATTTAATTACAATTCTAATTCCCAATATTATTTAAATTCATTTTTTCAAAATCTCAATCCATTAGATGTAATTTTCCCATTTACATTTTAGCTTCATCTAACTACTACGCAGTTGTTAGATTTTGCAATTGAATCTGGTGATGTTGAAACTTACTCCTTCCAATATAAAATATAAATAGTTTTTAAGAAAAATTCGCATATGAATAAAGTTATTGCTATTATAAAAATATATATTATTATTATTTTGCATACCAAAAAAATATTATTATATTTTTACTCTTAATTTCAATTTCTAATATATCTTATGATGAGTGTGAGATAAATGTATACAAATATCTATGTTAATAATTATTAGGGTAAAA
Source organism: Prosopis cineraria (assembly GCF_029017545.1). NCBI lineage: Eukaryota > Viridiplantae > Streptophyta > Magnoliopsida > Fabales > Fabaceae > Prosopis > Prosopis cineraria. Next base: position 43,400,491 of record NW_026555332.1, read on the forward strand.
TTTTAAAAAATATTTTTTATATGTATTAAGTTGCTTATAGTATAAATCAAAATTAATTGAAAAAAAATGCTTATATTTTAAATGAATAGAAAAAATTAAGGTGGTCAAGTCATCCTCCCAAAAGATTATGTGATTTATCCTTGTGTCCAAGTTCTGAAAGACAATTCTCAGGGGAAACCATGAGTTCCAACTTCCAGTGCGCCATTTGGTGGATTGGAAATGCCGTTGAGTGCGGCGCGCAGCGAGAAACTCATCTACCTGGAAACATTTCGTTTTTTAGTTGGGAAGAGGCTAATTCCATCAAACTGCCTTTAACCTGAAGTCCATGATTTATGGGAGCTCCCGGATCCGTGGAATCCAAAATCTGAAGTTCATGAATATTTCAAACCACAACACATGTTTGATAATTGATGTGCAACGATAACCATGATGTGCCATGAACATTGATGAGCTAGGCCCATATTAACAAACTACACCAGAAAAGGGAATGGCAGCCGCTCTAGAAAAAGGCCCCATATGCAAATAGCTATGGAGGTGAGTTACAAGAAGGTAATTTTTTAACCAGATTCGAAGCTCTTGGTGGACAATCTACAATAAGATGTTTTGCAAGATGAGACGTAGCTCAACTTTGATGGAGATCAAAGCTATATTGACAGTTCAAAAAGATTCCCAGACAAGTTTCGTTCCAAGAGATGCCAACTGTGCTGCTGATGCCATGGCCAAATATGGTTTCAATGAGTCTAGAGTGTTTGGTGCTGCCCCTGCTTTCACAAGGGCCCTGATGCAGAATGACATTTTGGGATTTAATTCCTGTCCTTTATAGTTTTGTTATAATTTTGGGCTAGTTCACTCTCTTCATATATATATATATATATATATATGGGGGGGAAAAAATGGCCCCCTCATCATCCCTCTACGTCCAATCATTTTTAACCTGGCCAGGCTTCGGATCATCCACTCACTAGCTCAACTTATCAGAGACTGAAGCATCTCCGAGTAACCCATTTTGTATTCCCTGAATGGCAGCAAAGAAACCCCAAGCAATTCCATGGGAACCATGAATCATATCCGATATAATCCTCCAGTCTAAGTCCACTTAAGGCGTACTTCCAAACGTTAATTCCTTAAACCCCCTCCCCTTCATTTCCTCTTCTACTCCCTTTGAACCTTCCATCATATCAAACAAGGCGTAGACATAAAAATTTTCATTTATCTGCTTCTCCACAGGAATTTCCAACGACATACTGACATAGGCTGCCATTCATACCACACTAGTTAAACAGTAAAAAGATATATGAAAAAAAAAAAAAGTCAAACAATTCTCTTCAACGTTTTCTGTACAAAATAGCCGGGAAAGAAACAACACCATCCACGACTAGTTAGATTCATATATAGTTGAATGTACTATATTTCAGAGTTTCGTCAGGACGGTAACTAGCATATGAACAATAAAACCGTGAAACATAAAAATCTCATTGATTTCAATCAATGAAATAAGACGAGTTTCCAACATGCTTATTTTGTCGTATCTACAATAGCTTGACTCCCATTTTCTGTTTCTCCCAGTCCTTTTTCCTAGCAAAATTCAGGAATAGAGCTCTTAATCTTCCTCAAAGATTAAATCCCACTCGTCGTCCAGAGGAGCCTTATGTTCAGTTTTCCCGCTTTCTTCTTTATTCCCACTTTCAGAGGACAGTTCACCGGTTGGGGGCGCAGGCTTTGACGCAAGTATTTCAGATAAATCAGCATGATCTGAGCCTGCATCGGTTGCCAAGCTTTTGTGAGATGAACCTGATGAAGCTAAGATGCAACTAGTCTGGCTTGACGTGAAGGACTCGCTCAAGGGGAGATTTGCATCAAATTTAGCCTTGAGAATCCTGATGTCCTGACATATAACAGAAATTTCTCCCCTGGAAAGTTAAATGAACAGCATGTATATTAGAAATTATGTCAAGATCAACTAGAAGAAGAAGCATTGTTCCACTAGGTGAGGTCAGTTACATGAATTATACAACTTCATTGTGCTCAACAAATTATCTTGAGATCATAAATCACAAATTCTGAGGATACAATGAAACAGTAATTGGTGAAACAAATGTCAAACAAACTGCATTCTTTCCTTTCAAATTTCCAGAAGATGGAAGAATAGGGGAACTTTTAATAACATGAAACGGGTTCAAGGTCATCAAGAGGGCTCAAAGCATGCAAAACATATAGAAAACCAATAAGAAGTTTGAATAAGTGAATCAAAATATAAAAACAAAGTAACAGCAGAAAGATTGCAATTAGAAAGGCATTCTGAGGCAAATGCATACAAGAAAGTAACAGTTAGCCCTAAACATAAAATAACTCACTGCAACATATCCACAACTCGTCCACGGTCAATGAGGAACTCCCGTAACTGCAGAGAAAAATTAGAGAATCAAAATATGTTAAACGTATATTCCATATAACAAAATCATTTTAGAGCTGAGAAGCAATAGCAACCTTGGAATTCTCTTCTGCTTCCCGTTCTAGTCTTGTAGATTCTTGGACCACCCTCTCCATGACTGTCTCCTGTTCAACAAGAGCCTTTCTTGCAGATTCCTCCTTTTCCAACTTTTCCTGCTCAGCTGCTTTCCTCAATTCTTCAGCTGCAGCTAACCGAACTCGAAGAGATTGGCTCATCTAAAAGACGGACAGAGAATGAATCAATGGAAGATACTAATACTTCCACATAATAATTTAAGCAAAGCTCTCTAACATACAAAATAATAGGATTTCGTTCCATAGACAACATTGCTAGGTCACATGCCTTCTATAAGAGGCAAGCAGCAATCGTGAAATGATTCTACCTATTTTTTTTTTTCCCCAACGAGTTGGTAAGGCACTCAAACTAAACTCTACTTGCGGGTTTCAGCAACATAAGAAAACTGATATAATAACATACAATGGCTCTCCGTGATCTTAAAATCAAGAGTAGAGGTAAAAAATACAAGGGTAAAAAATAATGTTTGTGCATGTATTTGTACATTACAAATGACCACTATGTTATAACGTACAATAACGCTAAAGTGTGATTTGCAGTGCGTGAATTACAAGTCTAGAATGACACAAGAAGTCCTTCAAGGAACACATAAAACTAACCTTATAGCAAAAAGAAATAATTCAAAATAGACATGCCACCCATGGCAGATCCAGAAAAGGTAATTTCAGGAAGAAACAATAGATGCAGAAAAAGGTTATGATGAACGATTAGCAAATTGAAGGGAAAAGGCAGAGCACCTCATCAAGAATTGCAAGTGATTTATTCTTTTCATCCGACAAACTGAGCAAACGGGACTGAAGTTCCTTCATTTCAGTAGCTAAAATTGCCTTTTCTCCATAAACTTCTCCTGCATGCTGCCAACACAAAAGAGACATAACATTGCATTCATTATACATAACACTGTCAAAGCTGGAAATCTAGTATTTTTTGCAAGCAAGAGATTTCTTTCATAACATTTACTACCATGTCATTTGCTTCTTTTGCATGCATCAACATCTTTTTCAGCTCTTCCACATTAATGAGAATCTCAGATCCTCCAAGAGCAGCTTCCATTTTGGCCTGCTCTGCAGCTTTCTCCTGAAGTTCCACTTCTTTCATTAAGCTGATAAGAGATTCCATTGATGAAAACAGGGTTTTCTGCATCGTTGTTGAATCGTCATAAGATTCAATAAGTTTAACTAAGGTTCTTACCAGATTTCAAACTCCAAGCTATACTTAAATATTATTCTACAAGTAACAAGTCTTACACGATGATTGGCCATTTGCTCATATATAAAACCATGATGACTTTAAGTCATTATTCTCATAATGATGCACGCATAGAATGGGCATACCCAAGCAAAGACCTAGATACTCTCATTCATTAAGATACTGGGTGAAAGGCGTTCAATCTATGCAGTGACTCAAAATGTTCTCAATTCTACTTTTTTCAAACCAAAGTACACGTTCAGTTCTATTAATTTAGTCCTATGGAACAATAAAAAATGCTACTTAACATGCCAATTATTATAAGAAAATAAATTCAAAGAATATAAGTGCTATTCAATATATTATTAACTTATGATCAAATGCAACGCTGCTAAAATGTCTGACCTTTACAGCTTCACCAACCATGTGATCATTCAATACTAGTAAAAGAATGATTGAACTTAATTAACTTTACAACTAAAAGATAGTCACATGAAAAGGGTAACCCCAAATGCAAATAAGAAGCAATCTACCATTACACATTGAAGACAAATTTTTTATCAGCAGTATATCTTCAAACATCGAAGGCAAGATTAACTGGACAAAATACTATATATATGACTAGTCACAATAATCCTGCAGAAACATGAAAAATTAAAGTGAAGACTGCAGTTGTAATTTAGTGAATGATAGATCTCAAAATCAGATTACATAATAAAATGACAAAATGATATTTGTATTGAAAGCAAATTGTACAGAAGAATATACGACATAGTCAGTGGCATTAGCAAAGTCATTTTTACACTATTGTAATTTAGAAATCTAACTCAAAAACTAATATTTATAACATCCCGTATCCAAACATAAGAGTACAAAGGCAACAGTACCTTATTAGTTTTAGCTTCATCAATGATCTCTTCAAGCAGATCAATTCTGCATTCTTGATTAGACTGTCTAACCACATCTTCCCCACTGATCTCATCTTCAACCTCACCGGCTTTACTCACAAGGTAATCTTGTTCAGAAAAAGAACAAGCACTCTCCATATTTCTTTCAGCAGCAAAAGGAGGGCTACAATCAAGTGCTGATTCACATTCCTTAGAATGTGGCATATCCCTTTGATCTTGATCAACTGCTTCAACCTCAGGACTTCCTCCCTCAATCAAGGAAGGTTCACAACTCACTGATCTGTGGCTTATAGCACAGCTAATTGCACCATGGTTATCAGCAGTGGGACTGTCAAAAGATTTCCCCTCCTTTCCATTGCCATTGTCATTCGTGGAAGCAAGTTGCATTTCATGGCACGTTCCAGAAGAAAACAGATTTTCACTCTCTATACCCACACGTTCTAGCTCATGATCACAGCTTCCACTGGCACCATACTTCAAACCATTTGCTGCATTCTCTGTAATCTTATATGTGACATCTACAGAGAAGTTTTCTCCAACCTTACCCAAGGCATATTGCTCCTCACTTTCATTAATTCTGAGAAAGTTATCAGTACTGCCATTGGAATTACAAGCATTTGGAACTTCAGTTCCTTCCAAAATCAGCCTTTGATGTGGCCCAACAGAATAGGATGCAGTTTCTAAATTTTCAGCAGATACAGTGTCAACAATCTGTTCATACCTCAACTTATTCTCTTGTCCCGCTATTTCAAAATGCAAATTGATCGTGAGCAATATATCAGTTAATCAGCTCAATGTAAGCAAGGGAGATATCCATAAAGATGTATATACATTCGGACAAGTAAATATACCTTCTACAAATGCTACAGTTTCAGGACCCTTATCAGATGGAGGAGCTGCGAAAGGCATGGGCCTTTTAGACATTAGAGGAATGACTTCATTCAATACAATCCCTGCAGCTAAGTCAACATCCTTAGGGTGCTCAATAGCCACGGCCCTAAGAACCCTGGCATCAACCTGTTAATTGCATTCAATCAAACAGTCTATAGCCAGGAGCAAGCATCAATACTAAGTCTAGTAAATTGCCAGATGACTAACTCATCCTCAAGCTTGAAGTATTAGCAGCATACCATTAGATTCTTAGGGGGACAAGATTTCTATTGATGATTTGTCAAAAAGCACGCAATTACAAGTAAGAATAAGAAATAGTTGTGTGCAGAGAGAGGAGTTAAGGGTAAAAATATCCACTCATCCAGAACATAAACCTTCATACACCTAATACGAAATTAGATAGTCCAATGCATAACCTTCATCTAATTTGTTTAATGTCTCCATACCCGTTAAATTTACCTTAGCAATTCAAAACAACATGGAAAAATAAACCCACATGATTTAGCAACTAATAATAATACATAAAAATCAAGCTGAAAAAAAAAATTATTAGTTTTTTCAATATATAGAGCCATGCCTGTGGAAATATCTCTTGCAAGCATTTGTAGACAGAGTTGAAACCCATCGGGCGCTATTAACTGCAAGGTCCAAAAAAAAAAAAACAAGAAGGAACTCATTTTATGTTGAGGTTTCAGTAAAGTAATGAAACACAGAAAGTAAAATGTCAAAACCCATTTGATGCGAAATTATTTATTAGGATTCCCAATTCATTTCGCAGAGACACAGAAAGAAGCAACCCTAATTTCACTGTTCTGGAGGACCAGCCTAAAAAACCACCTATGCATGATCCCCCAAGAAAATTAGAAAAGCACACGAACAAAACCACCGACAAAATTTTCCATAATCACGTACTGTAAATTGTCAGGACAATTCAGATACATTAAATTCGATATGGCCACCAAGACAGGGGTAACCTAGAATAAAAAAAAAAAAAAACCCTAAGTATTCCGTTCCAGAACTATTGACGCGGAGGAAGGTTCGATTATATTAAAAACAAATTCGGTTAAACAGAGAATGACCACGAAGCTTCCTCCTCGGTTTCATCCCTCCTTCGATGCATTAACTTTTGGATAGCAACCAAATGAAACGAAGATAGTTTTCAAAGGAATCGCACAAACCTAAAGTGACTACAGTGGAATTCAGAAGGAGACCAGGAAGAAGCACACGAAAAGTACGGCGACTCAGGTATTTGTAGTCTCTGTTCTCGGAAAATGTGGAGGAAGATCGAGCCAAGGATTTTTTTATTTTTATTTTTTCCTTCCCACCTAAGGAATTGGGTTTGGATATATGCGTCGTTTTATTTAAATGTGAGGATATTTTCGTCAGAACAAAATTAATCAGGACTCCAGCTTTAGCTGACCTTTACTTTTGTTTTGTTTTCCCCTGCCCTCCCACAATTTCGTGATGTGCCGCTTCAAAGATTATTTTTCCCCTTTTGTTGTTGTTGTTTTTTTTTTTTGGGGGGCTGCTTAAGATTAGTTGATTAATTTTCTTGTGAGAAATCTCATTTAGTACTACTCAGTTTTTATTTATAAAAAAATTATTATTTTTTATTTCTTTATATAAGCAAAATTATATATTTCAATAAGCATTATTATACATTTTTTAAATCACTTCCAATAATTTATATTAATAAAAAATATTTAATACATGTTTATGTTGAATAACATAGGGTATTATAATATAATTGTTTTTAATTTTTAAATACAATTATTATAATTAATTAACTTTTTTAAATTATATAATATAATTTATATATATATATATATATAAAAAGACGGAGGAAGTACCTCACAAGAGACTTATTAGTATGAACAGCAACGGCTCATAAAATTCTGAAATGTTATTGCAGATTCTAGGTTTTCTATTGAAAATATGTTGTGGTGTTCAGTTATTAAAATGGATTCTGAAATGTCACTGAAATATCTTTCAAGTAATTTTACATATTCAAAGAGTTTGGATAATTTAATAATCTTTTTTATTCATAGTATAAGGCATTGGTGGTAACTATTTCATTATTTATAAAAATAATTGGTTAAAATCTTAATTTTTTTGTAAAAAATTTACATCCTTTTAATTATATTTTTATTAAATATTCTATACAAATATTTTAATAATGACAATGAAAAATTCAATGAATTACTTCTTAAAAAAATAATAAATGAAATAAAGATATAGTTAAAAAAATTAGAAGAACTATTTAATATCTTGTATCTTGGACCCCAGTTTATATACAGTATGCTATACAAAGGGAGTAATTGAATATTACAACTTAATTTCAATTTTTTTGGGTATCAGAACTTGTGGCTTGAGAGCAAATGAAGGTTTCAACCGGAGCATTTATTGCGGCCAAAAACAAAAATAATAGCAGAATAAATTTTCTTTATTTTTCTTTCCCCGAAATCAGTCTATTTTGTTAATTGATTAAACTGATAAGAGATAAGAATAAACTAACTAGTATTTATTTGCTTTAAATTTTATGATAATCAATGACGTGAAAGCTGTTAGCCGGAAAAAATGATGTGAAAACTGAAAAGCCTCTTAAAATTAAAGAATAATTGGCCCAAAACAATTGCTTTGGAAAATAATTAATAGATCAAAGACAACAATATATTATTTTCCAAGATCCAAGATCGTCATTTTCATTTTAAGATTACAGGGACTGTATCTTCATGCTCTGCTTCAACTAGTGATCACATAAACACAGTGACAGCTCAACATTTTTGTTGCCTGATCGAAGCTGATCGTTTATTGTCCAGAAAGAAGCTCCATGGACCAGAGAGGAATCATGGAGTTCTCATTGAATGTGAATGATCCTCCTCATAGTTTTTTAAAACTTTACCTTGCTTGCTTGATTTCCCTGAAAAAAAAAAAAAAATAGGAGCATTACTTCAGAAAGATCAAAGATGTCTAAAATTAGCAGACGGTTGGTCATGGTTATCCTGTAATTATTTTCAGAACTGAACATTTGGAGGGTGTTTAGTTTCTTGTCGTAAACCATCAAAATAATGATTTTGTACTTTCCAGCATGAAACTAAACGCGCCTGGCTTGAAATTTACTAGTTGAATAATAAACATTACGTCATCCAAAGATAAGAAGCTTGATCTTGTCAACTTCATACTTCCATGGACAGTCAAAAGTTTTCTACCACTCAAACTGTTGCAGAGCTTATGTGTTCTTTGGTTTAAGAATGAAGAAAAGACATAAACTTGATTTCCATTCATAACGAAGAAGCCTGTCTATGTATATGATATAAAGTGTCTCAACATAGTTTATTTCTATTATTCCATTGTTGAACTTACCGTGGGCTTGTGGCCTGTCAGCTTTCGAGCAGATGGAATTCGTGCCACAGATGAAGCAGCAGCCGCAGCAGCCACACGTATTCTGCCATATTCATCAACAACAGGTTTAACAGACACTACACACATCGTTAATGATTAGTTCGATCTATTTAATGTTTCGTAGATGGCTCTAGTTAAGATTTTTATTCAAGAGCTTGGGTGAGAACTGAGGAAGAGAGATGGGGATAAATAAAATACCTTCTGTGTACATCAACATATACATCTGTCTCATCTACTATTTCTTCCTGCATTCATTAGAATATAAGCAAAGAACAATTATTTCTTCAGTTCAAGTGGATAATACAAGACGTGAGTGAGTAGTACAAGTACAAGTTACCTGAAGGAGTTCTTCAAAAACATCTTCAAGTGTTATGATACCAATTATTTCCCCATCTTCAAGATCATCTGGTAACTGGTGGATACTAATTTGTTGCTTTTTGGGAACCATAGGAGGTTTATCAATAGTAACAATGATGTTTTTCGTTTCCTCAGAAGATTTGGTTAACAATGGCATTGTCAGTTGAGAATTGTGATTTGTGACCCTGTCTTTCTGAAGTTTCCCATTTTCAGCACCAGTCAGAGTGTTATTTTTCTCCCTGTTCACCTTAACTACGGCTGCCATATGACTGCCTCCCTTCTGGAACTCATTCAGGATGTCATACAAAGGCATGTCTGATGGAACCCTGTAACAACAGACATCGTTAGCCTTGATGATTTGTTGTTAATGAAACGAATCAGAAAAGAAGAGACAGTTGGGCAATGTATTTCATGCCTTGGAATTCTTCTGATGGTAACAGCACTAACTGGTGTTTCTGTTTCGGCTCTGACAGTGAGAAGACTTTTCACCTAGCAAGAGTAAGTGGCCGTTAGACACCAAGAGATAATTTTATTTTCAAGCATTCAGTATTGGTAATCTCACTTACCAGTAAGAGGCCAATTATATTACTGGGATTCCCACAATGCACAGGAACACGGCTGTGACCTTTTGCAAGAATTTTCCCAATTGCTTCCCTGTCACGTGAAGAAAGGAAGAAACGTGCGTCATCTCTAAGTTTAAACATAGGCAAAGTGACCAGCCATAGGTGAAGAGATGAAACAGAAGTAGCTACACGTGTAAGTATAATCAAAGTCTAAATAGAGTGATCTATTTGGAAAAGTTCTAAAACGTTCGGGGTGTAATTGTCATAGAATTTATGCATAGAGATGATAGTGATATTTATAATTCGTTGAGGGCCAAATTGAAAATATTATAAATTAAGTCTATGAATAGGGATCATGGTCCCCGAGTAGGTTGTGACAAGAAATCAGTTCTTTGCTTTCCTTCTAGAGAACCATGAGGAAGTTTCCAACATTTACAATCTAAAAAATTACAGTATCAATCTATCAACCTATAAAATCTTATGACATTTTTCACTACAGATATAGTTATGCTTCTGCATTCAGTTTCTTCTATATTGATATGAGATTATATTTAGGTTTACAAAATTCGGTTGCAATCATTTTTATAGTTTGAATACAAACTTGATTGATTAAGAACAACTAATTACATCAATATCAACCAAGCAGATGTCAGAAAGAAAAACAAATGAAGCTTATATGACTGCTATGTGCGTTTGGACAGAAAAAGTTCATGAACCCACCAGTCCAACTTTGAATCAATATCCAAAGAAAAGGTTGATTCAATTGGTGTCATTGCCTCCTCTGCAGTCTGAAATACAATGTATAATTACATTCCTCAATAGAAAAAGGTCAATATCCGAATAAAAGTTTGATTTTATTTGCCTCACTCACTCACTCTCTCTCTCTCTCTCTCTCTCTCACACACACACACACAAAATGTTCTTCAAAGCAAAAGCTACCTTTTCAGTAAGATCTAGAGCTCCGCTGATAATTGTTGTCTCATCATGTGTGAGTTCGCCCCCTTTACCGGCCTAAAACGGTCGAAATTGTGGTGTCAGTGATCATTCTCTTGTTTAAACGTGGTAATCACTAAACTTTGTTTTCCAACCATGTGGTGATGACTTGAAAGCACTTTCATTAGGCACAGATTTGAAGGGAAATCCAACCGTTGATTATATAAATGGATTACCTCTTGACCATGGATTGAAACGAGGGCTTTCAATTGTGCTCGCCTAAACAAGACATCGTTGTGCCCGAGAACAGCATCCAGAACCTGTGAGGATGGAGGCGCAGTATATATATGCTCAAAAAGCCATGACCTTTTCAAGTGACATAGGCTATATGAACTTTATGCTTCATGCTATGTCAGAATGCGATACAAAATTCATATACCATGTTCAAGCAAACTTGCAAATTTTGACATTACCTTTCCAATAGGATAAGCAATTGGATAGCAGATTATCATCAGAATACGCACCACCCCCACAAAATTTGCACCCACAGAGAGCCTAAATCTTGAGCATATAGCTTGTGGGATAACCTGAGCTCAAATTTCATACAGTTAGCAGATATGAAATGCTCCAATATCTGTGTATAGTACTGGGTTGGGAAAACATGTATGTTTTACCTCTCCAAAAGCCAGAACAAATGTTACAGACAATATTACTGCTACAAGAGGGTGAAAAATTTTGTCAAGGTAAATTGGAAGTGCCTGCAGAGGAAAAGCCAAAGATAAATACAGGACAGGAGGATCTATCAATGGAAAATTGGAAAGCTGGATAAACAACAGGAGGGTTAAGTATATTTTTTCTTATGCACAAGGTGTCCTACTGTTAGAAGAAATATTGTTTTAAGACACAATTGGGTATTAAGTGCGGGAACTTGTCCTATCGGAGATGCAAAATTTACGCGCGGGGACTTTTCCTACAAGAGATTCAAACTTCATTGTAAAGGTCCGCTAGATCCAATTCGATGGGGTTTGGATATATCTTCAGTTCAATATTTGTCAAACTCGGCATCTTTCAGCATCTTTGTACCTGAATGACTGATAACTGACTATCTAGTAACAAGGACGTTCTTTAATTAAGGGGAAAAGGAACCATCTAGAATCTAATGACCCTACATTTAGGAACATTTGGTAATTTTCATATTCCAGTAATAATATGTACTAATAAGCAACAGCCTACAGAACAAGTGAAGGACGTTACAGGTCAGTTACGAGTGATCCAAGAACTAGCAAGAGAATATTGTCATAGCTTCAGATTTGCGATGAGAAATGCGTTGATCGTACAGGATATGTATACGGATATATGCCAGCGAGACAAATGTCGGTTACTATCCGGATACAATTGTCAGTACGTACTGTTTTCTCAGACTCTTTCCATTACTGGGGAATCAGTGTTCAGTTCTGGCCACTTGCTTTCGAATAAGCCAGAAGCAAGATAACTTCCGAAATAACTAATTAGGAGCATAGTAGAGCCAAAAAGATAAAAAGAAGTAAATAAGTAGTGATTCGCGGATACCTCCATGGCACAAGCATTGCAGAGAAGCAAAGTAACGAGCAGTTGATGCTGCTTCTGAACAACTGGTAATATAGCAGCTATATGAAATGGAATATCCCAGGGAGGCCCGGCGGGGGGATAAAAAGTAGAAGACAACGGCTTAATTAATAATCTCTCTCGCACAGCTTACAAAGACAGCAACATGCATATAGGACTAAGGAGCTAGGTTGACGTACCTGCTTGCTTTTTCTCTGTGGTGGTGCCACTGCGCTGGAGAATTTCAAGGTCAACGATGCCCAGAGACATAAGGCCGAGGGTGAGACCAGACATGATGCCAGCGAAGAGGACGAGAAGGCAAGAAACCCCAGCATAAACGAACCACCATAAGGTCCCGAACTCAATATCCTCTGCATCGTATACGATGTGGTCCGGCGACAACTTCGTCCCAGCGAGCTTCAATCTCAGGGAATTCAGCGGCAACATAGCGGCCGAGACGAAAACAATGATGGTAGCTAAAAGAGGTAGTAGCACAGTGCATGAAACGACCCAAATGAATATTGTATTGAATTATATAATGGGCCTCACGGGGTGATTTAAATATGGCGAGAGGCATGAACACATCATTGCATTTACATAATGTACTTCTATCCAGTGCGTGGGCTTCAGTAATTCATTCTACCAACTACCGTTTCATAGTGGACGTGGGCTCCACCGTCCCATGCTGATAAACGGTCGACGTTTGTGCGTTTCGAATATGTGCTCCAGAAGCTGTCGTTTTTCTAATTACGTTGGTGTCACTGGGCGTGAAAGCCAAACAATAATGTACGTTTATGCAAATAGGCCAGCAAACTCCGTTTGTTTTTAGCCAATGTATCTTACTAAGGAAACACATCGATTGGCCTGAATATTGCTTGCAACTTGCACATCCACATAACTGTATTATCCTAATTGCTAACTAGATTATGTTTTTGTCAATTTCTTTTATTTAGTTTTTTTGGCTCTCAGCTATTCATTTTTGGCTTAATTTAAACTAATTGCGGTAATGAAATCATCACTGATTGTATGAGTTGGTGGCTGACGAGATTTTTTGGTAATGCGCAATAAGTTTTTCAACAAGACGCATGCGTGGTTTAAGGACAGAGAGTTTTATATATGTACTTGGTATTTCTTATAAATTTAGTTTATTTTTATATTTATTTTTTTAATCCATTTCATTCTTTTCATTTCTAAAAACCAAACAGTGACCTTCATATTTTAATCATTATTAATTCATCCCAGATATTTTTATTGCTCTGTAGTATTATTGCAGCATATGGATGGGATGACTTGAAGCACGTTCCAAGTAGCTCAGAAATTATTTTATCACGTTTTCAGAAAATACATGTACCTGCTGATGAAATGAGCGTGATTAATTTTTTTATGGAAGAAGTTCACCTAACCTCTGATTTTGTTATTATTGTTACTGCCACAGCGAAAATAATGCCGAGGTCCCTGCACTTTCAGGAAGCAATCGTTTATAGGATGTGTTTGAATTTTAATTGACAACATTTAATTATAAAAAAATTGATTAATAAAATGTGGTTGCATTTTGATATTATCTTCTGAAATTGATTTTGATAATTAAAAATATTTGGATACTTTTTTATAATCGATTATAAAGATGGAGAAAAATAGTAAATGCTCAAATGTTAAGAGTTGATTTTTATATTGAAAAACAAATAGCTCCTCCAAAATGAAGTTTCACAAGTCAAATGGAAATTTGCAAAATCAAGAGTATTTGAATAAGCTTTTGCAAGACTATGATCTCAGTGCCTAGAATTAATTTCAAATGGAAATCTAAACAGGCCATTAAGAATGCTCAAAATTAAGTTTTAAAGCCCAAACTCCCTTAAGATGAAAATGGAAACCAAACATTATTTACATTGACGGAACGCAATTCATTCTCGAGAACCCAGTTTGAGTGTGGAAGCAGCAGGGGTTGCTCCTGCATTTGTTGTTTGGGAGACATATTCAAGTACTCTTTAAAAAAATTATTTATAAATAAAAATTAATACAGAATAAATTATTATTAAAATAAGGATGTAACTTCTTTAAGAGATTCTTAGATATGATTCTCCTTTATAGTTTTGCTGTGGGAGATATTTTAATACTAATTTTCAAAATCCTAGATGATGATATAGAGCTTGTTTGCCAATATATTTTGAAAACAGTTTTATGTTCTTTAAAATAAAAAATAAAAAAATTTGTTTGGTAATGTATTTTTAAAAAGTATTTTGAAGAATAAGAAAACATAATATTATTTTGAAGAATAAAAAATAAAAATATTTTTTAGGTGTTCTGAAATTATTATTTTAGAAAAAAAGGGAGAATAAAAAAATCTAATTTTTTTTTTTCGTAAAACATGTTTTACAAAATATTAATTTTTAAAATAATAAAATAAAAATAGTTTCAAACAGGCCCATAGTACCCTTTACCTTTCTTTCTCAAATTTCCATTCGATGCCATGTGCTAACCACAGCCAAGAATAATCCTAGCTCTCCATTTCAATCCAAATTGATCTCTATTGTTCATTTAATTTAATTTTTAAATATTTTTAATATTATATTTATTAATATAAAATTTTTGAAATTTTAATAAATTTGTTTATTATCAATTTAACCAATACGGATTTAATCTAGCAATTTGACATTAAAAATTATAATTTTACCTTTTGAATATCCAAATAAATTCTGAACAGTTCAGATATAATCTATATGACCTAATTTAATATTAAAATATTTATAAATTTTATAAATTAAATAATTAAATGTACTCTAAATAGTGCAGATTTAATATTAAACTTTTTTATTTTTATTTTAATAAATATAATATTAAAAATATTTAAAAATTAATTTAAAAAGAATGGCGAATATTATTTTAAGCTAAAATGGAGGGTTAGGTGAACATTATGATGAGACTTGAATGAAGATGTTTTCTTTCTTTGGTTCCTCGCTATTCCTTCATGTTTTGCACAGATTTTTCATATGATAATTATGCTACCAAATATAACTAGTAAAGTACCTGTGTAATGCACGGGTTATATACAATAATTTTTTAATGAGTGACATACTTATCATTTACGATGAACTAAAGTTTTTATAAATAAATGTCAATCGAAGATTTTTCTTAAAAGAATAACTTATAGCATATCATCTCTAATACTCCATATTATCATAAATGTAGTGGGGCTATATAATTATAATTTTTAATGTTAAATATGCATATTAGTATTAAATCAATGTAAAAACTAAATGAATACAGTGTGAATGGATACAATAAGCATATTCATAAAAATTTATAATTAATTAGACCAAATTATCAAAAACTTCCCTATAAACAGCATAAGAAGTTTTGTCTATGGATTGACCGTTCTCATCAAGAATCAATATTTTTAAACCTTCCCTACTTCAAACACGAGAAACAACAACATATAACTGACCGTGCGCGAAAATAGGATGAGACAAGTACAAACTGACATTACACAGGCTCTGGCCTTGACTTTTATTAATGATCATTACAAAAGCCAACATAATAGGAAACTGATTCCTTTTCAAAGTAAATGAAAACCTAGAATTAGATGGACACATAGCGATACGAGGTATACATATTTTCATCCTTGTAGTTGACTCAGACATTTCTTGGGCTTCAATAACATGTTTTTCGATTCTTGTAACTATGAGACGTGTACCATTGCACAACCCCATAGACTTATCAATGTTTTGCATCAAAATAATTGGGGCACTCACTTTCAATCTTATTTCATGATTCGAGAGTCCTGACATTAGAATTAAATTTAGAAAATCTGTAGAGTGCAAGTCATCGAGTAAATTCATGTCCCCATCATCTTTTACAACACTATCAAAACTCAAGTATACAACTTCCTCTCTAAGGATCATGAATAACGTGTATTTGTTAGCTTATTCAACCACAGCTAATGTAGGGACTAAGATAGCTCTCTCTCTCTCAAATATGAAGAACTATTGACATTGTTAAGGAAATTTGAGAAAGTTGAATCAACAATAGACTTTATTGGATTTTCTGAACCATCCAATAATAAATTAGCTGGGATCTTAATATCCACAGATTCTTCATTAACTCCAGCAGAGGTCCCATCACCAATTAAGATAATCTAATCAACAAAATCTTAAATATCACTATTAGATGTCATATTATTTGTTGCCATAAGTCTCATGTTTCCTGTTAATGTAAGAAGTTGACAATTATCCCATATGTATGAAGAGTTAATGGTAGCAAAAACAATCTCTTCTTTGGATCCACCTGGAATAACAGGAAGGATCTACCTAAAGTCTCCGCCAAACATGACAACTTTTTCTCCAAATGAAAGATTGGCAGCTAATAGGTTACTAAACTTTAGAATATCTTTCAAGTATTTATCAAGAGCTTCAAAATAAAACTTGTGTGCCATTGGAGCCTCATCCCATATAATTAATGACGTATGAACTAATAATTCAGCTAAGTTACTTCCTTATTTTATGCTACATATAGTGTCTTCTGTCACAAAAAGTGAAATGCAAAATTGTGAGTGAGCTATTCATCCTCCTGGAAGCAATAAAGAAGCTATCCTACTTAATGCTACATTGAGAATAATTTTACCTCTAAATCTTAATGAAGTATATAGTGTCTTCTAAACATATATTTTCCCAATACCACCAAATCCGTAGGGGAAAAAAACTCCCCCTTTGTTAGATGCAATAGCACTCATGATTTTATCATAAATTATCTTTTACTTAAGTGTTAGTGTCTGCAACAACCTTGCCAATTCAGTAGATAACACAACCCTATCATAATTTAGTTCGTTTCTTATGAGCTTGTTCTCACTTACATCCAAGCTTGATATGTTAGGTAAAGGTATTGGCTCAAAATTTATGAGACTTTTTCCATTAGATTAAAGTATTTTCACAATCTCAATCAATGTAAAGTTGTGTAAATTAGCATCATCTAATTGTAATCCTATGAAAATATTGTTGTTATATCAGCAATATTGTTTGATAATTTATATAAACTTTATTACTACTATTAGATTGTAGAAAAAAATTAAAGAATACAAATGTAATTACTATATACCGTGGTGTCCAGTAATATTTTCTTTGCCTGTACATAATACCATCTGATAAGAAGACCCATGTACTATCCTATACAACCTCTGGTCGAGAGAACAAATCACAGATATGATTAGTACAAAACAGCCTTCTTAGAAATTGTCCAAACCCATTGGCTTGCTTCTATAATACCATCAATATATTCTTTATCATTGTCTAATAATCCTAGTACATAACAGGTATCTTTAAAAGTAGTGTAAATGACTCCATTAATGGTGCGTATACTCTCATATGAAGTATAGCCTTTGACGATGGTTAGCAAGGTACGTAAATAATACAATTTACCATTACCTGGAGGGGTATAGTATAATCTTTCAATTGAAAAACCCTACTTCCTAAGCTTCCACTCACATAAATCTTTCTTATAAACAAAATTAGTTGAGAATTCAGGATATGTTAAGCCCTTAGCCTCATCATTATCCTCATTATCATTAGCATTAAACTATGCCTCCAGCATTATGGTCTTTCCTGTATTGCGATTAATAACTAAATCTAACGGTTCATCGTCATCAAATATGACATTTTGTTGGTTAGGCAAATGAAAAATTAACCTTTCAATAGATGGTTTTTTGTAATTGATATTAAAAGAAAATATCCTCCATACATATTTGGAAGGAGACAAATATCTACAATCATAATACAATTTAATCTAATCATGGATTCTCCCAGTAGTTGGGTCACACGAATTAGTACAAAATGTGACTGTAAACCTATCATGTCCTTTTGTCACATACTTGAAAAGATATTTAATTGACTAAGCTCGATTGCATCTTTTAATATTTATATGAGCATTATACTTTAGCAATAAATATGGATTATATGGTATTACATAATTATTGTCCAAATCAATGCCATTTCTTGTTATTATCCTCCCATTGTCTAATCTCCTATATCGTGGGTAACCTTCTTCATCAATAATTGTGCTAGAGTTGAATGACTTAGGATAGTGTTTAGAGTATTTGCTATCAACCATACATGGTGAATTGGTATTCATCGACCCACAAGGACCATGTATCATAAAAAAATTGACTGCTTTAAATAGCTTTGGATTTTCATCCGTCTTTGATATCTCCACTGAAATCACCTTATCAAGATCCTGAGATGTTGGAAACTTATCCTTGTTGCACAACCAAACCAAAATATGTGCATGTGGGAGTCCACGCTTTTGAAACTCTATTGTATATATCACTGGAAAAGAAAGAGTAATTGTACTTAGAAACAATTTGCATTATATTAAATGGAAAATAAAGATGATAAAAAATTGATATTACAATGTCAGTGAATAATATATAC
Source organism: Prosopis cineraria (assembly GCF_029017545.1). NCBI lineage: Eukaryota > Viridiplantae > Streptophyta > Magnoliopsida > Fabales > Fabaceae > Prosopis > Prosopis cineraria. Next base: position 43,419,260 of record NW_026555332.1, read on the forward strand.
CTGCTTTGACCTTTTTAAAAATTTCATTCTTATGAATGTCATTTATCATCATGCCTAACTTAACCTTAAAAATACGTGCTAATATATCAGGACGATCTTTTGCTTGAAGATTTGTAAAATTTATGAATCGAGAAATCTTAAGCCATTTTAAATTACATGTGAAAGTTATGAACAAATCTGGATATCCCGCCCACTTGTAAATCACCATTGCATCTTAGTAATTTTGAACAATATAGTGAACACCACCAGTAAATGATGATGGAAGGATGATTCTCTTACCCATTAAAGATGGAGTATTTTCACCCCTTAATACAGCATCTGCAAGACCTTGGTACAACTCTGATATTAATTTCTTTTGAATGTGCCTTACAAATGATAATCTTTGTGACTTAACCATTGTATACCCATCAACTATGAATTGTTGGAACAATTTCCCACCTCGTCTAATTAACGAATGATCAATATCACGATCTTGAATCATATATGCAAAGTATTCCTGCAATGATACATAAGTAACTTTACCTCTCGGCTTTTCAACATTATAGGGAATATTCTCTCTATACCCATCCTCACCATATAAAAATAATAAAGGATAATGCATTAGTAAATAGAGGGGATGCTTTTCAGATATACGCTCTAGCAAGCCAGTCTTATGTTGTACAATTATGTCTCGACCAACTTCAGTATAATTAATGTCACCGACAATCAATGTTGCAACTTCATTTGATGTGGTTGGAAGGTTATAGCTCCTACCATCTGTATGATGTTTATATATCAATCAGATCTTAACCTCTTGTGAATCCTTTGCACCTATCATATCTCTTGCCTTCTTGTATGTTTGCACAAAAATGCTGCATGAATCCAACATTCTCCTTAATTCCTTAACAATATCATGGCAGCATAGGTCTATCTTATTACTTCCACTACAAGCCATATAAAGAACTAGTTCGTTAACTTTAAACATTCACATGGCTAAACCTAAAGACCATTGATAAAAATATATGATTATCAAACTCACCAAATAGCCCTCATCCTATTTGAAATCTCATTGTTTGTGTCATAAATGTAAAGTTGAGCAAACCTGAGAGGTGCCCCATCTATTGGGAGGACACTTCTAATAAGGTAAACATTTTGGCTGCTCATTCTATATACGTAAGGACCATGACCATCATTTATCTATCTATCTATTTTACCCCCCATTGATGTGAATGCAAACATCATGTTGTACATCCTAATATTACTGTAAAAATTTTTACTCTGATGGTCCCCATTATTAAATAGTTCATATAATGATTCAGGTGGCATCTTAGGTTGAGGTAGCTCAATCTTTCCTTGGAGACAACACATGCCAAATGACGGGCAAGATTTGTTGGCATCCTTCTTTAACCTCTCATCAGACCAGAACTTCATATGGCAATATTGATATGTTTGAACTTGATCTCTATTATCATAATAATCTATACATCATAAAAATAATATCATAGAGGTGGGCTAATATTAGTGCTTATGCTAAAATAAAAATAAAATTACCTTGCTCCGACATTAAGATATATGCAAGATAATTAGCTGAAACAACACACCCATTGCTTTGATTATTTACAGAAGAACTTGATTGACAACATCCTGTGCATCCAACATAGCCAAATTAGCAACTAAAACCATTTTGAAGGAAAGAATTATAGTGCATTTCAAATATATATACTTTTTTTCTAAACTCAGGTTATTTTTTCTAAATGCTTAAATAGATTCTTGTTTTGAATTCAAATAGATTTATATATACTTTACTATATCAAGCTAAAATTTAGGAAAACATTAGGATTGATTGAAATGCATAGATTAATCAAGGTATATTGAGAGTTTTAAATATAGATTAATTTTTCTAAATTTTTATTAGAAAGATCGATATTAATTTGACTTCCTTAATTAATTAGATAGACATATAAACATAACTAAACATTGATTTCAATGTCATTCCTTTGCTTACTCTATTGCGAGAAGGATTTACCCTGTATGTTTGTAAAAGGCTCTTAAACAAATATAAAATAATAAAGAGGTCCCATGTGTAGAATAATAAAGAACAAATAAATTTATAAAGGACAAAATTATTGTCATCATACCAATAGAAGGACACAACAAAAAAATATAAAGATCTTAAAGACATTGAAAAAAATTGAAAATAATATCCTAAGTAGTTAGACTAAGAAAAAGTTTGATCAGTGCTCATAATTAATGAATAGAAAAAACATTTGATCATTTCTCTATCTTCACACGCTTCACAACTGATGAAATAAGTTCATGATCACTACTATCATTATCACAGTCATGTCATGCATATTTTTTTTCCTTTATTAAGGCACCAATTGGAAGGGCATACATCTTGTTCACATTCGTGAAAAAATCACCACTATTAGCATCTTTTTCACTTAACTTTGGACATGTTTTAGAGCTAATGCTTTTTGAAGGAGTGCTTTCACCTGTATTACCAACCTCCGAGTCTACATGCGAAGTATCACATTCCCAATAGAATAAAATTTTTATTAAAAATCAATATTTCATGCATTTTATTTATATTTAGAAAACAAATTTAAAAAATACTTACAGTTGTGGTTTCAATATGACTATCACTGTGTGGACTATTTGGAAGTTCATCTATGCCTTCCTTATATGCTCTTAATACTTTTGAATCTTCACAAAAATGGGTCACTATGTGGCCAGCCGAGAAACCTTGTTTCACGGGGTCTCTAATGGAGACTTTGAATACAAACTCCTTCCTAATAAACTCATAAAAACAATCCAAAAGCACAACCTTATCTTTAGATTCCTACATTTATGATAATGTATTTTATGGTTGAATATCATATTTGATTTTATAAAATTTAATTATTAATATAAGATTTTAAAAAAATCAATAGAGTCATCAATATCAATTAAATTAAAATTGCCATTAATTCAATATCTATTATATGTGTATTGCTATTGCAATTTGATATTCAATATGTGTGTGCAATATTCATATTGCTATTAAACATAAAAATGGCATTGAACACATACCTTAGGAATAACATTGAATACATACCTTAGGAATATACTTTCTTAGGTGAGCAGCAGTGCAGTTTACAAACTTAGAAAATATAAGATCAAACATAAAGAATGTATTGGATCCAGTATCATCAGCTGCAGTAAATGTCACCTTAAACCTACAAACATACATGTAAAATTTTAGAATATAAATGAATATAATTTGCATTAATACACAATTTTAACAAATACTTTGGTACAACAGTCTTGATCATCACAATCAAGGTGTACTCCCTTATTACATTTCTTGCATGCATTACAGAACCAATCTCTATCAGTATTAATATCGACAACAGTGCTAAGAGTCACAACTTCATCCTTCTACATTTATATTAGCTTGTCATATCATACTCCAATCATCATACAAAATCAATATAATATTCATAATATACCTATAATATACACAATACTTACATGTTTACAATCTGATAGTTCTTAAATCTTAACCCTATTTGGCATTGCGAGCAAAGATTCACCAATAAACTGAGAATTTTGGCTAGTCAATAGCTCTATGTCTTCATCCAAGTGATTACCTGACACCTTAAGATTAAAAATAAAATAAGATTATATTTATATAACTTGCTTATCAAAACCATAATCATAACCCACTGACAATAGTATAAACATGGCATAACATACTAAATCAAAATTTTATAATATGACAGACTCACTTAGAAATAAAACTGGAGACCTCTGGAATTGAAGGGTGTACAAAAACTCGTGAGTAATACATTATGCTAGTAAGCCTCCTCATTTTTATGTAGGAATCAAAATATTTAGACAGAATGCATATATAATTGAATCAATATCGTTCAGACATTTATGTGAGGACACGTACTGTTGAACCCCCTAATCTTAAACCACTGCAATATGATAATAACTAGCTTTTTAGTGCCTCCTCTGTCAAGTTTAGTATATCATCTTTAAAGGCCCCTCATAAAGTACAACTCACCTTGTTTTTCCTATAATGATAAGAATAGTATCAAATGAATTTTCATCACAGGCACCAAAAATTAAAGAAGGTTTCAAGTATATTAATTGGTAAAGTTTGTGTCATATTACTCTGCATCTTTTAAGCTTATTTCTATCCGTTTTTGTTTTTTCCCATCCTTAATCGACTCCTCCAACTCTCCAATTCCAGATAATCTTCCAATCACATCTGTCATGAAAAAAAGTATGCCATTTAATCACATGTCATTAAGAAAAATAGACCATTAAAGATTAAGATAGATCAAAATAGATAAGTTAAACTTGGTAATTGCCCTACTTTAATTTGATTGGCAAGTGTTTTTTCCAAAAAAAAAAGCAATAAGATTTTAATAGATAAAAAAAGATTAAAATAGGACATTATCAAATAGAGTTTTTTGAAGAACAAATTTAAAAAATTTAAATACATACTAATTAAGTAATTATTATTCGTTGCCTCTCTATCTACAATATTTGAGATGTTAATAAAATTGAATCCAAAATGATGAATTGAATCTTGTCAAATTTCAAATAATTGTTGAGATTTATGAGGATAGATTTAAATACTAATAAAAAGTACAAAAGGTTTTCAAATAATTGTAGAAATTCGATCACCCTATGATGAGTTGATTATTAGAGTAATACTTAATCATAAATTAATATGAAATATAAGAACAAATAATACTATTCAGGAACATGACAGATGCAATCACATTGTTTGAATTTCACAAATATTTTTTATGCAAGGTTAATTTAATAATACCAAATGATATTATAAAAGTTCTCTAACAAATAATGATTTCACGAATTGCGCAAGCTGTTGAAAACTTTACTAAATGAAAGGTAATTAATGGAAACTATTAAAATGTTGATATTTTATAGTTCAAACATGCTGTTGACAATTAAACTTTACTAAATGAAAACTTCACTTACATTTTTAACAAATGCATACTATTATATTTTGTATTGTATGAATAAAAGGTAATTAATGGTGAATTATTGGAAATAAATATTTTTATGAACTATGATGTTGGATATAAATATATACACAGAACCTGAGCATTGAGTTTAGCCATAACATTAGTGAACATGACATATGCGATCACACTGTTTGAATTTCACAAATATTTTTTATGCAAGGTTAATTTAATAATACCAAATGATACTATTAAAGTTGTCTAACAAATAATGATTTCATGAATTGCACGTGCTGTTGGAAACATCATAGCAATATAATTGCAGCAAAAAGCATAAATCATATCCAACACCTTTTTTTATTAAAAAAACACGAATTATTGATAAATAATGTACAGCACTAAGAGACCCTCAATTTTGAAATCATTATATATTTTAAGGCGATACAACCTACAATAACATTGTCCCATAGATAGGATAAGTATTATATATTAGACATAATTAAGGAGATCCAAAAAATAAAATGTATAAACACTTACTCCAGCATCCTAGAAGACCAATTTAACATCATTGGATTCTTCGAATGTATTTCTACCTGACAATCTTCAGATATGAATCACCCTAACCATAATGCGCCAAACTTTTTTTGTTGTGTTGATAGCACGAATAGCACGAATCTCAAAAATAGAAGCCATGGGTAATATGAATAATGATGGAAAAGAGAATGAACTTAACGCAATAAATTAGAAGAGTGACTCTGATGTGAAGCTGTAAAATATTCTATTAGCCTAACCTAGTAATTTATAATTGAATAAGGATGATTTAGAAGGAAAAATTAAGAGGTTATTTAAAAAAAATCAAAATGATAGATATTAAAAATTATTTTATTCAATGTAGATATTTAAGGAATTTAGATTTTACCAAACTTAAATACATGAAATTAATATATTTTGAGTTCCAAAGTGCCTCGTGAAAATCTAATCTGTGTGTGTGTGTGTGTGTATTTAGATATATATTAAACTAAATATACATGTCTCAAAACTCCTTCATAACATATTATTTTTAAAATTTTAAATAGGTAAAAATCAAAATTTTTTGAGTCTCACGGAATTATGAGTGTTGAGCCTAGCATTAATAATTGAGAATATATTATGTCAAATTTCAGATACTAATAAAATTCATATTTATAATTGTTGAGATTTCTGAGGATAGATTTAAATAGTGAATTTTTTTAAAATTTTTAATTTAAACATATATGAATTAATTTAAATTTGAATCTTAATATATATATCTGAATAAAAATACCTTAAATATTATGAACCTAAAATTTTATAATATATTTAGGTTGGATAGAGTGTTTAAATAGATAGATATTAATTTAAATACACATATAATCAGATTTAAATTTTAAATAGGTAAAATATATTTTTAAACACATAATACTTTTCTAAATATTTAAACAGATATATATTAATATAAATTTTAATCATAATATATATATGTAGTATATAGACATGGAGTTATGCGTGTTGAGGTTAGATATAATAACTGTAAATATATTATGTCAAATTTTAGTTACTAATAAAAATTATATTTATAATTTTTGAGATTCAAGAGGATAGATTTAAATAGTAAAAAAAATTTAATTTTTAATCTAAATAGATATGTATTAATTTAAATTTGAATATCAATATATATATATATATATATATCTGCATACAAATACTCTAAATATTATGAACCTAAAATTTTACCATATATTTAGGTTTGATAGAGTGTTCAAATAAATAAATATTAATTTAAATACACATATAATCAAATTTGAATTTTAAATAGGTAATAATAAATTTTAAAACACATAATATATTTGCATACAAATACCCTACAATTTTTCTATATGTTTAGATTAGATAGGGTGTTTAAAGTCTTACTGCGTCAGATCTAAATTATAAGATCTTTTTTCTCAATTAAATTTAGTCCAAAATATATAATGCTTGGGATTTTTTAGAAATTATATTTTTCAATCATCCATTTTTTGTTATTAATGTGGCTTTCTTTTACAGCATCGGAAATGTCATACGTTTCTCACTCTTGATCATAGAGAAACATACAATCAAGAGTGTGAAATTAGCACTTTTTTCTCACTCTCACCTTTTATCTTCTATATATGTTTAAGTTGGATAGAGTGTTTAAATAGATAGATATTAACTTTTATTGATATGATCCTTATTGTTTAAAGAGAAGATAACACAATTAAAATATGTTGACATAAACTATAAAATATTAATGGCAACCATATAAATTGATGAAGTGTAATTGCTGATAAAAAAAAAAGAAAGCATAATTATTTAGATAAAAAAATTCATAAATGTTAAAATATAAAATGACAAAATGTAGCTCTGTGGATTATATAAATAAAAATTAAATTAATTTAAGAATTAATTTATTCACATTTAACTGCATATATACATCAAATAATCAACATGCTTTACACACATTAAATTGATTATTTTGAGTTAATTTATATTTTAGATTGGACATGTGGCATTCTCTCGTAGCCTTTAACCCAACTTTTATATATATAATAATTTAAAAATAAAAAATTTATTTTGAAAATAATTGCTATATTTTTCTTATCAAAAATTCATTTGAATATATTTTATTTCATAATGATAGTTGATTTAAAAAAATCTAGTAAAAAAGAAAATCTTGATGAAACCAATGAAAATAAGAGCAAGAGAAAATTTTAGATAGAAGAAGTGAGGAAAAAAAAATTCTTCTCATTCACTTTGATTCATCAGCATGAGTGCAAGATTTTGAAGAGGGCTTTTATCATTAACCTTCAAATCATTAAATACTTTTTTTTTGAATGGAAAGGCAAGCCTGAGGCTTGGAGAAAAGTACAACAAATTAAATAATGTTTAAGTTATCCTCACACAATATTGCATGCAAAACAGGGGGTATTATATGAAGGAATTTAACTTTTGTATCAGTTTGATGACTATTTTATGCCAAATCATCAGCACATTGCAAACTTCTTGATAAGCATGATGAATTTCCACCTTTTTGTTGCTGTAAACGAGTTCTTGTATATAATTAATATCAATCCTTCAATAATGATTAACAATATAGTTTTATAGTATCATGTTAATGGCATTCAATGTGTCAAAGTATGGAATAATTCTGCTAAATTCAAGTTGGAAGGCAACCTCAAGTCTAGTTTTGATGGCCATCATTTCTACAAGCACAATTGGAACATCTCTTAATGGACGTGTAAATCCTCATGAGGTGGATTTGCTAATACGTGATAAATTACACTATATTTCTCTACTAACATTATAGGAGTAATGTAGATTTTTCAAAATCAAAGAATCATTGACATATTTGATATATATGAATAATCTTGTATTTAATAACCTAGATTCATGAACAGAGAGAAATAAAACGAAGTAATTCATGAAAATTATGATCTATTTATTTGAATTATAAAAAATATAACGTCTATAAAAATATGATAATATTTATAACAAACTAGTAAATTTTTTGAAAGAGGAATAATATTAATATTACTTTATACAACTCCTACCCTATTCAATAATTATAAATTAAAATTTTTTAATTAAAATCATTTAAATATAAATATTTTTATCAGATCATCTAACGATTTTAATTTTTATCAACAAATCACTTTTAAAATGGGCTCAACACAACAGGCCACTCTGTTAGCCCGTAAAGTTTTACAAAATGGGCTATCAAAATTAGCCCATTTTATATACAAGCTGGGTTGGCCTCTTTTTTTTTTTTTTTTTTTAAAATGCTGTTGCATCACTTGCCTGCCCACTTTCCCTCCCTTCAATTGCCGCGACCCTAACTAATTCATAATCGCTTCATTTGGTGCCCTCATCTGCCCTAAGTTGAATCTCCATGACGGCGCGGCTCTTGTCCTCCTCCAGGCCACCAGTCCAGTCTTGCGATATCCCCCACCTTCGACTCTCTTCGAGTTTACCTTGTCTTCTCAAGCTCATCGCCGCCACGTGAGTTCACGGTGAAGCTTCCACTTACAGTCATAGAGCTCCAATCTGCGCGGCTCGACTGAGAGCTTGAGACACTGAACAGAGGCTTCTATTCGTCGCTGTCGAGTGTGTCCACGCCTCCACGGTGTCGCCCAGGAAAGTCTCTTCCCCTTGCCCGAACCGTTATAATTTTACGATAAGTTAGTAATGAAAACGAAGCCATTAAGCTTTCGACCCATTTAATTGTAGTGGATCCTCTCGTATGTGAAATCTGAAACTATGAGCCCATTTTGGTTTTGTTAGAAATTCCCTCGATACGTGGTTGTCCTTGCTGACCACCCTGTTGTTTGAAGGCACAGTGGCGGTTGTGCGGCCAGCCTGCTCTTCCGCATCAGGTATGTTTAACAAATCCCGCAACATTTTCGTTCACAATCTAGATGCTGTTTTTGCTGATCGCGAGTTCAATCTTCACGTGAAAAAATCTATAAGTAGCCTCAAAGTAGTATGGAGGAAAGACCCTGAACTGGACCTAGCGATAGAGAAGGACAAGCGATATAAGCTCTGCGCTCGTGTTGTTAAGGAGGTTCTTAATGAACCAGGTCAAGTAATCCCATTGCGATATCTTGAGAAACGACGTGAGAGGATGCGTCTTAATGTTGAGATTACAACCTTTTTAAACCAAAACCCTGGCCTGTTTGATGTCTACTATGATCGTATCAAACCAAAATCGGATCGCGTTCCCTTTCTAAGGGTTAGCGATCGGCTTAGAAATTTTCTGGATGAAGAAAAAAGGGTTTATAGAGAAAACGAGCCCTTGATCGTGTCGAAGTTGTGTAAATTGTTAATGATGTCGAAGAACAAGGTGATTAGTGCAGATAAATTGCTTCACGTGAAGAGGGAATTTGGGTTCCCGAATGATTTTTTAGTTAATTTGATTCCTCAGTATCCGCAGTATTTTAGGCTAATTGGGTGTCCTGGGGAGGAAAAATCATTTATTGAATTGGTTTCATGGAACCCCGAATTTGCAAAATCTGTTATTGAGCAAAGGGCTGAAGAGGAGACGAAATTGACGGGGATTAGGGTTCGGCCAAATTTCAATGTGAAGCTTCCTCCAGGTTTTTTCTTAAGGAAAGAGATGAGAGAGTGGACTAGAGATTGGATGGAGCTTGATTACATATCGCCATATGAGGACGTGTCCCATTTGGACCAAGCATCACGAGAAATGGAGAAGAGGACGGTTGGGGTATTCCACGAGTTGCTTTCTCTTTCATTGTATAAAAGGATTCCAGTGCCAATACTGGGAAAGTTTTGTGACGAATATAGGTTTTCAAATGCATTTTCGAGTGCATTTACAAGGCACTCGGGGATTTTCTATGTTTCCTTAAAAGGAGGGATTAAAACAACAATGTTGAGAGAAGCTTACAAAAATGGTGAGTTGATTGATCGAGATCCACTGCTTGAGATCAAAGCTAAATTTGCTGAGTTGTTGCAAGACGGTTGGCAGCAAAGAGCAGAGGACTTGCGTTTGCGAGGAGAACAAATTAAGGAAGACATGAAAATTTTAGCTGCGAAAGCGAGTGAATAAATTAAGAATGACATGGAAATTTCAGCTGTGAAAGATAGTGAATATAAAAAGGGCGTTATTGAAGTATGAAAGGCTTATAGCGGCAGATGGCCTTGGTAACCGTAAGAAGAAAGGCAGGTAAATTGAGATTAAGCTTTATATATTATTATATATGTCGAGATTGTAGTTAATACCCTGTTATAAATGTTTTTTTTTCTAATAAAGAAAGCTGTAAGTTTGCTGTAGAGTAATTTTATTTAGTGATTCACATTTTTCTTGGTCCATGTTGTTGAGGTCAATTTCATCATGTTTGTAGAGCAATGAAACTTTGAAAGATTGCGGTTTGAATCATATGCACTTTCACTTGCAGTGTTGCTGACTTGATTTGGAAACGACAAATTGACTTTCCAATTTGAGAACTTGAGTCGAAGTCCAACTTCATCTTGGTAAGATGGGCTTAATTCATGAACTTGTCCACGCTGCTTTATTAACCTACTCCTCTGGTCATATCTTCCAACGTGTTTCAGAAATAAGTAAAATCTAAAAATTGAAAAACTTTTTTATTTTGTCACTATCAAATATACGTATTTTAATATGATATTTGCTCTTTTTAACATTTAATAAAAAAGTAAAGAGTAATTTATGAGATATTATTGTAAATAGGTAAAAAAAAAAATCTTCTCTTCCTGTTCTATAAACAGGAGAGGAGGGAGCATACAACGAATCCCCTTTTTCTGCTTTCACATTTGAGCATTTTCAATCATTGTTGAATGGCGTGCTATAAGAAGTCAATGACATGGTATGCTAGTGATGTAGTAGGATTAAAGCGCAATGAAACTCTTTGGGAGACGTGTAAGAAGTATTGTCTATGCTAATGATGAATATCTGGTGTTTGATTACTCTCTGATACGCTGAAGTCGGATTACTCTAGTCTGAGTGGAAAACTTGTCTGCTGCCACGCCTCGGCCTCAGAGCAGCGATGCAGCAATTGTTTACCTGGCAATGATCCAAAGTTCGTTGGGAGGTCATGCAAGTTTCATGAAGAGGGTTGTCGTAGCCAAATGATTCAATGGAAAACCATTTCCTACTAAATCATGTCCTCATAGGATCTGTCTGTTTATTTGCGGTTTATATCTCAACCATCCTTTCCCTCACACTCTTCCCTGATGTTGGAGTTGTTCTTTAAATTTTAAAATGAGTCTGGAAGCAGGTTGGTGGTGCGATACTGATTAAGGTAACTTTGCATGCCACCTACAAAGTCGTCACACACAATGGATGAAGAATGTAAACGAGTAATCCATAACCATTCTCTTGGCAATAAACAACCCGATGGGATCGAGAAGCATACGGGTATGCAAGTATTTAAGCAGGATTACGGGGTCGTAGGGGCATTGAAAATTTTTTCCAGTTTCTGAAACATTAGCCCAAGAGAGAGAGAAAATCAAGCATGGAGAAAGTGGTGGCTTTTAGGTTAATAACAATGACTGACATTTCTGGCATTAGTGCCGATGAGGGAGAGCCATGTTGTTGTGACATCGCCTGAACCTCGCCCACTCTGTGCAACCCAGTTTTCCCTAGTGAACTATGCTTGCTCATCACTGCCATTCGTGCGAAGGCCCCCAAGTTTACCTGCACACCCCGATGACCAAGAACATGGCCATGCCCATCGCCACGGGCACCATCACCGGCACCGGCAGCCCAGTCCTCAAGAAGAAAACTGCTGCCGGTGGGCTAAGAATGTAGAGGGTCAATGTGTGTGTGAACTTCTGCTTCACTTTCGCTTGCCCACCTTTCTTACGAGGCCATCGCATCAGTACTCGCTCACCGTTGGAGAATCCTGCGAGGTCACTTACTCGTGCGGTGGCCCCATTTGATTCGCGAGTTTGAACCGTACGACTAGCCGGAAAATGATTTAACGCGGTAGCGTTCCGTTTTAGGTGTTTTGAAGCTTTGCTCATCTGTCGTCTTTAGTCTTTTTTGCCTTTTGTTGTTATTCACATTTGGCTGGTGTGTACTTCCTTTCTCACTGTGCCATCTAAAATTGGGAATGAGTCCCAAGTGTGTTGGGAAAGTGTGGTGCTTTTAGCGACAATAATATACCACGTGAACAATTACAAAAACTGTTTAACGTCAAAATCTCCAATGAATTACTGTAAAAATGACGACCCTTGAGAAGGTCCAAGAGCAAAGAATCAAAATTAAGCACAAGCACGCGACTCACTGGAAGATTCGTATTTGATAAGAAGCTTGCGTCACTAGGTAGGGGCAGTTGGCGCAGTGACGTGCTTAAAAGACGTAGCTTTCCACTCTACAAAGACGGTGATTCCAGTACCTAGAGGTTTTTCGACTTGAGCGTTCACTTTGATCCTCTGCAAGTGGTTATTAATTTCCTCTTTCACACTCTTTCCACATTCCCCTCGTAATTAAGTATATATCAGTGGTGCTACCTTCATCAAGCTTCAATGAATCCGCTAATGCAACAATTAGCTTTTGAGTTAAATGAGACTTCGTTTCGGTAGCCATTAAAATGCACGAAGTTGATGGAGGATATGTGACGTCGTGTGGTTGATGAAGATGGTGTTTGGAGGTAGCGGGACTACTGCTTTGACCAAAAGCTGAGGTAACTCAACTTGCAGCAATGGGGGAAGGCGTGTGGGAATCCAAATCAAAAGAAAGATAAATTAATAAATGACATTATCGGGGAGGAGCAAGACAAAAAGTAAAGGCGTTTTATGCGTTGTTTGGAAAAAAAGGATTATATACTCTGCTTGGACCATTTTTCAATTGAAAAAGAAATCACATCTCACTGTGGACCAAAGAAAAAAATACGGTGCCTGCAGGAAAACGACAAATTACTCAATTATATCCTTCTCAAGGGCCGCTTTTCATCCAACATTGTTCAGTAATTCCAAACCAAAATTCCATATTTAAAAACTCCAGCTGCTGTAGAGTCATAACTAAACGAGTAAACGAGTAAATTTCGCTACATCTCAAGAGTCTCATTAGAGCTATGCAATTTTTTTAAAATTTCCAAGCTAATACAAATATTTTTTATTCTATTAAATATATATAGATCACTATTCGATTCTCAAAATGCATCCCAACCTCATTTTAAGCAAATAACAAATTAAATATGCATCTCTAATTTTTTAAAATATATACATATTTCTTGGGCAAGGAGAATATTTGAAAACTAAAAAAAATTAACATGTTGAAATAGGTATAATTAAAAATGGCACAATTGAATTTATTAGTATTAAAAGTTTTTAAAAAAAATTATAACCAGAGTTCACATAAAAATAATTAATTATTACAAAATGTATTGATAATTGAAAGGATGTTGTTAATAAATTTTATAATAATAATTTTTTAATGTGAAATTTTAATATACTGTTTTTTTTTTACATTAAAAAATGGGTGAAAAGAGAAGATGAGAAAACAAAGGAGGAGGGAATGTGGTCCCAAGAGAGCTTATCCAGGATTAGGAAATAGGACTGGGACGGGACCGGATCGGCGCATCCCTTCAAGTTCGTGTACGGAAAGTGGCGTAACTTTCTCTCTCTCTCTCTCTCTCTCTCTCTAAGCTTAACCCTCTGCGGCCTTTCCACCTCTCGCTGTACGGCCTTTTTAAAAAACACCTCATAGGAAATGACGCCGTTTTGCTCCTCGCATCTCATTTAGCCTTAGTGCGAAGATCGTCGCCCAGTTTCTTCGCAACTCGACAACGACGAAGAGTGGGGTGGCTAGGGGGGCTGAGGTTGGCGTCCCTGGAGAGCGCCGTTGCTTCGTCGTCTCAACTTCAGTCTCTGGGTCCTGGGGCACCCGTGCCCTGTCCGATGAATTTTGACCCTTTTTATATTTACATCAATTAAAAAAAAATAAAAATTTAAAAATCACGCTCCATGAGAAGCTTTATCGTTTTGCTGTAAACTGTATTATTCAAAAAAAAAAAGGTTTAATATAATAATTAATATGCAGTGATATTAATAAAAAAAAATTAGATTTGAAAGGAAGGTGGAAGTAAGAGGTGTCAGGTGTGGTCGTGTGAGTGTATTAGGAGTTTAGGACTTGAGAAGAGGAGGAGAATATGAAGGTTAGATTTAAAAATCTAGCATTCCACCCACACGATCACACTTGACACCTTTCACCTCTATTTTTTTTTCAAATTCAATCTCTTCTTATTAATATCACCGTATATTAATTATTATATTAAATTATTTTTTTATAAATAATATAATTTACAGCAAAACGGTCAAGTTTTTTATGGAGTGTGATTTTTAAATTTTTAATTTTTTTATTGATGTAAATATAAAAAGGGTTAAAATTCATCGGACAGGGCACGGGAGTGCCCCAGACCCAGAGACTGAAGTTGAGACGACGAAGCAACGGCGCTCTCCAGGGACGCCAACCTCAGCCCCCCCAGCCACCCCACTCTTCGTCGTTGTCGAGTTGCGAAGAAACTGGGCGACGATCTTCGCACTTGGCTTTGCCACCAACTTCCTCCACTCCTCATTCTCCTCTCCTTCTTCCCCACGCTTCCGGAGCACCGACGTCGCATCCACGTGATGCATCTTCCATCTCTTCACGCTCCACAGGCTCTGGATCTTCCCTAGCTGTTTTTCCGCCAATTTCCACGTGTTCTCCTTCATCTCCCTCATCGCTTCTTCTAGCAGCCTCCGCCTCGTCTCCTCGTCCGCACTTGCTTCCTTTCGAAAATATTTATCAAATTTTGGAACTCCGATTGCCTTCTTGATCCCTCGTGAATAGTCCCCTTTTGGATTATAAAACGGCCTCAATTCATTCACCATTCCTTTCTCCAGCATCTGATCCACCCGTTGT
The DNA here is from genome assembly GCF_029017545.1 of Prosopis cineraria. Lineage (NCBI taxonomy): Eukaryota > Viridiplantae > Streptophyta > Magnoliopsida > Fabales > Fabaceae > Prosopis > Prosopis cineraria. Next base: position 43,434,635 of record NW_026555332.1, read on the forward strand.
GCCACGTACGAATAAAGATCTGGCAAGCCCGCGTCTACCCAGACGCAGCAGAAATACGTACCTTGATCGGAATTTATAATCGTCGTCGTCGATTAAAGCCTCCAGGAACGATTTCGAGCCTCCGACGATGATCGGAAGCTTTCCACGACCCCTGATTGTCTCAATGGCGAGCGAGGCCATGTCACAGAAATTGTTCGCCGTGAATTCCGAGTTGGAATTCTATGCCCCTAGTAAATGGTGAAGAACACCGCGTTGTTTTTCCTCGGTGATCTTGTTTGTCACTATGTCGAGTCCTTCGTACACTTGCATTTTATCGGAGTTGATGATCTCCGCCGGAAAATGGGTGGCGAGGGTGATGGAGAGACGAGACTTGCCGGCGCCGGTGGCTCCTGTCACCAGCACAACCTTCTCCTTCTGCCGTGGAAGAGAGGTAACGTTTATTTTTGGGCTAACAGAAGAAATATTTATTAGTGGTTGTGTTAGTCTGCACATTACCATAGAGATGGTCATGGCGAATAAGGAAGAAATTTTGTTATTGCTCACACTAAAGTTGGCACCTCTCTCACTCTCTCAGCGGGAATGAGGAAGAAATCTAGTCAAAGGAGAACAGATGATTAACAGAAGAAACCAAGAGAAGTAAGACTGATCAATGAGGAAAAAGTCCCATTATTTCTTAATTTAGAGAGCTGACACAAGAACTGGTCAAGGTTGATTTGTGAGAAGAGAATGAGTGTGGTATTTATAGCGTGCGTCAAAAGGGTCACTCTCTGCCGCTGTTAGTGGACTTGCATTTCTCGTTAAAGCAAGAATTATTAAATGGTCAACTAGGAAAAGTGGCGTTGCCAAATATTCTGCCCAATAACTCTCTGTCCCAATGTGTTTAATTTTAGCTTTATGCCATATGAATGGCCATGGCTTCAATTGAGCCATTGCTGAAAGAGGACCTGCGAGGCCGTGGTGTACGTCCAGGTAATTAGACTCAGTGGGCATAGGGAGGTTCTTTTCAATTTTCGTAGTGGGCTCATTTTGTGGAAAAAACAGAAAATTGCATTAGAATATGGATATTGATGAGGTCTTTCTAATTATTCCATTTTGTTTGTAGGTTACGGTTTTTGTCTTGTATATCCTTTCTTTGCTAGCTATCTAATAATATCTAGCAACTACAACCACGCACTTTCCCACGAAATTCCATCTCACAAGATAGGCTTAAATATATATGATGCAACTCTTACTCTGTACAAGTGTAAAATATTTGAATCCACATTGAGATTTCAAAGTTCTCAAAACCCATTAGAAAAATTCGAGGTGGGAGACTGGGTGTCAAGAGAAGAGAAGATTATTTATCGATTATTTTCAAATATCTAATATATATATGTATGTATAAGATGGCCCTCCAACTAGTATTAAACATTTGGACAACACAGAGCTAAGAATGCCTCTACTTTCGCTTCCTTTCTTCATCAGCTCCATCTCTTCATTCCTTCATTCCTTCTCTGTTCCTTCCCAGGCTTCCTCCTCAAGTGGCCATGCTATTCAAATTTCATCACATAACAGGTTACCGCCTATTTATTTATTTATTTGTGTTTTTTATCCTTGTTGTTTCTCTTATTTGACCAGTTCTTAAACTTTTCTAATGCATTTTTTGCGAAGAGCCTCAAATTTAATTTCACCACACACCATATACGCATATGTAGTTGGCTTGTTACTTACTTTGGTGGAAATAAAGTACCAAGGATCCATCAACAACCCTTTCCATGACCACCCTTCCATCATGCTGCTTTTCCTCATCACACAATTTGTCTACGTCATTTCCCTCTTCACCTTTCTATTTGATTGACTCAATGAACGCTCACGCAATTTTAACATTGTGGTTTGCCATGTTTTTGGAACTCTGGCCTGTCAGCTGCTTCTGCTGGTCCTCGTCTCTCCTGTCAAGTGGTTCCTCGTCAACGTGTCTTCGCTGGTACTGGTCGTGGCCACATTCTTGTGTTACAGTTATCTCTTGCATCTCCTCAACAATGCTTCCCAAACACAAAGGTTGGAGATTGATCGCAATGGAGATGGACAGGCTACTGAGATGGTGGATGTGGAAGCTGAAGTGACTTCCTCTTCTTGATTTTGCATCCAAAAGAGAATAATAATAAAGTCATGGGGTACTATTACTTGGTTGTTTGTAGCGTGGCATACCTCTGTAACGAACAGGGGGTTTTTTTTTTGTATGGACCAGCCGATCAGGGTTCTTCGTTATATATTGGTCAAATATTATAAACAAAATTGGAGGACCGCACATTCTTGAAATTTCGTCATTTAGAGTCGAGTCAGCCCCTTGTTTAAATTTTAAGCGAGTCCTGGCCCGTTTTTGTGTTCCTTTCATCTATAGCGAATGGACTTCATTAGAAATCAAATCTAGCCCACATATTTGCCTTATTAGGATGGTGGGTAATTTAGTCATTTGGATGACTTACCCTTAGGCTATGGAAACCCGGTCAAGATTCTTGTTCATTGCTTTTGTTATGTTCTTTCGTTTCGTCTTCCGTCTGGTTGTGTGTTTCTAGTCTTTTGAGTCTCAGAAGTATGTATTTGAGCTGGACTGTAGTTTGGGCCTTTTAGTGTTGGTACTGATAATTTATTGAACTCGTTATATTGCATATATGAATTGTCTCGGTTCAAAACAACCATAATTATTAAAAAACTATATGCTGAAAAAGCCATGACCTTTTCAAGTGAAATAGGCTATATGAACTTTGCTTCATGCTATGTCAGAATGCGATACAAAATTCAAATAATATGTTCAAGCAAACTTGCAAATTTTGACATTACCTTTCCAATAGGATAAGCGATTGGATACCAGATTATCATCAGAAATACGCACCACCCCCACAAAATTTGCGCCTACAGAGAGCCTAAATCTTGAGCATATAGCTTGTGGGATAACCTGAGCTCAAATTTCATACAGTTAGCAGATATGAAATGCTCCAATATCTGTGTATAGTGCTGGGTTGGGAAAACACGTATGTTTTACCTCTCCAAAAGCCAGAACAAATGTTACAGACAATATTACTGCCACAAGAGGGTGAAAATTTTTGTCAAGGTAAATTGGAACTGCCTGCAGAGGAAAAACCAAAGATAAATACAGGACAGGAGGATCTATCAGTGGAAAATTGGAAAGCCAGATAAACAACAGGAGGGTTAAGTATATTTTATCTTATGCACAAAGGTGTCCTACTATTAGAAGAAATATTGTTTAAAACACAGTTGGGTACTAAGTGCGGGAACTTGTCCTATCGGAGATGCAAAATTTACGCGCGGGGACTTTTCCTACAAGAGATTCAAACTTCATTGTAAAGGTCCGCTAGATCCAATTCGATGGGGTTTGAATATATTTTCAGTTCAATATTTGTCAAACTCGGCATCTTTCAGCATCTTTGTACCTGAATGACTGATAACTGACTATCTAGTAACAAGGACGTTCTTTAATTAAGGGGAAAAGGAACCATCTAGAACCTAATGACCCTACATTTAGGAACATTTGGTAATTTTCATATTCCAATAATAATATGTACTAATAAGCAACAGCCTACAGAACAAGTGAAGGACGTTACAGGTCAGTTACGAGTGATCCAAGAACTAGCAAGAGAATATTGTCATAGCTTCAGATTTGCGATGAGAAATGCGTTGATTGTTCAGAATATGCAAACGGATATATGCCAGCAAGAGACAAATGTCGGTTACTATCCGGATACTACTGTCAGTACGTACTGTATTCTCAGACTGTTTTCATTACTGAGGAATGAGTGTTCAGTTCTGGCCACTTGCTTTCGAATAAGCCAGAAGCAAGATAACTTCCGAAATAACTAAGTAGGAGCATAGTAGAGCCAAAAAGATAAAAAGAAGTAAATAAGTAGTGATTCGCGGATACCTCCATGGCACAAGCATTGCAGAGAAGCAAAGTAACGAGCAGTTGATGCTGCTTCTGAACAACTGGTAATATAGCAGCTATATGAAATGGAATATCCCAGGGAGGCCCGGCGGGGGGATAAAAAGTAGAAGACAACGGCTTAATTAATAATCTCTCTCGCACAGCGTACAAAGACAGCAACATGCATATAGGACTAAGGAGCTAGGTTGACGTACCTGCTTGCTTTTTCTCTGTGGTGGTGCCACTGCGCTGGAGAATTTCAAGGTCAACGATGCCCAGAGACATAAGGCCGAGGGTGAGACCAGACATGATGCCAGCGAAGAGGACGAGAAGGCAAGAAACCCCAGCATAAACGAACCACCATAAGGTCTCGAACTCAATATCCTCTGCATCGTATACGATGTGGTCCGGCGACAACTTCGTCCCAGCGAGCTTCAATCTCAGGGAATTCAGCGGCAACATAGTGGCCGAGACGAAAACAATGATGGTAGCTAAAAGAGGTAGTAGCACAGTGCATGAAACGACCCAAATGAATATTGTATTGAATTATATAAAGGGCCTCACGGGGTGATTTAAATATGGCGAGAGGCATGAACACATCATTGCATTTACATAATGCACTTCTATCCAGTGCGTGGGCTTCAATAATTCATTCTACCAACTACCGTTTGATAGTGGACGTGGGCTCCACCGTCCCATGCTGATAAACGGTCGACGTTTGCGCGTTTCAAATATGTGCTCCAGAAGCTGTCGTTTTTCTAATTACGTTGGTGTCACTGCGCGTGAAAGCGAAACAATAATGTACGTTCATGCAAATAGGGCAGCAAACTCCGTTTGTTTTTAGCCAGTGTATCTTACTAAGGAAACACATCGATTGGCCTGAATATTGCTTGAACTTGCACATCCACATAACTGTATTATCCTAATTACTAACTAGATCATGTATTTTGTCAATTTCTTTTATTTAGTTTTTTTGGCTCTCAGCTATTCATTTTTGGCTTAATTTAAACTAATTGCTGTAATGAAATCATCACTGATTGTATGAGCTGGTGGCTGACGAGATTTTTCGGTAATGCGCAATAAGTTTTTCAATAAGATGCATGCGTGGTTTAAGGACACAGAGTTTTATATGTGTACTTGGTATTTCTTATAAATCACTTTAGTTACGTTTGGTTATTAAAATAAAATAAAATAAAAAATAAAAATAAAAATAAAATTATCAAAAAAAATTGTGAATTACATTCATAAAAAAAAGATAATTTAGTTAATAAAATTGATAATTATAATTCATAAAATTTTTAAAAGGTATGATGATTCTCACATTTATCATATATATTAATAATTTTTATCATATTTACTAAAAGGAGGAAATTTTTATATTTATTTTTTTTAATTCATTCTATTCTTTTCCTTTCTATTAACCAAGCGTTACTTTCATGCTTTGGTCATTATTAATTCATCTCAAATATTTTTATTGCTCTGTAGTACTATTGTAACATATGGATGGGATGACTTGAAGCACGCGCCAAGTAGCTCAGAAATTATTTTATCACGGTTTCAAAAAATATATGTACCTGCTGATGAAATGAGCGTGATTAATTTTTTTATGGAAGAAGTCCACCTAACCTCTGATTTTGTTGTGTTATTGTTACTCTTTTTACAGCGAAAATAATGCCGACGTCCCCGCATTTTCAGGAAGCAATCGCTTATAGGGTGTGTTCGAATTTTAATTGACAAAATTTAATGATAAAAAAATTGATTAATAAAATGTGATTACATTTTGATATTATCTTCTGAAATTAATTTTGATAATTAAAAAATATTTGGATAATTTTTCATAATCGATTGTAAAGATGGGGGAAAATAGAAAATGCTCAAATGTTAAGAGTTGATTTTTATATTGAAAAACAAAATGAAGTTTCACAAGTCAAATGAAAATTTGCAAAATCATGAGTATTTGGATGAGCTTTTGCAAAACTATGATCTCAGTGCCTAGAATTAATTTCAAATGGAAATCTAAATAGGCCATTAAGAATGCTCAAAATTAAGTTTTGAAGGCCAAACTCCCTTAAGCCGAAAATGGAAACCAAACATTATTTACATTGACGGAATGCAATTCATTCTCCAGAACCCAGTTTGAGTATGGAAGCAGCGGGGGTTGATTCTGCATTTGTAGTTTGGGAGACGTATTTAAGGACTCTTTAAAAAAATTATTCCCAAATAAAAATTCATACAGAATAAATTATTGTTAAAATGAAAGTGTAACTTATTCTTTCTCAAATGAAACTTATTGTTGATCTTTGTTTATGGATAATTTCTTTAAGAGATTTTTAGATGCGATTCTCCTCCATAGTTTTGCTGTGGGAGAGATTTTAAAGCTAATTTTCAAAATCTTGGATGATGATATAGAGCCTGTTTGACAATATATTTTGAAAAAAGTTTTATGTTCTTTAAAATAAAAAATAAAAAAAATTTGTTTGGTAATGTATTTGTAAAAAGTATTATAAAAAATAAAAAATAGAATATTATTTTGAAGAATAAAAATAAAAATATTTTTTAGATGTTCTGGAATGATTATTTTAGAAAAAAGGGAGAATTAAAGGATTTTATTTTTATTTTTTTCATTCTCAAAACATATTCTATAAAATATCAATTTTTAAAATAATAAAATAAAAATAGTGTCAAATAAGCCCATAGTACCCTTTACCTTTCTTTCTTAGATTCGCATTCGATGCCGTGTGCTAACCAGGGCCAAGAGTAATCCTAGCTCTCCATTTCAATCTAAATTGATCTTTATTGTTTATTTAATTTTATTTGTTAATATTTTTAATATTATATTTATTAATATAAAATTTTCAAAAATTTAATAAATATGTTTATTATCAATTTAACCAATACGGATTTAATCTAGCCATTTGACATTAAAAAATTAAAATTTTACATTTTGAATATCCAGATAAATTTTGGATAGTTTAGATATAATCTATATGACCTAATTTAATATTAAAATATTTATAAATTTTACAAATTAAATAATTAAATAGTGCAGATTTAATATTAAACTTTTTTATTTTTATTTTAATAAATATAATATTAAAAATAGTTAAAAATTAATTTAAAAGAATGGCAAATATTATTTTAAGCTAAAATGGAGGGTTAGGTGAACACTATGATGAGCCTTGAATGAAGATGCTTTCTTTCTCTGGTTCCTCGCTATTCCTTCATGTTTTGCATAGATTTTTCATATGATAATTATGCTACCAAATATAACTTGTAAAGTACCCGTGTGATGCACGGGTTATATACAATAATTTTTTAATGAGTAACATATTTATCATTTATGATGAATTAAAGTTTTTATAAATAAATGTCAATCTTGTGAAAAGATTTTTCTTAAAAGAATAACTTATAGCATATCATCTCTAATACTCCATATCATCATAAATGTAGTGGAGCTATATAATTATCATTTTTAATGTTAAATATGCATATTAGTATTAAGTCAATGTAAAAACTAAATGAATATAGTGTGAATGGATACAATAAGCATATTCATAAAAATTTATAATTAATTAGACCAAATTATCGAAAACTTCCCTATAAACAACATTAAAAGTTTTGTCTATGGATTGACCGTTCTCATCAAGAATCAATATTTTTAAACCTTCCCTACTTCAAACACAAGAAACAACAACATATAATTGTGAAAATAGGACGAGACAAGTACAAACAGACATTACACAGGCTCTGGCCTTGACTTTTATTAATGATCATTGCAAAAGCCAACATAATAGGAAATTAATTCCTTTTCAAAGTAAATGGAAACCTAGAATTAGATGGACATATAGCAATACGAGGTATACATACTTTTATCCTTATAGTTGACTCAGACATTTCTTGGGCTTCAATAACATGTTTTTTCGATTCTTGTAACTATGAGACGTGTACCATTGCACAATCCCATAGACTTATTAATGTTTTGCATCAAAATAATTGGGGCACTGACTTTCAATCTTATTTCATGATTCGAGAGTCCTGACATCAGAATTGAATTTAGAAAATCTGTAGAGTGCAAGTCATTGAGTGAATTTATGTCCCCATCATCTTTTACAACACTATCAAAACTCAAGTATACAACTTCCTCTCCAAGGATCATGAATAACATGTATTTTTAAACTTCTAACCACAGCCAATGTAGGGACTAAGATAGCTCTCTCTCTAAAATATGAAGAATTATTGATATTGTTAAGGAAATTTGAGAAAGTTGAATCAACAATAGACTTTATTGGATTTTCTAAACCATCCAATAATAAATTAGTTGGGATCTTAATATCCACAGATTATTCATTAACTCCAACAGCAGTCCCATCACCAATTGAGATAATCTAATCAGCAAAATCTTAAATATCACTGTTAGATGCCATATTATTTGTTGCCATAAGTCTCATGTTTCTTGTTAATGTAAGAAGTTAACAATTATTCCATATGTATGAAGAGTTAATGGTAGCAAAAACAATCTCTTTTTTGGATCCACTTAGAATAATAGAAAAGATCTGCTGAAGTCTCCGCCAAACACAACAACTTTTCCTCTAAATGAAAGATTGCAGTTAATGGGTTACTAAATTTTAAAATATCTTTCAAGCATTTATCAAGAGCTTCAAAATAAAACTTGTGTGCCATTGAAGCCTTATCTCATATAATTAATGACGTGTGAACTAATAATTTAGCTAAGTTACTTCCTTATTTTATGCTACATATAGTGTCTTCTGTCACAAAAAGTGAAATGCAAAATTGTGAGTGAGCTATTCATCCTCCTGGAAGCAATAAAGAAACTATCCCACTTGATGCTACATTGAGAATAATTTTACCTCTAAATCTTAATGAAGTATATAGTGTCTTCCAAACATATATTTTTCCAATACCACCATATCCGTAGAGGAAAAAAAAACTCCTCCTTTGTTAGATGTAATAGCACTCATGATTTTATTATAAATTATCTTTTACTTAAGTGTTAGTGTCTGCAACAACCTTGCCAATTCAGTAGATAACACAACCCTATCATAATTTAGTTCGTTTCTTATGAGCTTGTTCTCACTTACATCCAAGCTTGCTATGTCAGGTAAAGGCATAGGCTCAAAATCTATGAGACTTTTCCCATTAGATTAAAGTATTTTCACAATCTCAATCAATGTAAAGTTGTGTAAATTAGCATCATCTAATTGTAATCCTATGAAAATATTGTTGTTACATCAGCAATATTGTTTGATAATTTATATAAACTTTATTACTACTATTAGATTGTAGAAAAAAAATTAAAGAATGCAAATGTAATTACTATATACCGTGGTGTCCAGTAATATTTTCTTTGCCTGTACACAATATCATCTAATAAGAAGACCATGTAATATCCCATACAACCTTTGGTCGAGAGAAAGAATTGCAGATATGAGCAGTATAAAACAGCCTTCTTAGAAATTGTCCAAATGCCCATTGGCTTGCTTCTATAATACCATCAATATATTCTTTATCATCATCTAATAATCCTAATACATAACAGGCATCTCTAAAAGTAGGGTAAATGACTCCATTAATGGTACGTATACTCTCATATGAAGTACAGCCTTTGACGATGGCTAGGAAGATTCGTAAATAATACAATTCACCATTACCTGGAGGGGTATAGTATAATCTTTCAATTGAAAAACCGTGCTTCCTAAGCTTCCACTCACATAAATATTTCTTATAAACAAAATTAGTTGGCAATTCAGGATATGTTAAGCCCTTAGCCTCATCATTATCCTCATTATCATTAGTATTAAACCATACCTCCAGCATTGTGGTCTTTCCTGTATTGCAATTAATAACTGAATCTAACGGTTCATCGTCATCAAATATGACATTTTGTTGGTTAGGCAAATGAAAAATTAACCTCTCAATAGATGGTTTTCTGTAATTGATATTAAAAGAAAATATCCTCCATACAAATTTGGAAGGAGACAAATATCTACAATCATAATACAATTTAATCTCATCATGGATTCTCCCAGTAGTTGGGTCACACGAATCAGTACAAAATATGATTGTGACCCTATCATGTCCTTTTGTCACATACTTGAAAAGATATTTAATTGACTAAGCTTGATTGCATCTTTTAATATTTATATGAGCATTATACTTTAGCAATAAATATGAATTATATGGTATTACATACCCGTTGTCCAAATCAATACCATTTCTTGTTATTATCCTCCCATTGTCTAATCTCCTATATTGTGGGTAACCTTCTTCATCAATAACTGTGCTAGAGTTGAATGACTTAGGATAGTGTTTAGAGTATTTACTATCAACCATACATGGTGAATTGGTATTCATCGAGCCACAAGGACCATGCATCATAAAAAAATTGACTACTTTAAATAGCTTTGGATTTTCATCCTTATTTGATATCTCCACTGAAATCACCTTATCAACATCCTGAGATGTTGGAAACTTATCCTTGTTGCACAACCAAACTAAAATATGCACATATGGGAGTCCACGCTTTTAAAACTCTATTGTATATATCACTGGAAAAGAAAGAGTAATTGTACTTAGAAACAATTTGCATTATATTAAATGAAAAATAAAGATAATAAAAAATTGATATTATAATGTCAGTGAATAATATATACCTGCTTTGACCTTTCTAAAAATTTCATTCTTATAAATGTCATTTATCATCATGCCTAACTTAACCTTAAAAATACGTGCTAATATATCAGGACGATCTTCTACTTGAAGATTTATGAAATTTAGGAATCGAGAAATCTCATGCCATTTTAGATTGCATGTGAAAGTTATGAACAAATCTGGATATCCCGCCCACTTGCAAATCGTCATTGCATCTTGGTAATTTTGAACAATATAGTGAATACCACCAGTAAATGATGATGGAAAGATGATTCTATTACCCATTGAAGACAGAGTATTTTCACCCCTTAATACAGCATCTGCAAAACCTTGGTACAACTCTGATATTAATTTCTTTTGAACGTGCCTTACAAATGATAATCTTTATGAATCAACCATTGTATACCCATCAACTATGAATTGTTGGAACAATTTCCAACTTCGTCTAATTAACAAATGATCAATATCACGATCTTGAATCATATATGCAAAGTATTCCTGCAGTGATACATAAGTAACTTTACCTCTCAGCTTTTCAACATTATGGGGAATATTCTCTCTATACCCATCCTCACCATATAGAAATAATAAAGGATAATGCATTAGTAAATAGAGGGGATGCTTTTCAAATATACGCTCTAGCAAGCCAATCTTATGTTGTACAATTATGTCTCGACCAACTTCAGTATAATGAATGTCACCAACAATCAATACTGCAACTTCATTTGATGTGGTTGGAAGGTTATAGCTCCTACCATCTGTATGATGTTTATATATCAATCTCTTAACCTATTGCGAATCATTTGCACCTATCATATCTCTTGCCTTCTTGTATGTTTGCACAAAAATGCTGCATGAATCTAACGTTCTCCTTAATTCCTCAACAATATCATGGCAGCATAGGTTTATCTTATTACTTCCACTACAAGCCATATAAAGAACTAGTTCGTTAACTTTAAACATTCACATGACTAAACCTAAAGACCATTAATAAAAATCTATGATTATCAAACTCACCAAACAGCCCTCATCCTATTTGAAATCTCATTGTTTGTGTTGTAAAATGTAAAGTTGAGCGAACCTGGGAGGTGCCCTATTTATTGGGAAGACACTTCTAATAAGGTAAACATTTTGGCCGCTCATTCTATATACGTAAGGATCATGACCATCATTTATCTATCTATCTATTTTACCCCCATTGATGTGAATGCAAACATCATGTTGTACATCCTAATATTACTGTAAAAATTTTTACTTCGACAGTCCCTATTATTAAATAGTTCATATAATGATTTAGGTGGCATCTTAGGTTGAGGTAGCTCAATCTTTCCTTGGAGACAACACACGCCAAATGATGGGCAAGATTTGTCGGCATCCTTCTTTAACCTCTCATCAGACCAAAACTTCATATGGCAATATTGACATGTTTAAACTTGATCTCTATTATCATAGTAATCTATACATCATAAAAATAATATCATAGAGGTGGGCTAATATTAGTGCTTATGCTAAAATAAAAATAAAATTACCTTGCTCCGACATTGAGATATATGCAGGATAATTAGCTGAAACAACACACCCATTGCTTTGATTATTTACAAAAGAACTTGATTGACAACATCCTGTGCATCCAACATAGCCAAATTAGCAACTAAAACCATTTTGAAGGAAAGAATTGTAGTGCATTTCAAATATATATACTTTTTTTCTAAACTCAGGTTATTTTTTCTAAATGCTTAGATAGATGCTTGTTTTGAATTCAAATAGATTTATATATACTTTACTATATAAAGCTAAAATTTAGGAAAACATTAGGATTGATTGAAATGCATAGACTAATCAAGGTATATTGAGAGTTTTAAATATAGATTAATTTTTCTAAATTTTTATTAGAAAGATCGATATTAATTTGACTTCTTTAATTAATTAAATAGACATATAAACATAACTAAACATTTATTTCGATGTCATTCCTTTGCTTACTCTATTGCTAGAAGGATTTACCCTGTATGTTTGTAAAAGGCTCTTAAACAAATATAAAATAATAAAGAGGTCCCATGTGTAGAATAATAAAGAACAAATAAATTTATAAAGGATAAAATTATTGTCATCATACCAATAAAAGGACACAACAAAAAAATATAAAGATCTCGAAGACATTGGAAAAAATTAAAAATAATATCCTAAGTAGTTAGACTAAGAAAAAGTTTGATCAGTGCTCATAATTAATGAATATAAAAAACATTTGATCATTTCTCTATCTTCACACGCTTCACAACTGACGAAATAAGTTCATGATCACTACTATCATTATCGACAGTCATGTCACGCATATTTTTTTCCTTTATTGAGGCACCAATTGGAAGGGCATGCATCTTGTTCACATTCGTGAAAAAATCACCACTATTAGCATCTTTTTCACTTAACTTTGGACATGTTTTAGAGCTAATACTTTTTGAAGGAGTGCTTTCACCTGTATTACCAACCTCTAAGTCTACATGCGAAGTATCACATTCCCAATAGAATAAAATTTGTATTAAAAATCAATATTTCATGTATTTTTTTATATTTAGAACATAAATTTAAAAAATACTTACAGTTGTGGTTTCAATATGACTGTCATTGTGTGGACTATTTGGAAGGTCATCTATGCCTTCCTTACATGCTCTTAATACTTTTGAATCTTCACAAAAATGGGTCACTATGTGGCCAGCCGAGAAACCTTGTTTCTCAGGATCTCTAATAGAGACATTGAACACAAACTCCTTCCCAATAAACTCATAAAAACAATCCAAAAGCACAACCTCATCTTTAGATTCCTACATTTATGATAATGTATTTTATGGTTGAATATCATATTTGATTTTATAAAATTTAATTATTAATATAAGATTTTAAAAAAATTAATAGAGTCATCAATATCAATTAAATTAAAATTGTCATTAATTCAATATCTATTATATGTGTATTGCTATTGCAATTTGATATTCAATATGTGTGTGCAATATTCATATTGCTATTAAACATAAAAATGGTGTTGAACACATACCTTAGGAACAGCGTCGAATACATACCTTAAGAATATACTTTCTTAAGTCAGCAGCAGTGCAGTTTACAAACTTAGAAAATACAGGATCAAACATAATGAATGTGTTGGATCCAGTATTATCAGCTGCAGTAAATGTCATCTTAAACCTACAAACATACATGTAAAATTTTAGAATATAAATGAATATCATTTGCATTAATACACAATTTTAACAAATACCTTGGTACAACAGTCTTGACTTTTCTATTGCACAGAGTGCAATAGAACCCATCACAATCAAGGTGTACTCCCTTATTACATTTCTTATATGCATTGTAGAACCAATCTCTATCAGTATTAATATCGATAACAATGCTAAGAGTCACAACTTCATCCTTCTACATTTATATTAGCTTGTCATATCATACTCCAATCATCATACAAAATCAATATAATATTCATAATATACCTACAATATACACAACACTTACATGTTTACAATCTGATAGTTCTTAAATCTTAACCCTATTTGGCATTGCAAGCAAAGATTCACCAATAGACTGAGAATTTTGGCTAGTCAATAGCTCTATGTCTTCATCTAAGTGATTACCTGACACCTTAAGATTAAAAATAAAATAAGATTATATTCATATAACTTGCTTATCAAAACCATAATCATAACCCACTGACAATAGTATAAACATGGCATAACATACTAAATCAAAATTTTATGGTATGACAGACTCACTTAGAAATAAAACTGAAGACCTCTGGAATTGAAGGGTGTACAAAAACTCGTGAGTAATACATTATGCTAGTAAGCCTCCTCATTTCTATGTAAGAATCAAAACATTTAGAGAGAATGCATATATAATTGAATCAATATCGTTCAGACATTTATGTAAGGACACGTACTGTTGAACCCCCTAATCTTAAACTACTGCAATATGATAATAACTAGCTTTTTTAGTGCCTCTTCTGTCAAGTTTAGTATATCATCTTTAAAGGCCCCCCATAAAGTACAACTCACCTTATTTTTCCTATAATGATAAGAATAGTATCAAATGAATTTTCATCACAGGCACCACAAATTAAAGAAGGTTTCAAGTATATTAATTGGTGAAGTTTGTGTCATATTACTCTGCATCTTTTAGGTTTATTTCTATTTGTTTTTGTTTTTTCCCATCCTTAATTGGCTCCTCCAACTCTCCAATTCTAGATAATCTTTCAATCATATCTGTCATGAAAGAAAAGTATGCCATTTAATCACATGTCATTAAGAACAATAGACCATTAAAGATTAAGATAGATCAAAATAGATAAATTAAACTTGGTAATTGCCCTACTTTTATTTGATTGGCAAGTGTTTTTTCCAAAAAAAAAGCAATAAGATTTTTAATAGATAAAAAAATTAAAATAGGATATTATCAAATAGAGTTTTTTGAAGAACAAATTTAGAAAATTTAAATATATACCAATTAAGTTATTATTATTCATTGCCTTTCTATCTGCAATATTTGAGATATTAATAAAATTGAACCCAAAACAATAAATTGAACCTATCTCAGGATGCAACTTTATAGTAGTAGAGAACATGAAGCTAATCATATAAGGATGATCTGTTGTTCGATACAATCCAGAGCACTGAGAGACTTCAAATTTTAAAATTTCATATATTTTAAAAGGATGCAACCTATCTTTAAAACGTCTCACAAAAGGTTTTCAAATAATTATAGAAATCCGATCACCCTATAATAAGTTGATTATTAGAGGAATACTTAATCAAAAATCAATATAAAATATAAGAACAAACAATACAAAAGTATAAATCATTAAGAAATTTAAATTTTACCAAACTTTATATATGAAATTAATATATTTTGAGTTTCAATATACATGTCTCAAAACTCCTTCATGACATATTATTTTTTAAATTTCAAATATCAAAAAATCAAAATTTTTTGAGACTCACGAAATTATGAGCGTTGAGCCTAGCATTAATAATCAGGAATATATTATGTCAAATTTCAGATGCTAATAAAAATCATATTTATAATTGTTGAGATTTATGAGGATAGATTTAAATACTAATAAACATCACAAAAGGTTTTCAAATGATTGCAGAAATCCGATCACCCTATGATAAGTTGATTATTAGAGTAATACTTAATCATGAATTAATATGAAATATAAGAACAAATAATACTATTCAGGAACATGACAGATGCAATCACATTGTTTGAATTTCACAAATATTTTTTATGCAAGGTTAATTTAATAATACCAAATGATATTATAAAAGTTCTCTAACAAATAATGATTTCACGAATTGCGCAAGCTGTTGAAAACTTTACTAAATGAAAGGTAATTAATGGAAACTATTAAAATGTTGATATTTTATAGTTCACAAATTGCGCATGCTGTTGACAATTAAACTTTACTAAATGAAAACTTCACTTAGATTTTTAATAAATGCATACTATTATATTTTGTATTATATGAATAAAAGGTAATTAATGGTGAATTATTAGAAATAAATATTTTTATGAACTATGATGTTGGATATAAATATATACACGATTGAGTTTAGCCATAATATTAGTGAACATGACACATGCGATCACACTATTTGAATTTCACTAAATGATACTATTAAAGTTGTCTA
This sequence comes from Prosopis cineraria, assembly GCF_029017545.1. Classification (NCBI taxonomy): domain Eukaryota; kingdom Viridiplantae; phylum Streptophyta; class Magnoliopsida; order Fabales; family Fabaceae; genus Prosopis; species Prosopis cineraria. The sequence goes on from NW_026555332.1 coordinate 43,450,916, forward strand.
ACAAATAATGATTTCATGAATTGCACATGCTGTTGGAAACATCATGGCAATATAATTGTAGCAAAAAGCATAAATCATATTCAACACCTTTTTTTATTAAAAAAACATGAATTATTGATAAATAATGTATAGCACTAAGAGACCCTCAATTTTGAAATTATTATATATTTTAAGGCGATACAACCTACAACAACATTGTCCCATAGATAGGATAAGTATTATATATTAGATATAATTAAGGGGATCCGAAAAATAAAATGCATAAACACTTACTCCAGCATCTTGGAAGACTAATTTAACACCATTGGATTTTTTGAATGAATTTTTACTTGACAATCTTCAAATATGAATCACCCTAACCATAATGCGCCAAACTTTTTGTTGTTGTGTTGATAGCACGAATAGCACGGATCTCAAAAATAGAAGCCATGGGTAGTATGAATAATGGTGGAAAAGAGGATGAACTTAACGCAATAAAACTCTAACGTGAAGTTGTAAAATATTCTATTAGTGTAACCTAGTAATTTAAAATTGAATAAGGATGATTTAGAAGGAAAAATTAAGAGGTTATTTAAAAAAAATCAAAATGATTGATATTAAAATTATTTTATTCAATGTAGATATTTAAGGAATTTAGATTTTACCAAACTTAATATATGAAATTAATATATTTTGAGTTCCAAAGTGCCTCATGAAAACCTAATCTCTGTGTGTGTGTGTGTCTGTGTATATTTAGATATATGTTAAACTAAATATACATGTCTCAAAACTCCTTCATAACATATCATTTTTTAAATTTCAAATAGGTAAAAATTAAAATTTTTTAAGTCTCACAGAATTATGAGCGTTGAGCCTAGCATTAATAATTGAGAATATATTATGTCAAATTTCAGATACTAATAAAATTCATATTTATAATTGTTGAGATTCCTGAGGATTGATTTATATAGTGAATTTTTTTTAAATTTTAATTTAAACACATATGCATTAATTTAAATTTGAATTTTAATATATATATCTGAATAAAAATACCCTAAATATTATGAACCTAAAATTTTACAGTATATTTAGGTTGAATAGAGTATTTAAATAGATAGATATTAATTTAAATACACATATAATCAGATTTAAATTCTAAATAGGTAAAATATATTTTTAAACACATAGTATTTTTTCTGAATATTTAAACAAATATATATTAATATAAATTTTAATCATAATATATATATGTAGTATGTAGACATGGAGTTATGCATGTTGAGGTTAGATATAATAACTGTAAATATATTATGTCAAATTTTAGATACTAATAAAAATTATATTTATAATTGTTGAGATTCAAGAGGATAGATTTAAATAGTAAAAAAATTTAATTTTTAATCTAAATATATATGTATTAATTTAAATTTGAATAGAAATATATATATATATATATATACATATACAAATACTCTAAATATTATGAACCTAAAATTTTATCATATATTTAGGTTGAATAGAGTATGTAAATAAATAGATATTAATTTAAATACACATATAATTAGATTTGAATTCAAATATGTAATAATAAATTTTTAAACACATAATACTTTTTCTGAATATTTAAACAGATGCATATATTAATATAAATTTTAATCATAATGTGTGTGTGTGTGTGTGTGTGGTATATATATATACAGAATTATGGGCGTCAAGATTAGATATAATAATTGTAAATATATTATGTCAAATTTCATATATTAATAAAAATTATATTTATAATTTTTGAGATTAAAGAGGATAGATTTAAGTAGTTAAAACTTTTTTAATTTTTAATCTAAATGGATATGTATTAATTTAAATTTGAATCTCAATATATATATATATATATATATACAAAAACTCTAAATATTATGAACCTAAAATTTTACCATATATTTAGGTTGGATAGAGTGTTTAAATAAATAGATATTAATTTAAATACACATATAATCAAATTTCAATTTCAAATAGGTAATAATAAATTTTAAAACACATAATATATTTGCATACAAATACCCTAAAATTTCTCTATATGTTTAGATTGGATAGGGTGTTTAAAGTCTTGCTGCATCGGATCTAAATTATAAGATATTTTCTCTCAATTAAATTTAGTCCAAAATATATAATGCTTGGGATTTTTTAGAAATTATATTTTTCAATCATCCATTTTTTGTTATTAATGTGGCTTTCTTTTACAGCATCGGAAATGTCATACGTTTCTCACTCTTGATTATAGAGAAACATACAATCAAGAGTGTGAAATTAGCACTTTTTTCTCACTCTCACCTTTTATCTTCTATATATGTTTAAGTTGGATAGAGTGTTTAAATAGATAGATATTAACTTTTATTGATATGATCCTTATTGTTTAAAGAGAAGATAACACAATTAAAATATGTTGACATAAACTATAAAATATTAATGGCAACCATATAAATTGACAAAGTGTAATTGCTGATAAAAAAAAAGAAAGCATAATTATTTAGATAAAAAAATTCATAAATGTTAAAATATAAAATGACAAAATGTAGCTCTGTGGATTATATAAATAAAAATTAAATTAATTTAAGAATTAATTTATTCACATTTAACTGCATATATACATCAAATAATCAACATGCTTTACACACATTAAATTGATTATTTTGAGTTAATTTATATTTTAGATTGGACATGTGGCATTCTCTCGTAGCCTTTAACCCAACTTTTATATATATAATAATTTAAAAATAAAAAATTTATTTTGAAAATAATTGCTATATTTTTCTTATCAAAAATTCATTTGAATATATTTTATTTCAATATGATAGTTTTAACATCTCAATTTAAATTTTAATAGTTAATTTGAATTAATAGAAATTTTAAAAAATATTTAAAAGTAAGCAAATTAGTAAGGAGATTATTATTAGATTTAATTTAGTATAAATCTAAATTTTAAGTTATGATTTTTAAAAAAAATAAAATTATTATTATTATTATTATTATTAAAAGAGAAAAAGGATATGTAAAATAAAAAAAATAAAATAAAAAGGGGGATAGGGACGGTTTATTGTGAGTGTGTGTGTTTGATATGATAAAAAAAAAAGGAAAAAAGGAAAAAGAGACAAACCGTTTTTCCCACTCACTTTCTTTTGTTTCCTTCTCTACGCGTGTGTGTAAGTTTGACATTAGATAATAATAAAAAAAAGAAGAAAGAAGAAAGAGGTAATGGGAAGTGGGACTCACTCTTTATTTTAAAATCACCAGACTTCTCTTGTGTTTTTCATTTCTCTTCTCTTTTCTTCATTCTTTCTTGCGTAACACAGAGAATGAAAAAAGAGACGACGAGCGTGACACCTGCGACAGAGCTGATTTAGAAGGTGAAGCTCCATATTAGGATATTTCAGATGAGATTTTAAGTATTCTAAGACTAGGTAAGTGTTCTAAATATTTTTTTAGTCATTTTTCCCTTTGAGCTGTAGATTCTAAAATTTTAGAAAACCTAAGGTTTGAAAGAGGAATGAATTTTTGGTGAGAAAATCTAATTGTTGAGATTGTTGGTAGTGTAATAAATATTCTAGAGTATTATTTTGTTGATAGAATTAAAATTTGAGGCATTTGAGTTTATCCCTGGATCCCTATGGGTAGATTTTTGGTTAAATTTAAAAATATAAATTGATTTATTGATATTTAGATGATTATTTGAGATGAAAAATAAATTATTATAGCTATAGAATAATGATTCTAGGCTTGAAATCAAGTTCGTAATTTTTGGGTATTTTTATATGCGAATTTTTGAAATAAAAAGGGAAATCTTGATATTAGAAAATTATTTGAATGAAATTATTGTAAAGGAGACTATTGAATCTAGTAGATAGGTTCAAATACATAAAATTAAATTTTAAAACTTAAGAGGCTAAGACTAAGGTCTTAAAAAAATGAAATAAAATAAAATAAATACTTAAGTGTTATAATATGAGTGAAAATTGTGTTAATAATATTATTGACACCTTGGGGTATGATTAATTGTAGATTAATTTCCTTCTGACACCATTCAAGCTTTGGAAGTATTGTAACTTGAGGGGTAACCTTTGACCTCTCAAAGGTTGAGATAATCGAGGAAAATCTATTTTATGCATTTGTATGTTAATTAATTAATTATGTTAGTAAAATAAAAGAATATATATATATATATATATATATAAATTTGAAATAGTTGTTTGTAATGCATGTGACTTTGTTGAGATTCTATGACTTATGACCAAGTTAATTATGACTTGGTGTGAGTAATGAGATTGATGGTTGATGATTATGTGTATACTCTTGGATATAAGTCATGGATTATGCACAGTGATGAATGGTATGAGCATGTTGAGTTTTGCATGATGCTAATGTGGTTTTGTATGATAATTTAAAAAAAATTAATGCAAAAGGCATGATTGAAATATGATGATTCTTAATGTTTGTTGAGCAAGAAAGTTGATGAGCATGTGGGATAATTTTAAATTATATATATGAGTTTTTGAAATGTATTTTCTCATAAGTATGATCATATGGCGGGAGTTCGCCTTAGTGAAAGAGTTAGCGGTTATACAAAATTCATATAGTACTTGGCTATTAACCAATAATCCTAGGGGTTATAGCCGCTACTTACCTTGTAAGGTACTATAGCATTGTTCATATTAAGGGACTTGACCTTACTGGCCTACTTGGAGTTTTGGGTAGAGCTAGTTTTGAATACGACACCCTATAGTGTGTGATTTGGGAGAAACCGTGTTCATCGATGAGTAAGGTAACCCTGGCCCGGCAGTCCCTCATGATATGATTAAGGCCTTGGGTAGTCTCACCACATGGACGATCCCTTTCGGTTGTTGGCCCATGAATTTCATGTCAGAGGAAATAAGGGAGGATATAAGGAAAAGATCGATTATGCATATTATTATTATCATGCCATTTGAGTGATTGATGGCTATGTTGAGAATATGATTATAATTGTGAAAATGAAAATATGTAGTAATTATGTGAATAATGTATATGTGGCTATTTGTTCAAATTTTATACTTGACTTTATTCTTAAAATTATTCACATGAGTTAAATGTTAATGTGATTAACATGTTATTAATGTGATTGTTTGAATGGTCACCTTGATAAATTTATTGGCCACTTGCATTCATGATTAATTATCACGCATTTGTATAACTTAGATATACTTTGGTTATTAAGTGATTGTACTCACTCCTCTCTTTTAACATATTACAGGAGCTAGCTCATCTCAGAAGAACAAAGGAAAGGAGTATTAGGCCGAGTGATAATAATCACTTCTGTAGGCCTCTCTCCTTTTATTTGATATGTGTATTTAGTTTATAATATTGCCAACTAAGATAATATATTCTTGATCTACTTGTACTATGGGTTTTGCGTAGGATGGAAAGGTATTTTGGGCTCTTGAGAATGTGTTTTGATGCTTGTGTTATATTAATAGGCCAAAATATTTGTGCAAGTAAAAAATAATTATTATCATGCTTCCGTATAGGTTTAATTGAATGATATGAGTTTTTAAAATATTTTAAAGACTTGGGATCCCTTTATATTAAATAGTTTAAAAAAATACATATTAAGAATTCATTTGGGTTAATCTCGTATTGGATAATCCATTTGGCTTAGTCCTTGATTAACCATGGTTAGTATGATGATTAAGTCCTAATTTAGGACGTCCTTTACAATAGTTGATTTAAAAAAATCTAGTAAAAAAGAAAATCTTGATGAAACCAATGAAAATAAGAGCAAGAGAAAATTTTAGATAAAAGAAGTGAGGAAAAAAAAAATCTTCTCATTCACTTTGATTCATCAGCATGGGTGCAAGATTTTGAGGAGGGCTTTTATCGTTAAGTTTTAAATCATTAAATACATTTTTTTTTGAATGAAAAGGCAAGCCTGAGGCTTGGAGAAAAGTACAACAAACTAAATAATGTTTAAGCTGTCTTCACACAATATTGCATGCAAAACAGGAGGTATTATATGAAGGAATTTAACTTTTGTATCAATTTGATGACTATTTAATGCCAAATAATCAGCACATTGCAGACTTCTCGATAAACATGATGGATCTCCACCTTTTTGTTGCTATAAATGAGTTCTCGTACATCATTGACATCAATCCTTCAAGAATGATCCACAACATAATTTTATAGTATCATGTTAATGGCATTCAACATGTCAGAGTATAGAATAATTTTGCTACATTCAAGTTGGAAGGCAACCTCAAGTCTAGTTTTGATGGTCATCATTTCGACAAGCACGATTGGAACATCTCTCAATGGACGTGTAAATCCTCATGAGGTGGATTTTCTAATACGTGATAAATTACACTATATTTCTCTACTAACATTATAGGAGTAATGTAGATTTTTCAAAATCAAAGAATCATTGACATATTTGATATATATGAACAATCTTGTATTTAATAACCTAGATTCATGAACGGTGAGAAATAAAATGAAGTAATTCATGAAAATTATGATCTATTTATTTGAATTATAAAAAATATAACGTCTATAAAAATATGATAATATTTATAACAAAATAGTAATTTTTTTGAAAGAGGAATAATATTAATATTACTTTATACAACTCCTACTCTATTCAATAATTATAAATTAAATTTTTTTAATTAAAATCATTTAAATATAAATATTTTTATCAGATCATCTAACGATTTTAATTTTTATCAACAAATCTCTTTTAAAATGGGCTCAACACAACAGGCCACTCTGTTAGCCCGTAAAGTTTTACAAAATGGGCTATCAAAATTAGCCCATTTTACATACAAGCTGGGTTCTTTTTTTTTTTAAAAAAAAATGCTGTTGCATCACTTGCCTGCCCACTTTCCCTCCCTTTAATTGCCGCGACCCTAACTAATTCATAATCGCTTCATTTGGTGCCCTGCCCTAAGTTGAATCTCCATGACGGCGCAGCTCTTGTCCTCCTCCAGCCCACCAGTCCAGTCTTGCGATATCCCCCACCTTCGACTCTCTTCGAGTTTACCTTGTCTTCTCAAGCTCATCGCCACCACGTGAGTTCACGGTGAAGCTTCCACTTACAGTCATAGAGCTCCAATCTGCGCGGCTCGACTGAGAGCTTGAGACACTGAACTGAGGCTTCTATTCGTCGCTGTCGAGTGTGACCACGCCTCCACGGTGTCGCCAAGGAAAGTTTCTTCCCCTTGCCCGAACCGTTATAATTTTACGATAAGTTAGTAATGAAAACGAAGCCATTAAGCTTTCGACCCAAATTGTAGTGGATCCTCTCGTATGTGAAATCTGAAACTATGAGCCCATTTTGGTTTTGTTAGAAATTCCCTCGATACGTGGTTGTCCTTGCTGACCACTGTTGTTTGAAGGCACAGTGGCGGTTGTGAGGCCAGGCTGCTCTTCCGCATCAGGTATGTTTAACAAATCCCGCAACATTTTCGTTCACAATCTAGATGCTCTTTTTGCTGATCGCAAGTTCAATCTTCGCGTGAAAAAATCTATAAGTAGCCTCAAAGTAGTATGGAGGAAAGACCCTGAACTGGACCTAGCGATAGAGAAGGACAAGCGATATAAGCTCTGCGCTCGTGTTGTTAAGGAGGTTCTTAATGAACCAGGTCAAGTAATCCCATTGCGATATCTTGAGAAACGACGTGAGAGGATGCGTCTTAATGTTAAAATTACAACCTTTTTAAACCAAAACCCTGGCCTGTTTGATGTCTACTATGATCGTATCAAACCAAAATCGGATCGCGTTCCCTTTCTAAGGGTTAGCGATCGGCTTAGAAATTTTCTGTATGAAGAAAAAAGGGTTTATAGAGAAAACGAGCCCTTGGTCGTGTCGAAGTTGTGTAAATTGTTAATGATGTCGAAGAACAAGGTGATTAGTGCAGATAAATTGCTTCACGTGAAGAGGGAATTTGGGTTCCCGAATGATTTTTTAGTTAATTTGATTCCTCAGTATCCGCAGTATTTTAGGCTAATTGGGTGTCCTGGGGAGGAAAAATCATTTATTGAATTGGTTTCATGGAACCCCGAATTTGCAAAATCTGTTATTGAGCAAAGGGCTGAAGAGGAGACGAAATTGACGGGGATTAGGGTTCGGCCAAATTTCAATGTGAAGCTTCCTCCAGGTTTTTTCTTAAGGAAAGAGATGAGAGAGTGGACTAGAGATTGGATGGAGCTTGATTACATATCGCCATATGAGGACGTGTCCCATTTGGATCAAGCATCACGAGAAATGGAGAAGAGGACGGTTGGGGTATTCCACGAGTTGCTTTCTCTTTCATTGTATAAAAGGATTCCAGTGCCAATACTGGGAAAGTTTTGTGACGAATATAGGTTTTCAAATGCATTTTCGAGTGCATTTACAAGGCACTCGGGGATTTTCTATGTTTCCTTAAAAGGAGGGATTAAAACAACAATGTTGAGAGAAGCTTACAAAAATGGTGAGTTGATTGATCGAGATCCACTGCTTGAGATCAAAGCTAAATTTGCTGAGTTGTTGCAAGACGGTTGGCAGCAAAGAGCAGAGGACTTGCGTTTGCGAGGAGAACAAATTAAGAAAGACATGAAAATTTTAGCTGCGAAAGCGAGTGAATGAATTAAGAATGACATGGAAATTTCAGCTGTGAAAGATAGTGAATATAAAAAGGGCGTTATTGAAGTATGAAAGGCTTATAGCGGCAGATGGCCTTGGTAACCGTAATAAGAACGGCAGGTAAATTGAGATTAAGCCTTATATATTATTATATATGTCGAGATTGTAGTTAATACCCTGTTATAAATGTTTTTTTTTTAATAAAGAAAGCTGTAAGTTTGCTGTAGAGTAATTTTATTTAGTGATTCACATTTTTCTTGGTCTATGTTGTTGAGGTCAATTTCATCATGTTTGTAGAGCAATAAAACTTTGAAAGATTGCGGTTTGAATCATATGCACTTTCACTCGCAGTGTTGCTGACTTGATTTGGAAACGACAAATTGAATTTCCAATTTGAGAACTTGAGTCGAAGTCTAACTTCATCTTGGTAAGATGGGCTTAATTCATGAACTTGTCCACGCTGCTTTATTAACCTACTCCTCTGGTCAAATCTTCCAACGTGTTTCAGAAATAAGTAAAATCTAAAAATTTAAAAACTTTTTTATTTTGTCACTATCAAATATACGTATTTTAATATGATATTTTCTCTTTTTAACATCTAATAAAAAAGTAAAGAGTAATTTATGAGATATTATTTTAAATAGGTAAAAAAAAAAAAAATCTTCTCTTCCTGTTCTATAAACAGGAGAGGAGGGAGCATACAACGAATCCCCTTTTTCTGCTTTCACATTTGAGCATTTTCAATCATTGTTGAATGGCGTGCTATAAGAAGTCAATGACATGGTATGCTAGTGATGTGGTAGGATTAAAGCGCAATGAAACTCTTTGGGAGACGTGTAAGAAGTATTGTCTATGCTAATGATGAATATCTGGTGTCTGAATACTCTCTGATGCGCTGAAGTCTGATTACTCCGAGTCTGAGTGGAAAACTTTTCTGCTACCGCGCCTCGGCCTCAGAGCAGCGATGCAGCAATTGTTTACCTGGCAATGAACTAAAGTTCGATGGGAGGTCATGCAAGTTTCATGAAGAGGGTTGTCGCAGCCAAATGATTCAATGGAAAACAATTTCCTACTAAATCATGTCCTCATGGGATCTTCTGTTTATTTGCGGTTTATATCTCAACCATCCTTTCCCTCACACTCTTCCCTGATGTTGGAGTTGTTCTTTAAATTTTAAAATGAGTCTGGAAGCAGGTTGGTGGTGCGATACTGATTAAGGTAACTTTGCATGCCACCTACAAAGTCGTCACACACAATGGATGAAGAATATAAACGAGTAAGCCATAACCATTCTCTTGGCAATAAACAACCCGATGGGATCGAGAAGCATAACGGTATGCAAGTATTTAAGCAGGATTACGGGGTCGTAGGGGCATTGAAAATTTTTTCCAGTTTCTGAAACATTAGCCCAAGAGAGAGAGAAAATCAAGCATGGAGAAAGTGGTGGCTTTTAGGTTAATAACAATGACTGTGACATTTCTGGCATTAGTGCCGATGCGGGAGAGCCACGTTGTGACATCGCCTGAACCTCGCCCACTCTGTGCAACCCAGTTTTCCCTAGTAAACTATGCTTGCTCATCACTGCTATTCGTGCGAAGGCCCCCAAGTTTACCTGCACACCCCGATGACCAAGAACATGGCCATGCCCATCACCACGGGCACCATCACCGGCACCTGCAGCCCAGTCCTCAAGAAGAAAACTGCTGCCGGTGGGCTAAGAATGTAGACGGTCAATGTGTGTGTGAACTTCTGCTTCACTTTCGCTTGCCCACTTTTCTTACGAGGCCATCGCATCAGTACTCGCTCACCATTGGAGAATCCTGCGAGGTCACTTACTCGTGCGGTGGCCCCATTTGATTCGCGAGTTTGAACCGTACGACTAGCCGGAAAATGATTTAACGCGGTAGCGTTCCGTTTTAGGTGTTTTGAAGCTTTGCTCATCTGTCGTCTTTAGTCTTTTTTGCCTTTTGTTGTTATTCACATTTGGCTGGTGTGTACTTCCTTTCTCACTGCCATCTAAAATTGGGAATGAGTCCCAAGTGTGTTGGGAAAGTGTGGTGCTTTGAGCGACAATAATATACCACGTGAACAATTACAAAAACTGTTTAACGTCAAAATCTCCAATGAATTACTGTAAAAATGACGACCCTTGAGAAGGTCCAAGAGCAAAGAATCGAAATTAAGCACAAGCACGCGACTCACTGGAAGATTCGTATTTGATAAGAAGCTTGCGTCACTAGGTAGGGGCAGTTGGCGCAGAGACGAAGCTTAAAAGACGGTGATTCCAGTATCTATAGGTTTTTCGACTTGAGCGTTCACTTTGATCCTCTGCAAGTGGTTATTAATTTCCTCTTTCACACTCTTTCCACATTCCCCTCGTAATTAAGTATATATCAGTGGTGCTACCTTCATCAAGCTTCAATGAATCCGCTAATGCAACAATTAGCTTTTGAGTTAAATGAAACTTCGTTTCGGTAGCCGTTAAAATGCACGAAGTTGATGGAGGATATGTGAGGTCGTGTGGTTGATGAAGATGGTGTTTGGAGGTAGCGGGACTACTGCTTTGACCAAAAGCTGAGGTAACTCAACTTGCAGCAATGGGGGAAGGCTTGTGGGAATCCAAATCAAAAGAAAGATAAATTAATAAATGTCATTATCGGGGAGGAACAAGACAAAAAGTTAAGGCTTTTTATGCGTTGTTTGGAAAAAAAAAAGGATTATATACTCTGCTTGGACCATTTTTCAATTGAAAAAGAAATCACATCTCACTGTTGGTCAAAGAAAAAAATACGATGCCTACAGCAAAACGACAAATTACTCAATTATATCCTTCTCAAGAGCCGCTTTCCATCCAACATTGTTCAGTAATTCCAAACCAAAATTCCATATTTAAAAACTCCAGCTGCTTAGAGTCATGACTAAAGGGGTGAATTTCACTACATCTCAAAAATCTCATTAGAGGTATGCAATTTTTTGATATTTCCAAGCTAATACAAATATTTTTTATTTTATTAAAAATATATAGATCACTCTTCTATTCTCAAAATACATCCCAACCTCATTTCAAGCAAATAACAAATTAAATATACATCCCTAATTTTTTAAAATATATACATATTTCTTTGGCAAGTAGAATATTTGAAAACCCAAAAAAAAATTAACATGTTAACATGTTGGAAAAGGCACACTTGAAAATGGCACAATTGAATCTATTAGTATTAATTTTTCTAAAAAAAAATATAATCAGATTTTACATAAAAAAATTAATTATTACGAAATATATTGACAACTAAAAAGACATCTAATTTAATTATTAATAAATTTTATAATGATAATTAATCATTATAAAATGTATTGACAATTAATAGAACATTTAATTTAATTGTTAATAAATTTTATAATAAATTTTTAACGTGAAACTTTAATATACTTTTTTTTAACATTAAAAAATGGGTGAAAAGAGAAGATTAGAAAATGAAGGAGGAGGGAATGTGGTCCCAAGGGCGCTTATCCAGGATTGGGAAATAGGACTGGGACGGGACCCGATCGGCGCATCCCATTCTGGTTCGTGTACGGAAAGCGGCGTGACTCTCTCTCTCTCTCTCTCTCTCTCTCTCTCTCTGCGCTTCTAACTTTTGAGTTTAATCCCCTCGCATCCTTTCCACCTCTCGCTGTACGGCTTTCTTAAAAACACGTGATAGGAAATGACGCCGTTTTGCTCCTCGCATCTTATCAACCCTCCCTCCCTTCATGTTCTCCTCCCTTTCCCAAGTCCTAATACACCCACACGGCCACACCTGACACCCTCCTTCCTTCCTTCCTAATCGGCTAATCCAATCTCTCCTTATTAATATCACCACATATTGGTTATTATAATAACTCACCTTTTTTTTTTTTATATGAATAATACAATTTAGAGCAACACGGTCAAGCTTCTCATGGAGCGTGATTTTTAAATTTTTAATTTTTTTTTTATTGATCAGACAGGGCACCGACCCAGAGACTGAAGTTGAGCCGACGAAGCAATGGCGCTCTCCCAGGACGCCAACCTCAGCCCCCCAGCCACCCCACTCTTCGTCATTGTCGAGTTGCGAAGAAACTGGGCGACGATCTTCGCACTTGGCTCCGCCACCACCTTCCTCCACTCGTCATTCTCCTCTCCTTCCCCGCGCTTCCGGAACACCGACGTCGCATCTACGCGATGTATCTTCCATCTCTTCACGCTCCACAGCCTCTGGATCTTCCCCAGCTGTTTTCTCGCCAATTTCCACGTGTTCTTCTTCATTTCCCTCATCGCTTCTTCCAGCAGCCTCCGCCTCGTCTCCTCGTCCCCGCTTGCTTCCCTTCGAAAATATTTATCGAATTCTGGAACTCCGATTGCCTTCCTGATCCCTCGTGAATAGTCCCCTTTTGGATTATAAAACGGCCTCAATTCATTCACCATTCCTTTCTCCAGCATCTGATCCACCCGTTGTGCCACGTACGAATAAAGATCTGGTAAGCCCGCGTCTACCCAGACGCAGCAGAAATCGTACCTTGATCGGAATTTATAGTCGTCGTCGTCGATTAAAGCCTCCAGGAACGAATTTGAGCCTCCGACGATGATCGGAAGCTTTCCACGATCCCTGATTGTCTCAATGGCGAGCGAGGCCATGTCACAGAAATTGTTCGCCGTGAATTCCGAGTTGGGATTCTCTGTTCCTAGTAAATGGTGAGGAACACCGCGTTGTTCTTCCTCGGCGATCTTGTTTGTCACTATGTCGAGTCCTTCGTACACTTGCATTTTATCGGAGTTGATGATCTCCGCCGGAAAATGGGTGGCGAGGTCGATGGAGAGCCGGGACTTGCCGGCGCCGGTGGTTCCCATCACGAGCAAAACCTTCTCCTTCTGCCGTGGAAGAGAGGTAACGTTTATTTTTGGGCTAACAGAAGAAATATTTATTAGTGGTTGTGTTAGTCTGCACGTTACCATAGTGATGGTCATGGCGAATAAGGAAGAAATTTTGTTATTGCTCACACTAAAGTTGGCACCTCTCTCACTCTCTCAGCGGGACTGAGAAAGAAATCTAGACAAAGGAGAACAGATGATTAACAGAAGAAACCAAGAGAAGTAAGACTGATCAATGAGGAAAAAGTCCCATTATTTCTTAATTTAGATTGCTGACACAAGAACTGGTCAAGGTTGATTTGTGAGAAGAGAATGAGTGTGGTATTTATAGCGTGCAACCTTGCGTCAATAGGGTCACTCTCTGCCCCTGTTAGTGGACTTGCATTTCTCGTTAAAGCAAGAATTATTAAATGGTCAACTAGGAAAAGTGGCGTTGCCCAATATTCTGCCCAATAACTCTCTGTCCCAAAGTGTTTTAGGCTTTTAGATTTATGCCATATGAATGGCCATAGCTTCAATTGAGCCATTGCTGAAAGAGGAACTGCGACGCCGTGTTGTCCGTCTAGGTAATTAGACTCAGTGGGCATAGGGAGGTTCTTTTCAATTTTCATAGTGGGCTCATTTTGTGGAAAGAACAGCAAATTGCATTAGAATATGGCTATTGATAAGGTCTTTCTAATTATTCCATTTTGTTTGTAGGTTACGGTTTTTGTCTTGTATATCCTTTCTTTGCTAGCTATCTAATAATATCTAGCAACTACAACCACGCACTTTCCCACGAAATTCCATCTCACAAGATAGGCTTAAATATATTTGATGCAACTCTTACTCTGTACAAATATAAAATATTTGAATCCACATTGAGATTTCAAAGTTCTCAAAACCCATTAGAAAAATTCGAGGTGGGAGTCAAGAGAAGAGAAGATTAATGCCTTTTTTTTTTGGTGTGTTTGGAGTATAATTAACATACAACACACAAAATTTGTTCCTGATTAGTGAATGATTTTTTCTTGATTGTCAGTTCTCTTATGAAATGAATGTTGAATGGTTGGTTTGAAAGAGCTTGCTTAGCTTTTTTTCCCCCTTGCAGAATGTTCTCCGTGTGCATCGCGTGGGAGAGTCCATGCTAGTTAACATGCAACACGAAAACAGGCACTTCAACATATATTTGCGGTGAGTGGCGGAGGAGAATGTGACAAAAGGGAAATAAAGAAAGGTGACGTAAGCAATCGAAGGCATTTGTTCTGGGGACGAGAACAGTGAGCCGTAAGGAGTAGTACTGAGTATGAGAGTAAGTTGTGAAATCGACATTGATGGAAAGAGGCTCCGTGCATGGAAGATGGATGGAGGTTGACCGTGTCGCAATTTGTGTGACTTGGAGTTGAGATTCTTGCAACATGTTTTAATTTGTCAAAATAGACTTTACTCTTCTCACCTTGCTAAGTTGGTCCCAAATTCCATATTTATGCAGCGATTTTGATGCCAGACGTTCCAGATGGTTCTTCCTTAGTTGTACAAGTCATCGACTTGAACTTGACGTTATATTCCATACACAACATATATACATTAACATTGTCGTTTTCCGCAGATATTGAGATTCACACACCCACACACACGTGTTTTGATACTGATTTATCATCGGGTTTAAGTTTAACTACTTTTGGTTGAATTAGCATATTGGTAGAATGTTAGCGCAAATATTGTAGCTAGCTAGCTAGGTCGATTGAAATTCCCCCTTAAATGAGGCTGTGGATTGAATTGTCACTGAGGGAAAAAAAAAAAACTACATCAAAAGGAAAAAAACAAATTTTAGTTATGCCTCGCGAGCCTCAAGAACAAATCAGTCAGTCACAGAAATAGTTACTGAAGAAAAATACAAACAAGTCAAATCAAAGGGAATATATTTGATTTAACTCGAACAGGAAAAATATATACCATAATTGAACTGATCTGAAAGAAGAGAAAAGATTCGATGCCTGTAAATAACGCGGTGGAATTTTTCAGGGGCGTAATAAGTTAGAGCGACGTTGTGATGAGAGAAGGCACAGTTCCGTGTGTGTAATTCGTGGCATGTATTGCGTTTATTGGATTCATTAATTGAAGCCTGTCCCCACAGAACAGAATAGCACAAATTCCTCCCTCAAATTGCCAGTTAATTATTCAAATTCAAATTGAATTGAATACAAGTTGTTGGGGTTATACATTAATTATAAATGAAGGCTTGTCATTAATACAACAATAACTTACTTTCTTGATACCTTGAACATGACTACTTTTTCCTTCCTCTCTCTTCTTTTGTGTTTTTAATATCAATTTTTTTTAGTTCTAAATTGGCCCTCTCTTGATATCATATTATAGTATTATATTAATCACAAGCTAAAGTTTGTCACTTATATTAAAATAACTTAAGTTGCATTGAGAAGACTCGTCACATATTGATACAGTTGTGATTAATTCTCTAATCATCCAGTGCAAGATTATCATACGTCTTATATATACAAGTATCGTGCATGGATTTGTGCTGTGCCTACCCCCAATACTTTGACTCCATGATCAAAGTAGATACCATGTTTCACTTCACCATTGATAAATTGCCCCGAATACGTTAAAAGGATTCATTTGGATAATATTAGTTATGCCTGAGCATTCATTAACTTCTAATCACCCGTGTTGTCCCAGAGAATATCATCAGAACTACATATAATAATATCTTAATTTTATCTAAGAGATCAAGCAAGCATAATTTCCAAGCATTTCATTCGGCGACAGAGTTAATGGGCACGTTTATTTATTGACTATCAAGGCACATCTATCGCGAATTTATATTTAACCAAAGATTAGGTATCCTCTCATTATTAATTAACTAACTTTCCAGTCTCGCATCTCCTGTAATATTTCTCTAACGTTAGGACTTACACTTAAGATTATATTCGTATTCACTTTTTTTCCTAATTATTTTATTATCAGGTATCTTTACATAATGATTTAGTCTAATATATATATATATATAAAGATTCCACGTCTTCGAGCATTGTCTTCAATTCAAGTTTTGTGAATCAATAAACCATATTGGGAGATCTTTAACTCATCATGTATGCGGTCCAACTCAACTTGTATTGGTTAGGAGTATCAAATTGAATGGTTCTAAAATCTACAGTTAAGACTCATGAAAAAATTAATTTTTTCTTATAATTATTCTTAAGACTTTATAATTAATTAAGTACATATATATCTCACTTGTTTCTTTTAGAAAAATACGCGCTTATAACAGTAATAAAGGTTCAAATAATCCTTCTAGCTAGTGTGTGTAAAGATGAGGAATATGCGTGCATGCACTGTGAGGAATTGAAAAGATCAAATACAAGATATTTAATTGTTTCATTTCTCATTAAATTTTATATGGAATTATATAGATAAATTTGACATCATATCTTAATTTTAAAAAATAAAATACCAGGTGCATGATTTTTTCTCAAAATATATCTACTCCCTTTATTAAAAAATATAAAACATTTTTTAAGAATTTAAATATTAAAAAATGTAAGGAATTTTTAATTTTTTGAGATGTAATTATTATTTTTTTCAAAAGTGTCCCTATTAATAATAAATTTATATTTATTGTAGGGTATTTAATAAAAGTAAATATGAAAAGATAAGATTAATTAAAAAGTAAATAATTATTTTATTAAGAGATTAAATTTAATTAAAAATATCTTATATTTTTCTAGCGGAGAGAGTAAAGCGTAACCTCTTTCTTTATAGTTTATTTTATAGCATAAAAAATGTTTAAGTGATGAGTTATGTTTAGGAGATTTATTAAAATTAAAATACATCTTTAAATTCAAATAAAAATTATAAAAATATTTATAAATTGTTCATAAAAATATTGTTATATTAACAAGAAGATTTAAATTTATAAATTTATATATTATTAACCAAATTTTTATAAACCCGAACTAACTTTTACTTAGGGCTGTGCAAAAGTCTTCCAATCCTGTCTGGTCCAGTCCAACCCGAGATGGTCTCAGTCTTATTCGGTCCGTATAGACACTGATCCTTCAAGACCAAAAAGACTAAAAAGATCAAATTATTTCTTCGGGTTGGACTGGACAAGAGACTGGGCATTCGGACCACTTGGTCCAGTCCAGTCCTATTAAATTTTTTATTACAATTATAATTAATTTATTTTTGACAAATGTTTAAAGTGTAATTGATGCCAAGGAGATGATTATATAAAGATTTGTTGAGTTTATTTTTAAATTATTATTACAATATAGTGTTGTTGAATTTTATTGAGTGCTGTTTTTGTTAAAGTTATAAATTTAAATCATTTGAACTATAACAAGAATATTTTTTTATTATTAGAAATTATTATGAATTTATTATTATAAGTGTTTTTACTATCTTAATTAAGTTTATTATGTTGAAATGAATTATTGTCTCTCATAGAATAAAAAAAAAAGTTAAGTGAGTACTAGACTGACAAGACCAGTCTCCCAGTCCTATGGATCAAGTTCGGTTTTATTAATCTTCGAGTTATTACTGAACAAGACTAGATTATGGATTATCTAATCCAATTTTTTTTATGAAAGAGACTGAACTTCGAGTTAGAGTAAAATTTAATACCCTCTTATTTTTTGTACAGACTTACTTTTACTGATAATATCTTGACCTTTTATGCCGCCACAAAATGGATGACCCTTTTCAAAGAGCGGAAGGGGGATCACAAGAAATTTTAAAGAATGATGGGATTGGATTGGGGTGTGAGGGAAGTATAAATATTAAACTTGTATTGAGAAATAATCAGGTATCCATGCACTGTCACATCAGGTAGATTATTGTCAGCTTTTATATATATATATATATACATAACTCTCTCTGTTTTTCTTTTTTATTTAAATGGTACTATGTGCACGAGCCATAAATCACTGGACACCACAGCATATATCCCCGCCATCGATTAAATTCCAATGATTGAAAAAGCTAAATCGAATCCACCTGCATACCATCGATCGGTTTGAATTTCGACGAAAAAATTATTTGAAGGTTGGGCCACTTTGGACTAATAATCAAGTCAAGAATCAAGGTTAAATTAAAAATTAAACTAAATTTTTAAAAATTAAACTACTAAAAAAATACTATTTTTTTCATTTTTATCAATTTTTTAACAAAAAAATTAATTTTTTAATTATTTAATATTATGTTACATCATGTGACTTATTAAATTATGATAAACTTAAAATATTTTATTTTATTTTTTAGTTAAGTAGTAATTTTATATTTATTTTTTATATTTAGATTATTATATATATATAATTTTTACTTTAATTATTACATTATCAGTTGGACCATATGAACTATGGATAGCTAATCTTTCTGATTTAATATTAGGTCCGATTTTAAAAATATTGTTAAATTCACTAATAGCTTCTTCTTTCCTCCCAAAATTAGGATCATATTATGATTTGTAATAATTTTTATTATATATATATATATATATATACTCCCTCCGTTAAAAAATGTGAGGTATTTTTTAAAGAATTAGACGTTAAAAAAATTAAAGTATTTTTAGTCTTTCAAAATATATTCATTGTCTTTTTTAAAAAAATGTCCCTATTTATAATATTAATAGAAAAAAATTAAAAAGATAGGGTTAATTAAAAAATAAATAACTACTTTATTAAAGGATGAGATTTAATTAAAAATATTTTATATTTTTAAATAAAAGAAATATATATATATATACACACACACATATTAATCATACATCAGTATACATTATTCGTCATAGTGTGCGCGCGCGCGCATTTCCATCTTGGTTGTGGGATTATAAGGGCGTTGAATGTTGAGCAATCATGCTTGTGGCACGCGAGCCGATATCTCAGGGATATGGTAGAATATGGAAACAACCAAAGCATGCGTTCACTAAATGATGCGAATCCAAAATAATTTCGACTCAATAAATTTTACTAATAAATAATAATCACTTAAGTATTTTAAATTTAAAAATTATTCACACGTGCATTTTTATTTCGTAAGAACATCCTGATCCATCCACACACCTTCAATATGAGCAGAAGTTTTATTTATTTTTCGGTCTTTAACATCATTTTTCTCTGAATGAATATGACTATCTCGTGCCAAAAAAAAAAAATATAAAACGAGAATGATTAATTGCGCCAACGCATTTTTGGAGTCCACTTTCTAACCAAAGCCTACAAGTTTTGGTGTGGAAGTCATTAATTAGTGCATCCGAAGATTAAGCATGCCTTCATGACGTGACAATATGGTCATAGACTCATGGTATCAAACATAGAGTGAATGCTTGTCAATATCAAAATCTTCAAGATTAATTGCTCTCTTTATGACTTACCCGCTTCAGATCTTCAAACACTACTGCGTGATTCACATTAATCGCCTTTTTTTTACACCCACCAAAAAGATAAATAAACACTAATTAGTATAAGTGACGAACCCAGAAAAATTAAGTAGTGGGGGCAAAATTTTTACTGAAGATAAATATTTATTTTTTTAAAAAATATAATTTTAAATATTTATTAAATAATTATTAGAGAATAAGACATGAAGCGTAACATTATAATAGTTTATCAGATAAAACTGTCTAATATAAATAAAATTTAACCACTCATGTGCTGTAGATGGTTTTTTGTGGTAATTTTTATTTAAACAATTAAAAAATTATTTTTAAATTATTATTCCTTCATTCTTAAACTATATCATTATTTGAAGTTATAATATATAAATTAGATTTGAGTTGAATAAACTTTTAGGGCGATAAGCAAACCTTTTCAAGGGGGCAGATGAATTTTTCCCTTCAATAGGGGGGCAACTGAAATTTTTTGGGCCAGTTTATTCAATTTTTTCTTTCCCTTGCGGGAGAATTTGCTTCTCTCTGGCTACCAAGTAGGTCCCTCTCTAATTATTATGATCCTACTATTCATAATTAACTAGCCTTTGTTTATTTTAAAATCTCAATATAGTTTACGGTATATATGTATGGGTGACAGTTACGTGTATTTGAAAAAAGAAAAAAAAAAAAAAAAGGAACAAGAGGGAGTATGTTATTTGGTTGTGAGGATGGGAACGAGAATATATAATAGCTGCAGTTACATGCTTTTGTTGGGTTTACTGGAGAGCAGCACAAGGAGGGGTCCAACCAATGTACATACGTAGGTTGAAAGGGACATGCGTACTAATTTAGTTTGCTCAGAAACACGTTGTAATTAATGAGTAGCTATAAAGCTATCAGTATTGATACTTTGATTAACGATTGACAAATTGACCATCTTTAATTACGTACAAGTCTGACAAAAAAAAGTTAAGTGGCCATACTGTTAGTTAATTCCGGTAATATATGGACTGTAAAGTAAGTAATTCCTTGGAATGCGGATATGATCCTGCCGGTTGTAAGCCAGCACTGCATAATGCACATAGCCTGCCATGGTGGGAGACGAGTGAGTGGACTTTGATAGCATTAATGAAGTTATAGGAGTACTGAAAATGCAATCCCAGTGGCCCAAACTAGACTTCATGACAAGTCACGCTACACTAATCAATTGTGCCATTCATTATTTCTCATATCATTCCTGAAAAACGCAGACTGCACTAAATTATCGTCTCATTTGTTCCTATCTTGACTTCCTTCCCACTTAGTACTTGCTTTCTTTATCACTTTTGACCTCGTTGCGTCTCACTCTCTGTTCACCAGATGTGGAAAAAGTAAAATCAAATCGTCTCCTCCTCCTACTTTATAGTTTATACTGCTTATTTTTAAAGGGAAACTACCTTTGATATTTACTTTATGGGGCTGTTGGCCCTAGCAAAAGGTTATGATTTCGGAATGGATGCTAGGTTTTTGTTACATATTTTTCCCCAGTAGTTCACCTGATATGTGACATTACCATAGGATTAACGTAGGTTTTATTTGACATATGGAAAAAAGAAAAAAAAAATACTGTGAGATAGCCATTTCAAAAACCGGCTGTTGGCCTCCTTACCTCTAGAGGTCGAGGGAAGATGATAGAGTAGACTTTTAATTCATGGGCTTTAGGAATATGCGGGCCAGTTGGCCGCATTCCAGATGAAATAATTCCAAAATTTCAAGCAAGTCAATGCTCAATGCCAGTGCGCTTAAGGCATGTCCATCGAGCATGCACTGTGGAATTGGATAATACAGGATCATGTTGTCCGTATAAGTTTTAACCATATAGTGGGCCCGAAATGAAAATCTCTCTAGAGCTACAATGTCAATTAATCTCAATTTGGCCCGCATTGCATGGGCAGGAGAAATGACCAAAAGGCTAAAGAAAAAGCGTTCTGGTTTTGAGATTTTTGTGGAAGATAAATTTCACCACAAACGAAATCCTTTCCTTTATTTAGACACGTGGATTCCCGCCAAACATCTGCATAGCTTGGCGTAAGTCTTCAACCAAGGTCAAAGGCAACAGATAAAGGCCCTTGCTCTCTAACAGCTGAGCTGCTGCTGCTGGATTTTCCTCAACCAGTTTTCCCATCATCTCCTCAAGAGGTTCATTCAGCATCTGCTGGCTAATATAGTGGCCATAACCCTGCAAAATCATAAATACAGCAGAAGGTTCTTCCTTCAGCAAAAAAGAAAGAAAGAAAGAAAGAAAGAAAGAAAGAAAAGAAACAGTGAAGAGAAACTAATTCCACGGGGTTTGATTTTGGAAATATTAGTTTTATCGTGATTCTGGGTGTAATACCTCACGGAATGTGAGTGGCATGGCAGGTGATTCGCCTTGCAATCTACTTCCACTTAATACCTGCAAGGAAATATTAAGGAACAACAAATTCTGGTTACAGAAGTTTCAGGTTATCTTACCATTCGACGCACATATATGTCATCATGTCATATGGAAAGGGAACTATCTGATGTCTCATTTCTAGATCAGTCAATGATGAAATATAAAAACATGCTTAGATTCTGATTGTAACCTACTCGGAAGCTCAAAAAATTCAACAAGAAGATCTCCTCACCCAGTCATCGAAGTTTAATGCTGATATCCCTGTAAATGGATCTATAGAGGAAGGCATGCAAGAGAATCAAATATGACTTCAGTTGCATGTTTATTATTATTAGATGTTGTTCAGCAATTTTATCCATAAATGTATTTCAGCTTGTGTTATAAACATAAAGAAATGGCCCTTTTTCTTTTTCTTTTTTCTTTTTTTAATAACAGAAATGGCCTTTTTCTCTGAGCAAGTTGAGCCTCCCTTCTTCTTTTAGTATTTACATTTTTCTAATCGCTGCCATTCTCCTACAATCTTGTAATTAATGAAATAGACTATTGTATAGTATGACAAACTTGCGCTGTATGCACGTGAGACTACCTAAGCACGTGATTGATGAGAACATTAAGAGTGATACCTTTATCTGAAGCTGCAAATATTTGACATAGTCAATGATGTCATCCAGTATATATGTCGAGCAACCCTGCAGAAAAAAAATCAGTACGTGACAAAAATTGGGTATTGTTTGTTTACTAGGAAGGTCATGACCCCAGTGGTAATCTGAATGTACTAAAAGTACATTATTTGGCAGATTAACCTGTTTTCAGCACCATATTCTTCCCAGATGAACTGTTCACTCCCGCACCAATTTCTAAAGCTAAGTATCTATATACTTTTTCCCTTGCCGGTGAGGTGCCACAGTAAAAAGTGTTCAATGGTTTACAAGTATGTTGGGGATTGCTTTGGTTTTAGTCAAAACCACATTTTGACTAAAAGCCACTCTCACATTGCTGAAACCAACTTAGTAGCAAGCACTACTACAGTTACCAATGGCCTAGAATCCGTTTCATGTCTTTCCTTTGTCCCTTTTTAACCAAACTTACTGTAATTTACTCGCTAGACCTTCAGTAAATTCTGTGGTTTGAAGTCAGTTCATCAGCTGGCATTTATATGCACAGTAATCACACTAATTCAAGTGCCTGGATTACAGTTTTGATTTATTTATTAATTTTTGGATTATCTAGCTAACGCGACCAACTATGAAACATCGCACCAATGACAAATAATGAAAAGGTCCTCCTCTGTAGACCAGGTCACATTCAGAAATAAACAACAGATTACCTCTGCTGGAGCCGGTAGCAAGTCGTGCAAAGCTTTAAGGTTATCAGCAATACGTTGCCTGCGTTGCTGGATGTAGAAAAGATAGATAAGGAAGCTAAAATATGTCAGAAAATGAAATGAGGAAGCTAGAATATAGTCAGTATAAGAAAATCAGAAAATCAATAAATGAGTAAGTGGCCTTGATATTAGACTGTAAGCCAAATATGATCTTGAAATTAATAAGTGGCCTTGATATGGGCTGTAAGTTAAAAACATTCAGTGTGGTCAACGGTTAGTGTTTTACTTACACGGTCAGCTGCCATGGCTTTCTGTTTTGATGAACTACTTCGTGATTTGGGAAGGAAACCAGGTTCACCTCCTGTTACCCTTCGATCAAGTTTTGAAGCAGAATGCTTATCTCCAGTTGATTCTGCTTTCCACGGAGCTTGGCTCTGCTACAGAATTATAGTCCAAGTTATTATTAGGGTCAGAAATTTTATAACGTTGAAGAATCTCAAGAATTGAAACGCTTCAAGCACAATCTATCACTGACGTTAAAACTAGAGATATGCTTGTTAATAAAATATTAAGGGAATAATTAACCTCAGAATGATGGTCGGGTTGGTTAGTTGCGAATTTCTTCGATTGGTGGCCTTCACTATTTGGTCTCCAAAAACCCACCTGGTGAAACACGGGAGAAAAGTAATAAAACAGAGAGAAATAGTCAACTTCTGTAATCTGTTCAGGCATATTAAGTGAACGGCAACATCATCACTGAGGTTTATTTCAATAAGTGATTTTGTGTTCAATGTCTTCAGTCTTCACCTTCCTAAAGTCTATGCCAGCAGAAGAATCAGGAGCTTTAAAACAGCATGCTTTTCCTGGATCATTATAAAAGAAGTTCCTGTCTGTTCCATTGACCCCATTAACATCGTGTAAGCTACCAACAGGAGGATAACAGCTGCCAAGTACATACTCGGCGGTAGTATTTGGCAGATATGGTGAGGCTTCTGTGAGATACTCCACATAGTTATGAAATGGTTCTGGGAGGCAGGTCCCCTGGCTTCCATTCCCAATTTTTCCATCAGCTGTGGCGGAATCCTCACCACTTCCTCTAGAGTTGGAAGGCATCATCTTCGGAGGGTTCTCTTGGTCACTTTGTCCTTCCATTGAAGAGCTTTCTGATCACTTATATAATCTGCAAGGAATATACATAAAAAGGAAAAAAAAAAATCTAAGTGTTAAAACCCTTGGATAGCAAGACTTGGTATTTCAAGAAGTCCAACTTATTTATGAATGAAATGAAATGCAGTGAATCAGGAAGTGGGAAATTCTTTGATTCAATAAAAAACAGGAACTGAAACGGAAATAAAACTACGGGGAGCTTTTGAAACATCCGGGGATAAGAATCTAGAATCTACACGAGTTGAAGGCTATAAAAGATAGTTGCTTGAGCCAAAAGCTTTCTAAACGAACACAGATATCGCACTATAGCCATCGCCAAACAACAGCGCGATAAGGAGAAAGAATTACGATGGAGGAGAAAGGCGGTTGCTTGATAGACCTGAAGAATGAGAAGAGAGGCGTTTTGGGGCATCTACTTGAATCGAGAGCGAGCGAGAGATAAAATGGGGATGCGCGTGTTCTGCTGTGTCAGTGAGCGGGTACGTTGTCGCATGTCCGCCCAACGAAGATGATGTGCTGGCCATTACTGAAATACTCTAATGAAATACCGATTTTGACCCTACTTTATATGGACTAGGGCTTGCACTTTGGGCCGATGCGCCCTGTGATGAGACCATAACTTCTCATGAACTTAAGACAATTGAACCTGAAATCCCATATTTGAGTCTCAGTCTCTCAGACCATGCAGTAACGCCAGTGGTGCTTGCAAAATCCTTTCTAAGAGGGTAAGCTAAACAAACATGTGAATTAGTCTGAAATGAACTTGACAGATAATGAACCCAGTATATTCAAATGTTTTAGGATATCGGGTGAGTCTACAAAAAAAAAAAGTCTTAACATATTTCATTTGAAATATAATCATTATAATAATATAATCAAATATGTTAAATTTATTTTTTAAATTGATAATTGGCAGTAATTTTATTTATAAATGACCGAATTAAAAAACTCAAAAATATGAGATTAAATTCAAGTTAATTAAAAAGGTATCTATAAAGAATTATATATATATATATATTTTGATTGCTTCCCTTGCTAGCTCATATATGAAAAATATTTGAGTTTATATAAGGAATATCTCACCTGCAGAGTCTATCACTTTTACCGTTAAACCTAGTTGATATGAAGACATCAAGCATACGGTATCTGCATCAACATGCAAAATAATCTTTTATATCCGTAAAATAAAGTTTTTAATCTTCTATTTCCAATGCAAGTTCACCCAACGGAAATGTACTTGTAAGTCTACGAAAGAGCTCTAAGATCTGTTATCCGTAAATAAAATTACTACTTCACTCATGCCCAATTAGTTTAGTCATCAGTGACAATAAGACGTCTCCAATTGAAAAGGTCGCAATTTCTAACAAGGTAAGGTTTAGGTCAAAAATGAAGTGTGTGGGGATTTTCCATGGAAAAAAAAAAAAGCGTAGGATGTGAGTGTTAAAAAAAAAAAAAGCAAATAAAGTTGAAACCTCGTAGGTATGAATATCATAATAAAATTTAACTACTGATTTTTGAAGGGAAGGATAAATCAACTAAGCAATCTGATGATCGTTAGTTGGACTGTCGGACTCGGAGCATTAAGTAGAAGATGGGCCTGGATACGAGGCATAGGAAGGATTGCAAGCCCATTAAGAATGGGTCGAGCCCATTACTTGTTCACAAAGTAAAAAAGTGGGTAGTTGGGGCTGGGACCTATTATTCCCGGGTTGATGTAAGGTATCGCCGAATCGCGGAAACATATAGAAAGCATATTCCTACTATTCTACATTCCTTTTTTAATTGAGAAACACTTCTTTGCGTTCATGTGTTGATTTGTTATCTGGTTTCTGTGATTTGCCCCCTCTCCATCATTTCCTTAAGTTTTCCCAATCTAATCCTTCTCTCCACCCCACGAGCCACATCCGGATCAGAAAAGAGACCTAACAGAACAGAAACATCAGTCGGAGGTCAGAGAGACCTTACTTTTGGATCCCTGTTCGCACTCCAAGATCGCCCTCCCTTGCTGCTACACATAATCATGGCGACCTCTCAGTTTCTTCTCAGAGAAGACGACCTTCTTCGTTCTTTTCTTGAACCTCCAAGAGGTACTCTTTTTTAATCTTCCATCTCCTATTCCAATGTTCTATGATTTATGAAGTTTTCGTCCTGCTAACTGAGAATCATAATAGCGAAATAAAGCTCTAGACTTACCTCTTGCGATATGACAAGGAATACTTATAAGTTACCTTTTGTCGGGATTGATTTTGTTTTTCCTTTCCGAATTTTCTGTTTTAATTTTACATGCCGAGATCAGTGAATTCGCTCCTACTCTTCCTGGCAAGGCTGTTTAGAATAGCATCGAATAATTTTTTTCAATGAACAGGAGATGATGCTAAATCCGAGAGGATGACAATTGAGAAAAAGATCGAATTCCTCGAGAGCTTGACTGGAAAGGTAAGATTTTACATTACTGTTTTTGTGTATCTCATTTAGTGCTGGTTGTGTCATAAGACTCATGACAAATGGTGGATGTTGGTGTTTTCTTTTACGGGAATCTTATGAGTACATTAGTGAGTTCAATGCTTTCTTTGGTTGATCTAAGATGAAATTATTAGGTTCGGAGGGGTTCGGAGATTAAAGATTGTTGATATGCTTTTGTATATTAAAACTTGGTTACCTTAAATTTGTTAGTATTCATGAGCATGGATACCTTCCAGGTCCACTTATGTTTTATAGCATGTCCCAAGCCCAGATAAAAGAAGAGAGCTGTGTTAGACTCAGATAAAACTATGTTAAATTTCACATGGATATGGACAATAGACATTCTGATAAGAGGCAGATTCGTAGTGATTTGGAGTTTATATTAGCAGACCACAAGTGAGTAGCCTTTCTTCATTTTGATTAGGTTTTGTTGTTGTTGTTTTCCAAAAGGCAGCTAAGCATATGCACATGGCAGCTGCCATGCCATCATCTGCCATGGTGGCATAATAGTTTTTTAGCCTGCCATCTTATGCCACTGACAATACTTGTGGGGGAAGCAACTATCTCTTTTTATTTATGAGAACCCTCATCAATTTCATGATTTTGGTACTTACAGCGTGAAAGACGTTCTTTATAAGCTTGTTATTAAATATTAATTTGACTCTTTTTCAATAAATGTTTAAATAAATTTTGTAAACTCATTGACATGAACTCCATCTTATTTAAACTAAAATGATGACGATCAGAAGAACTATATTCTTCATCCTTTTGATAGTTTATCGATTAATTGGTGACTTGCTAATTTTATCAGGTTACAAATCGAAGGTCTCGTAGGTGGTTAAATGATCGTCTCTTAATGGAACTTGTTCCTCGACTGGATGCCGAGGAAATTAGGGGCTTGTTCGCTCCACCACCATGGGGTAATAATCTGGATTGTTATCTGATGCACGCGCTATTCATTGCATTCAATCAGGCGTTTTGCATCTTCAAGATTTTCTTCACAATTGAATTGTTAGCAGAAGTTTTGTTGCCTTTGTAAGTCATTAATTGATAGTTCCACTTTTAGCTTCTTCTCTATGTGCATGTTTCATTATTGCATTAAATGCATCGGAGATGGAAATATAGTTATCATTCATCTCTCTTTCTATATACATGCACATTATGTGAGATAATTATGGGTCAGCCCTGAAAATCTGCTTCAAGTCTTTATGTTACTGTAATTCCAGGTGAAACTGATTCCAAGCTTGCAGCATTCTATAAACCTCAGCTGATTATTTTTTTATTTAGTATTTCATTTTAATAATTTTGGATTCATTTTACAGGTGATGAAGTTCCACCTTCGGTTTTTTGCATGACAAATGTGGGAGAGTGGGATAGATTTAGGAATATAGACATGGATAAAGAGGTTGGAGTTGCTTCTTTTATCTTTTTTAGTATCCTTGAAAATTTTCCACTGCTTTGAAAACGCAATTTGATTGTGATACCTTATAAATTACTAATATGTGCAAATTTTGGGTAGCCAGTGGTAATCAGTAATGGGATGCAGGGATGGCTGACCATCATCTAAACCTAGGTGTTATTTCTTTTTCTAGGTTAATATTATTCATGCCCTGGAAAGCTCTGTCACTAAGAAGAAAGGTCATATTGATGCCGACAAGGCGGAAGTATTGAATGCTTGGCGTAGGGTGGATTCCCGAACAAGAGAGGCACTACGCCGCAGCTTTTTATGGGAGCTGATAGATGGTTATGAGGTAATTACATTTTATTGATGAATTGTATTCCCTGCCTCAGCCAACTGTACAAAGGCATGGAGAACGGACTTTTATAGAATATGTTAATGGCAGATAACAGAAAGATTAACCTTTTCTTTTAGGAATGTATACGGACTTTCGTCAGTGAGAGCACCGATCAGGATGTTCTTGAACTACGCATACGAGATCCTTTTCATAGGTTGCTGCTGCATGGTGTCTGTGAGGTATCTAAGCTATGCGGCTCCCTTAAAACTGGAACATTCTATACTTATCGCCATGCAAACTAACAATGTAAAGAGAGAATCATGTGCTTGTGCTTGAAAGTGTATAATTCGTGGGGGTTTTCTTCTGTACACAGTTCTACAACTTAGTCTCCGTTACAGTGACGGGAGGAAATGGAATGGAGGCTTCTAAGGTGACAACCATAAAGAAGAAGAAAAAGGGTTCTCCGGTGCTCCCAAGTATCACTCTGTCCCACTTCCTGAAAATGTCTAAGGAAGGCAGTTGGTAACTGCACTAGGTGGAGGCAGAGATGACGTTGCTGTAGCTGTAGATAAAGCTTCCTCCTGTAGGCTGTAGCTTAATATGATGTGTTCAGTGTTCCTAAATAACATTGCAATTTAATTGGTCTCCCTGTAAATTGTAACATACCATGAGTCAACAGTAGTAGTTGATTGTTGGATCTGGGAAACTTAGGAAATAAGTCATTTATAAATTTGTCTCTTATGATTCAGATGATGTTCACATCTGCTTAGTTTGCTGCTTCATCAAAGTACTGCCACACCCCTCCCCCGCCCCCTGACAGTGCAGCAACAATAGTGGGGAGAAAGAGGGGAGGTAGCCAAGTTGCTTTGATTAATATATTCAGATTCTTTATCCAATTGAGTCCATTTTATTTGCTTAAAGTTTCCCCACTGAAATTGTGAAATTAAATTATAATGATATTCTATTTTGCATCTGGTACAAGAAT
Organism: Prosopis cineraria; assembly: GCF_029017545.1. Lineage (NCBI taxonomy): Eukaryota > Viridiplantae > Streptophyta > Magnoliopsida > Fabales > Fabaceae > Prosopis > Prosopis cineraria. The sequence continues at coordinate 43,480,894 of NW_026555332.1, forward strand.
CGATGGTCCAAGACCACCATGTCACCAAGTTTGAGGCATCGAAAGCTATCTTGCAGGTTACAGGGCGAGTCTTTTTTCCATACTTCACTCTTCAACCATTTGCACATGTTATTCATGTAACTAAATATATTATGAATAACAATGATGTCCCACATTTTCCTGAACTATTTCCCTAAATGGGCGAAATTGGTGATATTGAAATTAGAACATGCGGTTCCCTGAAGCAGCACAGAAGAGCTAAAACCCAACCTGCGAGATTGTAGATCGAACTGCAGCAGATTATCCTCAAACTGATGCCCTCCGATCACAATCGGCGTCCTCCTATTGGTCCCACCGTCCACAAAGCCCAGGCACCATAAATCCCCTCCTTCCCTCGAAATCCTCACCATCGAGTTCGACCCGAACACTCTCCAGAACACTTCCTCGCTCTGCATCACCAGATCAACGGTCGGAACCGCAGGTCCCACTCTTGTCTCTGTGAGGTCCGCCGCAGGATAGCACACGCTGAAGGGCTCCACCGCCACCGTTCCTGTGAGATTGAAAGCAGAGGATTCGTTCACGAACAGTTGAGTGAATGCCTTGTATACAGAAGTCTCCATGATGGTGTAGGGACTGGCTGTGCTGACCTTGCAGCCACCAAATCCGTTCTCATCAATGCTCAAGCGTGACCCGTTGAGAGGTACGGGATTTCCGTTGACACGAATTGAAGTGACGTTGATGAAATACTCATCGGACGGTTGTCCGTTGTAGGTGATCACGGTGTCACCGACTGGGTTCAAGATAAGAGTCGTGTAAACAAGCGATTTGGAGAGGTCAATTTTGGAAGAGAAAATATAAGGCCCGCGCGAACCGAAGAAGGCCACGCCGGGGCCGGAGAGGGAGCCAGGTAAGCAGAGCGCAAAGCAGCGCGGAGACGACAAGGCGGTGCTAATTTGCGCGGGGAGAGAGTGGTTAGAGCGACCCAGCGCGGCTAAGCCAGTGACACCGTGAGGGAGGCCTTGAAGCAGAGGGGTGGTGGCGCAAGAGAAGATGTAATCGGAGACGAGAGCGAGGGAACCGAGAGAGGAGCCGTCTGTGGTGGGAAGAGCAAGGGAATCGATGAGCGCGATGTCTAGAAGGGCCTTTCGGGTGACAGGATTCTCAGGGAAGAGAGCGCAAGTGTTGTTCGCGCAATGCGGGCCAGGGGGACGGAAGCAGTCGGAGCAAGCGGCGGCGTGGAAGGAGGAGCAGAGGGAAGAGTTGCAGGGAGTGTGAAGGAAGGAGGAGGAGGTGTAGTTGGAGTCGCAGAGGAGCCAGGAGAAGGAGGAACCGAGGTCGAGCTGAAGGAGGGTGAGTTGGGGAGGGGTCTTGAGGTAGAGGGAGAGGATGTAGAGGAGGGTAGAATTGTCTTTTGAGATGGGAGCTAGGAGAGGCGTCTGGAGGGAGGGAATGGGGGAGAGGGAAAGGGGAATGAGGAAGAGGATGAAGAAGGAAAGGGACATGTTTGGGAATTGCAGTGAAAATGGAGGCAACGGAGGAAGAGACACGGAGACAGGGGAGGAAGATGAAGTGGGATGGTGTCGGTGACGGTGCATGATTGTGGGTTGTTTATTGTATTTTAATGCAATTACAAGATAGGAATAGACTAATAGTGTAATTCTAATCCGGCCCCAGCTTCTCTTTGCTTCCTTCAGGTGGAATCAGGATCTCCTGTTTTTACACATCTTAGATATTTCTTCAACTGTTGATGTACCAATACATTACACACTTTGACATAGGCTTTTCTACACGCTCGTGTGTCAACACACACACACACACACACACACACACACACACACACACACACACACACACACACAGGATTAGATTCTGACTCGTTTTCGATATTTTCTTATAATAAATCTTACTCGTTTTCAATATATGATTATATTAAATCAAATGAATAATTAAATAGATTGATGGGATTGGATATGAATATTTGTAATGAGAGAATGTAACTCATGCACAGGCTGTAGAGTTAAAAGTAGTATGGCATGCATGCTATGCTAATGGTGATTCCAAGTTTCCAACCCTTCTAGTTGCATTTTCTTGTGAATGAACCCGCATATTTGGGGTTAGGATTTGGCCGGTTTAACCCTTTCGTTTTTTGTTTTTTAAAAAACGGAGGGTTATCTCCCACACATTCAAACCCTAAAAGCTAAAACCCACATTTTATAGGGCAAGATTTAGATATTTACTTTTATATACTTTATATTTTTTTACCTAATTAAATTAATTTAAGTGAATTTTAATGTTAATAATATTAATAACAAAAACTTGTTATGGAATAAATAATTTATAAAGGATATACATATCACCTTAAGTATAAAAGTTTTGTCCTATTTTATATTCGTGATGGATCAAGGATGATAAACATGTTATGTTTCATGACTATCTTTTGCCTTTTAAATATATTATAGACGTTGGTATCAATTTATTTTCTTCAGTGGTAAATTATGTTATGTTGAACAAGCTTATGTTGATAATGTGTATAATGTAGTATGTGGGTTTAAATTAAATAATGCATTATGTGAGTTAAATTTATATGTCAAAAATTATTAGAATTTATGGGAAAACATTGTGTGGCTTTTTGTAGGTTAACCTATCTGATTTAACGATTCACATGAGTCAAGTTGGGTTAGTAAAATCTTAATCCACATGAAAATGAGTTGATACAACCTATCCTGCTTTGATTTCGTATGGATGGTTCTCTATTTAAATATCTTGTTGAGTTTGATGTTCGAATACCAAAAGTTTGCCCGGGAGAAGGAAAAGAACAAGAAATGCTCTAACTCCAAGCATATTTAGTACTTTCCTTATTTTGGCACTGAGACTCAAATTATATTTTTACGATCTCTAGTTCTCTACAGATCCACCGTATTTACTTCATATAGTTTCAATTAATGAACACGATTATCAATTATGATTGTTTAACAATCTTCTTACAGCTGTTTAATTTTGTTACATACATTTATATGTAAGAAATCTTAATAATTAAAAAATCCCATCAAATTAAATCACCCGTTTCTCTCTCTTCTACAGATCCTGTGAGATCTTTTGGATGTGTAAAGATTTCAATGATAATTAATGAGTTCATATTCAAAGTTTAATTAAAAAATAAATATTTAATCAGATTTAGTATCAGAATGGAGTGTTTCATGTTCTTGCATATCCATGGTTAAACAAAGCAAAAGTACTTCATTGAGGCAACCCCAACTCCAACAGAAGTTATATTGATTAATATAATTTCTAATATGCCATGCCAATTACCAAAGATTGGAAAAACAAGATAAGTGAAAACTCAAATTTATTGAATCAGCTGAACCACAGCAGTACAATATGTATTCCCATAATATCTAACCGATACAGTAGATGTTGAGTATTAACCATTAACGTTACTGTCCAAAACTTGAACAAAAAGACTATGCCTTTTCCTTTGCACAGCTTGAAATTTTCATCCCACCTAAACAATTACAGAAAGGCTCTGAAAATTGAGGCTACATCTCAGCCTCATCTTCCCAAACCCAAGATATATGGATGAAATTCCTCTCACCACTGAAGCAGGTGATTCCAATCGCTTCCCGTATAGTAATTCCGCAATGCTCCGATATCATCTCTTCCATTCCCCGTCGAGGGTTGTGCCCCATTCATACAAGTACAAAGCAATTCTATTTCTGGCTCCCAAATATGGTTCGGCACGAAATTATCAGTATTCTGCGGAACCCACAGACTCTTGTTGCCGATACTGCTCATAAATGAACAATCTGTATCAGCAGTAACAGCCAGCGATTCTTCTGTAAATTGGGTTGGCTGATTTGGTTGTACAGAAGAAACCGTAGGTTGGCCGTATGATTCTATCTTGTGTGTTGACAGATCATCCCGATATTCACAAACCTCCAAGAAGCTCTCAGAATTATTCGCACCAGCACAGAAATGAGTGGCTTTTTGGGTACTCAGCATCTTGATTTTCTCATCCACAGTTTCCAGTTTCGAGTCCAATTCCCTCAGTAGAGTCATCAGTGACTCTGCAGAAAGCTTCCCCGCCGAATCGTTCGTTGGTTTCTTCTTTTCCTCTGATTCCGACACGTGCGAGTGTTTGTCCTTCTTAATGCCGCCATTCTTCATCTTCTCATCAGCTTGCTTTTCTCTGTGCTTCCTGAGCACGGCCTTCACTATCTCATGATTTGGCCATGTCTCAATTTCTCCATTAGGCCCAATGCACACTAAACTCACGCGAGCGTCGCTCTTCACAGTAAGCTCATGACATTTTCTAAACAAGGTTTCTTTTCTCTTCTTGGAGTTCAAGAGTGGAACTCCACCAATTCTCTTCCTCTGTTCTCTGTATCCGCATAATCCTGAGCTTCTCGCCATGGGCGGTGAAATACAAACCCTGGAACTATTTAGACAGTTGCCTTGCCTTGTTCCGCAAGGATTAATCATCTAAACAAGCCTTGTATCAGCTACTATTTTTCTTGGGTAATAATTGAATATATATATATATATATATATATATGATTCATAGAAAAAAGCCTTTCCGTAGACTTTTAGTGGTGGGATTATGTACACAATTAAATTCACTAAATCAAGATTGTTTTTTTGGTATTGAGTCAATATATTCTTTTATTATAACAGATTTAAACATGGGGTAATCACATGATGAAAAAATTGAATTAAACTCAAATAATGACAAAAAAATTGAAAATTCAAAATACTGATCAAAGATTTTTTTAGTGAATTGATCTAAAAGTTGAAAGAAAAATTTGTCAAATATAACATTGTTTTGAAATAATTTTATTTTAAAATTGAAAAATCTTACTTCCACATTCATATTTTGAGGGTAACAAATAAGAGTAGCAAATTATTGAAAATAATTATATGTTTAAAAAGTTTCATATTATTCACCTTTTGGATTATTTAATTCAATCTTTTAATTATTTCATCTTATTCACCTTTAAATAGTTTTTTAAAATAAAATATTAGTTTTTCGTAAATTAGTGAATTTCACTAGCAAATTTTTATTTTGATAGTTGCAAATCATATATTGAACGAATTTTTAAACAAATTTAATAAAGGATCTTCGGTCCTAATTTTGGATTTTTAAATTTTTCTATCCTTATTTAAATTTAATTCAATCTTTTATTTTTTTAATGTTATTCACCTGAAAGCGGTTGTTTAAAATGAAATATTATTATTTTTAATTCAAATGATATGAAATTTTATATGATGATGAATTAAAAACATAATATATTAACCTTGAAAAGTTTGTATACTTTAGAGAATTTTTTAATATTAATTTTCATATGGATTTCATATTAATATTATTGAGAGAAATGTTATTATGAGATATTAATAATTCAATAAAATATTAAAATATACAAAAACAATAATTTTTTTAAAAGAAATGCATACGTTGTTTTATAAAATTTTCATCCATAATATATGCAATGGTTGTTACTGTCACAAAAGAAAATTCAAAACTAAAGTGGCTTAAACTCTATATGAGACCAAATATATTATTAAATATATTCAATGAATTAAACATATTATCTATTAAAAAAATTAAATTTTCACAATGAAGTAAAATGAAACTTTTCTGAAAACAAGGCTCAAAAGAAGGAGCCAGATTCTCTTCCCTACCATTCCCATTCTCTATCTCTTTTCTTTTCTTTCTTTCTTTCTTTTTTTTTTCCCTTCTCTAACTATGTTTGGATGACTTAAGATTTAATTTTTTATAAAATTATTATTCAAAGATTAAAGGAAAAATTATGTATAAGTCTTATAGAAGTCTCATAAATTTGAAAAAAATGCAGACAATTCTTTTAGAATCCAAATGTAATTAAAATGGAAGAATCACATTTAAAGACCATTTTAAAAAAATTTACAGACAATGATCAACACAAAATAAATTGTTATCAAAATATGAACATAATTTATTTTTTCTCAAATAAATTTGTTGTTAATTTTTATCTGTGAATAATTTACTTGAATGCTCATTGAATATGATTCTTCCAATTAAAATTTTAGCCAAAAGACCTTCGTGCCCCTACTCATTAAAACAAAAGGAACCAACAGACTAAAATCATATTTATCTTACTTTTGCAATTGAAATTTCATCATTTATAAATATAAATTCTTAATTCATAAGTCATATTTCATTATTTATAAATGATTAAGGATTATTTTTATCTTTCAATTATACACAAAAGTTATTAAAAATTTTAAATTTAATTATGAGTCATTTATATTTCTCAACTTTAAAATATTTTTTAGTGGGGCTTACATTTTAATTTTTATTATAAAATATTCAGTGGGGCCAACCATTTATTTATTTATTTTTTTCTTCCTCCCTCACTCTCCTGCCCGCTACCTCTCATTCTCCCGTCTGGCTCCATGCAGATCCCATTCATTTGCACTCCTTGCAGGCTTGCATTACCCGCCTCCTTCTCCTGGCCACAAGCACCAGCAAAACAAGCAGGATGAAGCATGAGCAGAGAGTGTCGATTACCTTCATCAGTCACTTGCTTTTCCTTTTTTTTTTTTTTTTCCCTGACACCTTCACGTTTAGGCCTTCATCAATTCACATTTAACAATCACCTTTACTTCCTCTTTTTGTAACGCACTCCACCTGCCATTCCAATTACAAGGCCTTGTTCCCCAAGAAAACCAAAAAAAAAAAAAAGAAATCTGATTCATACACAAACATCACAAGTGACAAGCAAGCCAAGCCGGACTACTCACAACCTCAGTTGCTTCATGAAATGCACTTGCCTGGATTTCTAATGAATCATGGCAGCATGAGGCCGAAGGAGAAGCTGATTCAAGCCAAGTTATAGCCTTTCATATTGCAGTCCGGCAGTGGGAATCCATGACCACTGATTCGTGGGGGCATCGAAGGAGATCCACATGATGTCCTAAAACTCCTTCCCAATTCGTCACCAGAGATGCTCTGACTACTCCGTTCCTCTGCTCCAAGCACCCCATCATGACCCCATCCTCCGTTCATCTGATCACCTCGATTGGTGCCTTTGACATGAATTGCCATTCCTTCCCGTTTCTTCCCTTCCCGCCCCACATCTCTATCCCCTTCATTGCCCTCTTCTTCCCGTCTCCTCCTCCTCCTCCTCCTCCTGATTCCACAATCATCATGTACCCGTCACCGTACACATGTAGTCTGTCTATCACCTTCCCCCAGCTGAACCCTACCCTCATCTCTTTGTCTCTCTCGCCCTCACCGTCGCTTCACTTCAACCTCCGCCAGCATGCTTTCTCTCCGACCGTTGATCACATTCAGGAATATGCCTTCTTCTTCTTTTTGTCCTCTATTTGTGTCCTCTTCTGCTTCCATGGCCTTTCATGTGTCAGTGATGACGTCGTACACGAAGACCACTGGCAGTTCTCACGATGTTGGAGAAGAGGAAGACGTTCCCGGAGGCCTTCAGGAAGTAGAGATCTTTGGAGAGATGGATGGGCTTCGGGAGCTCCATGAACGGAATTCGGAACCATCGAAGATTTCAGCGAGCCATTTGCCGGCTGTGGGACAGGAGATACAGGATCAGTGGAAGAAGCCCATGGAAGACGGACTTAGGGAGTGAGAGAGAGTGGGGGATGAGGGGGGGAAGAAAGGAGAAAAAATGTTTAAAAAAAATTAAATGGTAGGACTCATTTAAATATTAATAATAAAAAAATTAAAAAATTTAAATATAAACTCCGCCCACAAAAAAAAAATTAAATGAAGGAAAAGACAAAACGATGGAATAAAAAATATTTAAAATTAAAAAATATAAATGACATATAATTAAATTTAAGATTTTTAATGGCCTTCAGAATACAATTAAAGGATGAAAATGACCCTTAACTCATTTATAAATAATAAAATAAAGTCATATTTACTTTTTATTTATAACTATAATTTTAAATTTTAAATTTACAAGTTATATTTTATATATAATAAATAATAGACTAAAGTTATATTTACCTTTCATTTATAACTATAATTTCAAAATTTACAAGTAAAAATTATTAATTTATAAGTCATTTTTCATGTTTTATAAATATAAATACATCATTTTTTATATATAATTTAATATATTTTGATAAGGATAGTATTGTCTTTACATCCCAACCATAAATTACATTCAAGTTGAGATCTCTTTCAAATATTAATTTAAAATTTAAAATATTGTAATGAAACTCAAATAATATAGAAGCATAATCCTCATGGACTAATTCTTTCAAAAACAAGTTTGTAAAGAATAACAAGACCAAAAGGAATTATTTCAAAAATCAGAAGTAGAACAAGGACATTTTGTCCAAAGTGTGCCATCCGCCTTTGCCAACTCCCCGTACATCATGACGAGCAGCATAGAGGCACTAAGCAGCGGCTAGGAACGTTAGCCACGACAGGCCAAGTGCCAACAACTTGATGCATCGTGCGTCGCAGCTGAATAGCTATGCGCCACGTCCAACTAATTCTAACAGCAACTTGACAAAATGAACAAAACAGCAAAGTTCAGAGATGCATAGCTTTTGATACGCCACTCCAAATTAAGTGATTTAAAATTTATAACAAAATTTAATTAATGACTTCGGCTTGATATAAAAAAAATTTCTATGTGAGAATTTTATCCCCAAAGCATCATTAAAGGTCAAAAAAATACTTTTCCCAAATATTTTCACTTACCAAAACCACAACCAAAGCCTAGACACATGTGTAAACCACTTAACTACATCACATATGAACAAAATAACTTAGATGAAATATCATATTTATCATATACATAGAATTTTACTAGTTAGGTTACAGCTACCTAATATAAATATAATGATAAACTTAACATATTTTTAGTGTACTCAATATTATCACCCAAACATACTAAAAAACAATACTTAGATGATATCAAAACGAGACAATGAGGGGCAAAAGTTCACTTCCAGTTGTCATATGTATATTTAATCCAAAATATAAAGTTACAAATGTTGAATCTCATAAAATATGCTCCTAAACGGGTATAAGTATACATTGACAATAAATGAGGCTTAATAAAACAAAGTGGTGTCACAAACACCACAACTTTTTTGGTTGAACTTGTCATGTAAAAATGTTAACTATAGAAAATGAGACATAAGGTCTCAATAACTAATGCTATTATGCCATAATGCATGTCATGTAACTAATTATATGATTGTTAAGTGAGGATACAAAACATATTTTCAAACAATTTAGATGCAAGGAAACTAAACAAATGATACATATCTACACCTTATCTCCTCCCCAGTCCATGGACCAATGTCCATTCCTAGTGCTTAACTACCTGGCCAAAGTCGACTACTTGCCACTCATTGCATTCAAATGAGGGCATATCACGTGGCACTGATTCAAGTCTCAATACACCCTCTTAACAAAACCCATATGTGTTAATATCATACATATAGAATCTCCAAACAATTGCGATTGCCAATAATTAATCATACTTTCACCATAATTATAATTTCATACCTAACATAATGATATATAGTTTTTCATTCCACTAACAATACATTTTTTTCTAACAATAATTATATATATTTCCAAACATGCACTTTCCAAACAACAATTATTTTCAACAATTTACACACAATCAATTGCACAACATACACCACAACATAAAAATAAAGGTTACCTTAATACCTTAGCAAATAACTTCCTAGTAAGCATGGTTTAATACCACCAATGACTTCAATACCATAATCTACAAAAATATTAAATACTAAATATAATTAACAATTATGATTAAGCATTAATCACCCCCTAATCTTAGGGTTAGGTTAATTAATCTATAACCCTAATGCATTCCCATACACTTTAATAATCAAACTTAATTATTCTCATCCTCATTACACTTCTTAATCATAAATTTAGCCTTTAATTACTTTAATCATTATTAATCATTCTCTTTCAAGTTTAGGGTTTTGGATGTAAAAGCTCCATTATGATAACTATTATCGAAACAACCTAAATAACACTTATTTAATCTCAGACAACCCATAAATTTCAATCCTCGTGGCTGGAGTTACTTCATATTCAAAATCCTAACCTTAATCACTATTTAAACTTGCTTAAAAAGGAGATTAGAGGGTAGGAAATGGATTAAAAGTGTTGCCTTAAACAATTAAGGGTTAGAATCCATACCCTAGTAATGGAAAAGTCAAAACCCTAGCAAAGTTAAAGAAAATTGCCCAGAACTCTTCAAAAACCTTTTCTCTGGCATATATTTCGCGAACAGACAATTAAGTTTGATTTTTGTTTGTTCGCCATGATGAATAGTACAACTCTTGAATTCTTACTTAAGCCCAATACATTGAGTTGAGGTCTAACCTAAAACTTTATGTAGATTTCAACCAACCCTCATGTTGACCTTAGGTCTAATTTTAATCATAATTAAGTGTCTAAACAATTAATTAACCTTAATAAATCTCAATCATACATGATTCCTTAATTAACAACTGAAATTCACAAAAATTCTAAATTAAATCCTCCATACACATATTCCTTTAATTAAGTCCTCAAACTCAATTAAATATTTAAATACTCTTATTTTTTCAATTAATTTTTAACTTAAAAATCAGGATGTCTCACAAAACTTGAAAGTTTTTAGGGTACTATTTATACATAATCTTTGATAATTTTTATAATTATACCAACCTACAAAAGTCAATGCAAGGGGAAAAAACTAAAAGTAGTTAAGCCTTCTAATTAATTCGATTCCCCATTTTAACGTATCCTTGGATCTGCTTTTGTAGCCATCATCGATGACGACAATTTAGAAAAAACTTACTCGCAGCGCAAGGGACTAGGTAATCATTATGACAAATTTTGCAATTCCAGTTAATAAATGTATACTCATATTAAGAGAATAATGATGAATTTATTTATTTCAAGATTTCTTTTTTTGACTGTTAAATGAATTAGCATCTTTCACAAGATTTTATGTTCTATACCTTTTTTTTTAAGTGGCAAGCCAGAGCTTGAAACAATTGCCAAAAATGTTTTTCCCCCTTTTATTTAGATTTAGATTTTGTTACCGGTGTCTAATCCATACTTCATGCTACATCATATACTTATCAACTGAGTTAACTGTCAACCATTTTTCAGTTATCAGAAATCTGATGACTCGTCATTTGATTCAGCACAAGAATGTGATGTAATATAACTTCCAAAATCATATAAAGAACATAATTCTCCCTAATTTTAGGATAGTAAAATCTTAATAGAGGTATAGTTTAAAAAATAATAATAAAAGAGGGAACTTAACTTGTCATCTGGCCAAAAAAATGTCAATATGTCAAATCAACTAGTAAGCTTCAATATAACCCCATTGAAGCTTTTTTGTCAAGCTTTTATCTGGCATGATCTTGAACACTCGCGATCATGTCGCATAAATGGAGGGGGATGAATCAAATAGACCAAAAAAACCAAATAGATAATACGTCCCGGATCTAGGGAAAAATCCGCCTGTGTGTGTGTGTGTGTGTGTGTGTGTGTGTGTTATATACCAATCCACAGCAACTAAGAGGAGCTCAACCGCTCGCCTGAGGCACCTTGAGGCTAACCAAAGAAACATGTTTAGCGTCATTGATTATCTCATACACTGCCTCCTCCTCACTGTCATTGATTATCTGATACACTGCCTCCTCCTCACTTTCGCTTTGCAGAGACCATTTGTTGGTGAGCCTTGATATCCCTTTCTATTCTGTCCGCATACAAGGGCAGGCGTATGATCTCATTCATCTCGTTCAAAACAACTTCTTCTGTGATGTTATCCTTTATGCTTCGCATTACCTGAATCCACGTTACAAAAATTCAGGGTTTTCCTCATCAATGAAATCATTATGTAATGTGAGATAAGCGTAAAAGATATTCCAGAGACATTGGTATGTAGAACCTTTCTATAGGTATTGATCTCATTCGGAGTTGATTTGTCAGTCCTTATCCGCATACAGACCCAATGATTCTCCTTGGGGTCCCAGTAGCATTCAATGATTTTCCCTGAATAGGAAGATGCATCCGATGCGTCTGAAATTGATTTACAAAACAAAAATAATATTAGCAGGAATGGTGATGGTAATTGAAGATAGCTTGAGGGCCTTCAAGCTTCAACCTTTTAAAAAAGCCCTATTCCCTTCCATCAACTTCTTCCTTCCACGTTCATGAAGAAAGAGCAGGTAACGACCACCTGCTCCCAACTGTGAACAGATATCAAATATTTGGGTGTTTAGGTTATAAATGGGACTGAATCAATCCCTAAACCAAAGCCACTAATACTACCTCAAAGAGGAAATCAACTGAGTTCATTTCAGGGTATTTCCACTTCAGAAGACCCTCATGTGTGCGGGGGACATAAGGATCATCCCAGCCCTGACAGAGTAAAACAACAATATTCACTAGCAAGTTGATACATCAGGCGCAATCTATGTATTCATTATTGGATTACTTATTACCGCCGTCAACATTAAACTAAGAACCACGAAAAGCTTTTGGACAGATCAGATTAGTTTCACCCGAGCATCACATCAGCAAACCACTGGTAAAGAACTGCCATTTTTTCTTATATCACCTAGCAATTATTTAATTTGTCCACCTTATCTAGGCAGGTTGCTCCATTTCACATGGCCAACCAGCTTTCTAGATAGCCAATTAGCCAAATTACCTGGAACACAAGACCATCTGACGGATGGGAGAGTTGCGGGATGAATTTATTGAGAAGCTTTGACACAGTGGACAGTAACCAAAAACCCTTCCTCCTCATCTGAAAAATGTATAAATAAATTATATATATGTAGGTAGATACCTAATCCTACCAGAACAAGAAATAAAAGTTCTACAGAATTGAACAGTAAGTATCACCAGACATACACTAAATGGCTCCAAGTCATATCGATAATAAGGATTTATACTCTTGCAAAGAGCCTCACGTTCCATGTTACGAGGTTCAATTACTTCTTTCTCTAGCAGTTTCCAACGTTCATAGAAAGGCAGCTGCATGTATTAAACCCAAACCAAAAAAAAAAATTGAACAGTCTATAAACAAAATGCATAGACATCACTGAAGATGTTTGCCAAGATACATCCATACAATATATATATATATATATTTAATTAAATAGCATAGAACTCCTATAAAGTTTGAACCATGTTCAAAACTTGAAAAATGAACCCCTCTAAGCAACTAAAATTATGCAAATAATCTCCATACTATCAGTTCATTATTCACAAACAGAAACATTATTCCACTGAAAAGAACATCCATCTCTATCATCCTAGTTACATAACTTCAGTCAAACTTAGAGCCCAGCAATTAGACTTGTCTAAAACCCAGCCAAAATGTTTGCTGACATTTAATTCTCTGTCAAAACCATAATAGATTTAACCCGTGCAATATGATATATTTTTGCTAACCATACAGGGACTCACAATAATTTCTACAACATGCTGTATAGGATCAGGCAACCAACAAGTCACAGAAAGGAATACGTACCTCAGTCACAGAAACTCGATTAATAGCCATCAGATCATAAATAAGGTATCTTCTCTCCTGCTTTTGTGTATGTGGATCCTTGTCAATTATCATCTCGCCATCAAGTAATGTATAGTGGTGATTCTTTTCAGGTGTGCCCTTGAATAGGTTGTGTTAAAAAAAAAAAGAACATTAGGAGACGCTGATTAAAAATCCAAAATAGAACTTGATAAGCAGCCATTAATTTCCCTATGTTAATCAAAATGAAACTTTTGAAAATAGTCACTTAGCAACAACTTTTGAATTAATTGGAAATGCATACCCCATTCAAATATCTGCAAGGAAACCGCATATGGACCTTTCGAAAATGAAACTTTCTGTCAATCAAATAACATCCATCACAGGTGATCAACATCATAAACCGTGTCCCATCAGCTTTCCATGTGGCATAGTAATACCGTTGTCTTAAGAGTTGTACATTGTCCCTGGAAAAGTGCAAAATATAAATTGCTATCTTAATTGACAAAACCAAAGCTAAAAATGGCCACCGAACTCGTGTTACTGTTACTCATTTCTAGAGAAAAAAATTTCAAATCTCAAAATTGAAAAGAATAGATCCCTTTTATGATAAGACAAAATATAAGTTATCCCAGAAAAAAATCCTCCCCATCAGCTTACTGGGAACAAAACTTGAACAGCAATTTCAATTTCTGCCAAAGATAGAAGCGAATGTCTTAATATTTGTAACCAATATTTTACATTTTCATACCCATATGGATTCATTCCCATTAACATGCTGAAAGTTCTACATAATATAAAAGTTCACATTTTTGTTGACTTCTTGACAAAAAAAAAAAATCCACCTTAATGTGATCCCGGGTTTATGTTGTTGTTTCTGTTGAAAGTTATAATAATTTTGAAGTCCTTGGGCTCCAGCAAGTTTACATTTGAAGAATTACAACTTTGTTAAGCGTAAAACTTCTCAATATTAGCATCAAAGTTCCTATCAGCTTATGATCTTGGATCCAACTGATCCTCCAGAAGTATTGATTACAGATTTTATTCCTCCTCTCATCAGGAGTCAATATTGGAGAATTAACACATTAAGTCCCCAAAATAAGATAGTGAGGAATTATAAATGTAACAAATATAATGCCAGAAGCCAGACAGACATTTCAATTAAGTACTTTTGCAAAAGATGACGACCAAAATTCATAATCACCACAAAATGCCCTGGTCCAATGAATAACTGAACACTTTACAAACAACAGCATACTGATGATTGAAAACAATCAGAACACGTACTCTTCATCTTTAGACTAGGAGAAATTATTAAAATCGACCTGATGACTATGTCTCTATATCTAGTTTAGTCCATCTTAAGTTGGGTAATATAAAATGTGGCTATATTGAACCTGTTGAGGGAAACAGGATGTGATCCTGGAAACTGCAAAGATCCCCTTCCCTAAAAATAGATTAGGAAAAAGAAATTATTTGAGAAAACTCATGTTAATCATAACAGAATAACAAAACTGGGTATTGAATGGAAACACGGAAGTAATTCATTGTATAAAATTGTGTGGGGGCAAAAAAATTACTTAGAACCATACAGTGCCAAATCTAATAATTATTTTAAAAATACTTTCAGGTATAATCAAGAAACAGAAAATGACAATGGAAAGAATGGCAAACGGACCAAAAGCTACAGGATTTGAAACACGACCAAAATCCTAAAAAGGCAATAAATCCAGTCATGACAATGTTTGATCTGATCACCCATTTCCAACTAATTATCATATTTTCTTCTTTTCAGTAAACGGGCAGAATGTTTTATTAAAAAGCAACTCCTTTGTATAAAAGAGCTTAAAGTTTACTTCAGTAAGATGTTATATGATGAAAACACTATTGACTATTTTTTGCCTTCCAGGTATGTTGATCAAAATCACATACAACGTTGGCGTCTGTTATGAGAAAAGTACAATAGTTATCTAAACAAGTTGAACAAGAAAGATCATAAAAAAACGAAAATAAGAAGTTAGAAGAACCATAAAACATAGAACATAAGCGTGACTTACATAGGTTCTTTATTCCTTAATAACATGGCAAAACCACCATTCCCACTTAATTCCCCAAAATATGCCAGATCATATTCATGAATCGAGAAGATAAACACACTTCACAAGGTGCTTCTGTTACCCACCCCTGTGCCCAACTTAAGCAGTTGGTAACACTCTAGTCGCATTGAATGCAGTTGATTTGAATGTACAGGATCTCCTAAAACATCATCGTTTGTCAATACTCCATTCCGCGTGATATTCTCCTATAATTTCAGGAAATTTTATGATCAATATAAACATATAGCTTTGATAGCAAAAGCAATAAATTAAGGTACTTCTCATAGAAAATGTGAGTTCCATGGCTAATAACAAGTGTGATTCTAAGAATTCAACCAACTATAATAACTAAGAACAAAAGTAATATGACAAAATAAGAAGAGTACAGATAATTCTATTATCATTCCATATCAGATACTCTCCAACACAATCACTACACACAACTTGCACCCTAAAGCAAATACAAATATGTGGATAATAATATACTTCAACGCAACCAGAAAAAATTCAAGTCAGTACCAATTAAGCAAATTATATCCCTGTGATGCTAGGAGAAGTCATGCCCACAATAAGGTGTAAACACATACATGCAAAGGAACACCACCAATATTTTCTACAGATTTGTCAACTGCGCGATGAAACTCAGGATCAGCAAGTCTCTTCCACTCTGGAGTTTGAGGACAAACAACTTCTTCAGGCTTCCTTTCATGATAATACATGTACAAAGCATCAATATAATCCTGCTTGTAAATTCCAGGGTCACGTGCTGCAGAAAATTTATTCATTGCCTGGAAAATAACAACACATGATGTCCAGAAAAAAATTATTTGGGGCAAGCAGCTATTGCAAATAAACTTACAAGGACCCAAGGTTTTGCTCACCTCAGTGACTGAAATTGATTCTGTGCGGACAAGAAAATGAACAATCATATAGCCAGTGCGATTGTGCCCATGGGTGCAATGCACGAATATATATTCATTTGTGTTTGTTCTTCGGGAGAGAAAACCCAGGACCTAAAAAACATGTGTAACAAATGTAAATTACAAAACCTCAAGCAAAGAATCGGCAAGAACAGGTAGCTTTTGTCATAGTCACAGGAATCAGTGCTTCAAAGTAGAATCCATGAATTGTACCGCTGCCAAAAATCAAAGCTATAAAAGAAAACTTGCCTCATTGCAAAATCTGTTTACAGATTCATCGTCGGGCACGGAATCCCTTCCTTTGCATCTTATCTATCATGCTCGTCAAGCAAGTCAGAACAGAAGAACAACTTCTAATTAACTTTTAAAAAACCAATAGTATGAAAGCTTTATCCCACCTTAACATGACGAATTCTTTCTCTGGTCCAATCTGATATTGGGTAGTAACGAGTAGTGTTTGTCAAATCAATCACTAGACCGATCTGAAAAATTGATAAAGTCAAGGAATGAGATGGAAAAATTAATGCCTAAGTCATTAAAATCAAAAGTATTCAGACATCTTATGCAAGGGAAAAGATGAGAAGAGTGATAGGTACTTCTAAATTACTAAAAATCATCATCTTAATCCTTCAATCTTTAACACAGCTACTTGGTAAGAGTTAGCATGCACATAAGCCCCACTGGGTTGCAAATTTTGCCCTTTCATTCAGTATTTATTTTTGTTTAATTCATTTTTCACTGCATAAGAAGAAGCTCAAACATTAAACACAGATATACCATCACTCTTTTGACTAACATGTCTTTTTCTCAAGTTAAGAAACGGGTACCACCATGATTTTGGCATACTTACTTGTCTACCTAAATGTCTTTGTTGAAGAATTGCCTGCTTGGGAGAATATTTTTGACTTGTAATGATATCATCAAAGGATTCACCAAGCGGAACCTTCGAAGGGATAATGCATCCTATTTCTTGACCATACGCTGGGCAGCCCAACCAACCTGAAAAATTCAAATTGAGATACCAAAGGGCAGCATAATTATAGTCCTATTACTAAAAGTTTGAAGAGAAACCAAAAAAAAATGGAAAAGGAAAAGAAAAGGCAAATATTTCACTTCAGTGCCATATGTCATGACAATACTTTTTTTTTTTTTTAATCAACAACAACAACAATAAAGTTTATGCATGTTAAAGGTACCAACCAGGAGGAAGCAAATTTTTGTTATAAGATCCATGCTCCTGCAACCGGTCCACATGTGGGAACTTTCTTTTTAAATCTCTGCGCGTGTCTTCATTATTCTAGCGTATAAATAAGTCATGATAAGTAACAAAGCACAAAAATTTGTCTTGGCAAGAGATAACAATTTCTCAGTATTAGGGAAAAGCAATTGCCAAGAAAGGGGAAGAAAACAAGAGCAATATTTATGTTTCCAAGCATTTCTATTTGAAAGTTGCGCATCAAAGCATAATGGAGTCAATTGACACTTGTGCAGACAATCTTTTACCCTAAACTAAAATAAAAAAAGTTCAATACATTTATAGACAAGATAGAATGGTTTAAGATGGAAAGAGCAGTCTCTAAAATCTAAAGTTGCTCATGAGGAAAAAGCCACTCTAGCAGACATCAGACCTAGCTCGTGTTCAACCAATGACAAGTGTACAAAAGAAAGATATCAGCAAAGCTTCAGTAACTGTAAGACTAGCGAATTTTTCATGCGCTACTAAAAATGGTATGTCGTCCGCTAATTTTAAAAATATTGAATCTCTCAATAAGGATCAAAAGAAGTCACCCAAAAAAATGACAACGTTTCCCAGTAAATTAACTTAATTTCTTTCCCTTGATGAAACTCTTTTCGTCAACATGGATTGAAGCAGCAACCGAAAACATGAATGACATCTAAAAGACTAAGTTTATGCTCTCCTAAACGAGGTGTTCACCATGTCACAAGTCTCACTACAGCTTCTGATTGAAACACGGGATAAAGTGGAGTGACAGAGAATTCGATTAGGGGTTTAGGTTAAGGGACCGACGCGAGAAAAACCAAATGAAGACTACAGAGCATCGACGCAGTGCAATCGTTATAAGATCTGGCGCTCCGCAATCGTGACAACCGACTTTGCTTGACCCTGTTCCTTTCATTTTTCTTTCTTCTTTTTTTGACCAAAAAAAATAAATGAATAAAAAGGCTTCTCTTTCGCCACAGTCCTGATAAAGCGGTGCGTTTCTTCTGGCCCTCGACCAAGGGACTAGGCGGACGTTAAACGCAGTCGTTTCATTCCCCGCAGCTAAGGAACTATCGACAGACCTTTTACAGTGCCAAAGCTCCAGGCATAAACGGAGATTGGGTCCATATTCTAACAGCTTAACCATCCATTAACATTGCTTGTGAATTTCTCACCAGCTTAACGATTTACATTGTATCATGACTTCGGCAGAAATCTCAGCCTCGCTGTTACTGATATGGTCATGTACACTCCGCGGTTCAGCCACCGATAAGGTCTCCGTCAGACGCGCGGCCCGCGTCTTTGCCGTTCATTTTTTTCTTGAAGATTTTCATTAGGAAAAATGACAAAGAAGTCAGTGTCAAACTTTAATAATTTATAAATTATAATATAATTTTATTATAATAAATTTATAATTTATGGTTTCTTAATTATATTAAAATTTAAAACATAAATTAAAAATTTATTATAATAAAATTATAAAATAAAAATTTGCAAATTCCAAGTTAGCATTAGGACCTATTTGAATTAATTGTACATGTCGTTCTCTCCTTACATTGTCCATGTAATAAATAAAATTAAAAATCGGAAGAGTTTCGAGAAGGAAGCAGGAATGGGGAAGAGAGAAGGGAGTGCAGCGAAGCAAGCGCTGGTGGTGGTGGGAGGCCTAGCCTTCGTGTGGCTGGCCATAGAGATTGCTCTCAAGCCCTTCCTTCAACAGACCCGCGCTGCAATTGATAAGTCCGACCCGAATCGCGACCCCGACGACGACGCCTCTCACCCCGCCGCAGACGACGCCTCTACCCCCGCAGCAGACGACGCCTCTCCCCCTGCAGCAGACGCCGCCTCTACCCCAGCAGCAGACGCCGCCTCTACCGCAGCCGCAGACACCGCCTGATTCTTATGCTTTCAGGCGTTATTCCCGGTCTGCCTTCTCTGTTGATACTACAATTATCGTTTTTTTTTTTTTAATGCTCTGGTATGTTCGCCCTGTTTTCTCTCCGCTGGAAGTTCACGAGTCTGAACTCAAATGGATGAACCTCGTAGCTTAATTCCTTGGCTCTCTTCTGCAAACCCTTGTTCGTATATAAATTTTCTTTTCATGTAATAATACATCATTTGAGAACCGATGGCTCATCAAAATTAGGAATCAACTTTTCTGCTTCGGCTTCCGGTCGTGAATAACAGTACAGTTTGGCGAATTCATTTGACATAGCCACTGGTACTTATAAGAAAATCAGGGCATGATCATTTTTCTTTTTCTTTTCTAAAAAACACGGCTATGGAATTAATCTATGCAGAAACTAAAAATAACTGGGGTGTTGGCTCTCACCACGAATAGCTACCAAAATTTTGATACACCTCTAAGGAA
The DNA here is from genome assembly GCF_029017545.1 of Prosopis cineraria. Classification (NCBI taxonomy): domain Eukaryota; kingdom Viridiplantae; phylum Streptophyta; class Magnoliopsida; order Fabales; family Fabaceae; genus Prosopis; species Prosopis cineraria. The sequence goes on from NW_026555332.1 coordinate 43,501,032, forward strand.
GGTTATCGATATCATTGTAATAGGCCTATTGAATCATCCGACCTGCATTGTTGTTTTCAACCCTAGCAGGGGGTAGTTAAATGCACTATAATGAGTTGGGAAGAGCTCTTAATTTAAAGGGGGCACCAAAATCTCTGCTATCCATCACAGGCATACAATATAAGGACGCCTCATTAAAAAATGGACAAAGGCATACTAGGCACTAAATCAAATTAAGACGGCATTGCTTAATAACTGCCATCATCTTCATCATTATTCATAATTTGTTGATAATATGATTGCTTTTTTTAGGTGGTGGTGATGATGATGTGATTGAGTGTTTTTTTTTTTTTGGATACAGATGTGATTGAGTGTTTTAATTATACGCAATGTATGAAACTCATGTCTAACTTTTTTTTTCTGTCCAAAAAAAGTCTATTATTGCTGTTGTTGTTGTTCAGCCTTTATTGGTTTTTTTTAGTCTTTTTTTTTTTCTAATATAAGGCTACAAGAAAACCATGCAAAAAAGATTAATGTCTGGTCATGTCAAAAGCCATAAGGCTTCTACATTAGGGGTAGATTGTCAAAAATAAGAATATTGAAATCCTCGTTAGATGTTGTGTAGAATAGAAAATCAATACAATTATTTGTTTCTTTGTAGACATGATCAAAAATAACTATCTAGTCTTTCATAATTAGGTCTTTGATGCTTTTGATAATTGTAGAGAAGGGATGCAAATTGCAATAGTTGTTATCTATGAGCGATAACACCTTCATGAAATCAAAGTAGACGTTAATTCTTGAAAGATTTTCATTCCAGCAAAGGTTGAGGCTATTTAAGATTCTTAGGAGCCCAGTTGTTGTGCTAGAGTAGTAGCCAAGATAGTTGAAAAATTCTTTAATTCAATTTTCCTTATCATCTCTGATGATACCTCTACAAGCGACAGCACCGTTAATATTATTTGAACCATCAATGTTGAGTCCAACACAGCTAAGTTCAAGAGGATTTCATTTAGTTTCATATTTATCATCATAATTGTTCAGTTGGTTAATCTTGGATCGAAGCTTAAGGTCGTTCGTTATCTGTTGTGTGCAGAAGAAGGCAATTTCACTTTTTTTTTTTGTCTCTAAACCATAATATATTAAAATCCAACCCAAATTAGCCAATTAAACCCTGAAATTATGGACCAGTCTCTTATATCATCATATCAAGAGTTTTGGAAGGTTTGATTTAGTTATATTTTATATTTTATCTTTCCTTATTGGGCTTAAAACAACATCATTTTTTAATTAAAAAATTAGCTATTTGACATATTTGTACTTTAATAATTTTGTTTGTTATGAAAATAGAGGTTGGGAAGAGGAAAGAAAAGAGAAAATTATAATTAAGAAAATTAAAAGTTTTTTGATTTTAGTGGGTATAATATAATTTAGGTGCCTTCTATATATAGGTACAAATATATCAATTAAATTAAATAAAATATATAAGATAATAATAACTAAAAGATATTAAGATAACCAAAAAAATTAGAAAATATGAGATAATGGACATTTACATAATATCTTAATATTCATAACACTCTTTCTTAGATGTCCAGATATCATATCTCATTAAAACTTAACTAAGAAAAACCTATGGGAAAAAACTGAGTGAAAGAAAAAGAGTACATAATATTTTCATATTTATTAAAGTTGCCTTATTAAAAACATCATTAGGAAAACCTAATAGAACAAAATATTGGTCAAGGAAAAAAGAGTACATTACAACTTTTAATCCTCCTGATGATGATATATCTAACTATTCTTGAGTCTTCTTAAGTCTATGCCATGAACTTACACATTGATTTGAAACATTGTTGTTGCTGACGCCTTTGCAAGTTAATATTCTCTTATTGTTAGACCATATATGAATCATTGATTTCATAAAATATTTTAAAACATATTCTCTATATGCATCTTTTGGACATAGACATATTTTTCACTTATCGTATATTCTTCTATGGGAGTAGCAAAATAATATTGAAATAATATTGATATACATGTATTTTTCATAAATAAATTACCTCTTAGAGGTTAACTCTCATGGTTCAAACTAAACATGTACAACACATGCATAATTAATTAATTTTGATTCTAAATGAGTTTAGTAAAATAATCATGAATAATTTCTTAGATAGATCATATCAACTACATAATTTCATTGTAAATCAATGCAAAACCATAAATTATGATATAAAAGCATTCATATGTGGTGTTTTAAGATCATATTTCATTATTCTCTTTAAGAAAAATGATATTGATTCACATCCAATCACTCAATATCTCAACGTCCCTCAATATCTCAACGTCTCTTATCAACAATCAAATGTTTATTTAAACTCTTTAAAATATTCAGTAATGCTAAATTAATCAATTTTGATGCAAATTAATATGTATATAATCATGTGAATAGATATAATAATAAAGAAGATTTCTCAATAATCTTCATAAGCTTTTATTATCTTGAATTCTTCTAAAATTTTCAGGTAGGTGTTACTATATAAGAAGCCATATAGATAAGCTGCATTCATTAGACTAATATTAGATTTCAATACCACTAGGCTAATAACATGTAAAACAAAAAAATCATTTCATCCACTACAAAATAATATGCCAATGCATATCTTAAATCTTTATAAGATATTATTATATTAAAAGTCAAGCTTTACATGTAACATTTTATATTTCTCCTTCTCATAAATAATCAAGTATAATATCATTCTTTAATTGCTTAAACTATAAGTTCACAGCTTTGAAATCATAAATAAGTAAATATAATTCTACTTGTATTGCATCCTCTTTTCTAATTTAATTAGCTTTCTATCCACATTCTATTAAGATCTTCATTTAATTGTAATATTTCATTCTCATTGAAAGTTCTGTCAACAACTTTATTCTCTTTGATTTCTTCATTTTTCATATTGACATAACTTCTCAAGATTTCTTTATTGCTATTAAGTACCTAATTCTCTTCTAGAAAATTTAAAGTCAGTTATGTTTTAGCCTCTTTTAGAATGCTAACTTCCTTAATATGATCATTTTGATCATATGCTTTTGTTTTCTCTTTCTCTAGGATTTTTTTTCTTTAGAACCAATTTGCCTTTTATGCTTTAGGCGTGATTAAGTTTTTTTTTTTCTATGTATCCCAGAGCAATGTCAACTAAAACATGAATTTAATAACTTTCATTTTGTCAATATTTACTTCTAATAGTTATTTTCTAATATTTCATGAATACAATGTTTTATGAACTTTTGGTTCAGCTATATAGATGAGGATCTATATAATATATAGAGAATGTATTTTATTTAATTTTTCATTTACAGCTCTTCATTATCTCTCTTTCATTTTGGGATGACAAACCATGAGATATAAGCCTTCTAGATCTATTTGTTTCTTATATAAACAACATTTTGTTTCATTTAGAAATAAATAAGAAGTATCTTATCTAACATCTAGTCCCAACTTTATTTGAATATCTTTTGAGCTATGGTGAGGTTTGCACAATTAACATCTTTGGCTCTTATTAGACAACCAATTTTAGGGACTATTCACGATACTTGATTGACTTTATGCATATAAGTGCTGTAACATGCATACTTGCATTTTTTATAAAAAATACTGTATTTCAAATACTGGCCTAATCATTTTATTGGAAGCATCAATAATATTTACTATACCATTCTAATAAATAGGCATTTTTGATATCAAATCCATTAAAGTCTGAGATATGAAATCACTAACATTTTTAAGTGAATTATCTCAATCACTAAGATAAAAATTATGCACATAACATAATTTTCCTCACAAATTTCATTTTGTGGATTGATTAATATATACACATGTGACCATCTTATAAATGTATATGTTAATTTCATTATATTTTTGCATGGTTTACATGGTGCCTAAATGAGCTCATAGCAACTTAATATATTTTGCAAATGGCTGGGATCCAATCCCAATCATAGTTAGTGATAATCTCATAATTTTCTTTAAACAGCATTTAAAAATTATTTAAATATATGGCACATTACTAGTTAGGAAGGATATCCTGGTTCTTTAATAAATATTATTGTGGATTATCAATAATACTTTGCATCAATACAAATCCAGGATAATCTAACTGGTCATGCTAAATAATATCAGTGTACTTCAAATATACTATACAAAGTTAATAGCATCACAAATAAATTTTGTTTTATGAGTATGAAATTTTTTTGAAGGACTCTATCAATTTTGTCCTTCCCATACAAAAATTACATCACTTGCTTTTTAATGAGTGATTTTTTAATCCTCACCTTTAAATATTATTTAAAGAGAATTTTTTTTCATTGTATGGTTTTAATTTAATAATAAAAATGATACAAATTTTCAAAAAAAAATTTCTTGAACTAAATCATAAACTAATTTTAAAATTCTTGCTATTATTTTCTAGCCTTTAGAGTAATGATAGTCAAAATAAAAACATAATTATTACTCCCTTCATTAAAAAATATAAGATATTTTTAATTAAATTTTATCCCAATAAAGTAGTTACCTACTTTCAAAATAATTATATCTTTTCATATTTAAATATATTAAATACCTTATAATAAATATAAAGTCATTCATTAATAAGGATACTTTTGAAAAAAAGGCAATGATTACATATCAAAAGACTAAAAATGCCTTACATTTTTTAAAATCTCACTTCTTAAAAAATACCTTATATTTTTAAATGAAAGCAATATATTATTCATTCTAAGTGAATTAAAATTTATTGTATGTCATCAAAATTATAAGAAAAAAATAACCAATCACCTATGTGGACAAATAATTAAAGAATTTGAAGAAAAAAATATGATATGTTACTCACCTCCTCCTTCTGTTTTTTTTTTTTAAACAATAAGATTATTCATGTCTAATTTCTTCCAAAATTAATCTCCAAATACCCTTATATGACTTGCAGGCTTTTCCTTGAAATAAAATTTCTCAATAATAAGAATTATCTATATATAAATACTTTTATAAATTTATTACTATAATAGCTTTTCATTAACATTCATTGACATTTTTCCAATACCTCGTGGTCATTTACAACGAATGGCATTGGCATTTTTCAAGTTCAATAAATAATAAACATCTTGTCTATATGGCCACACGTCATTTTACAACAACTGCTTATAAGCATATTAAATTTAAGAGGCTGCTATCATTTTTCTGTAACATAAAATTTATTAACTATAATCTTTAAGATTATAAAAAAATAATATTTTAAACCTGGCAATTCTTTTTGAATTATTAACCTTCAAGGACCTAATTGAATTGATAATTGAGATGCCCATTAAAATTTCACAATATTTATATCAATCATTAGGGCAGTAAAATCATCTTTTTATAGAATAGTCATGAACCAGGTGAAATGACTTCTTCTAGCCATATAATAACAAAATTAATTATAACTTCTAGTCATATAATCATAAAATCAAACATGCTTCTTAGGATATTCAAATATGGCTTCAGCCATATAGTCACTAAATCAAATATGATATCTAGCAATATAATCACAAAACCAAATATAACTTTTTGACCATATAATCACAAAATCAAAAACGGCTTCCAGCTATATAATTTATTATAATCATAAATTGATCACTTATAAAATGATAAAAATTTAAAGTTATGTGGCTTTAGGCCACCTAGTTACGCAATCAAAATAATATGGCTATTGATCACCTTACTGTAAAAATATCAAAGAGAAGTAAATAAAAGAAAACAAAACTATATAAATATAAATAAACAAGTATAATGAAGCCACCCTATATATATAACACTATATATATGTATATCTATTAAAAATTCAAAAGAGGACGCAACTCTCGCTATATATATATATATACATTAATAATAATAATCCCCGTAATTTCATATTATCATATAATCAAAAATAAAAAATTGAGACATGGTTCCATCAAATAAAGTAAACAAATGGAGATATGATAGTTGCAATTCTTGATTATAAAATAATAAAACATAAAGGATTTGTAGGATAAATAAATATTTAAATGTAAATATTATATTTACTTGGTTTACTTTAAGTTTTGTGAATAGCCTTAAGATTTACTTTATTTTTTATGTGAATAATTTTAGGATCCATTCTATTATGTGTTGGTAACTTCATGATCCATTTCTCTAAAAATCATATATGTATATAGCTAAATTGGATTATATATATAATGAATTAAAAATAGGAAATTGAATGGAGGATAAATAAATAAATGATTGAATGTAGATATTTTTATGATCTACGTTATGTCACCTGGATATATAACATCAAGATCCACTAAAAGTTATGTGGATATCTTTATGATTCCCTTTATATTTTTTATGAATAACTTCATGATATATAATGATAGGTATCTTGAACGTAACTAACATCAAAATTTACTTTGTATTTTATGTGGTAATCTTTAGGATCTACCATATATTGTATGTGGTTATCTTCAAAATTGGAAAAATTTTAGAATTCACTATATATTATATATAGATAACTTCATGATGTCCCCTATATTATGTGTGAATAATTTCTTAATCCATTTTATGTTATGTGTGAATAATTTTAAGATCTATCATTTTAAAATTAAATTATGCCTCATATTTTTAAATGTGACATACACAATGTAATTTTTTGATTAATAGAGGGAGGAAAAAATAATTGAAAAAAATTAATAAATAAATACTCCATCCATTAAAAAATATAAGGCATTTTTAACCGAATCTTACCTTCCAATAAAGTGGTTACTTATTTTTAAACTAACCTAATCTTTGTATATTTATTCCTATTAAACACTCTATAATAAATATAAAGTCACTATTAATAAGGACACTTTTGAAAAAAAAAAAGGCAATGATTACATATCGAAAGATTAAAAATACCTCATATTTTTTAATACTCAATTTCTTAAAAAATGCTTTACATTTTTGAATGAAAAGGAGTAACGTATAAAATAATAAGAGTATATAGATGATAGATGTTTACTCAATATTCAATTGAATGTGCCTCCATTTTTATTAGAGATGTTCATTGGCATGACAATTAATCTCTAATCTTATAATTATAAGAGCCCTCACCCAACGGTGTCAAGAGTAGAACAATCATGCTAATAATTATAAAAATGAAGACGGAGAGGAGAGAGTAAATAGAAAACTATAACTCAGAGGATAAGAGAATTGTGAGTTTTTTCATTTTAATGTGTAAAATACAACCAATGTACCTTCTATTTATGAGCACAAACATATCAATTAAATTAAATTAAATATACAAGATTTTGTTAAAAAAGTAAATGCACAAAATAATAATAACTGAAAAATATTATAGTAATAAAAAAATATTGTAGAACCTCAGATAATGAATATCTTAATATTAACAATAGTTTTGTTGGATTACTTTAGTTTATATTTTTTATTGACTTATTGTGGTTATATGAATGGAACATTCATATATTTACTCATGGACTAAGGACCTTTCGTTTAATTATAATTATTGTTAGGGTTATTTATGTATATTTTTTTGTATATTTTAATTAAATCATATTGTTTTAAACACAAGTGGGTTGATCACACTTCAACTATAATTGAACTAATAATATTTAAATTATTATCTTAACTAGTTCATTTTTAGCAAATTAATTTGAACTTCTATTTTTTTTATTTTTGACATCGTCTTTGAACTTATATGTTGTATTTATATGCATGTGAGTTTAGATTCGAACTAAATTACTCATTTGAATATATAAAAATTTATAAATTTGGATTTGATTCAAAAATTTAAATCCATGTTTTGTTATAATTGTTCAGCAAAAATAAAAAGGAGTGTCACGAGGCATGTCAAAGATATAGAGTCTCAAAAGGATGAAAAAACCTGACTTTTAATCAAATGTGAAAAATCTGAGCTCCCTTACTACAGTATATCCTAATGTGAGAATGTAAAGTAAAGAAAATTAAAGTAGATGCAAAAAAGTATAGATACATTAATTAAAGAAAGAGGTGGTAGGGCTATGCCGACAATATAATGAAAAATAAAGACTAAAAATACATGATAAAAGAAAAAATGAAATAAAGTAACAGACATGGAGTTTGGAATTTTGATTGATAGTTTGTTGATGCTGATCATTCTTGTTGAAAGAGGGCTCCTCTATTTATAAATGATCCTAGTTTAGTGTCCAAATTTCATGATTGCCACTTTCTTTAAATTTATGAAGCACTTTTTCTATCGTTGTTATTCATCATGGAAGGAGTATAGATGGTCTTAACTTAATGGCTAAGGTTTCATAAATATTTTCCTTTTTTTTAATCAAAGTTGATTAAATTAATTTGAACCTAGGTCTCTAAATTTATAATTTAGGTGCAAACAATAATTTTTTTATAATTTCAAATTCCCTCTTAGTTATTTAAAATTCCAACTATTTCGAATCTCTAATCTTTTTCACACTTTTATTATTGATAACTTTATTATTTTTGTCACTTCTATATCTCTCCTTCTAATTTATTACTATCTGAAAAGCATATGTAAATTCGTTACTTTCAATTTTTTGTTTCTAATTTCAATTTGGCTCTACTGTACATTTATTTTTTATATTATTCAAATAAAATATTTTAAATATATGAGTTTTAAATGTAAAATTTTAACTCTAATATTAAATTCAAGTCAAATACTACTTTATATACTTTTTAACGAATGTTTTGAACTTTTTGCGAAAAAAATCTGATAGGAAATGTTTATTTAAAAAAATTAGGAAGTAAAGAAAACATAATGTTTTGAAGTCGGGAAGGAAGAAATATGAACGATAAGGGCGCGTGTTGGCGGATGTCATGGGGCTTAAGTTTAGCCACCTGAGGTGGGAGTGAAGCCTACGTGGCGCCTCCTTTTTTATGGGATTGTTTAGCCGCTTTTTTTATGGGATTTTGGTCACCTACTTATTTTAAAAAAATAATTTTAAATCTGTATATTTTATTTATATTTTATTTCAGGTCTTTGTATTTTTTTTATGTTATGAATCTTTATATTTTTATTTTTAATATTTTAAATATTTAAATAAACAAAATGTAAGAATTTTAAAAAAATTTAAAATATTAAAAAATAAAAATGTAAAAACTAAAACATCAAACAAGTGCAAAGAAATTAAAATACTGAAAAATAAAAATTTAAAAATTTAAAATAAAGAAAAAAGTACAGGACCAAAAATCATATTTTTTTATTTTTTAATATGGTGCAAAAGCCAAAAAAATTAAAAATCTATTCATGTCAGAATAAATAATGCTTACAAAAATTTATATTGAAACGACACAAATGATAATCAGTGCAATTAATTCCAGCTGGCTGATTTGGCATCCTTCAAAAGAGGAGGTTGTGCCCAAGTAATACACGGTTACTGTATGTGTGAGTGTGAGTGGGTGATCCTTCCCTGTGCCCCGCGCGTATACATACATACATACATACATACATACATACATATATATATATATATAAAAAGAGAAACATAGAGATTTTAAACTATCAATTAATTCAAATTATATTTTAAATATTAAATTTTTAAAATTTATAACTCAATCTCTTAATTTTATAATTTTATTGTGATAAATTTATAATTTATATTTTAAATTTTAATAAAAAAATAATTTTTTTATTTTTCAACCATGTTAAAATTTTAAAAATAAATTTTAAATTTATCACTTATAAAATTGAGAGATAAATTTTTAAATTTTTAAAATTTAGTATTTAAAACTTAACTTAAATTAATTAATTTTTTAAAATTTTTTTGATCATTTTCCCAGTATATAAAGTCCAGCTGGCCCAACGTTTCTACCTCACCTGCTATCGTTTGCCTTTCCAATTTTATTAACATGTCAGCGATGCGTTTATAGTCACATCCCCCGCCGCCAACACATGTAGTGTTTTCACGATTAAACTTTATTGCTGAAATATTTCAAAACTAGGTCTGCTCTTCACGGCTTTCACAAATATATGCATCTACTTATATTTATTTGCATATAACAGTATAACTATAATGGTTATCTTTTAAAATTTATAATCTTAATTAATCCAACCATTCTTGATAACTACGTCCCATCCAATATATTATCAATTCTCTATGAAATATTCAATTTATATTCCCTTACGTTCTAAATGTAGTGACTGGTTAACTAAACTAATTCATAAAGCTTAATGAAATCAGGCAACTTGGTTTATTTGTGCAAGTTTTGTACTGGGTTTCTCGAAATATCCATTTCATAATTTATACCACAATAATTATCAACATAGTTTATTTACCGCATGAAAATATGATTATGGGGTATTTTGAACAAAAATAAAATACAGAAGACCAAAAAAAAAAGGAAATCTTTCATTTATAATTAAAACAAAATCTTTCATTTATAATTAAAACAAGTATCTAACTAGCTCCTCCACACTTGCATGAATAATAATAAAAAAAAGTAGTAATATTTAGAAGTATTGAATAGTGTGACACCTTTTTTATACTTCATATAATACGCGAAAAAGATGATTATTTATACTCTAAAAAATTAAAACAAACATAATTAATCTCATAACAAGGACCATGTGCAATTACATAGTGCTCATCTTGTCCAAATTTACGATGTATTTATTTAATAAATTTATACATACTAATAAAATTCATTAAACATAATTTAAAATTTTAATTTTTTTTATAGACTTTTAAATATACTCTTTATTAACAAGAGATAGAGAGAGAAAAAATCATTTTAAAAATGAAATAATAAGAAGTAATGTTATCATTAATGGAATCTCTCTCTTTTCCCCCCCAAAACATCTTATATTTTAAACACTAAATTACCTCAAAAAACATCTTATAAAATGAGATCAAGGTGGTATCATATTAATAAATGGGGGGATGATGGTCATAATGAAGATCATGAAAGTAGTTGAATAGAAAATCGTCGAAGAGGTAAAACTAAAACTTGGAAACATTTTGTTTTCTTAGTTCCAACCTAGAGGGAGTACCATGTTTATTAATAAGAAGGAGATGTTACAGATACACATTAGTTGCAGCACTAAATCGTATGAATGGGTACAGATACGCATTAGTTGAAACACTAAATCAAAGCCAAGAAGCATTGAGGTGTCGGTGGGACCTCACTGTCTTGGTGCCAAGATAATGGAAAAAGAAAAGAGTGTAAAGCAATGGATGAGTAGCGAAGGCAGGGGATCATTCAACGACTGGTCACGATCCGCGACTCATAAATAAAGTCACAGGCAGGCCTCGCTATGTACATTGAACAGGTCAAGACCATTGCTTGCCACTTGCCCCACCTTCCTCGTCCCTCTCCTTTGATCGCCTGCTTCGCTGGGATTTCCCATCTTTTTGTTTCTTTCTTTCATCACTCTCACAACACAACCTCCCAACGTTTTCTATTCTTTTTACTACTACCTTTTTATTTTATTTTGTACATCCCGTCATCGATGGCATGACCAGTTGACCACTGCATGAATTTTCTGTACCCTTCTCTCTTGTGAATTCCTGAGAGTCCTTGAATTTACTTGATGATGTCAAAAATAAATTCACCAAATGTAATTACCGTCTTGACTAATGACTACCACACCCAAGAAAAAAAAAAGGATTTTTTTAATGAATATATTGAATTTTATAGCATCACAAAGAATCCTAATCTTTATTATTGTATCCAGATTGCTTATGGGAAATGATGGTACGATCCTTTGAAGTCCCGTGGCGAAGGGTTCAGAGAGTCACAGACAGACTGGGAGACGTTGCTTCTAATCACAAACGGATTCTGACCCATACCATAAACCCATATTTTACGATCTTTGTCGGTGCGAATCCTAATTTTCCTTCTGCTTGTGCATCTCTTTTGTTCGCCTCGCGCTTCGTCTGCTTCGGCTTCTCCATGTCGTTGACCGCTTCTTGTCTCTGATAGTTGAGGTGATCACCTCCCTCTCTCGCTTTTTACTGAATAAATTCACGGCCTTTCATCTTTTATCGTGAACTCATGATGCTCAATTCGACCAAATATCGGTTCAATTTCAATGTATGAGTTGCATTTTACTGAGTTTGTGGCTTGTGTTATCATGAACTCGTGATGCTGAATTTGGTGAAATATCTGTTCAATTTCCAAGCATGTGCGGCATTTCTTATGCTTGGGTATTGTGTCCGTTTAGCCTTTCGTTTTGCGGATTGGAAATTTTAAGGCGAAGGATTTACATTCCGCTATATTCATACGACTTGTTGCAAGTTAATTTTGTCAATTTACTTCTAAAATCTGAACTTTGTATGCGAATTTTTGGTAATAATGACTGACTTGTGTACTAGTTAATTAGTTGCTTTTGTTGCCACTTGAGTAAGCCCTCTCCCAGGCAGTGGTCAGGATTCTGTATTGTTAATTGTGTTGTACTGAGCACAATATAAGGATGAGTTCTAAGTATGAGACTCCTAAGAAATCCTCTTGCCTGAATGATAAATTGTCTATGCATATTTATATCTGCAGCATGGAATTGTTACGAGCCAATTCTACCCGCCATTTAGACCTAAGCTAAAAACATTATGTTACTTAAACACTTACACCCTGTAAGTTATTTTGGGATATCCAAATTCATTAAAGATTATTAGTCACTACTAACATATGGAAGCTTCTTTACGCCTAAATGTATGTGATTTCTTGTATAAAATGACGATAAAGCTTTTTTCCCGCACACTTACAGTGAAGATTGAATCGGTAAGTTGCTTTTTGTTGAATATCAGTGACTTTTTTAGGTTATATTTCTCCTCATAATTACTTAATCCTCAGCCCATAAAAAAAAAAAAGGGTTTGCTCACATCCAATGACATTTACAATGCAGACATTCTTTTCATTGTATTTTGGTCATTGTCTAAATAAGTATGAGTTTCTCAAATTATCATCTGTCAATATTGGCAAAAATAAAGTCTATACAGACATGACATCTCCATCCTTGCAGAAAACATGAAAAAGAAATTGGTGTTTTGGTACCATCAAAATTTTCTAATCTGCTGCTTTTCCTTAAAGACTTTGGTCTAGACTTTCCTCTCAGATATGGCACGGGAGAGCTTGTTTTTGGCACACGCCACTGAAATCTTCGGGCTGCCTATATATTTTATGCTCCTATAAACATGAGGCACCTAATGCGGGGGCAGGGATATAGCATATGGTCATGCTTATGCTGCTGCAATCCTGTGATGCCAAACAGTTTACAAAATCTGCATTTTGGGAGTGTTCCACTTATATAGAATTTAGTATTGTATGGCTTAGAAACATATTCATGATGTGAGCACATCTGACTATGTTCATATTTGTGATGAAAATATTGTTTAATTTGATGGTACAAATAACTTGATTCATGATAGTCCTGGAGGGAACCACTGTAGAGTCCTTATTATTGCCAAAAAGTGCCTTTTCTAAAATACTCCTTTTTAGGGGGAAAAAATTTAGCCAGTAGAAGCTTCTTTTCTGTTAATCTTTTTCTTTTGTCTGACAGTCAAGAATTATCGCTATGTCAGTTGCACCAGTTGAGAGTACTGCCTCGCTAAGCAGTGATCTATTCTATGACATATTACGACGTCTTGATGGTGTAACTTTGGCTAGTGCTGCATGTACTTGTGCAGCATTCTGTTCCATTTCAAAAGAAGAGAGTTTATGGGAAAATGTATGTTCATCCATGTGGCCTTCAACGAATAGAGAGGATGTCAAAAGTTTAATCTCTTCTATTGGTGGGTTCAGAAAATTCTATGCAGATTGTTTCCCACTTATTGTAAACAAGGAGGTTGTGGAGTATCAGCCGAGTTATGATCTTGAATACCCTGAAGACTGGACTGAGGCCGAATATTATGGAGAAATGAATGAATCTGACAGCATCTCTCCATCAGATTTTGTCTCTATCGTAGATATCAGGTATAAAGATAAACCAGTCTGCTCCAAAGTATTATGGGGAATTCCAAATGCGAATAGCTTCAATGGTTGGTTTTACAACTGCCCTTTCCGGATTGATCTCCTCACTTACGCTGATAGAGATGATAACAATGATGGAGTGGTTACCCTTTCTGAATCTGATGGTCTACCACCGATTACATCCATGGAAAGAGAGAGGAAAGATGGGAAGCTATGGCGGGAGCTTCAAGAGGGGCTCCAGCTTAGTTGGATAGTTGTAAACAGAAAAATGAACCAAGCAGCTAATCTTGCTAGCTGGAGTCCTCTCGGTGGTCAAAGACATTGGCCAACTGATAAGGATTTTGTGATACGCTTTGGATCTGTTCTTCCTGCCAAAGACATTCTTCCTTGTCAGGTAGTGGAATGCATCCTTATTATGAAGTTTAGAATGGTTCACGGTGAGGAGGGAGGAGCCCAAACAACGCTTAGATTAACAGAGCTGAGCATGCAGTTGGAAGACATGGAGGGAGCTCATGTTAATGGAAGAAACAGTTTGCTTATTCTCAAGGAAGCTCTTAGCTGCAGAAGGAGCAAAAATTATAGCGAAGTTCTAGAATCTTGTCGCATGTATTCAAAAGTACAGAATGAGTTAAGAGAGGAGAAAATGAGAAACGAGAGTAGGCTGGATAGACTATGCATTCTAAGTGGCATTGCTGCTTTCATGACATTCTGGTACTGCGTATTGTGAAATGCTAATGTTCCTCTAACAAATGCTCGACTTTGGCACCTCTTGTATGTAACATCTGATTTTGCTTGCTACTTATAATAAAGAGGTTGCTTATTGGACGTTTCCTGTGTTGAGCCTCAATATTCCTTATTATGATCGGCCCGCAAAGGGTCTGTATCTGCAGCAGGTATGATACGCCTCTCCGTCAGCGTCAATCTAAGAACTGCAAGGATCCTCAATCTTTACGAGGTTTATGCAGCACGAAAGTTTTCCCCAGCTAACTTATTCTCTGGGTTAACTTACGTTAGCCACATGAATATTAGATCCTGCATAGACATGGATTATTAAGATCAAGACGTGACTTGTTCTCCTGTCCTTTTGCCTTTTTTTGGATCCATAGAATTTTATGCATCATATATGAAATTCGGAAAGTGTATACGGATTCAAGTGAAGCCTATAATGGCATGGCCGCTGATTGAATAAGCTGATCTTGTCCTGTTTTGTGATCGACGTGTCTTATCGTAAGAAAGTCACAGGACAGGACCAACCTGAATCATGATGGTTCAATCAAATGCAGTATTAATTCGATCGCCTTCTGCTTGATGACATCCTTTTAATTAGGGAGAATTGCAAGATCTAAAGTTTAAGACATTCATTTTCAATAAACAGTGTCATTTATTTATGAGTTTTAATGATAAACGTGCCCTTTTTAATTCTTATATTTTGATCTCTTTCGATCAACTATCAGAAGTTTTTAAACGAAGTCTTGTCCCTCTGCAGATATTCATTTTGTAAAGTTACATTTATGAGGAAAATTCATTCATCAAATGTGAAGTGACTTGCCAATAACTACAATTAACGAGATCTGCACGCGAGAGACATAAATAATTGAGATTTATGTTTGGTTATTTCTAAGACCAACCACTAGAAACAATTACATAAATCTACCACTATCATTAATGACATCAACGAGAACTAGCTTTTAAAAGGCTGCGAACATTTCTTCGTAAATAGATGAAAGAAATCTTTTTTATTTCCATCAAGATTAATATTTCCATCAAGAGTAAATAGGTAAAAATATACATAAAGTGGCCAGCATTTAATAGCCCAAAATGAAGAAAATGGTATAAATATTTATAATGTTATATAAGTGGATGTGAAAATGACAAATCCATCTATTGCCTCTAACCTTTGTTTATTTCAAGTGTTAATTGTTTATCTAGCTGGCCACCTATCATTTGACTAGTCTAACATTGACGTTTGGCTTATCTTAGGTTTAAAATGATGAGTCAGATACTAAATGAATGGTTTTAAGGTTATCTAACATAAACTTGTCTATGTTAATCCGAAATCAAAAATCAAGAGGTCTATGGGGTTCATCTGAAATTGCAATTTTTGTCATTGGGAAGAAGAAGGGAAAAGCGCTAATGGTTGAGACACGAGGTAGCGAAGGAAGTAGGGCCTATGTGATAGAAGAATCGATGCTAAGGTTTTAGAGGAAAAAGAATCTATGGAAGCAGGGGTAAGCACCGATATTCATCCTCTGATTTTCATCTCTATGCCACATGTCGTGGCATGTAACATGTCTGTCATGGTCATGGCGCACAAATGACAACTATTGCAATTGTCGAGCATAATTGTCGTGGCGTGTAACATGTCTGTCATGGCGCACAAATGTCCAAATAGGGCATTAAATATGAGTTATGGGGATGGTTGAGGAATTTATGGCAATGTAAGAGCTTAATGAAATTATATAATGCTAAAGAAAGTTAATATACCCAATAGGTAGGCTTAAATGTGAGAAATATGGGCATTGAATATTTTAGACATGAAAAATGAGAGTTAAAAGCGTATTTGTAGCAATGTTAATTGAGGTTGGACTTTATTAATTGTAAATTAATTGTCTGAGCACCACATTTGGCTTAGAAAGCAAGCTTAAAAGCTAATTATTGAAGAGTAAATCTTTAACATCTCAAAAATTTAAGTTAACCAAAGGAACCCTATTTTAAGTAGTTATTTATTAATTTCATTGTAACTAAAAATGTGTTTATTTGCATGTACAATTGTGATTTGTGAATGTGTAAACATGCTAGGAAACATGAGCTAGTATATTTGCTTTCATTGAATAAAAATGCAAACATGAATTTAAAATGGATTTCAAATTACAATATGGTATGGGAATAAGTAGTTGACGATTGGTATAATAAATTTGAATTGTGATTAAGTATAATGGGATAAACATAATTGTATTGAGATTGCAAATGGTAAATATAGGTGATATATGTGAAAATGAGATTAATGCTCACTTGGGTAGCTCATTGTTGTAAGCTTAATGTGTTGATATTAAAGTAATGAAATTGGGAAATCAATGAGTATCATACATTACGTAATCAGTTGGTGGGAGTTTTTCTAAGAAAAGGAGTATATTAAAATTCATATGGTATTTTTGATTGCCTTCCAATGTATGAGGGTATAGCCTTGTTCTATAGTTTATCGAGAGATTTTCTCATAGTTTGTCAAGGGACTAAAATCTAGCTATCTCTACCAATTTATCAAGAAGGTTAGCTTAGGGTATATGATACCCTAAAAATTCGAGAGTGAGGGAAATCATAGTTTGAGAATAAGTCTTTGTTCTTTGGCGGGGTCACACCTCATAATTCATGAATTTAGGTAGTCTAGTCACATGAATGAAACCCTATTTGATGTTATGACCCACAGTTTTAGTTACAGAAAATAACAAGGGTATAAGGATGGTTTAATCATGCATATGTGTTTACCTGACGTGTCACATGGTTGTTTAAGTTTGTAACAAGTTGTGATAATAATTTGAGTCATTACCATATATTTGTATATCTTATGGCAATAAACCCTATGACTCAAGGTGATATGTGTGGTGAAATGAATTGTGGAATTATAACTTTTAATAGATATAATTGAATGTTTTTGAGTAATCAACTCACTTTATGTGTTTAAATTAATTGATATACAATTGCAAAAAATAGATGAATCTTGATTACTGAGTAGCTAAACTCACCTATTTCTTTTAATATTTTTACAAGCTTTAACTCTGATGCAGAAAGGAAAAAAGCTATAAAGGCTTAAGACTCCAAGATTCCTACTGTATAACCTCTTAACCCTATTTATCTTTGTGTAATAATTAGTATATTACCAATTAGGTTTAAATTTTGCATACATTTGCACTTTTGATGTTTATGATTTTAGAATGTATTTTAAGTGTATGTTACCTAAGTGTATTATAGGGCCAAAATACTAGTACAAGTGTAGGGATATTTGTTTGATTTCAATTGTGAATATTGATGTTGAAATGCAATGTTAAAACCTCCTCCTTCTATTTTTGTATTAAGGGGTTGAGGGGCAAAATTTTGATGTAATTAGGATTATGTGTGTGTGGTGTGTTGTATAAGTAGTCCTAAATTGATTGAGTATAGTTTAGGTGTTAGGAATAGCTTTTGACACAAGTATGGAGTTTTAGACACCCCTTTAGTGGTGAAAATTGTGAAAAGTTATGAAAATGGATTTGGACGTTCAACTTCCTTGTGTGACTTAGTTTAGAAGTAAAACTCATGCCATTAGCTAATTTATGAAAAGATTTTTTTATAGACACCTAGATTATCTCATTCGGACGTCAGACGAAGAAATAAGGCACACCAAAATTTGCCTAAAATTGCTATCAACTAACAGCAAAAATGTTGTCTGATATCGTGCAACATGCCGCGACGCATGACGAGGCACAGAGAGTGAGGAGCCATGGTATATCATGCACAAGTTGCGACACATAGCTCTGTTTTTTAGATTTTGAGGTTTTTCAACTATTTTTGTCTCTTTTTACTCTTTTAAGGTATCCCATGCTTTCCAAACATTATTTTACTTTGATGAAAGGTTTAATAAATGATTTCCAATATATTTTAGACTATGAAAACTCGGAATCCCATTTTCTTAATTTATAAACTTGGTAAACTTCCTTGAATTAATCCTTTAATTGCCTTGGATTTTAGAATTAATGGTGATTAGTGTGTAGAAATTTTACAGTTGACATGTAGTTTGTATAATAGCTTGTTAGGTTGTCAATATTGAGTAGTCTGATATAAATTGTAGTTGATGATACTTTGGCTATTCTTTTGTTACATTGATAGAGATGTAAATTGTACACTAAAATTCTTATGTTGCTTTTATGTCAACATTTAGAAGGGCTCAAATTTAGCATCTCATAACAGGAGATAAATTCAATGATAATTTTTGGCCACATTCTAAATTGAAATTGAATGACAATCAGACAAATTTAGCATCATAATAGGGGACAAATTTAACCACTGCAACTTACAATACAATACACAAGAACCATATCAATTTACTCAATCATTCTTATAACAAAACAAGAAGATTACCCATGGCAATAACAATGTCGCCACTGCCAATTAAAAACTCCATCTATGGTTCCTAAGTTCAGTTTCATTCTTCTTATATCTTCCCTTGAGCTTCTTCAACTTTGCTAAAATGACATTAGTCTCTTCATAGAATTTTTGACCATATAATCCTCTTCTCAACAAAGCATTCTCATTGTACAACTTATCTATATCATCAAGTTCTCCCTCTTACTAAAATCACCATCATGCCAAGAAAAGAAGCCCTACTTACCCCCTGTGATGTTTAACATTGACACCAGGTAGCAATTGAAGAAATTGGGAAATAAATGAGAAATAAATGATTTCAAATCATGTTACTTAGTGATACCTTGGACACCCATAAAATCTTCTTGCTAGGTTAGCATTTGTCCATGCTATCTATCTTGGAGCACCAAGCCACAGTGGCAATGCTTAGTTAGAATTTCATCTTCTTCTTTGTGTTGAGCTCATCTGATATGTATCACCCTCCTTTTGCTAATTTTGGTGGTCAACGATGAAGATGATGCTATATATTAGGTCAAAAACAAAGAGTAAAGACGATGAAGACTGACTAAAGCTCTCCTTCTTGGATGATAAAATGATAAATTTGTGAAAGTAGGTGGGCAATTTATTTCCTTTACCAACCACAAGTAAATGCTACACAAGAATAAGCCATATCAGTGTTAGATTAGTCAAATGACATGTGGCAGGTTAGATAAGCAGTCAACACCTGAAATAAATGAAGGTTAGAGCCAATAGATAGATTTGACACTTATGCACCTACTCATATAACATTCTAAATGTTTATGTCATTTTCTTCACTTTAAATTACTGGATGGTATGGGTGGTACTAGCTGATCAATTTGTAGGTATTTTTGCCTCTTTAACTTTTTATCAAATATGCTGACACCTTTCAAGTCCATTTGGTATAAAATCAAAAAGGAAAGAGAAAGGAATGACATTGCAAAAAAGTTGTAAATTTAATAACCAAAATTTTTGAACTTAATCAATTCTGTTAGAGATCTTTTGAAATCATTATTTGTTTCTTAAGCCATAACCTGGTTCTTTTTACAGTTAGAATATTTTATTTTGTTGTTACAGTTAAATAACACTTTGGCAATATAAAAAAAAAAGGAAAATGATAGATAAGTCTCAAGTACCAAACTCTAGGAATTTGCTAACTCATTTCTCAATTTTGTAACTTTTCGTTATGATAAATTTGTAACTTGTTTTTTTAAATTTTAACATGGTTAAAGAATTAAATAAAATTAGTTTCCCTATTAAGCTGCAAATTCATCATAACGAGGTTATAAAATTGAAAGTCAAACTTTCAAATACTTAAAGTTTTGTATTTAGGATTTAATTTAAATTAATTGATCCCTTGAAACCTTCCTATCATTTTCCCAATGAAAAAGGCAAAAAATAGTTTGAAAAAAAATTATCAATGGCTTTATAATTTTCAAATCCAAAAATATCATTTTCCTTATTATTTTTATTATTGGCTGTTACTGAAGTGAATGAGCAACATGATTAATTAGGTGGCTATTCATTTTTAAAGTAATCTTCAATTTGTAACCGTAATCTATCGCCTGAACGATCTCATTCTAAAAGCTGTGATATGTTACATTGGATAGATGAAAGATGCACATGCACATATTATTCTTTTCATTAGACACTGTACTTATAAATAGTTCATCGTCATCTTTTCATTATAAATTTAAAAAAAAAAATTATCCGTGTGATTATAGTTCATACTGTATAGCAGGTCTTTGATGATTAGCTATCTATTCCAGCTGCTTTAAGTTGGGGCTAAATATCTGACCAAGAGAGTGCGGGTTAATTAATATATTTATTTTCTACAAAACCAAAGTGTTCCTTTTTCTATAATCTTGTGTCTTGAGTGTTATAAACATACAATACTTGAGTAGTGTTTGGTCCAACTGATTAAGAGAGTTAAATCAGTTTATTTTAGAACTTCAAGTTTAAATTTTAAATTATACAGTTGCTTTAAACAAATATATTAAAAGTATCTCCAAAATACCCGTCAGGCCATTGAGTTTTTTAGGATACCGAGCCATGGAATGGAATCAAGAAAAAATATAATGTATGAAGTCATGAACAGATTCACTTAGCTTAACTTAATAAAACTAAGAGGCATTGATCTCAGTGACAGAAGCTATGATCACTTAATTATGAGATTTCTAATTTGAGTTCATTTGAATGCATAAAATGCTTCTGGTAGAGCTACCCTGACGTCAGACCCAATTAGATAGTAATATCAATATACATACACACTTAATAAAAAATGTAAATTGTTTGATATAATAAAATTTCCTTCCAGAGAAAAATATTTAGAAGGAAAGTTACTAATATCCAAGAGCTCATATAATTCGTTGTGGCATATAAATGGCATCATAGCAAATGCATGAACTGATTATTAATGAACATCAACAATGTCCGTGAATATTAAGCTGTCAGAAATATGAAATCAAACAATTATAACACGATTCGAAGTATCCCTATGGAAAAGTAATATTTTCTAAAGCCTCGTTTGATTTGTATAAAGGAATGCAATGGAATATATTAAGAAAATAAAAATAAAAATAAAATAATTAAAAAAAAATGAGTCACGTTCATAAAAAAAATAAGTAATTTAATTTATAAGATTAAAAATTATAATTTATGATAATTTTAAAAAATGTGATGATTTTAATGTTTGTAGTATATATAATAAGTTTTATTATGTTCATTATAAAAAAAGATAGTTTAATTTATTTTTATATTAATTTTCAACTCTTTTTTTTTTCTTGGGTGGTAACCAATCCCCAGTGGGTACTGGAAAAGTTCAAAAGTTAACCTGTGCGGGGTCCCCAACATCGTACATCGTAGTATTTGCCTGCCATTTTCATTTTCAAGGGCGTAAATATTTTGCCAGATTTGGAGAGGGAATGGAATATAAAGAACAAACTAATCCTCTGATTTTTTTTTTTTTAAATTTTAAGGAGAGTCATTGAAAACAAAAAATTTCGTCTACGTCGAGACATGTCCTGATATCCGTAACTTATCGAAATCCAACAAATCTGAATTTTTTTCAACCACAAAAAAATTCGTTCAAGTTGAGTGCAGGCGATAGCGTGATGGGAGATCGCTATCAAAGTGAGGGCACATGTTAACTATCGTGGGCAAAAAGTTTATTATATATACTTATTTTTTTTCATAATTTTACACAAAAATTGGTATATGATCATGCAATCAAAGTGAATCACCGAATTCGTATTTTGCGAGGATATATAACTTCGGGTAAATTTTTCATTTTTGTTTTTTGTTTTTTGCCAGAGAAAAGGATATCATTACCACAAAAAGGAGTCGTCCAACAGCCCAGGCCAAACAACAAATAACACCAAAGCAAAAAGGCAAACAAAGAACCCAAAAAAAAAAAAAAAACAGCAACAAAACTAAGGTTTGTAAAATTTTCAGTTAAATTATTCTAAACTCTCATTAACTTTGATTTATATAAGAATGGCTCCTAACTTTTAAAATTTGATAAAGAACCACCTTAAAATTTGAAGTTTGTGCAGATAATTACTCGCTGTTAATTATTCATCAATGACGCATAATATGTTAGCATTGACGAAATAGTTTCTTAAACTGTTTCTTTAGATAATCCTTCTCAAACTTTGAGTTATATATGCATAAATAACCCCTAAATTTTAAGTCATATGCAAATAAACCCCTTATCATATTATATTGTTTTAATGACTTAGAAATAACAGATAAATTAACGATGGACATGAATAATTTGCATACATATATAAAGGTAAAATTATAGGGGATTTATTGTAAAACTTTAACGTTAAATAACAATATCTGCACACAAACAAAACTTTAAATTATACATGCATACATATTTTTTCTGATATTTATAAAAGAAAAGGATATGCTAAAAAGACGTTGGTGAACAAGATTAAGCAAGGAAATTTCTGGGCTCAAAATGTAGCAAGCCATCAATCAATGTAACGTGCAAGACCTTCACGCCTCTGCATTGGGTCCACATCACAACTTAAATAGAATAAAGAAGACACGTAGATTTGATTTATTTTAACTATTATGGACGAGAACAATGTCTCTTTCAAGGAGACATATAATACTAGCAAGATTATCTTGTCTAAAAAATTCAAGGATCAAGATTCAGAGGCAGCATGACATAAAGAAGAAGAAATTAGGTGAGGGAGGAATGCGGCAAGACAAGTGAAAGGGTGATGGAAATTAAGCAATGACTTGCATATATGCAATTAATTGTGGTGTTAATCACTGTATCATAAAATTACCTTCACACCTACATGATAAGATGATGATGTGACGATTATGTGAGGTGTGTGATTAAGGATTGGACTTGCCTCTTTACAGGACAAAAGAATCAAATGGATGCTTCTGAGCTCTGGTGAACGAGTTGATCATGAAACTAGTGGCATATTATTATGCTCGTGTGAATGAGAAAATGAGAGTAATCCTGAGTTTAATAGGAGTAAAAAATCGAACAGTAAGGGCTTGTTTGTTTACTTAAATAAGCAAGGGGTCCACCGTGTTGGGTGACATGACATTTATGGTAGGACAGGCCCATTCGCCAAACGCGCCTTCAAAAACGCATTTTTCCTCCTCCGCTCTTCGTCGCCGTCGCCCTCTCTTTCAAACCTTTTCCTTTCCATTTTTTTTTATTATTTATTGGCGTTTTCTTCAATCTCCCTCTCCTTTTAGAATTATTGTAAACTTATAAGTTGCAAATTAATTTCTTTTAATTAATTAATATTTTTATGAAAATAATATTTTTTAATGATAATTTAAATTTTAATTCATCATGTTATAAAAAACTACCTTTTTCGTTAAATCCAACTATTAGTTGCTTCCTAACTTAATTATCACCAGCATTAACTCCTGGGATTATTTTTTTAGTTACTGTTTCTGTTATCTGGTTTGTTGCAGCAGAATCTCTCCTATTTTTTAGTGAAGGCAGCAGCACAATTCCATTTTCCCTTCCATCTGTTGAGAGATTTTTCTCCTTGCGTGCGTTGTTCTTGTTTTTTTTTTCTTTTTTTTTTTGGTGTTAAGAAGGAATCTAAATTGCTTTTTCCTATTTTTGTCGGATAAAGAGAGCATATATTTTTCTCCCACCAAAATGAAAATAAAGGGTTTGCCAATTTGTCTTGTTCCTTTTTTTTTTTTTTTTTGGGCTCTAACTCTTCCCAGCCAATCCATTCGTTATACCTGCTTCACCTTCACGGGGCTAACTGATAACTGTTAGTATTTGCCTGCGCAACGTGTTGAACGCCACAATCCACATCTATTTCACAAAGCTTCTCTTTCCTTTTTTCGTTTCAGTAACTCATTGGTTCAGTGGGCGAGCCCATAAAGGCAAAAAGCAGAGTCGTTCTGCCATTAATGCCTTCACCGAGTTCCTGGGCCCACCTGCTCCTCCTCGTCCCTCTCTGTTCTGCGATTATCCCTCTCTTCTCCCGTTTCTGATATCATCTTCTGGCGATACACGCTTGAATGTTTTTTTCGTTTCCCTCGGATGAAATGACCAAGAGTACGCGAGCTTCTCAGCACTCTGGCGACACCATGACCCACCAGGATATGCTGAAGAAGCCCAAGCGCTTTAGCCCTCTCGAACCTACTCTGGGAGTATTTTGCTTCTTCTTGGTCACTTCTCTCTTCATCGTCTGCTTCTTCTACCTGGATTTCCAGTCTATCTTCAGGGGGCTGCACTCTGGAGTTGTTTTCCTGGGATGGGGTACTCCATCCTTGTCTTCTTCTTCTTCTCCATTGATCGGGGATTCTCGCCCCGAATTCCTCCACCGAGATGGTGGTAGTTGCGACCTGTTTGATGGAAATTGGGTTTGGGATGAGAGCTATCCTCTGTATAATTCCACTGTTTGTTCCTTCATGGATCAAGGTTTTCGGTGCAATGAGAATGGCAGGCCTGATAGCATCTACACCAAGTGGCGCTGGCGGCCCAAAGAATGCAAGTTGCCCAGGTTGTAAATATTTTTATTTGTTCGGATTTTACTTTCTGCTTTTCATGTTGTGAGAAAAAAAGTGGGGAAAAGAAGACGACATTTTCCTTTGTTCCTTCTTGAGGTCGTGTTTGGCTATTGCGTTCTGTGTTATTCTGTCTTACGTCTTGCATGATCACCGTGAATTAGGTGCGACAAAATTTCTATGCCGCTAAAACCTTCTGTTTTGAGGAGTCTCCTTTCGACTGTGTTGACCCCTTTGACGCTTGGATTCTGACCTTCTAATGAATTGGCACGAAGGAAAAGGTTCTATTCTATAGTACGTGGTCTTTAAGGATACGGAAATCTCATCCTAGAAATTCGCGTAACGTTAATTAGAAATAGGAATAGTGACTTTTTACTTAACGGCTCTACGATAAATATTTCATCCCAGATCAAAAGCAAAAGGCGAACGTGGGAACGTTTTTGAGTCATTCTCCCTTGTCATCACCTGTATTTCCGTAAACTCTGGCGTTGATCTCTCGACCTTTCTCCCACTTTCTATTTTCTTTTGTTTCTCCCCTTTTTAAGGATTATATAATTCTTTTGTGTTGGGGTGTGCTGCTTTGGTATTTCCTCTCTTAGCTGGAAATTTTACTGCATTACTTTAGATGGTTTGGACGTGTTCAGATAAGGCCGTCGGGAGTACCAGTAAGAAGGGTAAAACAGATAGTCTTGAGTTTTGGTGAAAAAGGGTAGAACAAGACTAAAAAGAACACTTATGGAAGTTGTTAAACGACATCTCTTAGTTAATAATATTTATAAAAGTTTGGTTGATGATAGAGTACATACAATTTTTCTAACTGATCCCACCTAATAGGATAAGGGTTGTTATTGTTTTTATTGCATTTTAGCAATCATATTCTTTAAGTTTGCCTATTCTGGGACATTTAGCTGGTGCTAAGAAACTCCTACATCTCATCTTCACGTGTTGTAATTTAGTTTTACATGTCTAATGCCTTTGAAATTAGCTTTACTTACTGTGTAAATTGTGTGACTTTCTTCGTATTTATAAGCTATGCATTGGTAAATCTTATTTGTAGCTTGCTGAGAGCCCGTAATGTGAAAGGGGGTGGGAGGCTTTCGTGATAGCATTGTATTTAATTAATTAATTTGGTGATCCTTGGTGGTGTTTGGTTCTGTCATTGAAGTACTTATTATGTGGGGTTCTTTCTTACTCCTGGAACAGATTTGATGCAGGGAAGATGTTGGAAATGTTTAGGAACAAGCGCCTTGTATTTGTTGGTGACTCAATTGGAAGGAACCAATGGGAATCACTCCTTTGTATGCTTTCTTCTGCTATTCAAAACAAGACTTCCGTGTATGAGATTAATGGGAGTCCAATCACAAAGCACATAGGGTTCTTGGCATTCAGGTTTGAAGATTTCAACTGCACTGTGGAATACTACAAATCACCATTTCTGGTGGTGCAGGGTAGGCCTCCTCCCGGAGCACCTAAGAAGGTAAAAATGACATTGAGAATTGATCTCATGGACTGGACTTCTTACCGTTGGAGAGATGCAGATTTGCTCGTTCTTAATGCTGGACATTGGTGGAATTATGAGAAGACTATAAGAATGTAGGTATTGTTGGTCTGCTTAGTTATTCCGATTAGCTGGTTGTTGTACTTAGTACTTTTGGCTAGCTACTACTTTCGTTGCATTGAAAAGCTATCTAGGGAGTTTTTAACCTGTCTATCAATTTGAATTACAAATCTTTTAGTCCAAATGTTCAGTGTCAAGGTACTCGGCTACTAGAGTAGCCTTAGCTTTGGTGGTGGTAACTTTCAGGGGATGATAATTTTGCAGAGTTCATTAATTTTATTCTTCCGTGCAAGTTATAGTAAAAAAAAAAAAAAAAAAAGAGCTAAACTATATATTATAGAATATCCCTATACTGAATGTAAGATGGGATTATAGCTTGAGTTTGGGCTGGTTAGGATTGAATTACCAAAATTTGTGGTTGTTTCCTCAATAATGAACATGATGGACTATTTGGTTTTGCCATCATGGTTCTGAGGACACACCAGCAACATGACTCTGGTCTTGGGTTCACTTTGACAGGGGATGTTATTACCAAATGGGGCAGGAAGTGAAGATGAATATGACTATGGAAGATGCATTCAGAAGATCAATGGAGACAGTAACTAACTGGATTGCTGGTGCAGTAAACATGAACAAGACTTATGTCCTTTTTCGAACTTACGCTCCTGTGCATTTCAGGTTGGCCTTTTCCTTGTTAATTGTCTTGCTTATACATGAATGATTGTATCCTTATTTGCTTGAATTTTTTTAATGTCAATGATGTTTTGCATGGGTCTGACACATTGGATGCGTATATCAGAGGTGGTGACTGGAATACTGGTGGAGGCTGTCATTTGGAAACACTACCTGATTTAGGTCCCTTGCCCGTATATCATGATAGCCATGTCGAAATTGTCTTGGATGTATTATCAGGGCACTTGAATAAATCGAAAGTGACGAATTTGGACTTGTTAAATATCACTCAAATGACATTACGCAGAAAGGATGCCCATGCTTCTATTTACTATCTTGGACCTGAAAAGGGTACCGCCCCTTTGCGCAGACAAGATTGCAGCCATTGGTGCCTACCTGGTGTTCCTGATTCATGGAATGAAATTCTCTTTGCACTTCTCCTTAAACGGGAGGCATATCGCGCAATAAATTCAACAGGAGTTTCACAAGTTTCATTGTAATTTCTCTGGAAAGCTTGCTGAGGTATACAGAATTTTTCCAATTTTCTTCATGCTACCTTCATTATGATGGGTGAGTATTGTGAAGCTGGGTTGAAGTTGGAATCTGCGGGGTCAGTCACTTCAGTTCAGTGGTCAATGCATCTAACATATTATTTTGCCTTATGTGCAAACGATTGCTTCATCCTTGTTGGAGTAGTCTCCAGCATTATATGTCAAAACACAACCATATTCATGAAATTATATGTTGGGTGGTGAATTTTAGGGACAGCGTGTGACAGAAGCTTCACTGAGAAACCATAGTGATAGATCAGAAAACACCTGCAGCTCTATGTAAATGTCGTAAGATGTAAATCTTATACATAGAAGAATGATGAACATTTGTTGTAGCTAATTTTTCGTCGTATATAGGTTTATGTACTTAGATTAGATTATATGGCCATATGTTATTTTATACAGGCAAACGCAGGTGTAAATCCTTCAGATGGTGCCTTGAGTAGTTCCTTTTCCTTTCTTGACAGGAAAAGAAAAAAGTACGTGGGGTTTGGCTTTGACTTTTCTTGTGGACGATCATCCATGAATTATCGATGGAAACATGTCAAGGAGAAAACAGAGTGTCACGTTTTATACTTTCCACGGCTTACACTGGCCATCTAGTAAAACCCAAAACAAGACTCTGCGCCGTTGAAACCCAGGCCAAGATAGTCATACAAATTTCATACACGAAAGAAATCACAGCGTATTAATAAAGATTAAAATAAAACAGGTCGTGCGGTTCCTGACGAGATGAATCCAAATCCTCGGACTGCAACCTGAAAACCGAAAGCCACAGCGTTCTAATCATCAAACGGATATTGCTCATACCTGAGAGTACAATCACGAAGCAAGGAGCGAGCCCCAATCCGATTCTGACACGTCCCGAACAAGGCCGTTTTGGCAGCAGCAAGACAGGTATTGCAGTCAGAGGTGGTGAGATTGGTGTTACAGGAAGCATGTCCATAGGCAAAGGCATTGGGATAAGGAGAAATGTTGGGGTAATCGTAAGTTGTCCTCGTTGACGTCACCGTCTGGAGTTCTTGAAGAACATAGTCTAAGCTGATGGAGAAAGGATCGCCGGAGGTGAAGACACCAGCGTTGCAGAGAGCGTTCATGAGGGTGGTATCGGGAACACACTCAGCAATAGCCCACAGGCATACCATAGCAATCGTAATTGCTGCATATTTGGGCGATGGTACCCTCTTCATCATCCTGTATGGCCGATCACAATGATACTTTGTTAATCTTTCTAAGCCTAGTTCTAAGCCTAGTGCCTTGTTCCGTTGACCTATGCAACAATGCTATTTGATGCTCTGTATTAAACCGTTGCCTTGGACAAGCTTTTTGGAGAAGTAAATTAATATGTGGACATAGTTACTTATCAAACATCTCATGATATTGTTTATGTTAAACGTTTTTAATGATCCTAGGGATCTTTTTCTTCTAGACTTGACCTAACTTTGATCTTTCCTGGTTTTCATCATTATTTATTCTTTTTTTGAAAAAAAGTCTATTGATGCCAATCTTTGTCTATTGTTAGTTTTTTAACTGGGAATAGATATAGTATTCTTTGATTATTTTAATGCTATCATTTATACTTTTTGAACAAACCATTTGATTAGGTCTTGAAGCCAGGAGAAACTTTGAGGCTTCAAAAACCACTTGATAATATTAATGAAGGCATGATGAGGGGGTCATCCCTGTTCTATTCAATCCAAATAATATCTGTTTATTTTTATTAAAAAGAAGCTATTCAGTAGATTTTTTGTACTCTTAGAGCATTAGAAGATTGAATATCGCTACCTCCTAACCTAGAGTAAGGAAAAAAAATTATATTAAATCGCGTGGAGTATATTTTATTTTAATATTTTGAGTCCTCTTGCACTGCTATTAACTCATCGCTATATCATCATGCAACATAAAATTTATATATAGGTCATAAATAATGTGTTCATTTCAAACTCTACATATAGGATGGGATTCATTATCTAGTGTTATTGAATTTATGTAATTTACTGTACTAATGTTGATCTGTTATTCATATAAAAATTATAATTATAATTACGATACGATTAACTTTAAAAAAGTTGTTAGTTATTGGCTTGCAGCAAAGTGCAAAAAGAAATCGGTTTCAACCTTCCACAAGATTACAAGATTGTCTTGATAGGACCGTCGCTTAACTTCAATTATTTTTTACCCCTTCTCTATCTTTTCAGTGGTTGACAAAACCTTTTTGTACAGTGGATGCTCAATATGACCATGGTTGCCGGCCAGTTATTTTTCTTTTCTTTTTGTTTCCTGCTAACGAATACTCAATTTTTAAAGTCCAAAATGGTTGTTTACACGTTGGCCTTTAAATCCAAAACAACTATAGAAAGGAGCAAAAGAAATGGGAAATATTAAGGCAAAAGAAATGGGAAATATTAAGTGAGTATACGTTGTGAAAGCACAGTATATTAGCAGACTTTGCTTTTTCCTATAGGTTTCATGTATTTTATAAAATATAGAACTGTCTTATACTTCCACACCTTTTTAGTTAGAAAACATGATGGTCTAGCTCTAGCTAGAGCCTTTGACATTGTTTGCCCTCAAAGCAGAGAATTACATATATACCCCAACTCCATTAGTGTAGTGCAAATGTACAATGGCTTATATACTTCATCACTGTTTGCCTTTCACATACAGGGGGGCCAAAATTGGCACGTACATGTATTTGTACTTATTAATTCTGTGCAACTAGCTATAAGCTAGCTAGTAAATGCCACGTTAGAATGAAAAGCAGCCATTTCTCCAAGTTGGTCCACTTGTTTTGCCAATTCCTCTACCTTCTCCACAACCGCTGTCAATAACAACACTAATAAACTTGCTGTTGTCAAATCTTCCTCGTTCTTCTCAGCTTCTTCTTCTGCTATCTTGATCCTCCCAAACACGGAGCTCATCTCTGCCCTCACTGCCTTCAACTTCGGTAAAATCTCACTCTCTGCCTTCAACTTCCTCCTCTGATTGATGCTCTCTCCAACCTCTCTTAAACTCCATGCAATGCTTGATCCAATTCCTTCACATGCTTCTTTTAGGGATTCCTTTGGCTGCATATATCACCACCGCACAAATTTATTCAAACTGTTATCTCTTGCTGTTTCTTTTTGTCATAACTGGAACTAGATAGGGATGGACATGGTCGGATCTGTTTATGTACCTGTCTGGATGATTGGAGGCAACTGGTGAGAGCAAGAACAACTGCAGCTAGCTCTCGCAGGATGTCTCCAATACTTAAATACTTGCCCCAAGGGTATGAATATCCAAATCTTCCATGCCAGGGTTCCCATTTTGCAAAATTTGCCTGCAAAACCCAACACGTAGAGTTTTGTACCTTTCTCTTGCTCTGTTGATAAAAACAACGAAACGATAAATGAGTTTCTGCTTTTAAATGACAGAAGAATACCAGTGACTCGTCTTTTGACTTGGAGTTCAGCACCGATTTGCAGCAGCTGGTGTTCATTTTAGCGTTTTTCTTTTCACTGTCGGACTTGAAATATTCCTCCAAGCACCCTTCAATGAAAAGACAACATTGCACTTTTTAGGTATAGCAGTTCATATGCATAACTGAATTCCCCTGTTTCTTACGCAGTTGTAATATCACATATTTCCCTTTGGTCCATGTTCGTAGCTGCCTTTTATTTTAGACCGTGCAATAGGATGTTTCTTTGGAAGCCTAAAAAAAAAAACACACACTAATTATAAATCTTGATCGAACCTTGGATTGTATTGGCAAGGTCATGGAATTTGGAGGCCGTAGAGTGATGAAGCTCGTCGCTAGTCCACAAGGGGAAGACGAACAAGCTGACAGAAATGCAGACAATGAAACCCGTGACGATCGCTAAGAGACGATCACGTGCTATCTTCAACACTTCATTGGCTCGAAACCCAGACACGACCACCAGATTGAATGTCAGGATGAATATCATCACTCCATAATCGTACCTCTTCTTTATGCTCGGAACCAATCGAAAATACGTCGCACCAGCCCCTGAAATATCCAGTTCACGCATGATAATTAATAATATAATGATGTTGGTGATGACGATGACGACACACAAACAGAGCAAGGTCCCAAAGTTGAATTATTTCTTATAATCCATAACACATACCGAAGATGAATACGGAAGCAGCAATGATGATAGAGTTGCCAACCCCACCAATGTATTGGGCTATAACTGCAGCTAAGCAGCCCAAACCACCACCTAATATGGTCCCTATTCCACGGTTCAAGCCCTTCCCAAGTGTCGCTCCTAAACACATTAATTAATTAATATTCTTCATCACATCTAATTTAACTTGAAGCATATGTATTAATAATATATATTACGTCTGTTTATAGCATAAGTAATGTGTGTGTTTTGAAACAAGAGATGAAACCTGCATAGAATTCAAAGATGACGACGACAGTCATGATAGCCCACATTGCATTATCTCCGACTTGATTGTAAAGAGGATCCAAGAGATAGAGAAGTGAAACCAAAACTAGAGAGATTCCAACTTTGATACTGTGAATCACCTTGATGGTGTCATGTTCACTTTTCTTCTTGTCCCTCAGATTGGAAGAAACGGGGACAAGAGAGCAATGGATTTTCTTTGAGAAAACTGAAAACTTGAACCTCTTGTGCTCCTCATTAGCAACAACCTCTCCATCACCATTCCTAACTGAGATTACATGATGATCAGTAGTTGACTCCATTTTGTCTTCTCTCTCTCTCTCGCCCTCTTTCCTCTTAGCCGGACTTCAAAAACTCTCTCTTTCTGGACAAAGCTTTAGTTGGAGAGAGACCCCATTTATAGGAACACAGGCAAAGTGGGCCAGCTGGCCCTTTCATTTTCTCATTCTTCAAGACAAGACAGGAGACAAGACTATGGTAGTCCCATGACGAAATGCATATGGTACGACCATAGTGACATAGTGGAACACGTTGGCAGACACAAGCCAGCGACCCTTGTGACCCTTATGCAGGACGAGATAAAAGGTCTTTTCGCAAAAACGCCTCGGTGTGCGATGTTTCGTAGGGTAGTGCAGTATAGAATTGGATGATTTTGATTTTTGAGCAGTGTTGTGGGGGTAAATCCCACTATAGAAAGCAGGTTTGCACCTCACGCTGCAAGCTGCTATATGGAGACAGCAATAATATGTGTTTGTGCATGTCCGATCGTGAAGCAAGAGACATATTCGTGTTTCTTACATGTGTTTCAGAGGTACCGAGTTCAAAAGATGATCATATTTTAAAGGACGTTTGTGTCAAGAATGTCTCATATCATGCTCTGCATTTTTACAATTAATGCAACACAGCTATTCGTGCCGAAAGGTTTATAGCTAAGCAAGCTAGCAACATCACCAAGCTCGCTCATTCGTATGACTCACTTTCACTGTTCGAGCCAAAATTAGGTAGTCCCTTGCGATCTTTAAATAAGAGGGCATGAAACCACGAGTTAGAAAAAGATAATTGGTAAGTGCGTTTGTCTGAATTACACTAAAGAGAAGTTTCTCCTACGCACGGCATTGTGTTTGTATGTGTATGTAGCAATTTATTAAACGTGTTCATAGCATATAATTGAGAATTATAATTTTGGATAGAATTTTACCACAATTAATGGGGGAGATATAGAGGAAGGGAATTGCAAAGAACATAAAACCTCTGATTGTCTATTGGCGCGATCAAGTTGGCGTTTTCCCTCATATCATGGTTAGAACTTAAGAAGTCTCTCTCTCTCTCTCTCTCTATATATATATATATATATATTTTATGAGTTCAACATTCAAATTCAAAATCATCATCCATTCTACACATTTATTTCCAGATCACTGATCAGAACCAGATAGTTAGACCACTATATTGCACCGAGAGTGAGTTAATTAACCATCACTTAACAGGCACCGCGTATATTTTATGTTGATCTATGTTGATTCTGATTGGCAGCACAATCTATATTTAATTTGGCAAATGAATCTGCATTATTCACTTGACAGACACCGCGTATAAACTGTGTGTTGATTCCTTTTAACGTTTGCTTTTGCATTTGAAGCTTCCCAGAAACTGCGCGCGCGCGCGCACACGTGTCTAAAGATCACCTGCTTTCATGATTAACATTAAATCGTATATTCTAGAAAAGGTGTGAATATTGAGAGCACTAACAAAGGATGGGTTTTTTTAAGGGCTATAAACTACTTTCGATTCTAATACGCCTATTATTATTGACGCAAATCAAGAGCCTGAAAGGCTGGCTAGCTGCGACTGCGAGCACGGGACGCGCCTTGGTTTATAGTTTTTTTAAGGTGAAAAGGAAAGGAGATCAGGCAACACACACACACGTGTAAGTGACACTATCTTTTGTAATCCTAGGGTACGAAAATGTGTACCTTCTTCCTCATTCCTGAGATCGACACACAAATGGCTTGCTTCCACGCGTGCTCTTTGTTAGCCGCTAACATCGATCGTTTTGGTGGGAAATAATATTAATTAATTAAAGATTCATTGGCCAAGGGAAAAGCAAATGGTTGAATCTCAAAAGTAAAATCACAATTAAGGAATACTGGAGAGATAATTAATTGCAATACAAACCAAATGATTTTGACATCACTTTGTAGGATTAAAGGATATAAATTGAATTAAAATTGAGAAAATTACAGTCAAGAATCATGTAAGATAATTAATTGCACAGCAAAATCAAAAGATCTAAATATAATTTAAATTTATTATGAATAGATAAAACTATCTCAAATGTATATTTGTTGTGATGGGATAATTAATTATTGTTAAAATAAAAATGAAAACTAAACTTATTTTTTCTTGAATGGAAATTTGTTCACCAAATTACAACACTTTTTTCCTTTACTATTAAGTTAATTTTTTGAAATTGTTAATAAAAAAATTGATTGTTGTTAAAATGAAAATGAGATTTTTTTTTTTGAATGCGAACTTATTCACCAAATCACAACATTTTTTTCTCTTCATCATTAAGTTAATTTTTTGGAGTTGTTAACAAAAAAATTGATTGTTATTAAAATAAAAATGAGATTTTTTTCCAAATAGGGAATTATTGTTAAAAGAGTATATAAATATATATGAGGGGTAGTTTTATCTTTTCACAATAAATTTTAATTCAATTTAGGTCATTGGGTCTTGCAGAGTAATAATATCATAATCATTCCTACAGCATAATTAATTATCTCTAGTGGTCCTTGATTTGATTTTCCATTAAAATTTATTATGAAAAGACAAAACTACCCATAATATGTACTCCCTTCCTCCAAAAATATAAGGCATTTTGAATTGAATGTCACCTTTCAATAAAGTAATTATCTACTTTCAAACTAACCTTATCTTTCTATATTTATTTCTATTAAATACCCTATAATAAATATAAAGTCATAATTAATACAGGTACTTTTGAAAAAAAAATTACATCTCAAAAGATTAAAAATATCTTACATTTATTAACATCCAACTCCTCAAAAAATATCTTATATTTTTGAATGAAGGGAGTATATATATATATATATACACTCTTTAACAACTCCCCCCTCAAAAAACAAAAGTTTCATTTTCACTTTAACAATAATTAATTTTCTTATTAATAAATCTAAAAAATTAATTTGGTAGTGGATGAGAATGAGTGTTGGAATTTGGTGAACAAGTTCTCATTCGGAAAGAAACAAGTTCCATTTCAATTTTAACAACTATCAATTCCTTTATTAATAACTCCAAAAAATTAATTTGGTGATGGAGAGGAATAAGTGTTGTGATTTAATGAATAAGTCTCTATTTAGAGGAAAGAACAAGTTCTATTTCCATTCCAATAACAATCAATTTTTTTATTTACAACAACAAAATATTAATTCGATAGAAAGAAATTATTGTAATCTAGTTAACAATCTCCATTCGAGAAAAAAAAATCTAATTTTTATTTTAAAAATAATTAATTCCCCCATTACAACAAATATCTATTAAGGATAGTTTTATTTTTTTACAATAAATTTAAAAAACATTTAGATCCCTTAATCCTATAGAATAATATCAAAATATTTGACCCTGCAATGCAATTAATTGTCTCTTCTTGATTGTGATTTTTCCAATCTTAATTGCGTACTAGCTGGGCTGATCAATATTTTCTTCACCTCCAGTGCTTTGCCCTGTTCTCAGTGCGTTTACAAGTCTCGTGATAATGACATCAATATTCAACTCAATTGGGTCTTGTGGGTCTTCTTACTAATTATCGGCACTATGATGTTAACAAATTACGGAAACAGTATCAAGGAAAGCTGATGAATGATGATTGAGAGCTAATGAAGTAGATTTCCATCTTTTTTTAACGTGATGATCAGAAGCTGTGTGTTCGAGTTAAAGGATCTTTAAAGAATTCTCTCACTTCATATATATATATGGTGGTGATACACACACACATACATATATATATATATATACACGTGTATCGCGTGAATGATTCAACGCATTTATACTCATTAGTTTACATGTATAACAAGTTATATATGATTTCAAAAAATTAAGCGTGATGACTGATGACACCTGAGTCATGATATTGAATGAGAGCGAGGACAGGGTTGACATAACGAAGAGATTGATAGTTTTGTGGGCATTGACACAAGTGATCGTGCGCGCGCGTGTGGAAGCACTAACGTTTATATTTTTAATCATGTTTGTGTTTAGTGGGGATACCTAATATTAATAATTAACGGATCATTGAACCTAATTGCTTTAATCAAATTTGTTACGTGCGACGGAATTCATCCGTACCCCTTCCCTCAACTTTTTCATGTTGGGCCATCCTTCTTCCTTCATCTGGACTTTTTATTTCTTCTCCCTTAAAAAGAAAAAAAAAAACCACTCATTCTAATCAACCCTTGACTCTTTGTATTGGAATGTTAATGCCTTAAAATTTTATATTAAGGTGTGATGTGATATCATACTCATTTATATGTGTCCTTTTAAAATCACTGGGTAATCCATTTTTGTGTTCTTCCCTCCTTTTGAAATGCTCCAATAAGACTCTATTTATATCAATACAGCAATATATAATAAAAAGAAGATATCATTCAAGAACCATAGAAGCAATTTAATATTAAACAAGAATTAAATGATTTTAAAATATCATTGTAGAATTAAGAAACCGATGTGAAAATAATTTCAGATGGGAAAAGACTACAATACTCTTATTTTTTTCCTTTTTTAAAACTTGTAAATTAGAGAATAATTTCTTGTTAAATGTGAATGAGTACTTATTACTTAATGAATGGCTATTTATTAAAATATAATTTACACGTGTCCCTTTTCATGACCAAATTTTTGAATTTATTAATTAACAAATGACTTATTATTAAATGTGAACAGGTACTTATTACTTAATTAATAGTTATTTATTAAAACATGATTTACACTTATCCTTTTTCACAATTAAATTATTTTAAATTATTGAACTTGTCAATTATCGACTAACTCATTGTTAAA
The DNA here is from genome assembly GCF_029017545.1 of Prosopis cineraria. Lineage (NCBI taxonomy): Eukaryota > Viridiplantae > Streptophyta > Magnoliopsida > Fabales > Fabaceae > Prosopis > Prosopis cineraria. Next base: position 43,538,406 of record NW_026555332.1, read on the forward strand.
TGCAAATGAATATTTATGAAAATACAATCTATAACTATCCCTTCCCAAAACAAATTCTTAAACTTGTTAATTTGTTAATGGTTTCTTATTAAATATGAATGGTTAATTATTTATTAATTTATGAATGACTACTTATGAATTAAAAAAAGACAAGCAACGGTATTATAATCTTTTTCCATCTAAAATTATTTTTAAATCACTCTCCTAGTCTTGCAATAATATTTCAGAATATTTTAATTCTTAATTGATGTTAAATGCCGCCAATGGTCCGTGAATTATACTTTCCCTATAATAAATGAATGTACTCAAATATAATAAAATAGAGAGGATAATCCAACGGTGCTGTGAGGAAGGGAGAAAAAAAATTATATGGTGGGAACAAATATATAAATCCGGCATATCGCAGGAGCATTTAAATATTGCATTCCAAACAAATGTATCAATGCGTATACGTTTGAAAAATTAAAAAAGGTGATAGAATAGAAGTAACGTAGGTGACGATACAAATGATAAAAGGATTTGAAAGTGAATGAAAATACAGTAAATTGGTAAGTTGGGTTGGGTAGTATTAGTCAAACAGTGGCCGAGATACAATGATTCATGGAGTCATCTGTTGCTTGGCGGAAGCCCCACCAGAAATGATAACCACCTTCCCTTCTCAAAATATCTCCAACCGCATATTTCCTAAATTTTCACGTCATATCACTGCATTTTTTTTTAAATCGTGTACATATGCTTTTAGAATAAATTGGCCCATTCGTCCAAAAAAAATTAAATTTTAAAAAAAATTAAAAGTGTGGCAAGTTTATTATTAATATATAAGAGATTTAGTATTGGTGTAAAAAAATTTATTATTAAAATTTAAAAATTTACAAGGACTTTATTATTGATATATAATGATATATCATTAATAAATATAATAAACTGATCATAATATACATATATTAAACATTGGACTGTTTATTTAATTTGGTTTTATAGTATGAACTATATTTGTAAAAGTCTTGTGTTTTTTAAAAACAATTATGTTTAAGAGCTAGACAAGTACTTAATACCACAAGCACTTTTTTTAACAAGAATTTGAATATTAATATTATATTATAAAAAACTAACTCCCTTTATTAAATTCAATTCTTGTTAATCATGTCACTACATTTTCTTCCTTGCGTTTACACAATTATAGTGAATTTCATAAATGATAACTTGGGTATAGGAGAACATGAATGTAGAAATTGCTGGAATGTTTGTGGCACTTCTCTAAATATATATCCTTTTTATATAATAATATATCATATTGACCGTAAGTTTATTTAAAATCTTAAGATATTCATTTATATATTAATAACTTCTTTAATTCTATTTATAAGTTATTTTTAATTATTTTATCAAAATAAAAAAAATATAATTACATTTATATATTTTTTTAAAAAAAATTCTCAATTTATCACTTATTGAATGCATCATTTTTAAAAACACTCTCTCATGTAACTTTTTAATCTCTAGTCAAAACTGTAAAAAGGTAAAACCGGTATAAAATAGTTATCAATCCGTTTTCTGATGTAAAGTGACTTTTATAAAAACACCATAAATTTCTTTTAAAAGGTCATCACTTATACATGCATATATGCGCGCGCACAATCGAACGGGAGTAAATCATAAATGACGTAGCATTACGTTATAGCCTTTGCAGTACAATATATATGGATCCAATTTGATTAATTTTAAACATTATTAATACTATAACCAAATCATATAAACCATATACTAACTCATTATACTCTAACCAAATCATATAAACCATATATTAACTCATTCTTAGTAACGGTCATGGTACTATTACATACTCCTTACGGTCATTAATTTTATATAAAAATTATATAATAAATTTTTAATTTTACTCTTATTTAAATAAAAAAATTTTAAAGTTGTACTGTATTCTCTTTCATAATTAAAAAACTTAAATAAGAGTAATATGTAATATTAAAAAAAACATAATCAATACATTACCGAGTATCTTATAATATAAATGAGATTGTATATATTGTCATCGCAAAAGAGTTGTTGGTTGGATCAATTCTTGCTTGATGGATGATGGATCATTAATGAATGGATCAGCATTATTGACTTAATCAAACCAATAAATTAATATAGATAATGATATATCTTGAAATCAATCAAATGTTTTATCTAGTTCCCTGTGTGTGTGTGTCCTGATACAATGGATTGGCCCTATGACTCTATATATTGTTGATAACACCAAGGACTTAATTAATATTTTTATTGTCCTGTAATGATCATGGAGATCCTTTTTTCTTTTTTCTTTTTTTTTTTTTGGGGACAAAGAATATCTTTTGCCACATGTAAAGACTAATCAATCTTCCTCAAAGTACGGAGGGAAGAGTCGCAAAGGACAAACTTCTCTCAAACATACAAGTACTAATTCTGTAGATTTATTTAGTTATTTAAATTACAATTATATTTAATTAATTATTCTAGTGTTTTACTGCTTTTTCAATAAAAAAGCATTAATTAATTGTAGTGCTCAACGTTATCTTCATAAGGTAGAATGGGATAATGAGTAAAGGACCCACAACAAAAGTGATGGTGCTTAGTGGTAAGATTAGGTAAATGTCAAACATTTTCTAAAGGCAAAGACATTGTAATTCAGCAAAAAGGAAACATTGGAATATAATGCCCCCACACACACATCCCAAATTGATGAGATTACAAGTTTGTTTCCAAACTTCGCGCAAAGACACATGGTTGGGCGAACGTGGTTCAATGGAAACATTTTTATAGAAATAAAAACCGAGAACAAAAATTGATGTAATATAACTATTAAATTCTACTGTTTATAATTATAATTATAATTATAATTATAGTTGATATACTTAACATGGGTAGACAAACAGGGATGCCGTTTTATTTTTATGTTTGAATATTGTTTTTTTTTGGGGGGGGGGATATAGTAATAAAATCGTCGAACATGTCTGTGAAGTGGATAAAATCTCAAATTCCAACAAAATGTAAATGCGTATATGTGGCTGTTGAATTATGTCACATTCTTCAATTTCATGTAATTCAAATTCCCACCAACAACTTGGATGAAGTGGGGAGGCCACTCTATCATGCATTCTTATGATGTTGTTTTTGTTGAACATTAATGGATCACATGCCTCCCTTCATATTAATTTGTCACCTTCTCTTAATTAATAGTAGGGTTAAATGGCAATATGGACCCTAAATTATAGGTATAGGAGCAATTTAAATTCTAAACTCGTATGTGGTACATTTTAAGCCTTAAACAATTAAATTTGGAGTAATCCCCTACACTGTTAATTCTAAACTAACTCTGTCACTTTATTCACGTGGGTCCATCATTTTCTTTTTTTCACTTTCTCTCCCTCCCTTTTCTGTCTCTCCTCTCCCTCTCTCTCCCCCTTCTGTCTCTCCTCCTCTCCCTCTCTCTCTCCCCCTTCTGTCTCTCCTCTTCTCCCTCCCTCCCTCTCCCTTTTTTGTCTCTCCTCCTCCCCCTCTCTTTGCCTACCTTCTCCATGAGGCTGTGTGTAGCCTCCACAGGACAAGCTCGTCTCCCTCATCATCCTCCCCGTCTATGAGAAATGACCAATCACATGGTAGTCTTATGACCGTCACCATCCTTGACCTTAACCAAAACTTCCAATACTATGCATTATGGCATCATGCACAATAGGCATCCTAGTGGATTGGTTCTCACAGTTGATCATCAACATGTAATGACCTCCGTCATTAACCCCAAATAACTCTACCAACCAACAACCCTTAACTAAAAGGATTAACCATGGCTTTAAAGTTTAATAATAGTAATAAATGTCAATTTTGAAATTGGGATCAAAAAATATTCAAAAATATTAATATAATATTTTTTAGAAATTAGAGTGTTTGGAAACATGCGAAAACATGGAATACAAAACTTAGCATTGAGGAAGGAATGAGAAAGGGCAAAACAATCATTAAGGAAAACCATGCCAGTTTTCCATGGCTAGGAGTACCTTTGCTGCTATCAACTATTGGTTGACACTCTTGCCATGACTTGTGGCATGTTCATTGCGATGTAAGGCACAATGACCAACTCTCCATAATATGCGACTCTACTCACCATAACCAACACACGCATGTACTCACTCACCATGACCAACCCTACATTACACGTATAGTAATGACAGCAAGTATACTTATACTTTAAACACATATTTAATTGCTTGGACCTCTAATTAAGACGATTAAGGTTCCCTAAGCAAATAATAAATAAATAAGCCAACTATAGACACCTATTATGACTCAATCCGATACCAAATGAGGATCCTAAAATACTAAGTGCCCATATGAATCTTGCATATATAAAAGTGTCTCCCCCTTAATATCAAGCTAACGTTACACTCCTAATCATGCATAAAATACTCGAGTCATGTCATTGATCTATGAGATGGAAACAAGTTTTCATCACATCATATACTCACATGTTAAGCCTTTGCACTGAAACCTAAGGCAATCCAAAAATGCTCAAGTTAACAAACAAAGCATACATGTGAATGATCTGTGATTGAACTTATACAACATGATCTTAATGTTGGCAAAACTTAATAAGCTTCATTACACATATATAAGCAACTTGAGATTACAGGACTATGCTTTAATGCTTCGCCTCAAAGGCTTCCCTTTTGCCTTTCGCTCTCTCATCCCTTAGAAAAACATTATATAACTGGGGTGAGATCAAACAATCTCAATAACCAAAAATCTAACTGAAGCATATTAAAGTGTGGCAGTCACAGATATAAAGACAATATATATATATATATATATATCATATGAAGAAATTCACACAAGTATCACATCTATTTATAATTCAGTGTCTTTTGATCAATGTAACCATCTTATATTCCTTCTTATATAATCTAATTGATCCTATGGGCTAATAACTTGTATAGAACTAATTGTTAAACTAGGGATGCAGTGAAAAAAATTAAAAATAAAATCTAAAAATTCCAATCGCGATCATGAACCGATCAAATTTGTTTAAATTAAGGTAGATATAATAAGTACTTTTTGTATGTTGAACTTCTCAAGCTTCCCTCAACCATTTGGATCTTAAGAGTTGATAATGTAGATCAACTCCCTCCACCAGTATTCACACTAACAGCTTTCCAACATGACAGTATGCTAGCGCTCTTAGTAACTAACTCCGTCCATCTATGTAAAAGCCTTGAAAGATATGATCTTGTGGCCTCAGTCATACGTTTCTTTTCTTTTCTCCAGGGTATGTTTGTGGCTTCCAAAAATATTTTTCTATTAAGAGTTTATCTCTCTCAAGAAGCCAGGCCCTCTCTATACTATATAGATTAGGATTTTGTCTTCCCTTATAAATTTTCAAAAATAATCACAAGTATTTTGAAAATCATATCTTATTAGCTAATTCTTAATTAATTCATATTAAAATAAATTTAGTTTAGTATTGAATATGTCCAACAATTCAATTTAAACTACTTATTTTAATTTAAAAGAAAAGCCAATGAAACATAATTTAATTTATCTCATAAATTAAATCTATGATATCATATCTTATTTGAATTTATCTCATAAATTTAAATTATAAAACTAATATGATATTATCTCATATCAAGTTAGTTATTAAATTTAATTTATCATGTAAAACTAAATTTAAAAATAATAAAATACTATAATATAATATATATCAGACATACACACACACAAATATATATATATATATATATTTTAGAAAATATATACATATATATAATATTATATTTTAAATTTTATATTTTTTATACGTGCGCGTGCGCGCGTGCATGTGGGACACATTCATTGAAGTTGGACATTTCATATACCCTAGACAAAGCATCACATCTATTGAATCTAGATAAATTTTAGATTTAATGAATTTAAATATTATAGCTCGAATTAAACTGTTCTTACCTACAAACTTGTAAGCCGATATGAAGTTGGCAGTAAGCCAATAACGCTATTAACCCACAAATCACAAGTGATCTCTAGCAAGATATTATGACTACCTAATTCATATAGGAATCAATGATTCAATGTAACCTACCATATAACTGTATCACATCCCTTTTGTCACGTGATGTTTCGGTCAAGTGTGAAATATAAAATTGTCATTCTCCTTTACTTAATCATTACTTTCTTGATCTCTGTATGGACTGATTATAGTAATAAAAAATACTTTTTATTATAATATGATCATATATTTTTTCAGTCTTACTCATCGAGGGGCTAATAATATCTCTCAATTAATGTGAGGGATAAATTCCATCTTGACCACTCATGTTCTTCTACATGAATATCACTAAACTCAATCATAGTATTTATGGTCACCTAGTTAAAGGTGACTTTTAATTAAGTCAAAGTTCAGTGATCATCATATGGAAATCCATGATGATCTCAAGTCAAAAGGCTTAGTGATATAGTTACATATGAGAAAAGTTTATAACTTGTACCATGCAGCTTTTTTATAGTGGGTTAGTCCAACACCTAGTACTCTTTCAAATGCTTACAACTTTGATTTATATTTTATAATTAATCAAAATCATGCTAGTCTTATTTCATCTGTGATCCCTCATAGATGACCGACCATGGACATTTAGGATAGTTGTTATAGTTTATCCAAAGATACAGTTATTATAGTGAACATGTGATTAACATGATAACAAAAAAGAAGTTCATTGAATAATAATGTTTATAGTACAATGATTGACCTTATAGCATAATTTTCAACACTAACCCATGTGATTGGATTAGCCCCGCTCTCTAATTGTGAAGGGTCGCTTGGCTAAAGCTCCCGTGCTCACTCTTGGATCATTGATTTCCCTTACTTGAATTTTAAAGTATCATAAGTACCCAACATACACATCTAATCCAGGATTGATGATGCTGAGCATTACACCCGTGGGTTATTAGTGGTACTAAGTACATTAATAATAATAAATGCCAACCATTATGCACAAACTTTGTGGAGGCCATATCATGTGAATTTTTACTAGTATAACCTTCTATTACTCTAAGATGAACTCCTATTCATTATGCTCATGTAAGTTTAACTTATCATTTGCAAATTATCTCATGCACAACATAGTAAGTTAACATTCTCATTCTTAACAAAACTTGCACGTTATCATAATACATATGACCACCAATTACTCGATGATGATCTATTCGTATTATCATCACATATTACCAATTTGGGCATACACTTTGTCATGAAAATATCATTAATCCATAGCCAATCTAGGCCCACAATTCATATATCAATGTGAAATAACATTCATTTAATGAAACCATCAAGTTCTTTATCACTATTAGGTATGCTTATTATTTAATAATAGTCACAAGTTCACAGGCTCACAATAAATCCATGCTACAAATTGCATATCATTAATTCCATATTAGTTAAATATAATTACATACACAATGATATATTATAATTAAACTTTCAGCTATCTCTACTCTTGGGCTACCACTCTAAGAGTTAAATTTAAATTTCCTAAGTTAATTACTTTGAACTTAAGCTTCAAGCACAATAAGTCTACAACCAAAATCACAAAACAACATTAATGACTAATAGTTATTAATTTACCCTTAATCATGACTAAGGCCTGATTCATCCCTAGCATGATTAAGCATATTTAGCCCCAAACTACTTTTATTAGTTTAACTCCTATTAAGCTTAATAAATACTGTCATTAACTCTTATCAGCTTAAACTTGCTTGCATTGGGGTTGATTCTAAACTCCTCATTAATGGCATTTCATATTGCAAACCACTCAAACTTAATGTTAGAAGCAATAAATAACATCCTTAAACTTTAATTAAGTTATAGGGATTGCTGGAACCCAACCCTAAGTTTGGATATCATCTCCACAGCCCCCAAAATGCAAAAGTTGCAAGAAGAAGAGAGAAATGAAGTTAAGAAGCTTACCTAATGTCTTAAGTGCTCCAAAACATCTCTATGACTCTCCAAAGCAAACCTAACAAAGCCCAAATACCACCTTCTCGGATTCTCTCTCAAAATCTCCAAAATTCTATCATTTTGAATGACAAATTTGAGTTTTGAATTCTATCATACTCACCATAACAAGTTGCATTGTTCGCTACTACAAACAATCCAACATAAGCAACTTAACTTAAACTTAATTTCTAAGCCCAATAACCTTTATAACCTTAATCTAAGTCTACTAGAGAGTCAAATAGGCCTAAATGGCCATTCAAACCAATTATTAACTCATAATTACCTTAATTAATTAATTTAAATTTTAAATTAATTTTGAGATGTTATATAACATATCGACAGAGCTTACCTTCCATGTTCATTCAGCAAGCATGTCGAAAACAAGCTTGAAACTACAAGATGAATACTAGTACACTAACTAGAGTTAGAACGATGCTTGCTCATTGCAAGTATATGCTTAGCATCTTGCACTGGTAAGCTCTAAATGATTGCCCACATAGTGTTTCCGTTACACCACAAGACCATAAGCAAAGAGTTAAATCCACTATTATTTAGGGAGGTAGCACAAGCTTAAAACTGCCAAGGTGGCCAGAGAAGATGCAAGTAGACATGGACATGGCTTAGTTGATTATGTAAATGAAGATGGTAGGAGTGGTGAGGCAAAAGAAAGACAGGACAAAGCAACTTAACCCTTTAGTGTGTGTGCATAAATCCACTAGTGGACAATGCTGCCTATGATTTGAGTGGTTATGTAGAGAGCAAGGGAGAGAGAGAGTAGAGAAGGATAAAAGTAATGGGAGAATGTGAGAGAGAGAGAGAGAGAGAGAGAGAGTAAATAGGGGAGAGAGAGTAAATGGTCCATGCCCCTTATCTTGCAAATATAGGCTCACCACTTGAAGTAATAGCAATTTACTTTAACATAACGGTAGGGTAAAATTATCCCAAATTTAATTATTTATAATTTAAAATATACCAACGATGAGTTTAGGGTTCAACCCCCTCATGGGCTCATAATTTAGGATCCATATTGCATTTAACCCTTAATAATACTCCATTCCTTCAATATTATAAGTCACTTTAGAACAAATTATATCTTCAATGAATTAGTTAATTATTTTTAAAATTTACACTCTTTTCATGTTTGTTTGTATTTATTAATAATATGTTTTAATTACAAAACCTAATTAATTACTCTCTTAATTATGAATATTTTTAGAAAAAAAATTAATTACACATTAAAATATCCAAAATATCCTATATTTTTTAAATTATATTTAAAAAAATGCCTTATACTCAACAAGAGGGAGTCAATAATTAATAAAATATCTCTCGAATATATTCAAAAAGAAGAGGGTGAAAGTAGATTGGGGAGAAAAGAGGCAAAGAAGTGAATCCCATGCGCAAGTTCTTGATTTTCATTTCTTTTGCTCACTAAACGTAATATTTTCTATTCAATAAAAAAATCTAAATTATATTACCATTTGAAATGTATGTTAATAGTTCTAGCTAGTCAATTGATTTTGGCGGCAAATTGACTACCATACTATAGGAAAAAAAACTTATTTAACAGGATATTACACATTGAAAAATATTTATCAAGATACTATAAATTAAAAATCAGTTTGAATGATATCGAGTTCAAATTTTCTCTCTCCAATTAGTGAAAAACTTGGCTTAAATGAAACCAATTTATGTATCATTAATTGATTTTTTTAAAAAAAAAAGGTGTGTCAAAGTAGGGCACAACAATACCGCACACCCTTAAGGTCTAACTCCCCCCTCTCCTCTTCGCAACAACTCCCTCTTCCCTCTTACAACCAATATTCTCATCCCTTGTACACATTATAATACATAGATATATATCAAATATTATATATATATATATATATATATATGTATATGTATATTTACATTTTCTAATTTTAAAATAAACAATTTAATAAATATAACTACATATTTTTGTTTTGTCGTAAAATTTAAATAAAGTGTTTTAATGAATAACATTTCCTTTAAAATTGTACAAGGTTTGCGAAATAATTGTTATCATTTTTTTTGAAAAGAGATGAGTTAAAATTGTGAAATGCTATTTAAGAAAATATGTAACTTATTAAAATTTAGGTTTTTCATGTTTAAAATCTTAGAAAATAATTTTAGAACATGATTTTTAATTAAAAACTTGCTTACTCTAGAAATTAAAAAAACCTTATCAAACTTGTTTACCTTGTTTAAGATTCTTTTTATTCCAAATCATATTTTAAAATAATTTTCTAAAATCTTAAACATGCATACCTAGATTTAATAAGCTATATATTATATGTATATACTTAAGGTATACGTTCTCAATTATATCAAAAAAATTATTTATATATTATTTATATTTATTTCACAATAAATTTTCATGATTAGTTGTCAATTTGTCTTAGTAACAACGCCACATTCCTTATTTAGAAGAGGTTATAGGTTCAAACTTGCATATGAACATATTTGGGTGATTGCATGGGTGTGTACTTCTTCTCTATGAAGAGACCTTATATATGTTAGGACTAGGAGGTAGAGTTAATTTTTTAAAAAAAATCTTTGTTATTAATATTATTAATATTTTAAAATTCATTTATTTTATTTTGATTGAATAAAAGTACATAGATATATGATGTTAAGTATATTTTTACCTCTTCTTAAATTTAATAAGTTACATATTTTCTTAAATAGCATTTCACAATTTTATCTCGCCTCTTTTCAAGCAAAAATGGTAGCATTTATTTCGCAGGCCTTGTACAATTTTGAGGAAGTGTTATTCATTAAAGCACTTTATTTAAATTTTATAACAAAACAAGAGTATGCAATTATGTTTATTAAATTGTTTATTTAAAAATTATAAAATGAATATATATATATATATATATATATAATTTGATTTATATTTACGTATCATAATGTGCACAAGGGATGGGCATATTGGTTGCAAGAGGCAAGAGGGAGCTGTTGCAAAGAAAAGAGGGGGGTTAGGCCTTAGGGGTGTGTGGTATTGGTGTCCCTTGCTCTAACATACTTCTTTCATTTAAAAATATAAAAAAATTTTAATTGAATCTTACTTCTTAATAAAGTAATTACCTACTTTTTAATTAACTCTATCTTTTTATATTTATCTTATTAAACACCCTACAATAAATATTAAGTTATTATCAATAGAGGCACTTTAAAAAAAAGCAATAATTATTCCTTAAAAAATTAAAATTATCTTACATTTTTAATCATCAAACTCTTCAAAAAATACATTATACTTTTAAATGGAGGGAATACATCTTTTTTTAATTAATTAATGATATAAAAATCGGTTTCATTCAAGCCAAATTCTGCATTGATCATGTGGAGAGAAAAAATTTGAACTCAGTGTCATTCAAGTTGATTTTTAATATATAGTATCCTGATAAATACTTTTTAATGTGTAGTATCTTGGTAAATATTTATTTTTCCTATAATATCGTGGTCAATTTGCCGCTTTTGGCAATAACTTCTTCTAAGAAAGACAAATTAAAATGGTCTCGTTGACAATAGAAAAAATGTGGGTACGTGAGAGAGTAAACTTCATCTGGAATTTTCAAAGATTTTACTTGAGTGGACGAAATATAATGATATCTATCGGACGAAGCTAATAGGTCATCGTACAGTTTCAGAGATATTTTGAAGCTCTTGTGTATATTGGCCAGCATTGAAGTTATTGTATCAATCATTAGTTTAGGTGACCAACGGCCCAACATGCCATGTTGAAAAATGTTTTCAAGAATAAACAATGGATGGAGAAGATAATATAAAGAAAATAGAATGGGAGAGGGAAAGCAAATCAAGCATATCAAACAAGTTTTTCTTGGATTTCACCACCCATTTCCTTTCTTTTGCATGATATTCCATAAAAAATAGACCATATAACAATAAATGTTAAATTTATACGAGTAGATGTCACATGATTTCACTTTCTTTTTTCACCAAGTTCAATTTCTAAGGTGATTTTTCCTATCTACACAAGAACAAGAGTATCTCCTACTCAACCCAACCTCAGTTACTAATTAAATTTTAGTTATATTGCTATACCATTGACGTGATAAGTATTTTGGGCCAATTAAGACACGAAGCATTTTACGCATATATTTAGTTGAGAGTATGGGTGATCTTCGTTGGGCTCAGCTTGTTTTTAAATGTGAGCCTCAAGTCCAACGTCCAAACCATAAGTTCTATGGGGAAAATTTATCCGCAGTTTTTTTTTTCAAAATTTTTAATCATAACTTTAATTAAACATGATGGAAAATACATATAATAAATTAGAGCTAGGGAGCCTTGAAATATTGCGGAAGATGTTTGGGGCTTTGTGAAGGACAGTCCTCATGGTAAAGTGCAGGCATCAATATTAAACTTTCATCAATCTACCTCCTAATTTAAGACCTGCAGCAGCAGCATCATCAATAATAATAATAAAGCTTTCTATTAATACTTGTATGTAGAGCAAACTTAATTGAAAGAGTTTTTTCCCCCTTCCGTGCCTTGAAAATGAATTGTTTTTATTGTGAGTGAAGGATGCTCAGTTTTTTTTAAAAAAAAATTCTATTAACATTTAAACATAACAAATCATGATTCAAGTGTGCTATTATAATTTGAGGACAACCCATAAACAGTCAATCAGAGTTGAAAAGCCTACAAAGAAATGAGGGCTCATTCTTGGTGGAACGAGGGACAAGGGACAAGGAAGCGTGTACTGAACTCCACAATTTATAGGGGTTGGTGCCATCTCTAAGATGGGAAGCACGCCTGATCACTCTGTCCACCATAGCATTACTCGCTCATGCCAAACAAGCACATACACCTCTCATTGTTTTTGGGCTGAATCCAGTCACATTTGAAACAAATACTTAGGTCCCCCGTTTACAAAAATGGAATGAAATGGATATCAAGGTAAAAATAAATTAAATCACCCTTCTTTTTATGATAAGCAGAACAAAACTCATTAATATATACTACAAATGTAAAAATCATCACTCTCTAAAAATTTTATGAATTATGATTTTCAACTTCATGAATTAAATTACTTCCTTATGAATGTACTTATATATCTCCTTTAATCATCTTATTTTTATCTTTTTTTTTTCAATCCATTTTATTACATTTCTTTCTAGTAGGCAAATGAGACCTTAATTTCTTTTTCACCTTACATGGTTAAACTTATTCACAATTCAACCTAACAAATTGTCATTAGAATCTCTCGTAGCCTCCTATAATAAAACCAAGGAACTGCCTATCCTAATTTTTTTTTTAAAAAAAAATGAAAAGTGAATCCTTCAATCCATTCCATTACACGAGAGTTCCCAAACCGTTAGTTTGTATTTGTAAAGGAAATCGCATGGCTTGACTTGAACATTAACATTTCAGATATGGTACCTAATCATCAATGCTTTAGGAAGCTGCAGCGAAAACTACAGATGTTGGTCTTAAATGTTGTCCTAGTAGCATACATGACAAAATTGCACCCTAATGAAGTCTAAAACAAGGCCATATCCACATATCTATATGTTGTTACCATTTTAACGTCAAGAAAAGAATTTCATTCTTCTGCCGTTGTGTTCATGGCCAGGCCCTTTATCACATGCCGACATTGAAACCTGTGATGTGAGGGGGAGAAAGAAGTCACTTAAAAGTGAGCAATGCCAAATTGGCGATGAAGTGGAGGGTGAAACTAATTCCAGATAATATTCCATTAAAGACTTAATCAAGAAGTAAAAGTCAAAAGATAAATTAAATTTGATTTTATTATTATTATCTGATTGGAATTAGGAATATTTTAGGATAGATTGCAAGAGATTATATTTAGATGTTTAGTTTTTATATTTTATTTAGATTTTATTCAGATATAGATTTTAGGATATTTTATTCAGTTTTATTTAATTATCTAGTTATCTAGATTTTATTTGATATTTTGAGTAGTATTTGGCTTCATAAATACGACTAGTAATTTAGAAGCTAGCATATCATCAATAATTTAGTCTTTAAACTCTTTGAAAATTCTTCTAAATATGGCTGTTGAGAGAAATATAAATTAAGATTCTTGTTTTATATCATCTTAATAGATTTACTTCTCTTATTTTCTTTTGTTACTTTGAGCACCTAACAGAAACGACCCAAGAACATATCATGAGATGGTGAAGAGAAACATTTAGAAGCCTGGGTGAAATACAATGCTATCTATACATGGAGGTCATAAATATCGAGCATGCACCAACAGTCAAAATAATTTTTCAATAAGTCAACGGATAAATGACTCCCGGCTAATTAGCTTTCTATTCCTTGTTTGTTGTTCTATCATCTTTTCATTCTAGAGAGGAAGAAGGAAAAAAGTCAAGGCAGAGAAGAAAGGGAGGGAAATTTTCATGACACAGAAAAAGGCGGTTCATACAAACAACATAAACAAAATTGTTTGCTCATAAGGTCAAGTATATAATAAGCATATTTAGCACAACAAAAAGGTGAACATACGCCTATATATACCCATAACATAGGACAGATACCAGATTAAATCTTCTGAAGTAGAAGCAACCTCTTCCTGACACTGATTCCGGCACTTAAACAGCAGTCTGAATGGCATAATCTGCAGCGAATATAAAATTCATATTTCAGGTAAAAACTGAACAACCCTCCCTCCCCTCCCCCCCCCCCCCCAAAAAAAAAAAAAAAAAAGCCTTTCCTGTAGAGGTGAGATTCTATGTTTATGTTAGGAAACTACATGCATACAAACAAAAAGCTAATTGCCTGACATAGCAATTAGTGATTTCCGTTCTACATTTATGTTTTCTCTCCAGAGAAAGTGGAAAGAATAGTAAACGTTTATCCTACGGAAGACTCAGAAAATTTTATGGTATTAAAATTTAAAACATCTTGAACTAGACCCTCATTTTTAGAGGGGAAAATATTCCAGTTCCTCGCACAGTTGACGGAGAAAGGGGGCTGAAGCGAGATGGCAAAGGTCTATAGTTGAACTATTTTCAAGCAATCATGACAGTGAATGAGTGATTATTATTGTTTGCTGGTAGGGATGATCCACAAAACATCAGAACAAGATAATGCACCTAATTTGAACATTGATGCTCTGTGCAAAAAGGATTTAAAAAACAAGTGCCACTTATTTTTATAGTCTAATTTACCTTTCTGTTATACCGAAAATCACGTTTTGGCAGAAAATGCTGGGGCTGATTGAATGAAGAAGGGGCCTTAATTAACAGGAAGAGTTTACTCGAACCTGCACATATTGTGATCATTATATTACAATAATGGTAAGGTAAAACAAATAAATGAACCGACAACCAAAATCGAATCCATTTTCAGATCAGCATTACCAACGAGCAAGAACATCAACTACCTGGATAGGTCACAGACCCAGCTCCCTTTGATACCAGTGTCCTTATTGCCTGTAAAACAAAACATGTATTATGACATCCCTCTCCCTTCCTGTGACAAAAGGCATGGAAATTTAATCCGAATGCAGAAGTATCACCAAATAACCTTTCTTGAAAGTCCGTCCGCTGCTTTACTTCTATCAAAATCATTTGCACCCGAGGGACCAGTTGTTCCATGGGAAAAGCTTAAGTCATAAATGTGCTGAGGTCGTTGTGGACTAGCTCCAAGGGCCAAAATAATTTCCTCTATGCTGGGAATCGCTTTGATAATCAGCTGAATCGCATTTTTCATATTTGAAAGTGCATTCATCAACTTCTCTAGTCTCCTAATTCCAAGTTTGATATCCCTCATCTTGCTAATATGATATCTCCGCTGTGATGCCTTCACTTCAGTTTCTGCAAGGGCAGACACCTGAAAATGACTGTTTCAGGGTATGATTCTTTAATACAGTTATTTAACTAAAGCAATGTCCATTCAGATAACGTACCAACTGACTATACTCGGAATGCATTGTATCGAATTCAATACTCATATCCTGCACTGTGCTGGGAAAAAGAAAATGATCTCAGACGGTATCCAATCCAATTCCACGTATACAACTATGAATGCTGAGACAAGCCTTTTTTTTTTTTTCCTTTTTTAAAAACATTGTTGATCATATCCTTTTTGTACAGAACCTTCAGCCCAAAAGTTTGTTATGATTGCAATTACTTTATCTATTCAATTCGCACACCCGCACTACCCAAATGAGGGTAGGAACTTACGAGGGGATTTGCTGGTGCATGTAAAGTACAAACCCTATGACATCATAGATGGTATGAAAAATGACAGAGCCATCGAAAGCACCCGCTGTTGTACAGATCTCCGAGCTCCGAGACGCCTCAATCGCTTCCATTCTTCAAGACCACATAAGAGAGAATTCTAATGCCAGTGCCGGCGAAGAGTCTGCTGATTTCAAACTGAACTTGGAGCGCGAGCAAGGGGACGAAGCCACCCGTGAAATGATGAAAGATAAAAATGGGCGAGTACGAGATCCATGGAGCAACTGGCTCAACCATAAGCCCCTTGGCCCATATAATTTACGAGGCCTGATCCTGTCTCTAGATATTAAATATGGATATGTCTCTCAAAAAAAATTTGATTTTGATTCTTGATTCTACAATAAGGACAACTGATCGAGAAGAACTCTTAACATAAAACTTCAAATAAATTACTCCTCCATTAAAAATATAAAATATTTTTTAAAAAGTTAAATATTTTATTTTTTTTTAAATATTCTATTTATAAATGACTTTATCTTTATTATAAAATATTTAATATAAATAAATATAAAAAGATAACGTTAATTTAAAAGTAAATAATTATTTTATTAAAAATAAAATTCAATTAAAAATATTTTTTATTTTTAAATAGAAGAATACATATTATTGGCGACTTTAAATTATTAAAACTTGTTATAAGTTTTAAATTATTATAGTTCCTAATTAAAAGATAAATCGGCTAATTTATAAATACCAACAAAACAGTTAACTAACTTGTGCCTTAAAATATTTTTTTTTCATAATTTTATTTCTATCCTTAAGTAATACTTATCATTTTCGTAAATTTATTTTAAGGCGAAAATAGTACTTTTATTCAATGATGATTAGGGGAATTTTTAAAAAAAAATATTAATTATTCCTCAAAGTTTATAAATTATCTTATATTTGGACATTATTCGCCAAAAATTTGTCTTGTAATTAGGAACTAAGGGAATATAATTACCAAGATTGGTTTTATACTAGTCAATTCATTATTCATAGTTACGCACGTGCTAAACCAAAGATGGAATTCTCTTCACAGCGGCTCCTATGCCCTCCGCACTTGCATATCCCGGCATCTCACTTTGAAAATTACAGATCACAGTTATGACAAATTTGAATTTCCTTTACAAATCCTAAGCTACATATAACAATAAGCTAACGAAAATTTCCTGGATACATAAGACGATTTATTTCCCCTAAGATATACGAAAACGAGCCTTCTGAAAGAGTGATCACAGCTGTTACTGAACAGGCAGCAAACACTGGTAGATTACTTCGCCACCCCAAAACTAGACTCTGACGTACTTGAAAAGCAGAGTCACCTGGACATATTTCGACAGAGGAAATCCGGATCAAATATCTCTACCGTCAAATTGTGTATTGAAGGGCAATCTTACTACTTACCAATGGCGACCAAATCGTTACCCTCGAGGTTTACATAACAAGGAACAGTTGAGCAGCACAGCCTTTCCAGAAGCTATACACCATACCGTCTCAGAGCCTTGCTTAAACTTGGCATTACATTATAGGCTTGATATGATCTTCTTAGCTCAATAATGGAACCAACCTGGACCAACAAAACCAAGGGCTACTCAGTGATATTGCAGAACAAATTTCAGAAATTTTTCTAGAGAATTTAAATTGATGAAAATGCCGGAACATTTACAACCAAAAATTCCACTTGAAGCAAGCTCAATATTTTCCATTAAGAATTGAACTAACCCAACAAGTAATCCAAGGAAATGACTAAATACATTAGGTCACTTTAATGTTCACATTGCGCAAAGTGCATTTCAAACTTGAATGGTAAAGGTTCACACGAATGCCTTGTCATATTATGTGAATTATCAAGAGTTTGCAAGAAAATTGTGAGGACTTACAATAATCAATACTGATGTGAACCCAATTGCAAATCCAGCATTGGTACGCCGTAAATAATGATCAAGAATGCTTGATGTGGTTGCCAAAACACTTAACAATAGGCCACCTGCAAATTTAACAACACAAGGCAATGAAACAATACGGTATTTTTATAAGGATTCATATAAATGGCATTCATGTTGACATAAGATTAACATAACAGTCAATCACCAAAAACAGACCCCAAAATCGTGTGGATGCCTGAACTTTTGAAAGGTATTCTATTGTTGCCTTCCCAGGCTTTATGTTAGGTATCCTGGCACCCATCTTATTCAAGTAATCGGCAATTTCCTTGGGCAAGTTGGCCTGGACACAATCAACATAACATATAAACAATAGCAAAACAGGACAAACTAACTTCCAATACTGCAGTGGCACAGTAGCGACAATCTAATAATAATGAGCCAAGCTATGTGTATCTGCATATCCTTTTTTCCTTCCCATTTTTATTTTGTTTCCTTGATAGCTACTTGGCCCCACATGATATATTAGTTTACGTTTCCTTGGCAGTCACACACTACAAAATCAGTCTAAAGGTTAGTGCAACTTGAATTAAGCAAAACTTGGTAACTTCAATTTCAAAAATCGGTTATATCAGAGACATCAAGTCATATTATTGACATTAAGTCAAAAGTCAACTTATCAATGTTCCCCCCACCCTCACCGAAAAAAAAAGAAAAAGAAAAAGTCATCTTAGCAAAAGTAATTCCAAAAGGACAAAATAAGCCTTTCTCTTATTAAATTTCAGGCTGGAGTCTGGCTGTTTTCACGGTGAAGGTAGCTTCAACCTAATTTGAAACCATAAATGATCTTTTTATGTATTATCAATCCAGTGTAAAACTAGTAGCTTATATCAAATGGAATTCCTTAAAATACTAACTGGATGGCCTTGCAGAGATTGTATCATGTAGATCACATAAAAGTATATAATTATGATAGCAGTGGAGAGAAACTTACAATATCAAATATATTGAATAAGAAGACGAAAAAAGCATATACGGAGTAGTAAACCCAAGGCTCAGCACCAGCAGATGTATCAGGGTTCAATATCTCCTTCACATGCTCCCAGAAACGTGAACCAAGCAAACTGCATGTTAGAATTAGAAGTTATTTCAAAAATCACAACAGTGAATCCTTCACAAGAAAGCAAATAAAATCTGTTTATAGAGCTCATGTGACAAACAACTGAAAAATCTGCTTCACCTAAGATGCATGCATGCATAAATGTGCATTTTGGGGGTGGGGATGAGAAGCTGATATCATAGGCATAAGGAATTGAGAATTTTTGCTGCTTTATCAGAAGATTGATTATTGATGAAAACTTGATATACTCAAATTATATTTAATTAAACTGTACTATAGATTATACAAACCTTGCAAGAATACTTGGAAACGCCAAGAGGTAAGTGGTGGTAAGAACAGGTTGCATTCCTGATGGGTTAATGTTGAAAGGAATATAGGGCTCCACTTCAGTAATTGGGGATTGCTCTCTGTTTCAAATTTCAAGACAACAAAAATGACAGTGGTCTATATCAATATCATAACGCTAAAATTCACCATTTTGAGCTTCAGAGACATGAAAATTATATGGCATAATCCCTCCACATTCAAATGTAAGCAAATTTTAACCAAGTCACACAGCTTAAGAAAGTTGATTAAGCATAATAACTATGTCTGAAATTAAATACCTTTGTAATTAATCTTCAGCATGTGAAGGAATCAACTTTGTCTTGTGAAAATAAGCTTTGATTTTATGAGGGGCAACTTGTAAAAAAAGTGATAAATGCTTCTCAAATTTTGTAATTTGCTTATAAAAAAACAATGAAGCATATGACAGTTTCTCCTATAATAAAAAACAGAGGGAGTAATAACGAAGGATTGTTTAGGCTATGTCCAACTGTTGGTCAGTGTGCAAATCAATGGAAGTACATAATATGAGCAAAAGACATTAGATTATCCTGTTTACTCTGGAAGAGGCATGGAATAGCTGCCATCACAATATAAACAGTAAAATATAACTTTTTACAATAGATAGAACATTAGAGCTCTTGTAATAATATCTAGAGTTTCAACAAAGATAATAAGGTTCAACTGCCTGTACCAAACAATGCTATTACCTTGCAGCAGAAGCAAGTTTGAAACCATAGTATTGAAGTTTCACTTTCCTGCAACCTTCAGTGACTACAACTGCCCACATAGTGACAATTGTAAATAGACCCAATACTGCAAGTACATAGGGCCACCAACTAACGGCACTCACTGCAATATCAAAAGGTATGGTTAAGAATTAATGATTTTATCAGACAGGTATACTAATGGAAGATTGAATATCTTCACCTAACAAACAAATGCATAACATCCTTGGGCTAATTTGTTACTCCCCCCACAGCCACTGACCCAAGATAAATTTCCATGTTAATCAGATTAAACTACAAAATTGCCCTCTCTTGTCCCCCCCTTCTCTTGTGTATGTAAGTGAGATACAACACTGTCATCATTGAATTCCACTACAAAATTGCCCTTTCTTGTCCCCCCCACCTTTTCTCATGTATGTGAGATACGCTACTGTCATCATTGAAAACATTCAATTAATGTGCAAGTCAAATGAAATCTAAAATTGTCAAATTTAGTAACTGTAAGTCTGCAGTTAAGGTCCATGTGACAAAAAATGTAGTTACTTCAACTTGTTAAGACTCCAGCTTGAGGAGCAGAAGTGAAGCGGACAAGGGAGATATGGCATTAAATTTCAAAAGCTTGTCTGTATTCTGCAAGTACCTGAGAGCTGAGTCAGCATTTTGTGCAATGTTTCCATATAACCCGTCAATATCCCCACACATATAATAAGCGAAGAACCTTGACCTGAAGAAGGCATCAACATCACAATAGAATAAATCAAATGGTAATAGCAGACATGTGTTGGCCAGTTTGTCTTAAAAATCATCCAAGTATAGACAACAATCACAATTCTCCCATCCTTTCAGGTTGTAGCAATACAAATTGAACCAAAAGATTAATTGTAAGCTCATGTAATATGGAAAATAAGTATCTTTTGAATAATATGAAAAATTTCCAATAGCAGCTGCTTGCAGGTCAAACAAATACCAGCAAGAATTATTTATGGCACTCTGATTTTGAGAGTTCCTTACATCAGCAAATGAATTTGCAAAGATATTTTACATCAAACAAGCTTGTATTGAGAAGACACAACCTTTTTAAGGAAATTACAAGGTACATATGCAACAAGGATAAAATTCACTGGTTCTCAAGCATAATTCTACATAAATTTCACACACTAAGCAGTGGTTTATATCATGAAAATTTTCCACAACTAATCATGGATGATGTAGTAACATATTTTGCTTAAAGATTTAATAAGAGTACCAAATCCGGATTCTGAGATGGTATCACATATCCATGTTATAGTCATTGCACCGCATACCAACAAAAGAGTTGTTAACATCACATGCTTGACCCTGCAATATAAAAAATTGTTTAAAAAAAAAAACATCTTTAAACGGAAAAACATTAATTCGAGTCAGAGAGGTTACACCATTGGTACAATTTAATCAGGTCTGTAGGCAGGACAATATAGTTAAAAATAAATATCCATTTCATAATGTAATGGAGGCGAAGAGACTACAATCTCTGCAAATGGATAACACTATTAAACAACATTTGGTAAGGATCACAACATATAACATATAGTCTATTTAATGTTATATTATCAATTGGCGAGCAGGACAAATTTTCATATATTAGTTTTTCATTATGTTATTATGCTTGAAATGGATCCTTTGGATCAAAGTACCTTTGATTGGCAGCATAAATTGAATATGGAAGTGAGTAGCATGCAAGTATTAGAGCTTCCAAAATTGCAAAGCCAAGTGACATCCACCATCTGTAATTTGCATAAGGATTCATTAGTTGATTATCCCAAAATCAAGGATCAGATATAATATTTGTTAAATGATTGATAGCAACTGTTAAGCTCAATGCTGGAATGGATAAGTGGACACACATATAACTCTTTATCTTCTCATGTCCATCTAGACCTTCCTTTCGCAGTTTCACCAGAGAAGGAACCATATGACAAAGAACCTGCACACCATATCACATCTGGTACAAATGTAGTGCACAAAATAGCTAATACTTCAAAAGAAAAAATAATTTACAACAACAACAAAAACAAGCCTTTATCCCACTAGGTGGGGTCGGTTACATGGATTGCAAAACACCAATGTGCTCTATCATTTATCAAGCTTCTAGGAATATTATTAATTAAGAGATCAATGCAAAATATTTTTTTGTAGTTAAAATATATACTAAAATTGGGCATTTGATTGAGAATATTGGCTCTAGTCACAATGATGTGTGATTCAAGGTAAAAGTAGTGATTGCAGAAAGACATCTTCTTTCAGAGATACTGATATACTGCAATTTCACTTATAATTCAGCAGCATAGCAAAAAATATCAGATTCTAAAATCGCATGTAAGTAAATGGAATAAAACATCTGTTGGCCTCCAAAATAGCAGAAAGTTAAAAACAACAAAAAACAAAAAACAAAAAAATTGCCCCACTTCTCTAACTCAAATAGTAAAGAGGGTAAACCTGCATAATAATGGATGCTATTATCTGAGGACTGATTCCGAGCTGGAAAAGAGAAAGTTTGAGCTCAGAGGTGTAGTCACCAAGTTCATCTGCCAGAAGCTACATGAATGACTGCTCAAAGGTATAACCTTACAAACCACCTATGAATGAATCTAAGGTGTTCTTCTAAAAGCTCATTGAATTGGATTAGGTTTTCCATTTTACTTCATAAGTTGCCTCGAACTTGGTATCCACCTTAAAAAAATTTAATCGTGTCCTAATCTTCCATTTTAAGTTGTGATCCTTTGGTTACCACTTACCAGTACTTGGAAATGAATACACTTTAAGTGCTGATTGATGAATGATGAGCACCAAAAGGAATAAGTTTTCATAAAAGCTACAAATCAGAAGTTATATATACAAGAGTGAAACTGAGCGATATCTGAGTAACTTACCAACAGATCCTGAGACAAAGCTTAGGTAGTCTTGTGGTATCAACCTCCTATCAAAGCCAGGTAGAGGAACAAAATAGCCAACACGGCTGAGTACAATTAGCACAGCAGTCACAAACAACCTCCTTCGTATCTCACTTTTGAAAAATGATTCAGCAATCCCATTCAGGACAGAACTCAAGCGAACAAAATTAAGAAACCTATTTTTATACTTTTTGGGTCTCAAGTCCAGGTTATGGGGATCAGAAGATGCAAGAACCCCTGCCCCATCACTTTGAGTTGGAGGAAGAATTTCTTGATCTGAATGCTGGATATTTGGAGGTTCCACATGCAAATAGTCACTTCGATGCTTATAAGAGAAGTTGAAAGAATGCTTCCAGTTTACTCTATTAAACGAAGACCTGTTCAGCAATAGGGATTGCCTTCTTTCAAATGAAGAACCCCACGTTTTATGGCACTTTATACAGTAAAATTGGATTTGTTCTGATTGTCTGCCTGTGATAATAAACAGCTTGCAATAAGAGCATGTTAACTCATAATTGATCATACACTTCTCCGTAGAACAAGCCTAAACAATCCTCGCTAATTTAAATAGTCCGAGTAGATAGTGGTACAAATTGTTAAGCTTGTAAGAGCATATTCCTTCTTGACCAAGAGATAGGTACAAAGATTTAGTATCCTGCCAGTTTTCATAGCAATATATTTAACGAAATAACATTTTTGATTCAGATATACAATTCGTGACTCTGGACACTTGAGACAAGGATGAAAAGCAAATAATGAAAATACAAGTACGAATAACAAATGCTTGCCATACTATAAAATTGAGCAAAATATGATAAGCGACACATAAACGTAATGAGAAGAATATATGCGATAATTGACTATCACATTCATTCTAGCCATTCAAGGTCACAATAAGATAGAAAATATCCGAAGTCCTGTCCCGCGAATCACGGTGCACTATCAGTGAGAATAAAAAACGCTCACAAGCTTCACGCGAAAAGACTCAATTTACCTCTCAAATAGCCATACTTCATTTTCTTTCTTCTTTGCTTCCTCAGATTTCTAGGTAACGAAACACTGGGAAACTAACCTCGAAATATCTTGGGATTAGCTCGAAAGCTATGTGGATGTAAGACATGTGAGCTGAACCGAGTAGCTTCCATGACTAGGCTTCGAATTCAGGATGAGTGCCGGAAGTGGCGAGAGCAACGCGCGCTAGTGCTTTGCTTCAAGTTCAAGGCTAGCAGTAGGTGCTCATTCGATTCGCCGGATCCTGTGTTTTGCCCGCTATAATTCCACTTGCTGCTAGGCTTTTGTTATTGGATAATCACACGCCGCTTGTGCTGAATGAGTGCGTGGCAACGCATGAGTGACTGGTCCAAGAAGGTTGTCTCCCAGAATATTTTATAGTCATTAAAAAAAAATTTATGATTAAATTTATATTTTTTTTAATTTAAATACTATAAAATTAGATAGATTTAACTTTAGGTAGAAAGAATGACAATTGAATCTCATAAAAATAAATAAATGATAAAAAAATTCATGAAATGAGATAATTACTCCTTTTGAATTAAAATATAAATTATTTTTTAAAAGTTTTATTTAATTCAAAATATAGGTAATTGGATAAGTTTTATATTCCTTTTAATTTAAAATATAAGCATTTTTTCTTAACTAATCTTAATTTAAAATATAAACAATCAAGCACATGTAAAAAAGATTTCATTTTGCTCCTTGTATTTATTACCTAGATATTTATATAAATATACCTTTCACTCGTTATAATGTATATTGGTAATTAAGACTAAGATTAAAAAAATAATATATATTTTTTTATGGGAATGAAGATTTTATTAGTATGCAATTTTTTTCCTCCAAAAAATGCTTATATTTTGGATTAGATGGAGCATATTATTTCTCAAATCAACCCTTACTTTATTGAGTAACTAGTAAGCTACCTGTGCAATGCACCGGTCTTATATTATAATTTTTATGAATAAAAAATTATTAATCTTATAAGAAGATGTTTCTCAAAAGAATAACTTGTAATAAACACTTTTGATTTTCATATCATCTTATATGTAGTGGGATTATATAATTATTGCATGAATATTAAGTATATATATTAAAGTAAAGCAAACGATAAAAATTAAATGCACACTGTGTAAATGAATACGATGGAAAGCAAATTAACAAAAATTCATAATTTGTTGAATCAAATTGCCAAAGATTTTTTTATAAGTGATATTAGAAGTTCTATCTGTGGAGCAATCATTCCTATTAAGAATTAATATTTTTAAACCTTTATTCCTACTTCAAACATGAAAAACAACATTATATAATTGATTATGGGGTGAGTACAGGATAAGGTAGGCACAAACCAACATAACACATGCTCTACCCTTGGCTCTTATTAATGATCATGGCAAAAAACAATATAATGAGAAACTACCCCCTTATCATAGTAAATAGCACATGGAATTAGATGGACGCACACATATCAATATGTAATATATAATTGCATCCCTATATTTGATCTATAGACATTTATTTGGCCTTAATACCATATTTTTCAATTCTTATAATCAAAAGACATGTACCATTACACAACCCCATAAATATATCAATGTTCCATATTAAAATAATTAAAGCACCCATTTTAAGCCTTAATTTATGATTTAAGAGGGCATAGCATTGAAATTTAATTTAAAAAATTTGTAGAGTACATGCCATTAAGTAAATATATGTCCCTATCGTCTTTCACAATACTATCAAAGCTCAAGCATACAACTTCATCACCAAAAAGTGGGGACAACATATACTTATTTACTTCTTTAATCCTAGTTAAAATAGGAGTTAATATAGCCATATATCTAAAATTCAGATAATTATAAACATTGTTAAGGATAATCCAAGAAAGTTGAATTGATAATGGATTTTATTGAGTTATCCAAACCTTCCAATAAGAAATTCAGTTGGGATCTTAATATTTATAGATCTTTTATTAAGTCTAGTAGCAATCCAATCACCAATTGATAATCTAATAAGCAAAATATTGAAGAACACTAATAGATGCCCTAGTATTTGTTGCTAGAAGTCATATGTTTTTTATTAGTGTAAGGAGTTGACAATTATCTCATATGTACAAAGAGTTAACGGTGGCAAGAAAAAAAAAATCATCTCTTGACCTACATGAAATAACATGAAAAATTTGTTTAAAATCTCAACGAAACACAATAACTGTTCCTTTAAAATGAAAGATAGTCAATTAATGAGTTGTTTAACTTTAGAATATCCTTTAAATATATATTAAAATCTTTGGTATAAAACTTGTGTGCATTAAAGTCTTATCCTGCATTAACAATTTCAATATAGCAATTAACAACTTTAGTTTAAATATTAATAACACAGTCATAACTTCAATCTAATCGTCCAATAACAAATATATTTATTATATTAACAATTTTACCTTTTCTATTTACAAATTTAATTTAGTTTTTAACAATTATGTTGTCTATTAGTTTGTAGAGGGTTAGAAACATAATTATTCCATTTCTCAATACTATTTTGTCATTTACTTATTTTAAAGAAATTTATTTGTCATTTTCCAAAAAATATATATGTATATGTATGTTACTATATTGTATTTATATTCTAAATTTTTTAACTTTGTCACTAGCAAGATTGGGTTAGTTATCAACTCGATTCCTGATCTTTATGCGCTAAAATCGAGACCAGCCAACCTAATGTAAAATATAGGTTTGGTCTTCTTTTGAAAACATAATTATTATCAAATAAATTTAAAATAAAAAATAAATTTTATGCATTATCTCCATCTAAAATTATTTTCTCTTGAAAAATAATATTTTTAAATTATAAGAACTCAATGATTATATATTATTTTAAAAAGCAAATTAAAATTTTGAATTAAAATAGTATATTGATTTTTAACATTTTTTATGACAATAACAAAGTAATTTATATTAGGTATGACACATGAAGAAAAATAATCTTATAAGTTCAACTAATATTAATAAAAATTTTAAATAACGCTCACCAACAACTTTACATATTTTGGTGAAAATAATACTAGAAAGTATAAATAAACTTGCTGTGATTATAAACAACATTTACTTATTTAACCTTCATATTTCTATCATATCCACATCTCTCCAACATAACAAATCTAACTTAATATGCTTCATACAAATAAAATATAATGCTACATATATATTTCATTAAATAAAGTGAAAAAAAATAAAGTTTAAGATAGAAAAAGTTTCTAAATAAATAGGATATTATATAAGGGCATTAAATAAAGTTTTTAAATAGATAGAAAAATTTGAAGATAAAATATTATCTTGATTGTGCTAAATAAAGTTTTTGAATAAAAAATTCAGAAAGTTTAATAACATACATACTAAGTAATTAGTATTCATTGCTTACCTATATGCAATATCTGAAATATTGACAAACTTGAACTCAAAATAATGGATAGAACTTGTCTTAAGATGAAACTTCATAATAGTCAAGTACATGAAGTTAATCTGGTATAAATGGTTTATTGTCCAATACGATCCAAAACATTAGAAGATCCCAAATTTTAAAATTGTGCATGTCTTAAATAGCTGCAATTTATGTCTAAAACATTTAAAAAAAAAGCTTTCAAATGACTACAGAGATCAAGTATTAGATAGATTACATAAGTATTTCATATCAAACAAAATTGGACGTAATTGATGGATTACAACTATTAAAAAGAAAATACAACAGTCATAAAAACTTACTCTAATATCATGGAAAACCAATTCAATGCCGTTGGAATCTTTAAATATATTTCTACTTAGCAATCTCCACACATGATGAATCACCCAAGCAAAAATGCCAATCCTTTTTCGTTGTATTATATGGATATCAAATGTAGAAGCCGTGAATAGTATAATAATAGTTAAGAGGAGAATAAACCTAATATGAATATAGGAGTGAGTGGACGTAGAATTCTAAAGTGTGATATTAGCCTAGCGTAGTAATTTATAATTGAATAATTTTGAATTAAGAGGAGAAAATGAAGGGGAGATTTTTTAAAATCATGATATATATTAAATATTAATTTTTGTGATGATATATATCTAAAGTGATCCCAAATTAATTTGAATTCAAAAATTAATTATCACTTATCACATATATATATTGTAAATCCTAAACAAAGTTAATATTTTCAAACCATGCAATACTAAATATTTATATCAAACCATTGAAATTAATATTTTTTAAACGTAAATAATTGATAATGTACGTCTTTATATTTATAAAAATATGTATTTTACTATTTTTAAACCCATAATTGCATATTAAATATTTAGATAGATTGGTATTAATTTGACTTTAAATAAATAGATATCTATATTTTATTATATGATACAAATTTTTTGAAATCATGAGAATAAATCTAAATATTCAAACAATTTTTTTTTCAAAATATTTAAATATATATATATATATTAATTTAAATTTGAATTCAAATAGATATATACACACACAATCATATGAATATTGATTTTTGGCAAATCTTTAGAATAGATGAAAATTTTAAATAGAGATTTTTTTTAAATTTTAAAATAAATAGATATTAATTTAAATTCAAATATGATCATATTTAAATTTTAAATAGGTAAAAATAAATTTTTATATATATATAAAAATTAATAATTTATCCCACACCTAATTTCAAACCTAAATAATATATTTTATAGATATTAAAAAATAATAAATCATCTCGAACTTAACTCCAAACCTAACTTTGAAGCACAAAATTGTAAAAAAAGTATCCTGAAGCAAAGAATTGCAATAAACCTAAAAATGAACATATGACATTCTCTTATAACTTTTAACCCTACTTTTATATATATAATAGTTAGTAAGAATATTTAAAATAAGTTCAATGTTATATTTATTATGCGCGAAGATATGGTTGAAAAATGTAATTTTTTTAAAAAATTAAACTTTTAATCAACTTTTATTGAGAAATGTAAACTAATTAACAATGACTTATATTATAGTTAAGATTTTAAAAGGAGTATCAGGAAGTCTCTACAAATTTTTTTTTGTAAAATTATATTTCTTACCCTCAACAAAATGATAAAAAGGCATATTTAAAATTTAAAAAGAAGTTGTTAATAAAAAGTGTAAAATTATCAGGAATAAAAATGGTAAAATTATTTTTTTATAAACAAATGGTATGATAGTTGTTACTTTAATTACTATACAATAATAAATACATTTTTATATTAATAATTTTAACTTACTGATTGGTTAGGTGTTAACAATATAGTTAGTCATAACTTCAGTTTAATTTATGTATCCTATTTCAATTGTGCCTTTATTTTAGCTTAAATATTTTATTTTATTTCAAAATTTATTATTTGTGCATGTTAAAAAATATAAACAACATATTCTAACTTATAATTTATGACCACATACATATTAAAATACAGAAAAATATTTCATTTTAGAATCTCTTATGCTTGTACCTATTAAAGATATAAGTAACACTTTATTTTATTCTATAATCTTTCCCCTCATGCAATTTAAAATTTGGATGAAAATGTGTGCAATATATTATTTATATTGCCTCATGCATATTATTAAAAACTTAACTAACATATTTTATTTTTAATTTGTTACTCTGTATATGTTATTCAAAAAATTAATTTCTAATTTTAAAATTATATAAATAAAAAATATTCATCTTTTTTTAATTCCATGCTAGAATAAAAGATAAACTTAAAAATACCATTTAAAAAATGTTTTTAACGTCGTACAGTGCAATCCGACAAGATTTTATAATATAGAGAGAAGAGATTATTTGCTAAAATTTATTATATGTAAAATTTAAATTGCAGTAAAATGCTTCTTGAATTCTTAAAAGCAATATACTTATTTTCAAGAAATACTCCGTATTCTGTCTCATTTAAAAATTAAAATGACATCTGTGTTTAAAATTTTAAACATTATTATTGATTTAATATATAAATTTAAGATTCTTTTAACCATAAAAATTTTAGATCATAAAGTTAACATATTATAAACATGCTTTTTTTTACCAAGTGCCTAAGTGACACCAACAGCTGGACTGACTCTCTCCTTCGTGTCACGCAAGGGTAATAGTGCGGTGAATTTCTTGGCTGCTATTGCTGCTAAGGAAGTAGGTCTTGTTGGATGGGTGGAAACACCACCACCTCCTCTATCTCTCTTACTAGCTGAGGATGTCAAGAGTTCTGTGCTGGATCTGCCCAATGTGCAGTTGAGTAGCTGACCATGATCGAAATGGTGTTGACTAGTTCTTGTTGTTTTTTCCTTTGCTATTTTTCTCTTTTGACTTGCGTTTGCTGCTATTTGTTTTTTTTTTTTTTTGGTTTTTACCTCTTGTTGTTGCTGTTTTGCTTCTTTGGTTGTTGCCTTTTGTATGTGCTGGTTTCTGATTTATGGAATAGGTCTTTCCTTTGGCCAAAAAAAAAAAAAAAAAAAGAACTGGCTTTGTCTAATGTAATTTTATTTTTCAGACTATACACACCATCTACGCTAGTTGTAAATACACTACCTTTTCTGCCACCAAATATTCTGCCATTTCGAGTGAGGAATAGATATCTCCCAAGTTTAATCACATGTAAGTTCGTCAACACTACCTACTCTACATAATATGAAGTAAATTTTAATTTTAATTTCATAAAGGCACCAGGATATGAACTCGATAATGCCGGCTCCTGACATTCACAAATTCAATTAACAAGTCACCTAAAGTATTTTGATTTATTGATCTCGCATATTTTTCATCAAGAAAAAGCAAAAAAGAGCATTAAAAATCAGGACGTTTAATTCATTCGCTAATTTTCACTAGGAATAGTATAATAATAGCGTAACAATGGTACATCCTGCATTCATTGATACAGTGTGCATTGCAACTACAGAACTAAATGGAGCAAAAGGAAGAAAAGAAAAGAAAAGAAAAGAAAAAGAAACGGTACGTGCTGTTAATTATTATTATTATTGGAGGGAAAAAATAAAAGCATTGTCAAAGAATGGAGTAACACGCCGCAGCACAAACCACTAAAATATGCCATGTTTTATTATTGGTGGGCTCCGCATTATATGGTCTTGTGGTTATATTAAGCAGCCAGATGGCTAGTAAGTCCATTCCTTTGGAAGAAATATCCTTGCGTCATGAGAAATAATACCACCTTGCCTCGACACATTTCTCTGGTCACTTTTCTTCTTGCGTGATTTACTGAAATCGTCTCCACATCTGGGCTCATATTTCGGCTCTGCATTGTCATGGTGAATTGTATTCTTGCTTGTAGTTTAATAATGTTGTGAGATATTGAATTAACTTTATGTACAAAATAAGGACAAAGAAATTAATTAATCAATGAGACCTTGACGGGGTGAAATTTGCAAGCCTAGCGTGTGCACGTTGAGATTCAGAGCTCGAATCACTCGGTTTGGGAGGAGCACAGGAGCGCACCCTGCAAGTTATGTAATTGGAGTGTCAGAATCTTATAAATTCAACTCTTGTTTGAGAGCTTCTCAACTTATAAATTCAATTTTTATTGTAAGACTTCTCAATGTACGACTCAACAATTCTAATCTTTTGAGGTATACTTGTCTCTAGTACTCATAACAATTAACAAACATCAAATAGAAGTTATCAAAACCTTGCTTCTTCTTGCGAGGTTGGAAATTTGTGCCTGCTGTTTGGGGTAAGAATACCCCTGTTCCACACGATCTCTGCCCAGATTCGAGGAAAATTGCTTGCATTCCATATCCACCATTGGCCACTCTTGGCCTTTGATGTGATAATCTTGAGTACTGTGTAAAAGAAAACTACATGTTATACCACAAACGCAATTGCAGATGTTGTGGAAGATACTTATAAAATATGTGGAGTGATATTGGAACCAAATTTACATTACAGGAAAGACTATCCATTTTAATGAACGTGGCAATGATTCAATTTTTTAACTTTTTTCTGCAAGCCACTCCACTGAGATTTGTATATATAATTGTTTAGGTTTCAGCTTTGTTGCATTGCACCTTTGCCACCTAATATGTTTTCCAAACAGATATAAGAAAAGAAAATCAGACCAACCAGATTGAACGAAAAGCTTAAGTCCAGAATTCGGCACATTCTCTGCTTTATTAACTTGAAAATTGAAAGGTGATGGTTGGTGGGTTACATTTGTTCTCAAGATCGTATATATTTCTGCTCTGTTTGTGTGTGTGTGTGTGTGTGTTACTAATAATGACAAATTGATGACTTTTTGATTTTAAAGGAAGATTGATTGGGTCGGAAGGGATAAGTACCTAAATGCAAAGGCATGTTCTGTGTTAATAACACATACCGAAATAGCTGAGCTTTCTTTAAGTTGCAATTGAGAAACCTATAATGGCTACCAGAATATATCTTGACACGTTTTTTCCCCTTACCATGCTCTTATGGCCTATGTCCTTATATCAATAGGCTTTTGCGTAATGCATAGAATGCATCTTGTCAATGCCTAAACCTAACCAATCTTACTCACATTTCACCAGCCAAACTTTATACACGAACACGCAACAATAAGCTTCTTTCCCTCTCTCTCTCTCTCTCTCACCTGTGTTGTTTTAAAACGCTAGAGAAGTAATTAAGGAAGTAAGAGGGTTGGTTTATAATGAATATAAGCCTAAGCTAAGTGCAATTGGACCGAGAGCTGTTCTCGAACTCCGGTAAGCTCGAATTCTTCATTCTCAATCATAAAGAGGGAGGTACCTGAGGTTCTACTGAAGATTTGTGGCGAGGCAGTTCATGATGTTTTCGGTGACCGTGCCTCGTATGTACCTGAAAGCAAGCTAAACAACATGTGAATCCAATATATAAATTTATCTCCACATTAAAATTGCAGAACGTTGTTTATTAATGAAGAAGCTGTTACAGAGAAGCCGAAACACTAAGTTATAACGAACTCGGAAAACAAGATAAGTAAGAAGAAGAGTTAAAAGGCATGCCTCGTCTACAACATTAGAGGGCAAGCACCGTAGCATTCGTTCATCGAAGGCAAATTCATCTTCATGAACAGAAGAAGCCATGGAGGAAGGGAGGAGAAGAAAACTTGTCTTGATTTATGACGACGTTTTAGTTGCTGTGTTCTGTAATGGGAATTGGGGGGTTGGCTTTTAAAGGTCCAGCTTCTGACCTGCCACTTAACTAAAAATATTAAATCAAATGCGAGGGAAGAAAACAAAAAGAAGTTCAAACGGCATTTTGGGGGACCACCTGCAACCCACGATGTCTCGCCCCCTCACCATCGCGTGGACGGCACCTGGCATTGGGATAATGCTAAACGACAATGGTGCATGTCGTTGCGCGTGCGATTATGCATGGTGCTAAGAACATGACTTGTGTGTACATACGAGGTATTTTTTTGACATGTTTAGCCCTGATCGTGGACTCGAATTACGTGTATAACCCCCCAACGTGATCACTTATCACTTTTTTAGTTTTTGAAACGTTTCTGCTTTGCTTCAGGTTGACTTGAGTATTTTGTCCCCGATCTCTGCTTTGCTCAATTCAACTTGAAAGCCGTGTTTAACTGAATCATACAGCCGGAATATAAACTTGCTTTTTCAAGACGGAAAATCTGTAGCCCTTAAGTTCAATCAATCTTCTTTTGGAGCTTTCACCAAAAAAAAAAAAAAAAAACAGCGTCCTAAGTAACTTCCCTTGCAAAAACTTCAGGAAAAGGAGTAAGTTTTCCAGCAGGCAGGGACATTTGTGTAAATTAGATGTTTACAGAGACTGGTTGTGTGTGAGGGTTGGGTTCGGTAAACCCCTAGCTGTGTGGTTGTTGCAGTTATTCTTCGTGTAACGCTCATCTGCTTGCTCCATAACCTCCCATGACCTCATGCTTTCTTTTGGTCAAGTGTATTTCTGGTTCTCGAAATTTTATTTTGGTGATCTACAAGGAGCAGATGCTATCTAAGCCTTTTGTACGTATGTGGCAACCCGGGGCAATCCTCAACTTTTCTTAACCACCGTGCCAAATCCTCCCAACATCTTTGAAACAAAACCATGTCAAACAAACCCCAACGGAAGTAATGTCTCTCTTCAATAATGGATGAAAATTAATTTTAAGAGCTCAACTGCATCAAATCATACTATACATATAACACTACTCTAACATAAAGTTGGCTTTTGAGCAACAAAAAAAAAAAAAAGTAGGTAAAACCAGCTTTTCTCATTGCTTCCAAATTTTAAATCTGGTCCTGGTTTAGGTGAATTGGGAGGAGTTGAAGATTTGATAACAGCGTGTGCGTATAATCGCATTATCCAATGTGTCCGGCGGTGCTAAATTAATTTCTTTTTCTTTTTGCGTGGCAGTAACGGTAGGGGAAAACTGAAGTGCGTTTAAAATAAAGATGTTCAACTTATACTTATTTCAATTAATTCAGTTTTATTTTGGTCACATGAGAACTGGTCTCGTCCCTAAAACAATTGGCAGCCTTTGGATGTCTCGTTTTATCCTGAATATTATATATATAATTTTTATTTTAAAAATATACATTAAATATATTAATTATATTAATATAATTAATATTTATATTAATTATAATTTTAATACTTGCAATTCTCATTTAAAAGTAAAATTTTTTTATATTAATAATTTTAATGACATAGAATAAGCAATATAAGGTAATATTTTTTTTTACAATATATTAATTATATTAATATAATTTACTCTTATATCTATTTATTTAATAATTTTTGCTTATATTGTATTTTTTATTTTATTTTTAAAAGAGTTACTAAATTAATATATCTCAAATAAAGAAAAATAATAATGATTTATTGTTACTTTTATAATCTAAAGATCACTTTTGAATGCTATCATAATATGTGATATCTCATGTATACCTAACTTTAAGTTATACACTTGTAATTATAATTAATATAATTTAATAATTAATTTTAAATTATTATGATTTATATGCTCATGTTATTTTGATTTTAAATTTAATAAATTATGTAATTTAAAATTTTAATTAATGAATATTATTATCAAATCTTTTTTCTCATATTGTCTACTTTATTGAGATGATAGAATATTCCAATCTTGTCCTAATCCCATTAACATGAAACAAAAATTCAATTTCAATTATTTTTCAGGACAAGACACAAGACAGTCCTAACCCCATCCCATAAATACCCCTAATTCATAAGGATCAGACCTTTAGAGAGGATGCCACTAATCTTGACGAAGAGGCTCATTGACAACAATAAACATACAACAGCAAAAGATTGGAATGTTATTTTGAACCATGCATATAAGAATGCCCTCGAATGTACAAATTGGTATGCTAGGTCTGATTAAGATCTTGATGACAATAACTTAATATTTTGAACTTCATGTTCAGGTCGTAGGCAGGTAGGAAAGAAAATTACAGCATTACAGACAGCTCTAAGCTCGCTGGACAAAATTCTACAGCCTCAAACAATGAACCGCAGAATTTTGCACAAGGCAGGTTCTCTTCAACAATTGCTTCGCCAAGAATCAATCAAACCAAAGAGCATACAGAAATCTTTGCAAATTAAATCAACTTCCTCTAAATATCTGAACTCTGAAGCTACATGACTACTACAAAATAATGCTAACAATTACATCCCCCATACGTAGGTTGAATTTGAGGAAAAAGCTAATCTCCGCCAATGAGCACTTATGCACAAAACAATGTATTGACTTCTGAACCGGGGAAATCTTTCTGCCGGTGCCTCCTGGATTGAATTGACATTGACATTAGCGAAATAGATACACAACCATCAATTGCAATCAGATTTATTTCATCCATTTGATGCTGCAGTTACGACAAAATGCTGGAAACATCACTGACACACATTTTACCAGTTATGTCTAAGAGCCTATGAGTCTCTTCGTCCAATGGAACATTATCCTTCTTCATCCTCTCAACAACAATGAGAGGCATTTTACCAGCCTTAGCATAAGTTTTGAGAAGTAGATTGTATATCTCAGTATTCACGTGGCCAGCATCTCGAAGGGTAACCAACAATTGCTCTGACCCTTCAACATTGGCCTGCTCCTCTAGCATTTTGAAAATCTTTCTCACTAAACTTTGATCGGGATTCCATTTTTTCACACTAGTAACGGCTTTCCTGAAATTATCCAGTACTTTTTCTACATCGTTCTTTTTCAAATAGCCCCAAGTAAATAGCTCCCATGTAGTGTAGCAAGGATCTATGCCTTTTCGCACAAACTGATTTAAAAAGTTTTCAGCCATTTCCATCTTGTCTCGGTTAATGTATGAGGCAAGAAGTATATTTGAAACTCTGACATCTTTGGTCCCAGTAACTGACTCCCATTCCTGATAAAGGCTCTCAGCTTCTTCAAATTCACTGAGCCTTACAAGTGATGATATCATACAAGTGTACTCAGCATCATTCATTTTACGAAAGCATGATTTCATCTTCTTCCATATTCGAAAAACTTCATCCTTATTTCCCATGTTCGTATGCAAACTAAGTAGAGAAGGATAAGCAACTCGAGTATTCCTTGAGATTCTGCTCTCCATTTCTTTCAAAGTAGATGCTGCTTTTTCAGGGAATGCATTTTTAATGTATAAATTGGTTAATGTACTATACGTTACCCAGTCAGGATCTAATTTTTCCTTCTTGAGCTCAAGGAAAACTCTTTCTGCGGCTTCAACATCATCCTGTGAAGCACAAACAGTTAACCACAAATTAAAAGTTACAACATCTGGTGAAATGTTCTTCTTTAGCTCCTGAATGGTTTCATAAAACTTTTCAAATTTCCCATTTGACAGGTAAAGAGATAGCATGTGGTTATAAGGAAGAGGATTTTTCAAGAGACCACATTCTGACATTTTCAACATGAGAGCTTCAGCTTTGTCAGCCAAGTTGTTTTGTGCATAGACATGGAGAAGAGCAGAACAGGTTGGTTGACCTCTGATCCGATCAGGAAGATCCTCAAAGAATTTTTCAGCACTTCTTAGACCACGAACTTTTGCTATCAAGTCCAAGTGGACGGCATAGTCCCCTGGCACTAGCTTGATGTCTGGCTGCGAGGTCATCCACTCACAGACCTGCATATGAAAAGGCAGAATTATGGTTAAGCTATACAGATAGAAGGCCAGTAAAGCCAGTTATCCCACCATTTATTTCCATAAAACACATGCATGTCACAGATAATTATAAAATTGTTTCAAAAGAATATACATCACTTCTTCCTTAAACTTTCAAAGGAAGATAAGCACAACTAGCTGCTGTGAATAAAAAGTCCAAATACAAGACACCTAGCATGGACGCATTATAAACAGATAACAGCCTTGATATGCTCAGTTTTTTCCTGCGTATTTTTCTATATCCTAATTACAAGAAGGGAAAACTTGAGACTCGCCAACCATTTTCACAAGCTTGAGTTATAATGGTATTGCGAATGAACTTAATGCTTACTCTTTCTGACAAATTATGTCCGTTCCTGCAAACGAACGTGAACGATTATATCTTAACAGCTCATGCGAAGAATTCTAATAACGTCAGCAGAGCAGGATAATAGAATCACACTGCACAGGACTGACAAACAGAAAATTCCCGAACATAACGAACTCCAACATAATGAATACCTGTTTTCTACACTACGCAATGCATAACAGAACATCGAGTAGAACCTAACTCTAAGCCAAACAGTATAGAGCTGACCCGGGAATTATAACGGTGGACATGCAGGAAACACATTAATAAGAAATGTCAAGAACCAACCTCGAGAGCGTGTTTGTACCGCTTGAGCTTACGGAGCTCGCGAACGATACGATTGAGCTCGTACTTGCGAGCCGTGTTGCCTTCTTCTTTCCATTTATTGATGGCAATGACAGCACTGCGTTTTGGGTAGACAAGGCTCAAGAGCCTTTTACCCAGTGTATCTCGGCCTCGAGGGGAGGTGGGAACAGTGACGGTGGAGGTTTGCGCCGACGTCTCAACCGTCGCGTTGATTGAGAAACGGCGCACGACCGATAGACATGTTTGGTATGAGCGGAGCAGCATTTCCCTTTCACTCAGCTGCGCCGATAATGAACCGTGAAACAAGCGAACTAAAGACGCCCCAGCTCCAGCCCGTATGGTTTAAATCGGCCGTGCGGGTTTCGGTCGCCGATGAGATCCTGTGCAGAAGGCTCCTCCTTGCAAATTGTAATGATAAACCCCCCTTGAGCCCTAAAATGGTACATTTCCTCTTTCGCTGTATGTGGGATTCTTGATGCCTGCATTTGCTTTATTTACAAAAATAATAATCACTGGGCTGTTTGATGCACTTTTTAAATCAGTCCTCCGCAGTGACATGTTTGAAAGTGTTTTTTTATTTTATTATTTTAAAAATTAATGTTTTATAAAGTAATAAAAAGATAATAAAAATATGTATATTTTTTATTCTTTCTTATTCTAAAAAAAATTTCAAAACACTTAAAAAATATTTTTATTTTTCTATTTTTTAAAATAATATTTTATTTTTTAGTTTTTAAAATACTTTTTAAAAACACGTTATCAAACAGCACAATGTGTTTTTTTTCTTCTTGGAAATATTTCCTACATGATTCAAGTTCCAATCAAGAGTGTGTGTTGCTGGAAGGTAGACTTCCCCTCAATCCAATCCTTATCATCCATTCCAAGCTTTAGAGACAAGACTCGAGAAATCATTATCCATAGCCCAAGTAGCCTAGTAAATAAAATTCTTTCTCAAAACAAGGGGAGGATTATGGCTGATAGAATTGACCACCAAGACTCTGTGATTAGACTTGCATCGAAGATCATGGAAAAAGCTAGATTAGAGGAAAGCATAGAGCCATTGGAGGTTGGTGAAGGCCTAACCAAGACGTTCTTTAACGTGTGTTTTCTCTCAAATGAATCTATTACCTTTGTGAGGAAGAGTGATCAAACCAGCATCATAGATATAAGAGTTGAAGTTCATCATACTTATAAAGTCAGAAGGTGATCCCCTTCTTTGTCTTCATGAGAAAGGAAAGAGTTTAAGTTATTTGTTACAAGCCAACGTTTAATGGTGAATCGTGAAATCAATATGAGGGATTCTCATAAAAATTTCTTGCCACTGCTAAAAGTTTCACCATAGACAATTGCTAGGATGTGCTTATGGGTTTTTTCGGTCAATGACATTGTAATGGAGAGTTTGAGGTTACATAATTAATCATGTAATCTGCATTGTTCCAAAGAATCTAAGTACTTTTAGAGAACCCATTAGACTCAACTCAAATCCAATTGTTGAAACCCAAAGTTATGAAGGAATCGGTTAGCACGACTATTGCTAACGCGAGGTTCTTCCAAATAAAAAATGTCAATTTTATTTTGCTAGATAATGTTCTTGACAATGAGTGGGAATGTGTAGCCACCAGCATATTGACAATTTTAAGAAAATATTACCATGATAAAAGATGAAAGTGGGAAAGAAGATGAACCTTATTGTAGTTCATTTCTTTCATCAACCATGGCCAACTCATGCTATGTCTTTGGAAGAATTGATTCATGATAAAAATTTAATTATATAATTTATGAATGAGATAAAAAAATATTATCTCTTTACTCATAAATAGGATCAGATGATGTAAGTGTTATTTAAAAATTATTCAAGTTACCCTCAAAATATTATACATATAAGAGGAAGTATGTGTTATTTATAGATATTTTTCATCCTATGTGAATAAATTTTATTAATTAAATTGCGGGTCCTGCATTGATCTCACCTTTTTAAAATGATAGATCTCACACCTAATTTTTGTTATCATGAATCCCACATCCATATATTTTTTTTGACAAAATATCTATTAACTATTTTTTAAATCAAATTTAAACAAAAATTTAAAAATAGCATAGCATTATTCAAAATACTGTATATCTATAATATTTTGATGTTCATTACTATATATATTGATTTATTAGTGTGAATATTTTACGATGCTCTATATTTTTCTTTTTTATCATTTGATTTATTATTAAAATTAAAAATAATATTTGAAACAATATCAATCTTTCCTTGATGCCCATGACTTCTCCAAATGATATTTAATAATTCATTCTATTTAATTGTTGATTTTGAAATTTTCTTCATCCCTAGTTGTCATTGATTCCTCTAATATTCTTTTTATTAGTTAAGATTTTCTTCATCTCCAGTCACCATTCATTCCGCCGGTCTTCGTTTCGTTCAAATTCACATTGCTCCAACTCTTTCTATCATCCAACTCTTTCTATGCTCCTATATTTTTATCATCAACCACCACTTAACAAATATAAGATGATATATTTCTTTTAATTTATTAATGAAAATATTTATAATGTTCTATCTTTTTCTTTTTTTTATCACTTGATTTATTATTAGAATTAAAAACAATAGTTTAAACAATATCAATCATTTCTTGATATTTGTGCAAAAGCACGAGATGATTTTCTAGTTATAATTAAATCACTGTGCTTAGAGTAATGGATAGACTAATAATTTTTTAATAAAATTGCATACAATTTACGAAGCCATTCTAATTTAATATTATTTCATATCAGACTTCAAAACTACACTGAAGTTGCAATTAATGTATCCCTGTCATCAACAAAAAAAAAAATATATTAACGTATCCCGTCCATTTCAAGCAACAAATTTATTTATGAAGTTAATTACTGAACGGGGCAAAGAGTTAAACGGGGTTTTTGTCCAAAAAAGAAGAAGAAGAGTCAAACGGGTTTTAGGGCCTAAAATGAGGTGGACTAATAGCATAAACAAGCTATAAATTAATTAATTTCACGCCTTCACGGGGGTTTTGATTCAACGCAAAAAATGAACCTCTAGAATTCAACAAGATTGCCTGTGTTTCATAAGGAGCGAAGCAAAACCAGGACGGGGCAACCCCGCCAGATTGGCGAATTGCCATTTTTTTCCTTCGCTGCTTCTACTGCCACTGTTTCTTTCCCTCACTTTGCATCAATGGCGGTTCATTCCTCCTTCGCCGGTCGTTCTGGAGTTCGAGTCGCCGTCATCGGTGACCGAGGTACCGGCAAATCCAGTTTGATAGCTGCTGCGGCTTCTGAGTCCTTCCCCGACGCCGTCCCCCTGGTCCTGCCCCCCACTCTGTTGCCTGATGATTGGTTCCCCGATCATGTTCCGCTTACCATCATTGACACATCTTCCAGGTCCGTCGCAGAGAACTGTTGTATCAGCATGAAGAAAGTTGTTTCCCCCTCACCCCTTAATGACAGGAACCGTACACAGACGCATATTAATTTCTCCCATATCTTTTATGAAGCTGTTGCTAATCAAACATATGCCGTGC
Organism: Prosopis cineraria; assembly: GCF_029017545.1. Classification (NCBI taxonomy): domain Eukaryota; kingdom Viridiplantae; phylum Streptophyta; class Magnoliopsida; order Fabales; family Fabaceae; genus Prosopis; species Prosopis cineraria. Next base: position 43,580,020 of record NW_026555332.1, read on the forward strand.
AATCGTGCATTTATCTTACTGATGCATTGCTATTCTTTTTCAATCCTGATTAAATTTGGTTTCCTGTTTTCTTCACAATTGCTTGGATTTTTTTTTTTTTACTCTCCGTGCTCACAATGAGTGTTGATATTTTCTTCGGGAGAAGATAATAGCCTGATCATTCTTCATTCTACTTAAACTATTATTTTCTCGTTTAGCTTGGAAAAACGGGGCAAGCGCAACGACGAGCTGAAGCGAGCTGATGTAGTGATTTTGACATATGCTTGTGATGAACCGACGACCATTACTCGTCTTAGTACTTACTGGATCCCTGAACTGGAGGAGTTGGAGGTTTGAACTGTCATTTCCAATGACAAATTAAGTATTAATGTCAATCAAATAATCGTTTATTCTTTATGATTGTGCAGGTAAGGGCACCTGTAATTGTGGTTGGTTGCAAGCTAGATCTACAGGACGAGAATCAGCAAATAAACTTAGAGAATCTCATGACGCAGCTCCTACAACAGTATAGTGAAATCGTGACCTGCATTGAATGCTCTGCTGCTACACTATATCAGGCATGTTGTCTAACCGTGCGATACTTGACAATCTTACTTTTGTTTGCCTAGGAGGTAACCCATGTTTAACCAGTCGTTTGGCGTTTCATTAATGATTAAAAAAAGATTAAAACCTTATTATTGGATCACTCTATTGGTTTAGTGTTTTTGTATTTAAAAGATGAGCCAATCGCATAACTGATCATCACAATAATTTCTTATAGTAGCTAAGCAAGTTTCATTCATGGGCATCCCAGTGGGACATTGAATCTTCCATTTAGATCTATTTGTTTTTGGAAGGGGGTGCCATCTTGATTTCCAGCAGTCACCTAATACAAGAAGCATGAAAGGTTGAAAAACGTTTAAATTATTTTGCTTGTTTTCCCTCTGTAAGTATAATAATCTGAAATTCATTCTTGTTGGCAATCGTGTAATTGTTTGGGTTCATATGTAAAAGTATATTATCTTGATGATGTTGAACTCACATTTGGCTTCCTCTATGCAAAACTGAAGCTCTCCATAATTACGTATTAATTTTACTTGCTATCAGGTCCCTGAAGTTTTTTATTTTGCTCAAAAAGCAGTACTGCATCCAGTGGACCCATTGTTTGATCACGAGAGGCAAGCTTTAACAGATAGATGTTTAAGGGCACTGAGAAGAATTTTTGTCCTCTGTGATAGAGACATGGATGGTGCCCTCAATGATGCAGAGCTAAATGGATTTCAGGTTTCTGATGACCTTTAGTTTTTTCTTATTATATTTATTTTGAATAACAAGGTTTGTATCCTTTTTGGAACCTCTTGTATTTTGAAAATTCTGAAAACCTGTAGTTGTAAATATTTCAACAGGTTAGATGTTTTGATACGCCATTGCAGTCAGCTGAAATAATGGAAGTCAGAACACTTATTCAGCAGCAAGCACCTGAAGGAATCAACCGGCATGGTCTTACTTTTGCAGGCTTTACTTATATCCATAACACATTCCTGAAGAAAGGGCGTCCTGAGACAATATGGGCTGTTCTGAGAAAATTTGGATATAATAATGATTTAAAACTCCGTGATGATTTTCTTCCAGTTCCATCTAACTATGCATCCGATCAGGTCCATTTTTTTCCAAAAAAAATCTCGATTATATTGAGATCCGCTTTGATCTACCCTGTTTGACTTAAATGGAAGAGGTTAGACTACTGGCACAAGAATTGGTTGTTAAGAGTAGATTAAATTTCTATATTTGCAATATTCCTGTGAGTTTGAAAGTGATGAACAAGGAATGCTAAAATGTTTCTCATGGTTCATGCTAGTATGTACTGGTTGTTAACCATCAGATTCACTGGGGTTGATGAGTGCCTAAATTTAAAAGCATATTTGGCCGTATGCAAAAAAATTGTTGTGTGCTTCTTGGGTATCATGAAAAGAGAGAATTTTATCTGATCCTATAATTGACACTTAAGTATTGCCTTGCATTTATTGTCAGGCTTTTTCCATTAGCCTCGACATTTTGTACAAATTTCATAATTTGAATCCCACTTAGTTAGCAGCTGTTACTTGGTAGTGGTCATTATATATTATTTCTTGTTGCTCATGAATGAATTGAAGATGGGGATGTGTTCTTTGATGGTGATGGTTTTACGAAGCATGATTGTTGAATTAGAAAATTTTATACTACATTTCCCTTGTCTATAGGTTATTGAGTTGTAGATAAACTTTGTTGTGAAGCTGTTTCAGAGAATCAAAAACCTAATTTATGTCATGTGTAATATGTAAGTAATCACATTTTTGATACCATATTACAGAGAGTGGAGCTGACAAATGAAGCTGTAGAATTTCTGAATGGTATCTTCCGATTGTTAGATACAGATAGAGTATGTGTGATAGCATTTTGAATATTGTGTCATACTCACCACTTTGTGCTATTACTAGCTTCCCCCCCTTTTAGGTTGTATTCCATAGCTAATGCTTCTCTAACCTGTGCTTTGGAATTTTGATGTTTTCCAGGACCGAGCCGTACAACCTGCAGAGCTTGATAAGCTATTTTCTACTGCCCCAGAAAGGTCAGCTTTTTTTTTTTTTTGCAGTACTTTTTTTTTTGGGGCGGGGGGTATGCATTAGTGTGACTTTCTTTGTGAAATTACTGTCTTAGTAAGGATCAAGTAGTCTAGAAATAGTTGGCTGTTTGTAATAGCTGCTATTGCTGAAGTATAAGAGGAGAACTTCGAGATAAATCCCAGGTTCAAAAATCAAAACCCAGGAAGAGAACTGTCCTCGTGAGATTCTACTTATGCCCGCTGAATATTAAAGGTTTTTCATTTCCTGTAAATATTTCAAGTCAAATCACATGAAGCTTGCTTCTTCAACTTCTAAGTGCTAAGCCCTTCATATTTGCTGTATTTGCATGGGACTTTTCACAAAGAGAGATTGATTAGAATTGGCCATACGTGTAGGGGAAAATAGATTATATAATATCTCAATCAAAGCTTTGATGGGATGAATTTTGTTTGCGTGGAAATTAGAGTCTTTAGGTCGTTGCTTCTATTCATGTTTTCATGACAATGTAGTTGGCAGTGCTTATGACTAAACTGTAGCCTATTTCTTGCAAGTTCTGGGCTTTATATTCTTGATTCTTCTATTTAGCCCAGCCATCTGGTGTTCATAGGGTTCTTTTGGGTCCCATCCTTTGAGACTGTTGGTCTTGCTTAGAATGTAGTGGTAATGTCTTTGTCATTATGGTTACTGCTTGGGCACTCTAGTTAGCATCCAACGTCTCTTGCTTTCTCTAATTAGAAGTGATTCCCAGAAATATTTTAGTTTGCTGCTAATAATAGTTGATTTTTGTTTTGCCATAGCTCATGATATTTTAGGCTTGAGTATATATATAAAGTTGTTTCCCCTAAATCTTCATTTGTTTTTCATACAACCTATGCTAATTTCCTTTATATACTACATATGATATGGGTATGCCACTTGCTATACTATTATGATGTTGTATACACATGCTAAACACATCTATTTTCTTTCATTCACTTGCAATACTTATTAAAAAATTCCAATCTATCACATTGTATAGAAAACTAATAATGACAGATTGGTGTAAGCAGCAATGTATGATAGTAAAGGCACAAGTAACAATTTCGGATGAGTTTGTGTTTGACAAAAAAATTTTTGCTTAAAGGATCACTTCTAAAAAAAAAAACAAAAGGAAAAAGGAAAAAAGGATCACTTCTCATGGGGCTGTGGTTTCTGTTTCTGTAGCGTTACAAAAACATTCCCCCCTACTTGTTCGAGGATAGATGTCTTGTTATTCTGTTATACTATGATTAGCATTAGAGTTATCATAAGATGTGATGGTGGTATGCACTAGTGAACTATTGGCTGTCTTTTTATTCTTTCTTCTTCTTCTTCTTTAATATTGCGCAAGTTCCTTTGGTTTGGTTCTCCTAATTCGTTTTGAACTCTAATTCTTCCTTTGAACTTAACTTTATGTATGTTGTGCCTTATTGTATGTCTCAAACATTGATAATTTGTAGAAGAATGTAAAGGAAGCTGTTAGGACACTATCCAGTGCTTTCAGAACAAATCACCAAATGGCCCTATGGGGAAGAAATTTAACCAAGAAGTTAAAAAGAAAAGATGAAATACATCACTTCCAGATGCGGGCACAACACCCTAATTCATATGAGCACATAGTGATACAAACTTTAATAACACACGCCAGTTACAGACACTAAACTTCAACAATACAGAAGATACTAATGATGCTGAGAATGAAGATATAGACAACAATACATAACACAACAAAGATGGAGAACGAGAGGATTACAGATCTTTTACTACACTGAATAGGAAGGCGCGCACACACAATACTGCATATTAATCTTCAGAACAGAACACAAGACTCAGTTGCCAAAATTTTGAGAGGTTGGCTTGATCCATCAAGACCTAACCCAAGCTTTTCTTCCTCACCCTTCATACCTCTCAGTCCCTCCCTTGCACACCTACTCATGACTTTTCAACTGCTTCCTCCTACCCTTCATCATTATTCCTTTCTTTTCTCCTTTACTTCCTGTCTTATCTGATTTTTTAATTTCTGTGTATTCTCCTGGACTTTCCTATAAAGATTGGACTACATCAGGGATCATCTCTGAGTCCTTATTTGTTCAACTTGATCTTAAATGTTTTGACGGAACATATTCAAGAGGAAATTCCGAAATGTATGCTCTTCGCGGATGATATAGTTCTTATAGCAGAGACAAGAGAAGAGGTTAATTGCAAACTTGAGTTATGGAGGAGGACATTGGAGTCGAAAGGTTTTCGTTGAGTAGAAGTAAGATGGAATATTTATATTGTAAATTTGGTAAAGGACTATTCGACAATAATTTGGAAGTGAAATTGGGAGATCAAATTATACTTCAAGTGGAAAGTTTAGATATTTGGGAGCCATTATTCAAAATGATGGCGAAATCAGTGGAGATATTTCACATAGAATTCAAGTTGGGTGGTTTAATTGGAGAAAAGCTAAAGGAGTTATTTGCGACCGTAAGGTGCCTAATAAACTTAAAGGAAAGTTTTATCGCACTGCTATCAGACCGGCAATGTTATATATTAGTGAATGCTGGGCTCTAACGGGACAGCAAGAGCATAAAGTTGGAGTAGCAGAGATGAGAATATTACGATGGATGTGCGGACATACACGTAAAGATAAAATTCGAAATGAGCACGTACGCGAAAAAGTGAGGGTGGCACCTATTGAGAAAAAAATGGTAGAAAATCGGTTGAAATGGTTTGGGCATGTACAAAGAAGACCAAGGGAGGCACCAGTGAAAAGAGTGGAGCATATAACTTTGAGTCCGATTAAGAGAGGTAGAGGAAGGCCTAAGAGAACACTCTTGGAAGTTGTTGAACGCAATCTCTTAATTAATAATATTCCTAAAAGCTTGATAAATGATAGAGCACAATGGCGTCTTGCAATCCATGTAGCCAACCCCACCTAATGGGATAAAAGCTTGTTGTTGTTGCTGTTGTGTATTCTCCTGGACCAATAGATCCCCATTTTCTGCCTGTTGCCTCTTTTCCACTTTGCTATGTCCCTTTCTATGTGTTTTGGTGGTAGTAGGGAGTTGGGTCTTATCAGAAGAATTTGTCATTTTTATCATACAAATATTAATTAAGAAAACCATAGTCCAGCCAATGTCATATTGTATCGTGATATTGAGATCAAGGGGTTCCGATTGCCACCTATTCTTCTAAAGGGTGGAATGAGACTAGTACCATTGAATGAATAAAAAAAAAAAGACTATTACCATTGAGTATTTGTCATCCTTATCATATAGGATTTGGGAAGACTTGCTTGGTTTGGATACTGATTGGGTGTATGAATGAGGATAATAACAAAGGAACGCTTTAAATGAACTAGAAAGGGGAAAACATTGATAATCGGCATATCAATTTGTCATAGAAAATCTAGAGCAGGCCACACTATTCAATTTTTCATAAGTTATAAACAGTATGATTTATTTTCCAGACTCCATGTAATACACAAGGAACCATGTCTAGTTTTTCTCTATTTTTTCCTTTTCTCTTGGGTTTCCATGATTCAGTGTACATTTGCCTTTGTGAGATTTCAAAAAATTTTTGTCATATGGTTTTGAATATTTTGGTCTTTTAGACATGAGATTTTAGAAAAAGATATGTTTTCATTATCCTATTTGCAGAATGTTACCTTGAGAGTGAAACTGATCTTATGGTATTTATTTCTATGCTGTTATCTATTTTCCGTGGGGATATGTTCTTTGTAAATTGTTTACCTTTGTTCATATTTTGATGCTTGATATGATCCTATATCAATGCCTTTTTCATTGACATTCTACGATTTTAATTTTGTACTTATATTTGAATTCCAGTCCATGGAGTGATGATCCATATAAGGATGCTGTTGAGAGAACTGACGCAGGCTACATGACTCTCAGTGGATTTCTGTCCCAGGTTGTGTAACATCCGCTGACTTGATTTCTTGAACCAGCCATTTTTGTTTCCCTTGTTCCTAACCATCTGTACTGTGTTCATGTTCTGTTGGGGATAAGCTTGTGTCCGATCAATTTCCCTGAGGATTGTTTGTTAATAGTTATAGAGATATACCTAATCGTATTGTTTGTCTGTGACTTTCAAATTATGTGGTCGTCTGACAAACTAGCCAGAAATTTATTGGGGATAAGTCTTGTGCCCGATCAATTACCCTGAGAACGTCATTGCATTATGATTTCTTCCTTTAACTATCTTTTCTACCCTTGCTCATCTTTTGGAGGGGATGGGACGTTGTTTTTCTAGTTGGGACCCCTGACTTTGTTCATTTTTATGGTTTAATATTTACAGATTCAATTCTCAGTTGAAGATTTGTGCTACTTTGCATTATTTCTTTCCATTTAGTTGGAAAAATGAGTTATTTATTGATATAGCTACTAAATCTTCAGTGGGCTTTCATGACATTACTTGATCCACCATCTAGCCTGGCCAATTTGATTTACATTGGATATAGTGGCAATCCCGCTGCAGCACTCCGCGTTACTCGTAAGAGATCTGTAGACCGTAAGAAACAAAAAACAGGAAGAAATGTGTTCCAGTGCTATGTCTTTGGTTCGAAAAATGCTGGGAAATCTACTTTGTTGCATTCATTTTTGAGAAGGTGGTGCTCCTCAATCAATTAACACATCTTTGTATATGCTAGTTCATTATATTTGATATTTCATTTAATAAAATCTAATCCATAAATACAGTTGTGCCTTTTTAATCCGAGCAACCTTTGACTGCTTTCAGTTGTTGCTCATTCCTTTCACAGGCCATTCTCTGATACATATACTCCGACAATGGTCGAGCAATATGCCGCAAATATTGTTGAATTAATTGGGGTGAGTATTAGTTGCCAAAATATGATTGTGCCTCAAGGCTTATATTATCTTGTCTTCCCTCTCACAGTTCATTTCAATTTAATATACTCTATTACTAATGAAAATAACAAGTCACTTTGAGAAGTCCTGGGGGAATAGGTGTGCGACTAGCAGTTTTAAGTTGGATCTAAGTGCTTATTATCCCGAAGTTCAATGTACAGGGGACTAGAAAAACTCTTATTTTGCGGGAGATACCTGAGGATAAAGTGAAGAAATTTTTGCCAAATCGGGATTGTTTGGCTGCATGTGATGTTGCTGTTTTTGTATATGACAGGTATGATGCTGTTTTCCCACCATATGTTCATAACTTCTTACTGTTTAGGACACCTAAAATAAATTCTATTTTTTAATCTACTTCATTGGTGAACTCTCCTAATTTTCTGCTGGGTGATAAAGGCCGATATTTTGCATTATATGATAATCAATTCAAGAACTTGATTTTTGACCCAATTTTTTTAAAAAGCAAAAGAAAAGAAAAGGCATCTCTTAGTTGTAAGTTTTGTTATTTTACAAGGCTATATTATTAACTCAGACTATAAGAGAAATTGTTTCTCACATGATATTAGTATTGGAACCTGATTTTGAGGCTGTACTCCATGCCTTTTCTTCTTGGTCCTTGGTTGGATAAAATTCCTTAATTGAAAAAACCTTGTCTTACCTTTGTTGCATATGCATTTTTTTGGCATGTTGTCTTGTGTTGTGGTTCAAGATCTTCGTTCCATGTTCTGTAGTTCAGATGAACATTCGTGGAAAAGAACCAGAGAATTGCTCGAGGAAGTTTCTAGACAAGGAGAATTAACTGGTCATAGAGTCCCTTGCCTTCTCATTGCTGCTAAGGACGACTTAACTCCGTACCCAAGGGCAGTGCAAGATTCAGTTAAGGTGTGCATTGTCTGCTTATGACTAATTTTTTGATAATGCATGATTTCTGTGCTATTCCCGTGAGCTCAGGATCTTATCATCTATTATTTGTATGTTATCCAGGTTACGGAGGAATTGGGGATAGAGGCACCCATTCATGTGAGTTTGAAATTAGGTGATTCAAGTAATGTGTATGATAAGATTGTTAGTGCTGCAGAACGCCCTCATTTGAATATTCCTGAAACTGATATTGGGAGGAAGAGAAGGCTGTACCATCAGCTTCTTCATCACACGCTTGTATTTGCCTCAGGTGCGTTTTGTTTAGCTACCTCCTAATGAAACTTTACACAGTACCGCAAATATGCACATCCATTTTTTCTGTCGTCTCAACTTATACGTTTTTCTATCATGAATTTACAGTTGGGGCTGCTATGGCAGTTGTCGGATTAGCAGCTTTTCGTGGATACGCGATGAAGAAAAATTCTGCTTAGCTCAACAACTTTCCTGAGGATGCCTTTGAGAAAAAAATAAAAAAAAATATAAATTAGAATTTTTTATCGCGAAATACAATATATAATGTACAGTAATTGCATCCATTTTCTTGTGAGGATGCCTTGTTTGTAAGTCTTCCTTGTTAAAATAGTTATTCAATTTGTTTGGTTTTCAATCTGATTTCCATCGTGCATATTTTAATTTTAATAATATCAAAATTGAACTGAAGAATTGAAAATATAAAATGAAGCAAAAATGGAGGCTCTATCACTCATCAATTACAGCTATTCTGAAGATCATTTTCTATTCGACAAGATCAAAAAAATTAGAGATCTTATTATGAGAGATTGAGTGGTCACTTTTGATCACGTATATAGAAAAACAAATAGTTGCGTAGGTTTTCAGGCGTGTAGATCTTATTTAGAAAATTTTAATGTTATAATCTTAAATGATTCATCGGATGACTGTAAAAGCTTTATGATTTTAGACATGATTAGAATTTAATTTACCTGTATGGTTTTGCTGTGGTCTTTTATTTAAAAAAAAAAATGAAGAGAGTGACGAGCCCTTTGACCACCACAAGGCCAGGATTATTGTGGAAACTCAAGCACTGCTGGCTGGGGAGTAATATTTTGGCCTTTTTTTTTTTTTTTGGTTGTTGTTGTTGGGGCGGTGGGGCAATAGTTAAAGAATTGCGAGAGACGTCAATGAAGCTCTGATTTGCCTGTGAACATAGCCTTATCTTGTGTTTCTGGATTTCATATTTTATTTTCCTCTCCTCCTAGTTTAAATGTAATTTTACACAGGACATTAGTACTGTTGTTTAATTTATGTTTTTTTTTCTATTTTATCAAAAAAAAAATGGAGAAGAGAGAGTGAGGGAGACAAAGTGGACAGTGGATATTCAAAGAGAAGAACATAATTTTTTTTTTAATGAAAAAGAAAAGAACGCATGCGTCATGAATGAATGTGAAGCTAATGTGTGATCATCTAATTGTGTGTTCCGCCAAACTAAAAATTGGATTGGAATAATTCTTGAACTATATTAGGCAACACGTGATTCCTTGATGAAGGAAATAGTTGGTGGAAGAGAAATTAAAATTGTGGATGATATGTAAATTTAGATAATATATTTCTCTTTAAATTAATGTAAATTTTTTTAATTTCACTTGTAAATTGTGAAATCTTACTTATAAATTTTTTTTGTTACTTGTTAAGAATTGAATATTGCTTATATAGTATTTATTTTGTATAAAACTATCAATGACTTCTTAAGTTGCTAACGTCACTTGTAGAATATCTAATATTATTTATAAATTGTCTTATAGTACTTGTTAAATTTGTAATGTTACTTGTCAAATATTTAATATGTGTAAATTTATACATGATTTGTTAAATTATTAATGCCATGAGTAAAATGTCTTGTAAAGTCTGATAATAAATATACTTGTTTTAAAATTAATGTAAATTTTCTTAACTTCACTTGTAAATTGTGAAATCTCACTTGTAAATTCCTTTATATTACTTGTTAAGATTGAAATATTAATTGTAATATTCATCATTTATAAAATTATCTATTACTTGTAGGATGTCCAATGCTACTTGTAAATTTCCTTACATGGCTTATCAAATGTGTAATATTACTTGTCATATACATTATTTGTTAATTTTTTAACTTTACTTGTTAATTTCACAAAAATACTTGTTACATTTAATCTCTAATTGCGAAAAAAGGCAATCGTCAAATGCATTTAATTTTTAATTACATTTCAATGTAAGGAAGTTTTGTTGTTAATTTAAATCCCATCTCTAATTACAAAAGGGAGAACATAAAAAAGACGCATCCTTCAACTATGTCATTGCCTTTTTTGTTTGGCCGACTCGATATTTGAAATTAGTAAAAAAGCTATTGCAAATTTGAATTGGATGGATGGTTCTCTAGCCGCTAGAACAAGTCAATCATTAAGGCAGATAATTCACTCTACAAGACAATCATTCATAAGTTAATGCATATCCTACCTATAATAACATTAACTGGATGATATTAAAATAGATCCGTGAACTAAATCCCTACAACGATGTACACTTAAATTATTTATTCAATATTACTTATTAATCTCTTACATTGGAGTAGTTAATTTTAGAGATTTATGTGTTATTATACATCATACAATTTACAAACCAACAAACACACGTTAGATTCAATATCACTTGTTACACTCCTATACTAATCTTGTCTTTTTAGGTTTACTTTTTATTAAATTTCATACAATTAACAAACCAACAATTCGACATATACGTTATTAAATTACTATAAATAATCAGTAAACTCTATAAGAATATTTGTCATCCGCAAAGCAAGTTTACCGATACTCTTCAAAATCAAATTAGATTCAAGCATAATTGAGTATTTCCACTATGGATATTTAGCAAAAATGTTTACAGCATCAACAAGAGGAGGACAGTCCGACAAGAGAGAAATTCTTTGCATACCAAGAACATAACACCCAACTGAAAGATGGAGCCGAGGCTTCATGACCCTCCATGTGCACGCAAGCCACATTATTATTCCATAAAGTGAAAACTACACCCCCTGTACCAAAATGCCACCACGCAAACAATAAAATCAGCACCAGTCCTTGACCAAGCATTAGAAGCATCCAAATTCCCATTATCCTGGCTTCGTGAGTTAATCTTAAATAGAACTTTCAAGATCCAAATATCCTTCCAGAGTCCACTATCCATCAAAATGTCCCACACCAGATAAAGAAAACCCATCTTCCATTGATTCAAATTGAGCTTACTGGCACAAACTGGGATAGAACTCGTTACAGCAACCACAAAATCTCTCCAAACTTCATCCACAGCTATCAGGACCCCAAAATCAAGAAAATAATCAATAGTATTTCCTAAAGTTTTAAACAGCCAGTCTCTATGTAGAAGAGGGAGAGTTTACTAAAACAAAAGTGCAGATATCATCCCTTCTACAGGCACCTCTAGTCGCACTTCAGAGGATTCACAGGTCGTATTGAATTGGGTCACAGGTATCTCGAAAGCGATAACCAAATCCTCTATCCTTGGCTTCATTAACTTTTCCATCATCTTCTTAATGTCCTACCGGAAGCATGATTTCACCATCACCTCCAAGAAGACAGGTAGAGCCACCAGCATCTCATCCTCCATTCAAAAACCCTCTTTAGCCCTTGATTTCATATCTCCCAACCATTGAAATATTTTCAAAATGAAGAGATATCTTTTTGAAAAGTCATGTCATTGTAAATTAAGGAATATTTTTATGAAATGTTATGTTAGATAGTTATAATCACTAAGGTGATGTCTCTCTAAATTCTAAAGGCATTTTTACAAGGTTATAAAACTAAATATGTCACTTAGTGAAAGAAAATGTATTTCAAAAAAACTCTACATATTAAAAGGATATTTTCATAGAAAGTTATTATAAATAACCTTTGGTTAATATTTAATTATCAAGCTATGTAAGTTTATGAACTAACACAAGGATATTCATGAATTAATATAAGGTTGTTCATGAACCAATATAAATGTTATGAACTAAAATTGATTATAACTCTTAAGGAAAGTTTTATTATTTAAAAGGTACCGTCTTAAAATATCATTTTAATATCTATAAATATTCTTTACCATCACTTATTTGAAACATCCAAAAGAAATCTATCGATTAAAATTCATTGTCTTTATTTTTTGAGCACACTATAGATAAAGTGACATTATCACTTTGTAAAGACTATTATTGTCTTGGCTTGAATTTTAATAGTGCAAACCTTATTTCATTGTATCGTAAAAATTTTTTATCATCAACCCAACTGACACCTGAAAATTAAAATAAGTGAGAACGAATTAAGTCTAAAGGAAAGTGTTGCCCACATCTTAAAGATGATGTGCACAACTTTTTTCTTCATTTCTACTTTTGTTATTCTTCAAGAGTCATCCCTGTCAACACCAACATCTTCATAGTTCCCAGTGGCACCCATCTGAGATCGTTTGTCCATATGAAGTTCACTTGAGATCCAGCCTAGATGCACAATCTATTCTTATTCCGCCAGATGCAATCATCCTCTCAACCACCGATCCCCCATTTTAAAAGGTCACCGCCGCCATCATCAGCAAGCTTACATACCCTAACTTCTACTGCCATTAATGCACACACCTAGAGCAATTGCTTGCTCACACCCAGCCTAAGCCGGAAAGAGATGCCGCCGATGACATCACTCTCTCCCAAGTGGTGTGTGGAAATTTCACCTATATGATCATTTTTGCTTACGCTATCCTTCTTTAAGTTAAAGGGCAATATTTAATCATTTATTATATAAAATTATTTTTATTTTAGTCCCAAATGCTGTGGTGTATTGTTAGATTTTCTTGGATCTAAATTTTAATTTAATTGCTACTAAGGTCCTATATTGAAATTCACCCAAAAAAGAAAATATAAAATGAAGAGAATGGGTGGGGCTAACTTTCACCAGGAAGAATCGATTAGAAATGCTATTCGTGTGGAGTTTCATGCAGTGTATTACTTTAGCTTGGTTACATTTGAATTTTGAATGAAGTGTTTGATTTTATCTTTCTTTGTTGAAAGGTTAAAATAATAGGACAAGATTTATATATTTAGCTCTATACACTTAATATACTTTTATCCAATCAAATTAAGATATGTGAATTTTAATATGCTAATAAAATTAATAACAAGAATTTTTTTATAGAATAAATAATCTGTAAAAAATACACACGTTTTGATTTATTAAAACAGACACATTAAATATATTAGAATAAATATATAAGTTTTTCCTGAATAGTATAACATCAATGAAGCGTCTATGCGGTTTGTGTAAGGTAAAAAATCTATAGGCATAAATATATTTTTATCTTTTTAATTAAAATTTGATCAAAGCATAATTTTTATGCTATTATTTAAAAATTAATTATTTTTGAGTTTATAAAAAATAATAAAATAATTACTCTATTAGAAATTCAATGTGACATTTTCAGATAAAAATATACATGCTGTGATTAAATATAAAATTATTTTAATTTTTTATATTATATATATATATATATATATATATATAAAACCCTGCACACCCTCACGAATCCACGGGAAGAGGGCCTTTCATTTTCCTTTACTCTCCATTATCTCATTTTTCTTTTATCATCGATATATCAAAATTTCTAACCATTTTGATTTAATATTTGATAAAATTATTATTATAATTTTACATAAAAAAATATATAAATAAATTTAAGCGATGAAAATTTGATCTAAAAAAATTAATTATTTTATTTATATATTTAAAAATTAAATAAATAATAAATAATGGATAACAGATATAGATATGGAATAAAACCTGCGATCTTAGCAAAGGTCATTGGTGCCATATTGGCACTTGGCAATGGGGCTAATGGTAAAAAAGTTATTTTTGTATAGAAGTTTATTTTGACCCAGAGAAAGAGTAGTTTGTAGATGAAGATGATTGGAAGAGGGGTGCGATCTTAGCAAAGAGTTGTTTCTCGAAAGGGTAATAATGTGTAAATAACAGGATTTTGCCCTTGCTACTCATTCAAACAAAAAACAAAAAAACAAAAACAAAAAATCCCCATACTTCTAGATTTTGCAAAGGTGGTTTCACCTTAAAAAAAAAAAAATTCTTCGTTTCAATTCTTGTCGATTTTTTCCTCAAAATTTCAGGTGAAATGAGTGTTACAGCTTATCATGTTAGGATAAATTTCACAATTTATTGATTTTTTGTAGTCAAACATAGTTCATAGACCTGCATATACTTATTAGTGAGATCAGGAAAGATTAATTTTGTTATGAAATGAATTTTCTATTATTGCTGAGACATCCTCACATTAGGTAATAGGTAGGATTGTCTTCTTTCCTTTAGGTTAAGAAAGCTAATGTAAATAAACTTTCAACTATATATTATGAGACACATGCAAATATTCCCAGTAAGATTCCTTCTTCATTCATTTTAATTCTCATTGATACTTTTTTTTTCTTATCCTAAATGTAGGAGTTAGTTAAAGAATTTGTTTTGTTCCTACATATAAGACCTCAATCTCTCTTTAATTTATTATTAAATTTATTATTTTTCTTCCAAATTATCCCTATTGATTTGCACATATTATGAATGTAATCAATATCAATAATTTTCAATATAAGTGATTAAAAGGACAGATATTTTTAAAAATAATTAACTTAACTAGTTTTTTTAGTCGGTCTGTACTAATTATTAACTCTCACATTTAGGACTAGATGATTAGTTTTTTATTAAACGAAACTTGGGTGAAATAAGTATTGGATTTGGAGCGCTCACATGCCCGTCACAGCTTAAATAAATACTACCCTCATACACATCAATAAGATACTTTCTTTATACACACAGCTAACTAGTGCTTACATACATTATGAGTGCATGCGTTGTCAATTTTTATGGGTTCCTTAATTATGACCCGCCTCTTTTTGTTGGGAAGAGAAATCTAATAGCATGTTACGACAAGAATATTTGTTCTGCTATGCCATATCTATCCACGAAGAAAAAAATGTTCCTAAGTGGCCTTACCTACGAGACCTTCCCTAGCTAGGCAGCTATATCACCCTGGAGAAATATCTGCAGAACAAAACAAACGCAACAGAAAATCAAGGAGCACTTAATAACTATGTGGCAGTAAAATCTGTACAAGGCATGCAGGGTTTCGACGCGTAAGGAGATTGATTGCAGCACTCAAGTGTATTGGGATCTCATGTCTCTATTCCCTTTTTCTCAGCACGCCAGCAGCAACCATACCAATTTGGCCAGACCACCCTACTGTGTTGGCCGGAGCACCAAATGTTTTTTCTCACTTTGGACCGAATTTCGAAGCAGCCAGCAAATTCTTGTTGATGCGTTTTTAATTTCTTGTCCCTTTTAGACTGAGGCCGCCGAAGATTTGGACTTCGTTAATCTTGGTGCTTGTGAGTGTACGCAGTTTGCGAAACACTAAGCTGTTTGTTTAGATGCTGGGAGACAAAGAAGATGAATCTGTACTTGTTTCTTCTGATACATGTTTGTCGTTTTAATATCATTTTTGTTATATCCATAAAACAGTATACAAGCAAATTGAAAAACGCCCCATCGACTAATGAAGTAACGTCAAGTTGAATGAACGAGTTTGTTAATTGTAATTCAATATGTGTGAAATATACTTTCACAAGATTTCATTCTATTTTACTTTCAGTGTACAGACAATGTGATTCAGGGGACATATATCTGAGAATTTCTCCTCATTTCTCACGTTCACTGGCAGAAGAGTGGGCCATATTCATCAAAGTAAAGACTTCACGTTCACGTTACCTTGATCTCGTATATGCTCCCACTGAGAAACTTTTTCTTTTTTTGTGTGTAAAAACCTAAAGCTTTATTCAGACAAGAAGTTTGGTGAAACTGAACAGACGAACGAACTCTAAATAATTCCTCCCACACACAGTAAAAGGCTTCAGCTGATGGGAACAATTAATCTGAGAATCTCAACAGGTAGACACCTTCGCTAGATTCTTTGTTGGCATCCATCTGGCGTGTGTGTGTACATACAAGTTAAAAGAAACAACAAAACGAGAGTTTTATTTACGTCAAACTATGTATATTCAACTCACATTATTGACTTCCCAAAAGTGATTAAAAACAAAAACCATTCCCAGCATTTTGTTACCCATCCATATTCATATATAATTATTTTCTACTCTGCTTCTTCCCAAGTCCAAAACACTCATCAAAACTAAATCGTCAACTTGTGTGGGTGTGTATCCAAAAAGCTGAACCTCAACCACAACCAGAAGCAGCACCAGCTATCCTCCTGGTGGCTGGTGGAGATGATGATGGAGCACCATGAACTGTGCTGGCCTTGCCTAACAGCCACCCTCTTTCATGGGCCCTGTCCTCCTTTTACATATCTGCTTCTTATCTTCTTTTTCTTATTATCACATGTTTATACTCTCCTGTGCATCTCCTCATACATTATTCCGTCGCTTACATGCAACCAATCCTATCATCGATCCCCATATATATATACATATATGATCCCGTTGACCCTCTGTAATTTCATGTACATGCTTTTAGCTTAATCAGCTATACATAACCAGCTACGTTGTACGGAACTATGGATTAATTAATACAGTACTTTAAGCTCTTTAAACCCTCTGGAATTAACTAGGCAACCAAATGGATTAGGTTTATGACGTTGATTATTCGTTAGCAAGTCAGCGTGTATCCGGAGTTTCGGACTTTGGTTTGTTCGGTTCAGCGCTCAAGAGGCCCTCGTCGACACCTTTAACTCGTCCTGCTTGTGTGGTGCATGTCTTTGCTTTTTATCCACACATGGACAAGGAAAAGTCCACACCCTATCTATATATGCACTATCTATATATGCACTCACACACGCATTTAGATATATAGATATTACCATTTAACTATATATGACTCAGAATAATTTAGACAAGGGAGATTGAGATGGAGAGCGAGTGGCTACACACACATACACGAAATGTGAGTAGGGTGTTTCAAAACTGAATGAGTATAGAGGGGCAAATTGGATCCCAATTATGTGAGTTGTGGGGCTATGTTTCATTCATTCGTGTCCTTAGTTGGGTGGACAAATTGTGGGGTTCGTTTTTCAACGCAAAAGATAAGGCCTTTTCGTTGCTAGTGATGGCGCACAAATCAGCATTATATCCAAACAAAACTATGTAGCTTTCGTGGGGTTGTGTAGCATATATCCATATATATTTATTGATTGAGATTATCTTTTCATTTATGCTCATAATAAGAAGGAGAGGGACCTTCCTACCGCCTAATGATGTAACTGAAAGTTGACTTATAATTTTGTGCCTTGCCGGTTTTGGGGGTCAACATTTTTAGGTTTACACCATGCATGTAGAGAATGAATCAGCATCTCCTGAAAAAGTTTCTCAATTCCAACACAGAAATAAGTGTAACATGGCATTGCAGGATGGAAACCGTGGTACCACGTTGGATCCTTGTCAGATTATGTTAGCTACCTACTTGATGCAAAATCATCATCTCCAAGACAATATATATGCAACTCTTCAAAAGTCAAATGCGGTTTTCCATGCATCACTGTAAACTACAGATGAAATGATGAATAGATCACCCAAAAAAATAGTGGACCCCTCATATAAATGAAATAAGATTTTAATATTAAAAAATTTTTGCATTTTTGTATTGTTACAAGTCTGAGACTTGTATAATATACGTAAAAAGCTAGATCTAGTCTCTTTAGGTTAACATAAAATAGCAGGCTTATCTTAATTGACCTGGATTAGAAAACAAACCTGTTGTTATATCTCATAGGGAAATAATAGCTTAAGTTGGCTTGTTATTGGGCTAATAGCAGATTAAGGAACAATTAATTACAATATTGTCTATGACTGTAATATATTCTTCCAAGTGCAGAAGGCAACACCTGAAGCAGCAGGGTTTGCAAAGACCCCATCTCTCAATTTGTGTGTCTGTTGCTTCGGCTTTAAATCATCTTTTAGCAGAGAAAATTGGCATGAGTGCCTTCATGCGACATTATACATAAGGGGACATGCTGATTGTTTTTCTTTTATTTTTCTTACAGGGACACGGTATATATGGTGAGAGAATCTGTGCTTAAAGCAGCTACGTAAGCCCATATATACTTCACAAAGGTTCCTCAAGCACATGATATTTGGGACAGATCGATGCATGTGCACCTGCTTGCAACAACAAACAAAAAACGTCTCATTTCGCTTCTCTCCTCTCATCCAAAGGCCATTATGTACGAAAAACAAAAAACGTGTGGTTGCTCAGACTCCACGATCACCTACTAGCTTCCTCTCTTGAGGAATTATTTCACAAATCCTTCTTCTTGTTCTTGAAATAATTATATTCCAAAGATTCTCCCAAGTTGGTCTTATTTTGCTTTTGGCCCCCAAAGATATTCTACTCTTTCGTGGAGTATGATATTAACGTGACACGGGAGAAGGGTAAAAATATAAAAGGAGAGAGTAGGGCCATGAGTCTTGACATTGAAATGGTTCTGAGGAATGGCATGGGAAGCACATGGATGATCCTACGTTATGAGGTCAGTCCATGTTGCTCTCGTGGGATCCATATTCCTCTTTGAAAGTTACCTTGCACTGGTACTCACTCCGTACAACACTACTTGCATAATTGCCTAGCCTCCTTTTATTTCCTTCAATGTCATTCCCCTTTTCCTGTTCTTTAGTTATCTGTTTCTGTGTTAGACCAAATAAAAACAGAGAGCCATGCATTATCATTTCTCACAGCAAATTAAACTACTCAATTCCGTGAGAAAGATTCTAATGCCAGCCCTCTTTTGCTTTAAACGACATATCTGCAGGGGACACTTCAATTCAGTTCGTTTCACCTATATTTATTTCTCTACTCTTCACCATTTAATTACATGACTTTGATCATCACTTTCACTATGGATAGCTAGATAGATAGAAGTGAGCATGCAGATGATGAGCAAGATTTTCAACCTGCATGTCATGTTAAGGCTTTGGGTCCACTTTGTAGTCGGTAACATGTTCAAGCATCACCATTGTTGACTTATAATTGAATCGCAATAAATGAACGAGAGAAAAGAAAAATATCAACATTTTTGCTTCTCTGCTTTATTATTATTTTTTTTTCTAATTGTGTGTTTACCATAGATCTATCTAAATTTTAATCATGGGCGTCAAGGTCTATGCTTTCAGAGTATTTTGTAGGAACAAAGAAAGCGTAGTGAATAAAATAAAAAGTATACAAAAGGGTGGGAAGAGTGAGAATATAGAGGAAAAGAAGGACATAATGTTGGATATAACTAATAACTATAATAACTACCAATTAGGACATTCTGAAACTCCAAGCACCGATCTTCCAACCATAAATAACCACTGAAATCCTAAAAGGGAACTAAAAAAAATGAAAATGAAAATGAAAGTAAAGATAAGATTGGCGAGTTCAGCAGCTGAAAACCACACACACTGGGGAAAAAGCTCTAAGTGGCCACCCAAAATGGCTCCCAATTGGGCATCGCGTTCTTGTTTCTATTCCCACTTTCCTTGCACCTTCTTGGTCTGGCCAACTTCCTCTTTCCAATTTCATCATCAACAATCTCATTAATCCCTTCCAACTCCTCTACATCACTATCTTCGTCGTCGTCGTCAGCAACAACTACTCCTTCTTCTTCCTCTTCTTCCTCTTCCTCTTCTTCTCCTTCATCATCATCAGCTGCTGCTTCGTCATCAGAAACTTCGTCATCAGAAAGGAAGGTCTGAAACATCGTAAGAGTGAGCCTGCCATTAATTCGCTGTGCTTGAAAACAAGGCTGAACGGAAGGGGTAGCTACAGCTTCCAAGATTAGTCTACCATCTTCACGATGAGGCCTCACTTGAACCCCTCCTAAATCTGTAAGAGAAGTCAGAGGAGGAGGGAAGCTCCTGGAACGTTTCATTCTGCTGGAGGACACAGAGTCACTTCTACAAGCTTCTGAGACGTGTCTTGAGAAACAGGCGGTGCTATTTTCTGATGAAAGGAAGGCAAATTCGTCCATGTTATCGCTGGCATTATCACTACCAGTCTCGCAGCCTAGACTTTCTGTGCACATTTCCAAGCTCTTTCCGGTGAGCATGGAGGAGGAGTGCTTCACCGCGGGATGAACATAGACTTTCTGAGCCTGAGGATCTTCAGTTTTCTTGAGAGACAGGAGAAAACTCCATCCACCCATGTCAGCATTTTTGTCCATCTTCGTGGAAATTTCATCTTTTGTGCTGGAATTCTCTTGGGCTTCAGGGAGAGAGAGCGACCCTGGAGGAGTCAATTTGAGCCTCAGAATTTGTGGTTCGATTAGCCAAGGCTCCATACAAGACTGAAACCCTTGACACACACTTGAGGAAGGCATTTGCGTTATCCACAAATACTAACCGTTATAAAAAGCAAAGCAAAAGAACAGAACAAGGGAAGAGAGACACAGGAATTTTTTTTTTTTTTTTTCAACTCTCTCACCAAGTTCCAGTTAAAACGAGGAATGAGAAAAATGAAGATCTGTTGCGAAGGAGGAGGATTTAAACAGAACCCATTTCCTTGAGTTTGGCTCAAATTGAAAATGGGTTCTGGGGAAAAAGAGAGAAAGAGGATGGGAGAGAACAGAGGAATGGGCATGAAATAGAAGTGGGAAAGATGTATCTCAATATATAGTTGGCAACACCAGAGTGCTGCTTGTAGCTTTATTGTGGTGGGAAGGAAATTGTATACCAAGCATATGGTAAAATCATTACTATTTTACATTTCCTATACGTTACAAAGAAAGAAAAAGGCGTGGGATCTGACTGTATACTTAGTAAATAGCACATGTAGAGTAGCCTTCCACTTTAAGCATCCCAAATATCAACTTATTTAATTGGAGTCCCTCTGCGTCAATAATGCCCTCTATATGATTATTAACCTTTAGTTTTGGCTGTGTTTATGCCACATACCTACGTATAAACACATAATTGCATGACAAATAATGATCAAGCAATTTAACAAGACATCTACTTTTATCAGTAAGGACTTAAATTACAGAGGAATAAAGTGAGGGAAATCGTAGTGGAAACATGACTAGTTGAAAAGGCACGAGACAAGAGTAGTGGAATATATCTCTGGTCACTCAACTATACTAAAAAGATAATGTGAAAAAAAAAATTAAAAGAAGGAAAAAAATATGGAAGTAACAGTGTGATAAAGGAAGCTTTGTATGGTTTTGCTCCTAAGCTGGTTGACCACCAGAAGCCAAAATGATCTTTTCGAGCCTGTCCAATGGATTCCTTACTTTGGCTTCTATTTTTTGTAGCCATTGGTTGAAAATTCTATCGATATGGCACACTGCCATCGACAGAACCAAAAGCTTGGCCACAGAAACCAACAACAGTTACTGCTATGTTCAATCATGCTCAGCATGTTGTCATTCCACCGTTTTGATTCTTTCGTTATGTTTAATCATAAAGATTACATCTTTCCGTCCAAATACTTTATTAGGGTAGTTTATTCTGGTGTTATTATTGTTTCTTTTTTTCCAAGATTCAAATATCATTTATTGAACTGACACAAGAAATACTCGGCTAGGTTTATTCCAAACATAACATGGTATTCAGAGTTGTCCAAAACTCCAAATTCTAAATACACTGTTTAGTTACTTGGGGCCGTCGTGGATGAACAATGGTTTGACATGTTAAGTGAAACTTACGTAAAGTAGATAGTGGGAACGTCAGATAGGTGCTTGTCTGTGGATTATAATATTCTCAGAGCAGACAGAGAACCATTTCTTTAATAATATAAGCTTAGATATTTTTAAGAGTCAACTGACTAGACAATGGAACTAGAGGAAACAAAACCTTTGTATGATATAATCGCCGCTCTAATGTCTTTTTTCTGGACTTCTGATACAATCGTCACTCTGTCTTTCTTCTAGACTTGTTTCATCAATCACGAGTTTAGGGCACGCCCAAAGTCTATGGCTAGTGTATTTTCCTTGTCGAAGCAATAGAAAGCATCAATTCATCACCTTTTCCTTCTTGGCCTTTCGTGTCTTTCTATTGGCCAATTCTTTTTTGCACTGTCAAAATCTGTACGGGAATTAGGCATATATTGTTTTGCTTCGACATGCTGAAGAACTGTTCAACCAAATCAAGCAAATCTACAAAAGCATATAGTCTTTAAAAGCCTCATCGATCATCATCCCTCCTGGTAGGAAATTAGTCCGTATATATCTCTAGCTTCTTCAACAATATAAATAATAAAAAGAAAAACGAAAGAACCTGATTTGAGCAACAGGATACAGAGCAGCATTTGGCTGTCTAGGAATCTATCATGCACACGAAAAAAACGTGAGAATCAGTGCTTTAAAATGTAACACTTCTCCTTCATCTTCTCATAACAAGCAACTTCAAAGAGTGATCGCGTTTAAGTAAGTACCTATACAATCATAAATTCAATAGAAACAAACTCCTAGGTTAAGGGAACAATAGGCATATGGGATATCAAGCAGCAGAAGAAAGTTGCTACCACCATGTCTCAACACTGATAATTAAGTTAATGACAGGTGCCATACCATTAATATGCTCTTTATGAAAAACAATTAGAAAAAGACCATTTTTTTGCCAATAATATTGTAAAAAAAAAAGGTCCTCTTTAGTCATTTTTGGTTGGTGTTATCTATATGCATGTCACATAAGACGGTGCAATCATATGATTATCATATGTGGGTGAGTAATTATGATCCGTGAAAGGATAACACGTGCAAATGTCTGTCTTATTACATCTTAAATTGCTGTCATTACTACAGGGATGTAAAACAAGATGAGATGGAGAGAAAAATGTAAGGACGCAAGTCACATGGATCATTGTTCTCTTCACCATCCTTATAAAACGTTGATTGATTGTGGTCCCTTTTCAACACATCAAACTACCGAAATTGGTTTTTCAGATAGGATGACGTGAAACACCAATTATACGGTTCTGAGGTTAATTTTGAGACAAACATACATATATGATGCGAACTTAAAGAAGGAATCTCATCCCAATAGAGGAGGACGTGCATGAATAATATTGCTGAAATTAATAAGAGGGACCTAGCATTCACAGTCCTTCCGATAGCTAAAAGCAGGTTTAATTTATTGATATTAAGTGAAGAAATAAAAGGAAAAATTGGCGGGAGGCAAGAATATATGCGCCATGCACACTTTCTCAGAAAAAGGTCGAAGCCCTAGCCATCGAATTTGCTTGCATGATACACTTTGCAATCTGAGTTTTGTTCTAAGTTGACCAACCAGGGAAGGAGAAACCCTACGGCCAGCTAGACCTCATTATATGCGTTCTAGGTGTATGCAATTAAAGCTCTAAGTTGTTTGTTACCTGACCTTGGTTCTGCAATATAATATAAATTAGGACTTGACTTTCTCAGGAAGAAAATTAAAGATGAATGATTGATTCTGTTCAAATGTTGATTTTTGACGAGGTTGATATATATGATAGCGGTGCTTCCATGTCTTGTGTTTCGGTTCCAATTTTCAGGCATGCAGTGAGGTGAGATCAAAATGAATAGCAGAAAAGATTGGGCGGCACGTAGACCACGCAAGCTTGTCACGAAACTAATGGTTGCTGCTCAATCGTGAGTTGCGGAGGATGGACCAAAACGAAAGGCACTTTCTCTTACATTAATATATTACATTGGATGCTTTTTTATGGACGGCAGAGATATCATTCTTGAAGCTTCATTTTCAACGAATTTCTTCTCCACACAGTACTTCCGTTTCTTGGATTCCGAGGTAAGAAACCTCGTTCCTTGGTTTCTGACGTATCCAGTGTGAGGACATCAGACCAAGAGGCTTGTCTGTCTCAAACTGGGCTTATTCCTCAAACTTACAAAGAGTTATGTTACATAAAATATAATTAAAGCATATAGCATTTTGATAATTTTTAGTTTGACATTGAAATATATAATGGATAAGGCAATTTAGGCTAAACTAGGAAGTTATGGTCTTGAAAATGGGGTCTAGTTGGATTTGGGCCTATGTGGTACCTGAAAGAGTAGGTGTGGCCTGGCGTTCCATAATTTCTTAATTGATTATACTTTTGGGGACTAGATTCCTCAGTCTGCAATCATGTGTTTGTTTGGGCTTACCGCTCTTTTCTCACCCCCAAAATAAAATAAATAAATAAATAAATATATATATATATATATATATATCCTCAGACGTAAATTTATATTGTCTTAATTAATTAGAATTAAGTAGTTATTACCCAAAAAAATAGACTTAAGTAGTAAATTTTAAAGTTAAAAATAAGCTAAAAGTGTTTATAACAGGGATTATGGCAACGTAAGTGATACTCCCTCCGGTCCCATTTATAAGTCCAATTTTAGAAGGTGTATTTGGTCCCATTTATAAGTCACGGTGTGTCTTTTTAGGTAATATTTGAAAGGTATTTCCAAAATTACCCTTCATGAGAGAGAAAAAGTAACAGGATATTATTTTTTAGATTTGTTATATAGGGGCATGTTTGAAATTTTACTTACTTTTATTCTTTATACTTTTATTGTATTGGTATTGATGAGATTGATAGAGATGACTTATAAATAGGACCGGAGGGAGTACGTTACAAAATCTATAGCCCTCATTTGATTAAAAACAGTTTCTTAATTTAGTTTAGATACCCAAGTCTTTTTCTCCCAATTAGTAAGCGTTTCAATTTATTTTCTAACCACGGTTGGGGGCAAAAAATGCTTCGTTTTTTTTTTTTTTTGGACAAAGAGAGAACAAAGCCTTGAAAAAAGAAAAAGAAAAAAAAACCACATGAATATTCCATCCCTGACAACAAACAAATCTCACACCTCACTTTTACAAGGGATGAATGGTAAAGCTATATACATTTTTTGCCAACATATGGTTTTACCTTTTCAAAAACAAAACAATTGATTTCAGCCCCATAATTCAAATAAAGCGCTTGAAAATTTGTTTTAAATGATCATTATATTAGTAAAGTAAATATATATTGGTATAAATAAAAAGACGATTGAATGTGCATATAATTAATATCAACTATTTATAATTTCGAGTTATTTGTATTCGCAGTGGAATTAAAATTACAAAGAAATACAATAATTAAGGCATTCGAGATCAACGAAGATGCCTGAAATTTTCCGTTTAACTCGAAGAGAAATACAATAATACCATGTGACATTCAAGATTAACGACGATCAGGAAATTTTCGGTCTTTCTCATCATCCCCATGAACGCCGTCATCGTCGAGTAAAGTAGGGAACTCGAAGAGGTCACTCCTGGGCGTTTGAAATGCTTTATTCTTACCATTGTCGCCATCCTCTTCTTCTCCTTCTTCTTCTCCGACAACTGACGGCGACGGAGACGAGAAGTCCAAATACATTCCCTGGATGACCTGCTCGTATGATTCAGAGAGGTCTTGAGAGGTATGCTGGTGGTACTCCACTAGCTGATGCAGGCACTGGTTTTCTCTTATCAGATTCGCATTTTCATTGGCCAATCTGGACTTTTCTGCAAGTAGTGCTTCTAGTTGAAGCCTCACAAGATCATCTTCCTCGGGCCTTATTCCTTTAGCAAATCCATCACGCAGCCTGCTATTCTCCTCCTCAAGCAGAGCACATCTTTCTTGCATGAAGCTCAAGTCTGACTTTATAGACTTCAATTCTCTTGCAAGCGACGCTGCTTTGCTTGCCATTAAAACTGCAAGCTGACGGAGATAGACAAGTACGCTTTAGCTTGATTAATAGTGCTTTTGGAAATGGAATAACAATGGCTATTAGAAGATGAATTGTACCAACATTTTTGGCTTTCTTTAGGTTTTTGTTTCTGTTTATTTCTTCATTAGCCTTCTGGGAATCATCCACAGTATCTTCCGACAACTCGCTGGGATCATACTTCCTTTTTATTCCTTTTTTTGATTCTTCTTCTTTCTTTTCCTCTTCCGCTTCGCCTTCTTTACTCTCAACCTCGTTGTGTTTGTTCTGTAATATGTCGGTCAATCTGGGTGGTTGACCCAATTCTCTGGCTCCCTTCGGCCAAAAAAAGAAACACACTAGAAATTTTAATTTCACCGTGAATAAAATACCTAAAACACCGATAAATCAACAGGTATATGAAAAAGAATGTACGAAAACGCCTAATCGGAGATCAAAATTCAGAATGAAACCTGCAAGGCATTGTCCAGATTGTTTGAAAGCAGAGAGAGAGTGTGGGCGATGGAGTCAAACCCTCTGATAAGTAGCAACGAACCTTCCTTCAACCTCTTAGATTTATTACTCTGCAAAACGAAGATGAAGAAGCCATTATTTAGTTTTGCCAGCATATTCGAGAATCCGTCGTAATTTATGCAGAGGCAGGTGTGACCTCGTGTGCGAGAGCGTGAGTAGATGAATCATCGTCCATGGAGACTTTGGTATGACGTTCATCAAGAATGGTATCGATCCTGTTGCGGAGATTGCTCCAGAAACGCTTATCTGAGGAAAGGCTGAACAGAGGAGAAGAAGAAGCCATTGGTACACTGTCGGTCTCCTGTGATGATGACAATAATTAAAACTCATAAAGCATAAGAAAAAGAGAGAAGAGAGAGAACGATGAAGAACAAGAAACCTGGTTGAATCGGAGAGGAGAGGGAGAGGAGAGAGAGGCAGCCATTGCAGAGAGAGAAGGTAGGGGAGGCTCGAGATCAAACGGTTAGTTTTCAAAAGTGAGATGGGGAGGCGGAGGATTTTAATAGTTTAAATATAGATGGGCCCTACATCAGGGTTGGGTAACGTTCGGAAATCTGAAGCTCCTTTTCTTTTATTGCTCTGCTGTCTGGGGTTGGTAAGTGTCACGCTCCCTTTTCATTGGTCAATTGTGATTTCTTTGTTCGGTGCTCCTCGGCTCTTCTTTAGATTATGCCAGCCCCACCCGCCCTTTCTCTCTTTCTTGACCATGAATAATTATGCTTTTTTCTTTTTTGCATGAGAATTATAATGCTTTACTGCTTCAGTAATTCCCGTCTTATAATTTTTGTTCAGATATAATTCCATCTCTAAATTTTAACTCAATGCAACTGAATACATATAATTAAAAAAAATAATCTTTTAATTCTTCAACTTTTAAATCACTTATAATTCAGTTCCTCAATTATGACTCATTGTAACTCAGTCCCTTAACTATAACTCACCTACTCAATCCCTCAACTTTTGAATCACTTATCAATTAGTCCCTTAACCTTTATTAAATTTTTTATATTAGCTTATATCTCACATTAATAAATAAAAAGAGGGTATTTTAAAATAATATATGAGCATTATTTGATAAAAAAAATTTAAAAATAAGGATTGAGTTATAGGTAAATTAAAAGTTGAGGGATTGAATTACAGCGAATTATAGTTGAGGGACTGAGTCGCAACAAGTTATAGTTGAGGGACTAAGTTACAAATGAGTTAAAAGTTGAAGGATTAAAAAATTAATTTTTTAAAAAAAATTTAACAATAATTATATTTTCTAAAAAAATAAATTTGTATAAAATTCATCACATGTCGCTGAGTACCTTAAAAAAAAATTACGGGTTTATATAATACTCGTACTTAATAAAATTTATTGAGCATTTATTTGCCCTTAACTCCAACCTTCTTAGAACAAACTAGTGTATAGTTTGTATACATAAGAAAAATATCATTCAAAGATCATGAAAACTATTTAATATCAAATAAAGATTAAAAAATTTTAAAATATTATTGTAAGATCATGTAACTAAGATAGAAAAATATTATAATACCTATACATTAAAAAAAAACTTGTCAATCACGAATAGTTTTTTATTAAATGCAAATGATTATTTGTTAATTAACGAATAGCTATTTGTTAAAATATAATTCACACTTGTCCCTTCTCACAATTAAATTCTTTCAAATTCTTAAATTTGTCACTTAACAAATAACGTTTTGTTAAATGTAAGTTGATATTTGTTAGGGAAAATGACAATTAGGTCCCAAAGGACCAATTTTATTCAAGATAAGTCCCAAAATATTCTGAAAGGCCAGTTAAGTCCCTAAGTCCTTGAGTGGCATTTTAATATAATGAGAAATGACCAAAATACCCTTATTTGGCTGATAAAAATGTGAGGTTTCTCCTTATCTACTCTTCCTTGCCCTATTCGTCATCCCTTCTTTCCCTGCCCTGTTCCTCGTCTCTTCTTTCCTTACCTTGTTTATCGTCTCTTCCCTGTCTCATTGCAAGCGAGTAAAGCTCTCTGTCATCTCTTTCCTGAGCTGTCCAATAAAGTTGTCTATCATCTCTATTCCAGTCCTGTTTAACAGCTCTTCTCTGCCCTAAGTGATCAGTTACTTAAGTCATTAATCTGTAATCTGTTTTGGTCATTAATCTTTGATGGGTGTGATGCATTTGTCTAGCTGAAGAGTCTGATTCTCATCAATATTTACCATTTTGATTATGCAGAAATTACTTCTTCAATTTTTTTCCCTAAGTGTCTTAGCTGAAAGGGACTATGTAGTTTATACAAGTGATGACATGCTCTAATGGATTTTAAGTTCAAAGTTATACATTGTACCCAATTAATCAAGTTTGCAACTTTGTAACTCTGTAATTTATTTTCACAATTTTATTCCCAACTTCTAATATTGAAACGTATTTATAATGTTCAAGTTATATATTATACCCAATCAATCAAGTTGTCAAGCAACTTAGATACCCAGTTTTGCAACTAGCTTGAGACAAATTTGCCACTGCTTGTCAAAATTTTGGATGGAAGAACCATTGAATTTTTAAAAAATTTATTATTCTAGGACAACGCTCCAGTAATTTGTAATTCAGACACCAGATTTTGCAACTATCTTATGAATAATTTGCAACTTCATTTCAAAATTTTGGGTGGAAGAACTATTAAATTCTTAAAGTTAATATTGTAGGATAATGCTCCAGTAATTTGCAATTGAGACACCAAATTTTTCAACTTTCTTACAAATAATTTGCACCTCCTTTTCAAAATTTTGGGTGGAAGAACTATTTAATTTTTAAACTTGCAAAGCTACTAAATTATTTTAGAACATGGCTCCAGTAATTTGCAACTGACATACCAGATTTTGCAACTTCATTACAAATAAATTGCAACTCCTTCTCAAAATTGTAGGTGGAATAACTTTTGAATTCTTGAACTTACAAGCTATCAAATTATTTTAGGATAACGCTCCAGTAATTTGCAACTGACATACCAAATTTTACAACTTTATTATGAATAATTTGCAACTCCTTCTCAAAATTTTGAGTGGAATAACTTTGAATTCTTGAACTTGCAAAGCTACCAAATTATTTTAGGATATGGCTCCAGTAATTTGCAACTAATATACTAAATTTTGCAACTTCCTTACGAATAATTTGCAACTCATTCTCAAAATTTTGGGTGAAATAGCTTTTAAATTCTTGAACTTGCAAAGCTATCAAATTATTTTAGGATATGACGCCAGTAATTTGCAACTAACATACTAAATATTGCAACTTCCTTACGAATAATTTGCAACTCATTCTCGAAATTTTGGATGGAATAACTTTTGAGTTCTTAAACTTGCAAAGCTACCAAATTATTTTAGGACATGGCTCCAGTAATTTGTAATTGACATACCAAATTTTGCAACTGCCTTACAAATAATTTGCAACCTTTGTTCAAAATTTTAAGAAAACACACTTTTAGTGATTACAGAAGATATAAACTGTACATATAAGTTGCATGTATTAATTCATCTAATGCATCTGCACATATCAGTTGTCCACATACACAAAAGCATGACTTGAATTTATAAAAGAGGGGTTGCTATGTATCAAAAAAATCCCCCAATACTACCAATATATATGTATAAAAACCTATATATGTTAACCAAATCTAACTTGATCTAAAACTACCCATATATGTATATCACCCAAATCCAAGTTCATGTGGTAACCCATTTACAATAACATCAACTTGAATTTAGATTTCTACACCTCTTCCATGTACGATCTGCTTTATGACAATGAGAACAATGATAAACCTTCTTCTGCTGATATTGAGACTCAATCCTCACATGACGAGGTCTGTCAGCTGATCGAGATGTTCTAGGAGGTAGCAAAAAGGTTTGGCTTATGAGCTTAGATACTGTCAATGCATTTAGCTTTGACATCTCATGGGTTTCAACATGATGCAAAGTGCCATTGTATATTTTCTCTTATGAACTACAAAGATAATATGCATAGTGCAACACTATACTTGTAGATTGCTTGTCTACAATCATTAGCACTCGTAAAAATCTGCTCAAGTCCTACTAGTAAATCTTTTCACTTTGTTCCATTTAGCTCAGGCATTGGTGTTGGGATACTTTGCATTGCACATGGTAGAACTTCAAGATCTTGTGTAGCATGTGAATTCTCAGCTGAACATCCTGCTCTGCATTTTCATTCAAATCATGTTTATTACTACCATCCATATTCATATTAACATAATATTAATTATGCAACTATTAAAAAAACTTACCTATCAATTGAATCTCTTGTTGCCTTTATACTTTGCTATATCTTCCCAATGATGTACACATGAGCAAGATTATCATTCAATTTCATTAATTGATTTATCCCTTCATCATCTTTAAGGTCTAAAAGAGCATTGCAATTAAACTTTATTGTTTACTTCAACTTTATTCCATTTAAATTACAATTCAAGTATGATGAAATCAATCTAACAAGTCCTTCAAGAGATTTATCCCTTCATCATCTTTAAGGTCTAAAAGAGCATTCCATTTAAGTCCTTCATGATAAATTAGAGCATTCCTTCTCTAATCATTCTTCCATTACAACTCCCCCCATCATAATGCATTGTCCTATGCATATCTTTTACAATATCTCCACTAAAATAAAAATAACAAAAAATTTTCTTTAAACAACTACTTTCCATCGTACCCAATAATATCAACCTACAAGAAACAAAATAAAATGTAATAATATATCACTTAAAAACAAGTTACTTTTGACATAAGTGATTTTCGCATCAGTTAAACAGTGACAGCGTTCCATCTTAAAATATGGACACTTGATAATAATTTCTTACACTTTCAGTTGTAAAATGTCGAATCTTCATGCCAAATATTTAGAAACGTGAAATAAAAAAAATCTTTCATGTTTAGTTGCAGAAAACCATTCCATCTTTTTTCTTACGAAATCCATTTTGCAAGAAATCAAACCTTCATGGAGTAAACCTTTTTGTTCAGATGCAAGGATTTGCAAAAAAAAAAAAAACTTGTCTGCACGCACCAACACAACTCCTTAAGCTTTCTTAAGTCAATAATTGAGGCAACTCACCTCTTCCAAGCATAACTCTATTTTATGAATGGGTATTCTTCAATGTACAGTTCCACCACTTACATGCAGCTCTAATCAATGGTGGGAAAGAGATAAATCGGGAGGGAAATGTTGAAACTGATGAGTGTACATGTTATATTTACTCATAAGGGCATTTTCGTCATTTCTTTTGTAATTCTGATTGGGAAAAAACAGCATGAGACTTGATTGGCCTTTTAGAATTAGTTAGGACTTAACTGGTATAAAATTGATCCTTTGGGACTTGATTGTCATTTTTCCTATTTGTTAATTAATCAATGATTACTTGTTAAAACATGATTTACATTCATTCATTTCCACAATTAAATTCTTTTAGATTATTAAACTTGTTAATTGATAAATAACTTCTTGCTAAATGCAAAAAAGTACTTATCAATTAATGAATGGTTATTTATTAAAATATGATCTATAATTATCCTTTTCTATAACTAAATTCTTTCGTGTATTTGAACTTGTCAATTAATTAATGACTTTTTGTTAAATTTAGTTAATTCATGAATGATTACTTATTAATAAAAAAAAAGGATAAGGGTGTTATAGTCTTTTTAATCTAAAATTATTTTCAAA
Organism: Prosopis cineraria; assembly: GCF_029017545.1. Taxonomy (NCBI): domain Eukaryota; kingdom Viridiplantae; phylum Streptophyta; class Magnoliopsida; order Fabales; family Fabaceae; genus Prosopis; species Prosopis cineraria. The sequence goes on from NW_026555332.1 coordinate 43,612,386, forward strand.
TCGGTCTTCTGATCTTATAGTGATATTTTAGATTTTTTTTTTGTCAATGGTCCCTGAATGATATTTATTCTATACATAAACACATGAGTAAATCTTACTACGCTTTCTTCAGTGTAATATAGTATTTCTTCTATTTTTATATATAAGATAAAAAAATTGTATTACATAATTTTAAAAAATTAATTATCTATCATAATGATGTTTGGAAATAAAAAAATTGAATTAAAATATTATGTACTCCCTCCGTTTCAAATTATAAAATATTTTTAAAATGAATTTTCTATTTCAAAATATAAAATATTTTAAATAAATTAAAATTTTATTAAATATATTAATTTTAATATTATATTTTTTATAATTAATTTTTATTTTTTCTCATTTCAATATCTTCGTTCTTCTCATTTTAAAATTTCGTTATTAAATATATTTAATAAAATTTATTAATATGTAAAATTTAGGAAGCTAGGTGTATTAACATGCATTAATGTTAAAAGTGATAGCATCTATAAACATGCATTAATGGTTTGTCGAGGTAAATTATGGCAAATAATTTAAAAAATCTATAACAAATGTTTACTCGAACATGTGATTTTGCTTGTTAAAAAAACAAATTAAATTAAAAGTGAAAGCACCTGGGGAGAGAGTACAGAGTGCGAGGAATAAAATTACCCGGGAACTGGGGCACGCGTGGTTATTGGTTAACTCTATCTAGTGTAAAAGCAACTGCTGGTTCTCATTCTCTGAGAAGAACCAGGATCACGAATCAATGGCTTCTCTTGCCTCTTCTTCGGTTTCGCTCTACTCTTCTTCGTCTGCTACCCTCCTTCCACCTTCTCTTTCTTCTTCTACCTCTCGTATCTCTTTCTTTTCATTATCCTATTCCTCTTCTCTATCTATTTCCCCCGTCCTTCTTCCCCACCCTTCTGCTTCTGCACGTTTCGCCACTCCTTCTGCTTTCAGTCTGAGGGCCAGCGCTGAGAAGAAGAAGGTTCTTATTGTGAATACCAACAGTGGTGGGCATGCGGTAATCGGCTTCTATTTCGCCAAAGAGCTTCTGGGCAATGGCCATTCGGTCACTATTCTCACTGTTGGTGAAGAAAGCTCAGAGAAGATGAAGAAACCCCCTTTTACCCGATTCTCAGTTATAAACTCCTATCTTACGCTCAACAAGTTGTTTGCTTACGCAATGCTTACATGTCTCTGTGATATTGGCGATGACTACTGTGAGTCCCTTGTATTTACGTGCGAAATTTTCTTGTGTGATTGAAAAATATGCAGGAAATTGTGAGCGCTGGAGGCCGCACAATCTGGGGAAATCCGAAAGAAATAGAGAGTGTTGTCGCAGGGGAACCATTTGACGTGGTTTTGGACAACAATGGCAAGGACCTTGACGCAGTGAGGTTTGTTGCTTTAATTCTTGTAAGTTGTTAGGTCTTAGGTGATGCTTAGACTTTGATGGGAAGTCATTGCTTTGGGTTTGATTTACGTCTTCCTTGGGATGATTTTGTCTTGCCAACTATGAAGGAGGAAGAGAAAAACAAAAATAAATCATTACGGTTCATCAGTATTGCGAGAAAAGCATATGCTGTTTTGATCCCATTTCATAATAACGTTTTGAGACTATAATAATGACAAATGAATAAGTGGTTGTTGGAAATGGCGAGGCAAATAACCTTTTCTCGGGCATTCCTTCTTAAAATGCATTCAGGAAATAATATGCATTTGCAATCTCCAAGACACTTGTCTAACATCAATATTGATCACTTGTAGACCTGTGATAGACTGGGCCAAAAGCTCTGGAACCAAGCAATTCTTGTTCATCAGCAGTGCTGGAATCTACAAATCAACTGATGAACCTCCCCATGTTGAAGGGGTATGTTATACTCCCTCCAGTTCTATTTATAAAAAACCTTTTAGAATTAATTTTGGTCCACTTTGCAATAATTAAATCACTTTTTTTAATTTTACCCCTTCTTGATTAGCACGAAAGTATTTAATGTAATTGTATTATTATTTAAAGCAAAGAGTAAAAATGATAGTACATTTTACTTTTTTATTATATAAAAAAAAACTAATTTTTTTAAGATGTGTAAAATAATTAAAAGTGTCTTCAGAGGGAGTATTTATAATCATCTTGTATAGATACACACAAGTATGCCAATAGCAGTATATTAGCCGGAGTGAAAACCTCCTCTCATTCAGGATGTTGTTAAAGCTGATGCTGGTCATGTTGGAGTGGAGAAATACGTTGAGGAAACTTTTGGTAACTGGGCAGTATTCCGGCCACAGTATATGATTGGCTCTGGCAACAACAAAGACTGTGAAGAGTGGTTTTTTGACAGTAAGTGGAAAATTCCCGGACAAGATTTATCTCTTGTCTGGCTCCAGAAACCTCAGATAGCATATGTAATCTGTCAAATAAGAGGTCGCTTGCAGATTTCATTGGACGCAAACTCATGAATATTCTGTTTCAGGAATTGCAAGGAACAGGCCAGTACCAATTCCTGGCTCTGGTCTGCAACTCACAAACATATCTCATGTTAGGGATCTGTCCTCTATGCTCACTCTGGCTGTTCAGAAACCAGAGGCCGCGAATCATAGCATTTTCAACTGTGTGAGCGACCGTGCTGTGACTTTGGATGGAATGGCCAAACTATGTGCCCAAGCTGCACAGCGCCCTGTTAACATCGTGCATTATGACCCTAAAGCTGTTGGAGTTGATGCTAAGAAAGCTTTCCCCTTCCGCAATATGGTAATTACATAGTCTTCTACTTGGCACTGATGTTTCAAAAATTACATGACACTGATTATAACATCAAATTTAGCAAAGGCATAGATGAGCGTCTTGCTCACCAGGGGATTAGCCGCATTCTCATCTTTTACGCACATACATACAAGAAAACTCCCGTTTCTTGAACTATCGATTGTTGAGCCTAAGGATACATGTAAAACGTGCATTATGCAGCACTTCTATGCGGAGCCTAGAGCAGCCAAAGAAAAATTGGGATGGACATCCACCACAAACCTTCCTGAGGACTTGAAAGAACGGTTTGATGAGTACGTAAAGATTGGGAGAGACAAGAGGGACATGAAGTTTGAGATTGATGATAAAATATTCGAGTCCTTAAAAGTTCCAGTACTCGCATGACCAATTCATATCCAAAGCATATTGTAAGTCTTCCTTGTTATTCTATGAGTAAGTAAGTGTATTAGAGAACGCAACTTGACCAAATTCTTCTTTGTAGGAGAAAGGTTATAACATTTTCATTTGCATCTCTACCAGATCGCAGTAGTTTATCTGGTGGATCTGCTTCAGCTTTAGAATGAATATAATATAATGTATCATCTCAGTTTTCCAGAGTGCACCTCAAGCATTTCAAGAGCCCAGCGCGGATCACAAATATTGCTGGTTGATCAAAATATAAATCATAACCTTTTAGCTGAAATTGGTGCCTAAATTTGTCATCCCGTTCCATTTATCTATTCTCCACACAAGCAGCATTTTGGTGGCTACAATCAAAACTTCAAAAATCCTGGCTATCAACCGGATAAAATAGAACACTCGAATTGCCTACTCACGTACCAGGCATTCTGTCAAAACCTCAACAATTTCCAATAAAAAATGATGCAATGAAAGGGATCAAAATGCACAAACGAATAAAAAGAGGGGAAGTCACCCAACAGGCAACAACCAAAGATCAGGGATTTCCTTGAAAAGGCATAGCATGGCCCAACAATTTCCGAAACTAAAGGTTGAAGACCTTGATGGAATTAATTGTCAAAGTTATGTCGAAGGATAATCTAATAAAATACAACAGTTTTGTAGCCAGCTACCGTGCTGTGAAAAAGTTTGTCAATTGGAAATATAATTGAACTACAAGATTAAAATTATAGGTCACATTAAGAATCCTGCTTGATGTTGAGTCCCTTCAATTTTGATTCTAATTCGTCATGATCAGCATCGTCCTCTTCAGCTTCGTCATCAATATCTTCTCCTTCTGGATCGTTTTCATCCAAGGAGCCAAGCATGTTGGGGCAACTTTTAAATATGTTCTTCAGCTCATCAACCCCTTCATCAGATATGAAGTTAGCATTGATATTGAGCAACTTGAATCCAGGTTTTTGCACAACAGCTTGGGCCAATAGCCTTGCTCCCGACCTTCTGATGGCATTAGTACTCAAATCAACTTCATTTAATTGGCCATGACCCTCTTCCAGTGCCTTGCCAATCAAAATTGCACCTTCATCCTTAAGTTCATTCTCAGACAGATTTAACTTGGTAAGGAACTGTTTTGAAGCTATGCAGGCAGACAATGAAGCAGCACCTTTTGCACTAATATCATTTCCAGATATTTCCAGAACTTCTAGCGATGGTGCGGATTCCTTGAGAGCATTAGCGATTGCTTCTGCCCCCTCATCCTCTAAGTTCAAATAACTGATATATATCTCGGTCAGATCTGCAAATACAGGTATAACTTTACTCAGAGCAACTCCAGCTTCTACACCGAACATATTGTCACGCAAATCAAGCTTTTTCAAATGTGTACAAGTCCCTAGGGCTTCTGCTAGGGCAACACCACCATCAGAGCCTACCCTGGTAGATGAACACCGAAAATCCTCCATAGCTGGGGAATGTTTCAGAATACAAGCTATAGCAATTGCCCCTGCATCTCCAGTCATGTTGTTATGAAAATGAAGAACCCTGAGCTTCTCGGTGGAAGGAATCAATTCAGAAACTGCTTTTGCAGCTTCCTCTGATATACCATCATTCATCAAATAAAGCTCCTCCAAGTTAATTTGTGAACTTAAGAGTGACCCAAATGCCCTAACCCCCTTTTCACCCATGGCATTGTCTGACAAATTGAGAGACTTTAAAGCACAACCTTCCAGCACTGATGAAAATATAGTCATCACTTCAAGAGCTTCTGCTTCAGATCTTCCAGCAATAAAATCTGATAGGTCAACTTCTGTCAACTGATGCTTAATTGATGATAGGATGGGTTCAGCAACACGAGCAGCATCCAAGCCAAAACTTCGATTGCTAAAGCATATCTTAGTATATGAATTTGGTTCTCTCAGTGGTTTTAGAATTTCTGCAGCTTCCTCTCCATCAACGAAGGCTCTGCGCCCTCCAGATATATCAAAAACAGTACCAGCAGTCACATTGACCTTTCCATCTAACGATTCTCCATCTTCCTTCACACGAGGGCCTCTTTTCAATACTTCCAACATAAGCTTACTTGATTCTTTAGCATAAACTTGCACAGCAGAACTCCCATCACCATCAGGCTCCTTCTCAAAATGTTGGTTTGCTATACCAAACACCGTTTCCTCAATTTTCTTTGCATCCTCCTCAGCCTCTTCTTTGCTAAGCAGTCCATACTTTCGAGAGAAAATGGATGGAGTTGTCAGATTCTTGGTCATTCGCTCTACAAGCATTAACCTGGTACTCTGGCTAGGGGGCCACAATTTGATTGAAAATGGGCGATGTTTGTACGTCTGTTCTATGGAATCCATACCAAAGCAGTCTGTAAAATGCATGGCAATAACATTATATGCACTGCCAAAATTAAACACCTGAGATATCATATACTACTTGTTGCCTGACGAAAAAGAGATATCAATTACTAGTTCCTAGAAGACACCAGAAGGATAGCAATTGTTTATTAAAAAAGGTAAACAATAGAATGCATAGATTGTATGAACCAAGAATATAATTGTAGAGATAGTTGCCACAACAATGGCAGGGGAATTGACTTGACCATCGAAGCAAGTGACCCTACTGATCAGAAACAGTGCACCGCAATAGGTTATATGACCAAAAAAAAAATTGGTGTGACTTGTCTTGTCAGCAACAAACTTGATAAGATAAACCCAGATTAAAAAAACGGGGGGGGCGCATAAATATAAACCATCATTTTAAAATTCAAGGAAATGTAATTTGCTTGCTATGACATGATATTTCGAAATTATGATGATATTAGTCTGCACATAAATTCAAAAAGAAAAAAGAAAAGAAAAGAAAACAAACAAACATCTGAAATCATCGATTTGCCCAAGTCGGTAGAATGGTGCAAAAGCCACAAAAGATCTAATCTCGGCAGAAAAACCAAGGTAAACACAAATCGCAGACCATAGACAGTTGTAAACGAAAGTCCACAAATAATATGAATCCTATGAGGCACAGGACCTGCGGAACTGATCCAGCACAGAAGTGCTATTTCAGCATCTAAAGCTATGATTTTTATCAATTATTACAACTCGAAAAATATATGGAACCTCTAAAAGATCGAATAGATCAAATCCAAAGAAACTTGTCCTATAGGAGGAAACGTGGAGGAAAGAAACAAAAGTTGGCTAATCGAAATACAAACATTTACTGAAAAGGACGAAGGAAACAAGTGAATTATAAGATATCATCAGTTCAAAGTCTCCTGACACGAGAAGAGAGACTCAAAGAGAACAAATACAGTAAAGGAAGAAATCTCGAATCTAAGAAAAACCCAGAGTCATCCGCTTCCATTTGCAAGCCCCGAGAGTAGTGAGATAAAGCATAGACAGAGAAGAATATCCACAAATGGAGCGAACACAGAGAAGGGTAAGGAAATTGGTACCTGAGAGTGGTAAGTTAAATTCGATTAAATAGATCCGAAGAAAACCCTAGAGCGAGGCGAAGGGATAATCAATCAAGAATTGGAAACGAGGAGAAGAAGGATTTCAGGGGATTTTGAAATTCGAAATTTTGGAAGTAATCAGTTCGCGGCCTCACTACGATAGCGGAATCTGGAAGGGAGCCATATAAGTACGGAGAAAAGCACTGTCACTCTTTCCCGCAGGCGCGACGAATTTTTTTTTTTTTTCCTTCTATTATTTCTATTATTTTCTAAGTTAGATATTTCTACTATTATTGACTCCAGCTCCTGTTTGTAGGATAAGAAGAGAGCGTTAGTTTTAATTTCATTTATAAAACATTTTATTATTTTTTTTGCCTGACACTATTTTTATATTTACATTTACCTTTTTATCTTTATTAAATATTAAAAATAATTTTTGTTACCTTTATTAAGTGATTAAGGTCAAAAAAATTTAAATTTTAATGTAAAATTGATAAAATTTAAAAAAATTAATTCTTATAAAACATATTAAAAATAATTTATAAATAAAATTAAGAAAATGTGATCGATCATCTATTTTTTAAATACCATATCACTATATTACATCCTGCAATGGAGAGAACATTAATTCTCTTCTTGATTTGAGAGAAATGGAGAGGAATAGAATGGAGGGGATATTTTAATGAGTTTAATTTAAAAAAATAAATAAATAAATTTGTAAAATTTTGAATGAATTTTTTTTCAAATTTATTTTACATCTTCTTTGATAGTTAATAAATTTAAATAAAAAATATTATAAAAATATAATTAATATCTCGTTAAACACTTTATGGTAAAGACCAACAAATTCTTCTAAAATACATCCTATAATAAGGATCAGAGTAAATGTAAAATATTTCTTTTGATCTCATTTATAAGTCTCTTTTGGCATTTTCAGTATAATCAACAAAATCTTTAAATATCATTAACTCTGTCTAAATATTTAACAAGTTTTTAACTTTATTCTTATTAAATATATATACTTTAAAATAAAATACTATAGCATTCAATATACTTCACAACATTTAATAAGGGCAAAATAGTAAAAATGAATGTAATAATTATTGAGATGTCCTATAAATATAATCAAAATAAATACTCTTTACATTTTACAAATAGGACTATAGAAATAAGAGTATGATTGAAAAAATATATAAAATGTATCCAAGGCCTTAATTTTTTTGACCAAGCAAGTTTTTAAAAAATATCATATATTATAATTAGAGAGAAGTTGTGAACAATGTATTTTATTCAGGCTCTAATAAATAAATAAGATAATATTCATAATAAAAAAGAGAAAATAATGAGAATGGAAATAAAAAAATATTTTATAACAAGAAAATATAAAAAAAAAGTTAAAAAGTATTGAATATGAAGATAACGAAAAAAATAATCAAGCTATATCACAATATAATAATTTGAATAATCATAATATAATATAATATAATATTATAATTTTAAAGATTTCAAGATAATATAATCTAATATTATTTAAAAATTTTAAGTTAATCTAATATCTAATATTAAGATGTTAAAATAATATAATAATCAAGATATAATAATAGGAGAGATAACAATTAATATCCAATATCTAATAATAATAATAATAATCATCATCATCATCATCATCATCATGAAAAATTTAAGATTATAAAAAAATTTTGGGTATAGAAGTCTATATAAATGAAAGTAAAGGCAAAGCAAGGGGACAGTTGAAGAAAATCTCAAGGAAAGAAAGATGAAATGATAAAAATTTAAGTTAATTGAAATTTATAGAGGTAAGCGTACCTTCCATTAAACTTTAATATTTCAAGAATATAAACCTTTGCTTGTGAGCTTTATTTGAATCTCCACTAACTATCATATGCATTGTAATTTTTTTCATCTCCTTACCATAGCACGATGTGGACTTGTTACAGTCTCATATGGATTTTTTTTCTTTTTTCCATCTCATCTTGAATCCTATTCCTTTGTCTTCATATGCGGATCCCATGACTGGAGGAAATTATTCACTTTCTTGGTAAATAAGGCATGGGCATTTACATACATTCAAATTTATTGCATTAATAATTTTTTCTTAATATTTTGATAGCCTCACAAATTTCTATTCAATTTTATTACATCAATAATTTCTTCTCAATATTGTAATCACCTTACAAATTTCTATCCATTTGATGCACAAGACTTTTAAAGTCCTCGCAAACTTATATCCTTTTGATTGTTTGAAACTTTCAAAATTCTTGCAAATTTATAAGTTAATCGATTTATTATTTTATATAACGATAAGTTATCACATGTACATAATTTTAAAATTGAATTGTGTGAGACTTTCAAAGTCCTCGCAAATTTACAAATCAAATAGCTTCACCTACGCGGCAATGAATTATCGCGAGCATATATTTTAAAATATTTGATCTTTAAATAAAATAAAATATTTTTTTAAAGTTGAAGGTAAGCTTTCATAAAATTTTATTAAAATATTTTTTACAAAATTTTCTCTCAAGATCTTGCCATAAATAAAGAAATAAAATATTTTCATAAATAAAAACTACAAACCAACAATAAACATTTTTCATAAAAAATTAACAATTAATAATTTTCTTAAAAAATTTCCAACCAAGAGACACACATTTCTACCCCGAACTATGTAAGCTTTGATCTCTCAAAAGGGTATGTAGGCCCTAAGATTTTATCCCATGTCAAGTCCAACTTCTAAATAATAAAATTTTGCCCTTTTAAATTTTGTACTTTTATCTTATTTTTTATTAAGGATAATTAACATATTTTTAAGGACATTTAAGTTTATATAGTTAATTTAAGGTAACCATTTATATGAATGGGTGTTGTAGGGTGCCTAACACTTTCCCTACGCGCAATCAACTTCCTTACCTTTTTTCTTTATATGTAGACCATATGTCAAAAATAATTTTCAAAATTATCTCCTAAAAAATTTAGAGACGACTTCTAAATATTTATATTTTGATTTGATTTTCCTCCTCGAGAAATTTCGAATCAGGCACAACAGCAAAATGGTTCAATTAATAAATGGGTGGAAGCTAGTTCCTTCAATAACACTACTCAAAGTGCTTTTGTCAAATTCTTAAACATAAATATCATGTGTAGATATAGGTTGTCAAAAAGAATTATCACTAACAATGTGTCAAATCTCAATGGGACAGCAATAAAGAGCTTGCTATCGAGCCTGATTCGAAATTTCTCGATGAGGAAAATCAAATAAAAATATAAATATTTAGAAGTCACCATCAAAAATTTTAAGAAATAATTTTGAAAACCATTTTTGACATATAGTCTACACATAGAGAAAAGAATAATAGAGTTGATTACGTGCGGGGAAGGTGTTAGGCACCCCACAACACTCATTCATATAAATGGTTATCTTAAGTTAACTATATGAACTTAAATGGCCTTAAAAATATATTAATTATACTTAATAAAAAATAAGATAAAAGTACAAAAATTAAAAGGGAAAAATTTTATTATTTAAAAGTTAGACTTGACATGGGATAAATTTTTAGGACCTAAATACTCTTTTGAGAATCAAAGCCTACATAGTTCGAGGTAGAAATACGTGTCTCTTGGTTAGAAAATTTTTAGCAAAATTATTAATTGCTAATTTTTGTAAAATTATTTTAATGTTGGTTTGTAGTTTTTATTTATGAAAATATTTTATTTCTTTATTTATGGCAAGATCTTGAGAGAAAATTTTGTGAAAAATGTTTTCATAAAAATTTTTGAAAGCTTACCTTCAACTTTTTAAAAAATATTTTATTTTATTTAGGAAAAAATATTTTATTTTATTTGCTCGTGATAATTCATCGTCGCGTAGGGAAAGCTATTTTATTTATAAATTTGTGAGGACTCTACAAGTCTCACACAACCCATGATTTTAAAATTATGTACATACGATAATTTATCACTACGTAAGATAATAAATTAATTAACTTATAAATTTACAAGGACTTTGAAAGTCTCAAACAATCAAAAGGATATAAGTTTGTGAAGACTCTAAAAATCTCACGCATCAAATAGATAGAAATTTGCAAGGCTATCAAAATATTAAGAAAAAATTATTGATGTAATAAAATTAAATGTATGTAAATGCCCATGCCTTATTTACTAAGAGAGTGAATAATTTCCTCTGATTATGGGATCACGCACATGAAAACAAAAGGATGGGGTTCAACATGAGATTGGAAAAAAAAAATTCATATGAGAGTGTAACAAGTCCACATCGTGGTATCATAAGGAGATAAAAAGAATTGCAATACATATAATAGTTAATGGAGATTCAAATCAAGCTTGCAAACAAAGGTTTATATTTCTAAAGTGTTAAGGTTCAATGAAAGGTAAGCTTACCTTTATGAATCTCAGTTTACTTGAATTTTTATCGTTTCATCTTTCATTTTTCGAGATTCTCTTTGACCGTCCCCTTACTCTACCTTTACTCTCATTTATATATACCCTTATACCTAAGGTTTCTCAATAATCTCAATCTTATCATGATCAACATTATTATTATTATTATATTAGTTTTAGTAGATATTGTATTTTAATTATTACCTTTCCTATTATTATATTATTTTGAAATCTTCAAATAATATTAGATTATATTGTATTCTGATTATTCAAATTATTATATTGTGATCTAACTTGATTATTATTTTTTCATTATCTTCATATCCAATTAGAGCCAGAAAAATGAGTTGAGCTCACGAGTTAGCCCATTCAACCCATAAATTTTGATGGGTTGAGTTGAAAGAATTAACTCATTTTTCAAAATACTTAACCCGCAAAAATGATATGTTAAAATGAGTTAGCCCATAGGTTAAACGGGCTGACCCACCGGTTAGCCTATTTTTTAAAAAAATAATTTATTTTTTCAATCATAATATATCTTCTTATAAATTTATAATAATGATAATATTTTTTAAATTTATAATTTATGAGTTTCAATCATGTTCTTTACATTTGAAAGATAATGGAAATCTTTATTACAATTTGTAAATGAAATTTTTATTATAGTTTGTAAATCAATTATTTATTAGTTTTTATAAAAAAATATTTTGAATATATATTATTTGTTAATATCATAATATCTATTGATTAAAATTATAAATATAAATTCATTGATAAAAATAATTTAGATTTATATTCAAAATTTATTTTAAAAATAATATGAGAAAAATCATTATCTATATATATATAATATGTTGATTATAATTTTAAATAATTTTAGAAAATAAAATTACATTTTACGGGCTGGCCCGCGAGCTAGCCAGTCCTTCAGTGTACGAGTTAGGTTGGGTTGAGTTTTTCTAACCCATTTATCTTAACAGATTGGCCCAACCCAACCCACTAATGCTAACCCGTGCGAGCTAGCCCATAACCCATTTGCACACTCCATATCCAATACCTTTTAACATTTTTTTATATTTTTTGTTATAAAATATTTTTCTATTTTCATTCTTATTAATTTTTTATTATGAATATTATCTTATTTATTTATTAAAGCTTGAATAAAATACAGTTTACAAAAGTACAGATTAAAAAAATTGTATGTTCATTTTTTAATGTGGCCCACATGACCACACCCACATATTTTTATTGTAGACCCCAGAACTCCCACTTCTTCTAGATATATATAATTTTTTTAAAAAATAAAAAATATCAAAACGGTACTATACTACTGTGGAACTAAGTATCATTTCCACGGCAATTACAATATATAAAGATAAAGATAAACAAGATCTGTATACCATAAGTCATGCAGTATTATTTATGTCTTAAACTCCATACAGTACATAATAATTAGTAATTAATAATAAAATCAAGGATAAAAAGGCAAATATACTTCCAAAGTGATCAATCAAGGGCACTCAGTATCCTAAAATGAGAAAAGGGACAAAAATGCTCATAACGTTACATGAGTGGGTGCAAAAATAACCAAATTATTAACTTTGACCTAACGTCATTAACTTTAACCATTAAATATTGATTGTATATGTCACATGTTAGCCTTTACTGATGTGGACTAATAAAAGGGCAAAAATATTCACGAAGTCATCAGTTAAGAACAAAAATACTCATAATATCATAAGAGTTGGTGCAAAAGTGATCGATCTATCAAATCTCTTAAATGTTAACCGTTTAATTGATATCTAAACAAAAGTTGACTTTTGTTGATGTAGACAAAAAATATTTTCAGATGAATTTTTACGAATGTTGATCAATTATCATATGAGTACCCTTAATCAGTGACCAATTTGTCAAAGCCCATGCCATATGATTTCTTTCTATCACCATGTATCTCGCTCCCTTCCTTCCTTCCTTTCCACTCATTTTTTTGTTTGCAGAACCTGATATTTAATATAGTAAGATTGGTTATACACATTCAAAGATCAAGACTGATCATACCTTCTACGCAAACATTGTCACAATCTTAAGTAATTTCATTCATGATGGGTTCAAAATTTTTAAATGACTTTTGCCACTGTTGTAAAAAAACAAGCGATTTAATTTGATACTTGGTCAAAATGACATTTTCTCACATGATATTCATATTATGATCGATTAACCTCCAAATAATTTTATTTGGAAATATTTTTTATTCGTGTCAGCAAAAAATGATTAACTTTTACTTAGATATGAGCTAAATAGTTAACATTTAAGAGATTTGATGGAGTAATCACTTTTTCACCAACTCTGGTAACATTATAGGTATTTTTGCTCTTAGTCGATAACTTCGTGGATATTTTTGCCCCTTAATTAGTCCACCTCAACAAAGGCTAACACGTGGTATGTACAATCAACATTTAACAATCAAAGTTAATGGCATTAGGTTAAAGTTAACGATCTGATCACTTTTGCACCTACTTATATAATGTTATGGGTATTTTTATTATTTTTCTCACTTTAAAATACTGAGTGCCCCTGAATAACTACTTTTATAGGCATTTTCCCCTTTACCCTAACACTAATTTTGAATTAAGGCTGTGAGACCATAAAAAATAACACATGCAATTAAATATACGATATATATCACTGTTATGAAAAATAAATATGATATTTCAAATTGATAATCCAGTGAGTTGACGGCAAATAATTTTTTTAAAAAATATCAATCAAGAACCGCTAAAATGTATTAATATTAGTCAAGGATCAATAGATTATTGGCCCTTAACTAATATTAATTTTTTATATGAAATGACCAAACTGCCTCAAAAATATAAAATGGTTAAAAAAGGCGCCCCTACTGTCATCAATGCTAACCACTATATCATTGCTAAAGACCTTGCCATCGGCAGGGTCACTGAAGCTCTAGTATTAATGACACTTCTAAAAAACAATTGGTAAAAAGGGCCAAGTGAGGTTTAATCTCATAACTCCTTAGTCAGTTAAAATACTTCATGGCCATTAAACCCATTTTATTACATATGAAAAAAATATATATGTAGCAATCCAAGTTTTTAAACTACTTTCACTATAAAATCTCATAGCAAGTTATAATATTCCTCTTTCAATATCTTAGTTAACTTCAAAACTGAGGCAATCATAGAACTAATCCAATTAAATTAACAAATTTGTAAAATTTTACAAATAGGGATCCCAAATTTTTTTAATATAAAATTCTTTTAAATTTACATATTTATTCGTAATCAGAATAAAAACATTATGCAAAAGCATGAGAATTCAAATACCTTGTAGCATTTGCAACAAATGTGAGAAAACATTGTTTTTAGCGAAAATAGCACATGTGCTGCGGCACACTGCAGATGTATATTTAAATAATCAATATACATTAATTGTAAAATTTTTAATACTAAATTGGACCTTTTAAATTAAATCTCGATCAAATTAAAAATAAAAAACTTATTAAAATTATTTTATAATTTTTATAAATTTTTATTTTAATAAATATAATATAAAAATATATAATAATACCTTAAATATAGATTATTTAGATTAAAATTTGAATGATTCATATTTCATTTTAAAAATGAGCACCAAAATTTAAATGCCCTAAATCTTATCCTTCGAATGAGTACGAAAATCAATTCCATATTCAACCAGCCTAGCAATCAAAACCATGAACCCACGCACCACAAGTCAAGAGAGTTTGCACACTTGCTAAGAAAAAGGAAATGACTTTTTTTTTTTTGTAGCGGTGACTAATCCTTTCACCGCAGGGTCTCCCACAATCTCACAAAAGGGCAAACGACTGGTCATAGAGTGTTATCCACTCGCATGAGTGAGGAATTGAACCTCCCACCACATGCTTAAGGGATGAAATGAGATAGCCACTACGCCACACTCACATGGTCAAAGGAAATGACTTTTGAAATGAAAAAAGAATCTAAAAAAATGATTTCGTGGATACCTTAAAAAGATGGGCTTTAGCTATGGCCCATATACCAACTTGAACCTGGGCCTGGATGGGGAGTAAGAAAAGAAAGGCTTCGTCCCATCTAATACATGCGAGTCCCAGGCCAATAACAACATCCACACCCAATACAAAATTACGAAAAGTATTATTTGGATTAATGAATTTAAATTTAAATTTAAATTTTAAATTTTAAATTTGATTTTTAAAATTTATGTATTTAAAATTTTTTTCTTATATAGTTTAAAAAATTTATGTATTTTTTAATTGACAAAAGACTAGAATGAGAGATGAAAAAAGATATAGTAGTTACAAAGATATCAATAATAAAAATAAAAATTGAATGATATGTTTGAAAAGATTATAATTTTAAATGAGTAGGTATATAAAAAATTTAAAATTGTAAATGAATTATAATATGAAATAGATTTGAATTTGAATCAAATTCAAATTCATAGCTTTGCTAGAAGTTGTGATCAAACTTTTGAGGGCTTAACTTGGTAGTTGCCTTTTATTTTATGTGCAAGTTTAGGACTTTTTTATTGATAGATGTTAATTTTTTGTGACAGACATTGTTATCTTTTATATAATTGTATGATATTGAATGCTTCCCATGCAACGTATGATAGAGTTGGTGCTAATTATAACAAAAAAAAAAGATTTAAATGAAAAAGCTTGTAGGTTAGTTTCATGACTGTCTATTATAAAAATACTTAAGGTGAAAAAAAAGGCATGTGGATGTGTGTAAGCGATCATATTTTATTATAAAATTTATAGGGAAAAAAATCCATGTTGCACCTTTCCAACAAGGCTTATTCATTGTTCACACGTGCGTCGTAAATGGAAGTTTAACATGCACAATGCAGGTAAAATCATTAAGTTTCACTAGAAATACAATCCTAAAATATTTAAAGACGCTACGTCCCAACATATTTTTTTTTTTTAAAAAGGCACAATTCCGTCCTTTCTACTAGTTTGAATATGTTGACCATTTACTTTAACCATCAGTGCCGATGTGGCACATCCACGTTCCCATTTACTCCTCATTGTCTTCCTCCTCCCTCTTCACTCCCCGTTCCTCTCCTTTGCACGTTTCATAGACCAATAAATGTCTCCTTCGTCGTTGTTTTGATGGCCGACTCTCCCACCAAATTTAAGCAACAACAACATGTTGAGGATATCAAGGTCCTTTGGAAATCGATTTTTGGCTGCTTTCACTATTAGGCGCAAAATCTAAATTTGAACAGTAGTCAAATAATCAGAAGCAAGAAAGACTCCAATTAGAATTGGCCCCAGGTTAACAAAGATGCATCTAAGCTCCAGATTGTACAGAATCCAAAATGGAAAACCAAAATATCACGCAATAACAGTGCATGTCTTCAATAATGAATGCAAAGCAATAATCGCAATAATTGACAGCTCAAATCTACAATTAAATAATCGACCACCCATGCAACTGAAACCGAAATGAAAAGGAAAAAATCAATAACAAGCAAACAAGAAACCACCGTAGCTGGTTCATTTCCCAAACCCAGGTCGACAATGAAGCTTTATGAAAGCAAAGTATTGAGCTCGATTGGCAGTGCCAACGATGTTTAATGTGGGGTTGAGTGAAGTTCTTCCCTTTCACAAACCCGGATTGACTGCAAAGCTTTATGCTTGGAAACTAAGGAACCTGCAGGCTTAGACTAACAGTGACGATAACAACAACGGTTAATGTGAGTTTGTGCGATGTTCTTGATCTCATCGAATATGAGGTTGTAGAGATGGGTGGCGGTGCGTTGATGTCGCTGGAGACGAGGATGCAAAGTTGAGTGTGGTGGCGCATGACTAGATGGAGTGGGTGGGGTGGTGGTTTATAGGGTCTTAAACGAAGGAGATCAAAGGGGTTTGCTGGCACTGAACGAAGAGGTGGGGTGGAATTTGCTTCCATGGAAGAGTGGGCTTGGAGGAGGAAGAGAGGGGAGAAGAGGAAAAAGCTCGCAGGGAGAGGATGCGTGGTCACGTGCTTAACACGGCATCAGTGGGTGGGCCCAAGCCCTAAGATTATATGCCACCTCAACACTTCATAGTCAAACTAACCTTAACAGTAACGGAGGGCGACATTGTACTATTCAAACAAACAGTGATTGGGCCTCGGCAATTTGTGTGTTTGGTTCACATTTATAGGATGGTCATTAAATTTATCCTCAAAGTACATGTTATACACTTATACTCCTCTGACATAAAATATATGTATTTTCTCCTGACTAACATTTATTCAAAATATAAACAATTTAATTTTTTTTATTTTTTTTCATTTCACTTCTTATATTTATTAACCTAGATTTGTGTGTGTGTGAATTTATGATATTTTTTGCACTCATCATAAATTAAAACTAAGGAAAAAATAAAAAATAATATATATTTTTATGAGAATAAAAATTTAATTGATATATGTTTTATTGTTAAAATATGCTTATGTTTTGGCTCAAAAGGAGTGCATATTGGTCTTTACCTTTTGTCATTTCATTGTCAATATTTAAAATATGTCATAATTATTATGATTTATGAAAACTATGATTTGTGATATGTTTTATATTTTTATTGCTATTCCTTCCAATTCCTGGTATAGGATGTATTTTGGAAGAATTTTTTTACTCTTAATATAAGGCATTTGCCAGTGGAGTATTAAATACATTTTTTTTAATTTTATTCATATTAAAACTCATTAATAATGAGAGAGAATGTAATGTAAATTTAAAAAATATTTTATTTAAATATGAGTAAAATTAGACGTTTATTATATTTTCAAAAAAAATTAATAATTTCATTACCTCTCATATTAGTTTTAGAGAGATAATTAGAAGTGTTTTATAATAAAAACCAATGAGAGGAAATAATTAGCAATAACTATTTTTTATTAGTGTATGAAATATGGTTAGAAGTATATGGTATCAATAAAAGTATTTTTCTCACCTCCACGAAAAAATGATTTGTCTTTTCCTTTTTATCCCTGTTCCCTTTATTATGAAAAGTGAGGATAAGTGTTTAGTTACAAGCATTTTAATTTCTTTCAATTAATTTTGGTCCCAAATATAAGTAATTTAATATATGTAAAAAAAAAATCCTATTTTACTTATTATATTTATTAATCTAGATCTTTATGTAAACATATCTCTTACTTATTATAGAGTTTATTGGTCATTGGGATTTAAAAAAATAATATATATTTTTATGAAAATGAAGACTCTATTGGTAAATGAATTTTTTCCAAAAATTATTTATATTTTAGCTCGAAAGAAGTATTTTTCATGCTCATATGAATAAATACTTGTATAAGGATAGATTTGAAAAGGTAATTTTAAAAAGTACTAAGTGTAATGCATTTTTTACAAGCTTAGCTGAGAAAAGATGCCCGAAATTTAGGTAGGAATAATATTTATTTCTCAATTTTATTTATAAATAGACTTTCAAACATATTTCATCAAAAATAAAAAAATTTAAAACTCATTAACATGTTTAAAAAATTTAATAAATTTTATTTTTATTAAATATATATATTTTAACAACATATTTTTTTAAAAAATATTTAATCATGTAATTTATAAATAGAGTTAAAAAAATAATCTCTCTCTGTTTTATAATAGAAAAGGAGAGATTATAATACAATGCATCACATAGTTAGCCACGCGACAATTTGGAAATGGGGATTGGAAATGAACAATAATTTCAAATAATATTTTCCAACAGTGATATACTGTGATAGTGTAGGCATTAATCACTATTAAATAATTTAGCACAGTAGCAAATACATCATCTGATTATTGATGTTGCCTGAACGCCACCGACAATTTGCCAGCTGTACTGCGGTATCTATTCATGTATGCCACTCGAAGGCCACGCGAAAATAGGAATAATTTTGGATAATCACATGATCATTATCACAAAATACTAATAAAAATATCACCAATAGACATGTCAATGCTCGAGTGATTGATTGCTGAGTAGATGTTGATTAACGTAGGGCTATAATAATGTGTATTCTAACACTAGTTTCCGAATCAGTTGAGGGACATTTTTATTTATATTTTTTACGCATGATTACACACAAATAATGTTGGTATGAAAATATAGGCCAAAATAAAAAATAACGTTAACATTAGGAGTGAGTTGGGAGGTTGTGATTGATGTTGCTGTTGCACCCACTTTTGATGAAAAACGCAACCTAATTATTATTTTCATCCTAATATTATGTGTGCGTGTGTGTGTTTTTTGGGTAACGCTTATGAAAACGAAGTTTGACTGCCCCTGAATTGAATTGATAAATTTTAAATTATGTTTGTTTACAAATTATTACAAGTTGTCGAGTGTTGATATTTAAATTTTTAAGTAATCTACGTATATTTTAACGCGGTAATGGTTCACAAAATCGTGAGAAGGCCATGACCATTCACCGGCAATCTGGCAAAGTGACATTCAATTTCCAAAAGTTAACTTGCATCAAATAAACCAACCAGGCTACGGAAAACTTGAAGATTGAATAGTGTAACAAAAGTCATCGCGAATTGCGCCAAAATTAGCTTTTCATAAATATGAAAAAGTTGGTAAAATGATATTGACAAGAGGTTAGAAGTCTGAACAGTTTCAAGGTTGATAAACCAGCCAGTAATAAGCTATATTTAATATAGACGAATTCACAGCCTTGTTAAATTTTTAAATAAAAGTTAAGTTGCGACTTATTTTAGATTGGAAAAAATATATGCATATAAATATGAAAACATTTGTAGGTAAAAAACAAAAAAATTAAGTTACTACTAAAATCCTGCAGTTTTTTTCCTTCTAAATTACAGGTAAAAATGTAGAGACAGACACAACACGCTCAGAGCCGAGGTCCAATCGGGTGCAAACCCCCCCCCCCCCCCGGGGGGGGGGGGGGCGCGTGGGAGGGGCTCAGAATCATGTGAGGGAGGAAAAGAAGAGCATTAGAGACAGAGATGCTTGGGAATTTGGAACGGTTGATTGGATTCCCATGCTGAGGAAAAAAAAAAGCAAACTTTAAATTGTATTGCAGGTCACTTACTTGTCATCCACTAAAGTGTGGCCTGACTTGTGCCGCAGTCCATTCCGGATTCACTATTATGATATTATCCTTACGTTCATTGTATTTACCCACCACAAACGACAACATCAAGCACAGCGCAGAACAATCGCAATTTCCTTCATTCATCGCTCAAATATTTCAAGAGAGTTTATTATGGAAGCTCCGGGTTTTGAGTTTTCTTCACTTTTTGCTGCATCAATCACAGTAACTAAGAAAAATCATTGAAAGAAATCACAAGATGGTTTTATTTATTGGCTTTTAGAAAGGCGTAGAGGAACGTGAGTGGGACCCGGTTGTCTACGTAGCTTTTTTCTCACCTACTTGAAAATTATGGCAGCGGTGGAATGCATTAGAGTACAGACGCTATCTTTGTGTGAAGCGTAGAGAGGGAAAGAGAGAGAGGAGGGGGAAAAAAATAAAAGGGGAATGCAAGAAGCCCATGATGCACTTTCGTCGTGTTAATATTTATTAATTAACATAAAGCAACTCCTTTAACTCAGAGGGACCAGTTAAATCAGACAATGGCTAGGACCGAGGGAGAAGATGATGTTCCTCGATTCAGGTCACCATCTTCGCGCCTTACCCTTATGTAGTGGAAGAAACCACCAGGTCTACGCTAGAGTCATCCCTTCAAAACTTGTGAGTTTCGCGTCTCCTTTTGATGTTTCCCTGGGTTTGAGGGCTTGGGCTCAATCTGCTGTGCCTTAGTTTCGTGCTTGATTTTGGATTTCGATTTGTTGTTCTGTGCTTCTGGCTAAATCTTGCGTGGTCGGTCTTTCCTGTTTCTGATTTTGCTGGTCAAGCTAAGTGTTCCCTTTCTTCCTTCTCCCTTTCTTTCATTTTCCAGGGATGGGATGGGAGGACTATGAATGTATAGTTTGGAGCTGTCAATTTTTATCATATATTAATAGGATTGAAGCTTGTGGCTTAATAACTAAGCCTTTCTTATGAGATTTGATGTATTCTGGAGCTACTTTGGAACCCCGAAGGGAAAGGAGGAAGAAGGAAGTAAAATTGGTCCTTCTAAATCTGGGAATGATTCACTGACAAAAGATAAATGTAGCGTGAAGTTGTGTGGGAAAATTAAGTGTATAATCCATGTTTGGGGATGGCCACATGAATTTCTGTCTAAAGAATTTGTTATGCCTCTGACTATAGATATTGAATTGGAAAAAGGTTTTTTCTTATAGTTGTTTCATGGTATGACAGTAGAGAATATCTTGTTTTAGTCATACTAATTAATAAGCCTATCAAAGTATTAGTTGCGTCTAATAGAACTTTTTGTTATCTTGGAAATCTATATCTAAGCACCCCCGATGAGAATTCTGCGACATAAGGCATTCATACTTAAGTTATAATGATATTTCGTTATGGGATGTGAGTGACAGTCTGATGATTCAGAAAGGTAGAGCAATTTTTCTGTGGCCAAATAGTTCTGAATAGACTAATTCAGTTATCATTTTTTGTTAATCCATGATTCATGACACTGGCATCGTTTAATTCATATAGCTGATCCTATCTAGTAGAATAAGGCTTCTTGCTGCTGTTGCTGCTTTGTTTTTGTTGTTGAGTCATGACATTATGAAACTAACTATTTTTTCTAGCGACTGATTACTGAACATCCTAAGAACTACTGTTTTGGTAAATTGCATTTCAATATTTCGATTATCCTATTGATGATAGTTCATTGTTCTGTAGGTTGGATATGGGGACTCTGGCGCTTGAATCCGACGATGTAAGGTCAGATATATACCTTTCATTGGGGCTCAAAGAATCGAGCAAAGGAGTTGCGGGAACTCCACGAGTTTTATCTCTTGTTTCTTCACTACTAGAGCGCTCAGTTCAGAGAAATGAAATGCTATTGGAGGCAAAACATGTAAAAGATGCTGCACTTACAGTATTTCATGGTTTAAGAGCACCTGCTCTGAGCATTTCTAAGTACGTCGACCGTATATTCAAGTACTCAGGTTGCAGCCCATCTTGTTTTGTTGTAGCACAAATTTATGTGGATAGATTCCTTCAGTGCACCGAAGTCGAGCTTACTTCACTTAACGTGCATCGACTTCTGATAACAAGCATCATGCTAGCAGCAAAATTTATGGATGACGCGTACGTTCTTGCTAACAGATTCTCTCCTTTTCTTGTTGTCATTGTTTTCAATGCTTATTTCTAATAGTAGAAATTTTGGTTGCTTTTCTAGCTGCAAAAGATAGGTTAACACGTTTACAACTCTGGGAGTTGTAGTTATACATGACATTCTTGCATCTCATGAATGTTTTATTGTGTTGAATTGGGTTTTGATAAAGTCAGTATTTTACATATAGTGTTTTGTTTTTCTTAACCGGCGCAATGGCATGGTAGTTGAAGTTGTGCTTGACATGGTTGTGCAGATTCTTCAACAATGCCTACTATGCAAAAGTTGGAGGAGTAAGCACTTGTGAGTTGAATAGGCTGGAGATGAACTTCCTCTTTAGCATAGATTTCAGACTTCAGGTTAGTGTAGAGGCATTTGGGAAATATTGTGTGCAATTGGAGATGGAAGCTGCAGAGGCACTGCAGATTGAGCGGCCAATGCAGGCTTGTCGAATCAAAGAAAGCTGGTCAAACAAAGATGATTCCACTTGTGCTTCCACAATTGCAAGATGAAATTGTTGACAATTACGTTGTTGCAATCCTTCGATTGTCCCCGACAGAATCAAAAATTGTGTTGTAATATTCATAAATGGATTCATTGCCATATACAAGCCATTAGTGATTTGAGATAATCATTTCAAGACATACTACATGTAGCAATGAGACTTCCAAAACTTTTCCTGGTTTCAGACTTCAACTTATAGGTAAGCATCAAAATTTTATGGTGAAGGATTGCCGGAAAGTGTCAGGACTTTTGACACCACTAGCACCTTTCTCTAGTGGGAGCAAAGAAAAACCTAGAGGCTGTACTTTAACCTTGGGACGCCAGGCCTAGGAAGTTTTAATTTTAAACTCAAATCTGAATAATGATTTAATTATCTAGGGACACTTTATGCATGTCTATGATGCAAATGAGAGAAAAATAATATTTTAATTTTAAACTTTAATCTAAATATAAAGTGACACTGGACATGGATGAGATAGCATTCAAACAAAATTTACTATAATTTACGTTTTCTTGATCAAGGGGCCGAAACTTAGCATGAGCATCGCGTGTTTTTATTTTAGCCACGTTAGTACTAGGGCATTGCCATTGTAGTTTAAAATAATGTTTTCAGAACTAGGCTGGATATTAAGTCAGAAAGATTAGTAATTCACGATTCGCATGGTTCAATCGGGTTAGATCAATGGTTGAATCGATAACATAATAATTAAATTAAAAAATTTATACATATATATATCATTAAATATTTTAAATTTATCATGACTTAACAAACTACATAATACAACATAATATTATATAATTAAAAAAATTAATCATTTTTTAAAAAAATAAAAATGAAAGAAAAAGGACATTTTTTAAAACAATTTGGTTTTTA
Organism: Prosopis cineraria; assembly: GCF_029017545.1. NCBI lineage: Eukaryota > Viridiplantae > Streptophyta > Magnoliopsida > Fabales > Fabaceae > Prosopis > Prosopis cineraria. Next base: position 43,636,035 of record NW_026555332.1, read on the forward strand.
ACAATCCAAAACGGCTCAATCCGGCCAAACTTCTCAAATGACTTTTTTTTTTACTTGATTGAGCCATTAGCCTGACCGATTGACAGTTCGATCGATCCAACCAACTAGTTCGATCCATTTTTTTAATTATTAGTTTAAAACATTAATGATTTGTGCCATATTCTTGTAGGGAATTAATCAATAGCAGCATGATGTCAATAGCTCTATTTGTCTCAATGACAACACTGCTATTCAAAGTAAGGGTGGTCATAGGCTCAATTTTGTTTGGTTTTGCTTGGTTTTGAGCAAAAACCAAACCAAATTGAACCATTCGGTTTACACATAATTGGAACCCAATCGATTTTTATAAAGTTTAGTTTGGTTCAATTCTCTATTTGTCTCAATGACAACACTGCTATTCAAAGTAAGGGTGGTCATAGGCTCAATTTTGTTTGGTTTTGCTTGGTTTTGAGCAAAAACTAAACCAAATTGAACCATTCGGTTTACACATAATTGGAACCCAATCGATTTTTATAAAGTTTAGTTTGGTTCAATTTTATTTTTGATTTGATTAAAGTTTGAATCAAACTTCAATGCACTTATTTGACTTTTTTTTTTCTTTTTCCATCTTCATAATGGTGCAATATATTAAAATAAAATTTAATTCTTTTTGACTCTTTTTTTCATGGATGTATAAAAATATAATAAAATTTCAAAGTGTTAACAATAATTAATCATAAAAATTGATATCAATTTATAAGATTAAAATTATTCAATATTATACATTTTCATTTAAGTCCTTTAAAAATGTTTATTGATATATATATATTTTAATAAATAATGAAAAACTTATTATACAAAATCAAGCAAAATGCTGCTTATAGATAAATTAAATACATGAGACTTTCAAGTTATAAATAATTAAATGATAATCATAACATGATTATTATAATTATTTAATATTATACATTTCCATTCAAGTCCTTTAAAAATGATCATCTATTACTATAAAAAATACAAAAAAAAATACTTCTTGTAAATAAATGATTATATATTTTATAAATAAATAAGTAAATAGTATTTTTTATCAAGTTTGGTTTGATTTCTAATACTCAACCAACACTTAAACCAAATCAATCAATTTTCATCCCACAAAAGCCAAAACAAACTTGACTATTATTTAGTTTTGATCAATTTTTTTCAATTTGAATTGATTTTGAACACCTTTAATTCAAAATACAAACCCTTCAGTCCCTATTATAAAACATTTTTAATTACCTTCTCAAAACCAAAGAGATAATTGAATTTTTCATCTAAAAATGAAATGAACTTTTAATTTTATTTATAATTAAATGAAAAATTTTCAAACTTACATTACATTCTCTCTTATAATTAAATTTAAATAAAAATAATATTAAAATAAATAATTAATATCCTATCAAATATCTTATATTAAAAATTAAAAAATCCTAAAAAACACTTTATAATGAGGACAAGAGAAAGTATATAAATTATAAATATTAAAATTAATTACTTAAAAAAATTGAACAGCGACATGACAAGAAACCATTGCTCTATTCATTACCAGTGACCGCAGCCAGAACCGTTAACCAGCATTCTCTTGATATAGGATGATGCTAGCTGTCTTTGCTACGGCCCGAACCAAGTCCAAAAATGGAATTAAAAGAATGGTGGGATTAGCATCCTACATCCTAGCTTCTAAGTAATAAAATACTACTACGTATTTAATCTTCCCTACATCACAAGCTCATTGACAATAAATGACCTCATGTTTCCTATCAAAACATTTACACTTATATACATTTTCACCATTTTTCCCGAGTTGTTTTGAGACTCAACCTAAATCACGAGTCCGCTCGTGTAGGCTTGGTGAGTAAACCTCTGAAAAATTCGCGTATATCTGGTACGATGCGACGCATCAGCCGGCAATACCTGCACATGTCAGTGACAAACGAAAAGCATGTGGATTTATTCAAATTATTATTAAATAAGATAGCTTTCTTGGGCTAGACTTAATCCCCTGACCATTTTCCCAGAAAAACAGCACAGAATGGAGCATTCAACTTGCTCAATGAAGCATGAGCATACCATGGTTTGGCGCTCAGTTTATCAAATTGCTCCAACAGAAATAGTATGCATGCTTGCCTGAGTGACATGGCATTGAATGCCTCTGATAACTCGTACATAAGAGAAACATTTTCCACGGAGACATCCTAGGATCAACAAGGTAAGTGATGGGATTATAATATGTCCATAGAATAGTTCGGGGAAAAAAGAGGAGAATCAACCGTGAAACTACACTGTAGCCTTACCTGAGCAATTGCACATTCACAGTGTCTTTTAAGACCGTCCAAAAGATACTGATCAGCAGCTCCTAGGAGATCCTGAGCAATATCCAAATTGACATCGACGGTTCCTGTGTAAATGAATCTGGAAGCGCCCAAAGGCAATCAAGTCATGCAAACTGCGACGTCTATCAGACCAAGCACGGTAAAAGAAAAGAGTGAAAATATCAGAGAAAGGGACAGAAAATCACACCTCATCATCAACTCAAAGACATCCCATTTAATATTAGGAATCTCTATATCTTTGGCTTCCCTTTCCTGCAATGCATATTCCAAGGAAGTCAGTGCGGCTATTGACACTTAGGCCCCTCAGATTCAAAAATGCCCTTTTCTTTAACTGCTAAGTAATGTCGGGGCCTGTTAAATTTAGTAAGTCGAGCAAAATAATAGAGAGCAGCATAGTTGCATTAGTTTAAAATTACAAAGTGTAGGTTCCACCCTCACTTTCAAATGACTAATTATAAAGATGGAGAGAATTACGGCATATCTACTATTTTTTACACAATGATTGATGAGCTTCTTAGCAAAGCAACGTCACAATGACCCGAAAAATTTTAAAACACAAATAAAAGAAAACAGATTAACGACATTAATTAATGCCTACCCTGTAACCACCATCAAACATTGCTCGAAACGTATCAGAGGAAGCAAGTAAGCAAATTCGGTGGCCATAGAAGCGTTTACCTGAGAAAGGAAGAAACAGAACATTATGGGTACATATTTCAAAATTAATTATGCGCAAGAAAAATATTCAAGGGCATCTTGTCCACCTTCAACTAAAAACGTGACATCAGAAAGTGTAGGATTGTTTACATATTGCTCGCCCAAGTATACCTGCGACCAAAAATATATTAAAAAAAAAAAGTAAATATCAGAGCGAACCAAGAAAAAAATCAGAGCACACAATTTAATCCTTGTAACATTATTCATTTCTCTAGTTGGTCCCTCTAGAAAATCCCCAAGTCACTAAAATCCTCCAATCAAAATGATTTATTAAGACCCCCCCGGCTCAAAGCAAGCAAAGCAAATTTTCATCAAGAGATCAACAAATGACTTCAACACAAGGCTCAATGAACAAATAAAAGCAGGCCAATACAAGGTTTAGCCAAACAAAAAGAGCCCTTTTTTCCCGCTCAAGTAACATTCCCCTCCAAAACAACATTCGGTTTTACAATATCTTAACATCATGAAATTTGACTCAACATCATTTTGAAAGAGAATGCCACCCATCTATATTAACTCATGTCATATTAATAGCCACACGAACTCCCATTTATGCAACACTAATTTTTTTTTTTTGGTGGGGGGGGGGGAATCTTTAGAATACTAGATTAAGAAAAAAGAAATGACTTCTCGGTGATTAAATCTAATATTTCCAACAACTGCCACATTGAGTATTTCAATATAGTATCACCAAGTATCATAGTTTTATTGATTAAAGAAAGAAAACTTGTTAACAAAACCATGAAATTGTATTTATTTTTTGTCTTTGTTCAATTAGATGAATGAGGTAAACAAATGAGACATAAATAGCAGATTACCTGAGGAGTCGGGGATGGAGGAGCACCATCAAAAGGAGAGACAGATGTGGTTCTGACAGCCAACGAGTGAAGTGCCATTGAAGCATCACGTTTCTGTTTGATGTTTGTGGATTCAAGAAGATCCAGCAACAACTCAAGTCCTGCAAAATTCAGTAGCACGTTAACTGAACATACTTTAGCATCCAAAAACAAAATGCGCTACAGACCACAAGTGAATCATTTTTTACCGTTGTTGTCAACAAAAATAAATTCGCGATCATCAGGGGTACATAAATGAGCAAGAGCCAGAGCCACGCATCTTTGAACAACCTTTTCTCCAAAACGCATAAGATACAATAATTGTTTCAGCACCTGCTAGAGAAAGAACTGATGAGTCCTGTCCAATGATGCTAACAAAAATTGAACAAACAATAGCTAGACTATAATATAACATGCATCAATAAGTTAAACAAACAAAATTGCCAGCACAGAAATTGATCATTTGCAAGAAAACTCACTCGCCCATGCATTTTCTCCTCTAATCTTTTCATTGTCTTTCCTACGCACTCTTTTGTAGGCTGCAAGTCACATGAGACTTGTTAGGCGACCATATTGATAAACCAAAGAGAAGGATTTCTATCAATATACATTGACATAAGTTTACCATGCTGGAAAAAAGTTCCATTTAGACCGATAAATTTTGATGTTATAGAAAAATAAATGAGCATACTTGAACTTTGAAATCTCCATCCTGTAGTTTTTGAACACCGCCAACCTTAATAATATCCGCAACATTGTCCTATGAAGAAAAAGTTATATGATTATTAAGGGTAACATGCAGTGATGATTGAGCTAGGAAGAAAGCAACAGACTTCACCTCATTATCAGCAAGACCGTATAGAGCAAAGGCTGCATTATGTTGGAGAGCTCCATTCTTCGAGCACAGAAGGTTGAGTAGAGGCTCTATACCTCCACTATAAGCAATACCAGCTTGATTGTGTGTGTCCTAAAGCAAGCATCATAAAAAGCACAAAGGAATATTAAAGAAATGGCTAGAGGCTAATCTTACACAAAATTTTATATCACATACTTGATTGTATCATCATTAGAATTAAAAATATATGTAAAAGAAAATATACACCTAATAATAGACTAAACCTTTTAAAGCCCAAGATTAGCCCCTGATGAATATTAAAATCTAATGCCATCAAAGTTCATATTCTTATATAGAAAATTGGTCAATGTAGTAATAGTAACCTGAGCCAGTCTCCCAAGTGCAAAAGCCGACATTTCCCGAAGCTGTGCATCTGGAGACTTAAGCATGTCAATCAGTGGCTGGATAGCCCCTCTTTGAGCAATATGAACCTGCATTAAACACGAAATTATGTGACTGATTAAAGGGCAAGAACGTGTAGGGCATGATAAAAGTATTTCATAAAACCATCCAAATGCAAGTTTTACTTTTTGGGCCACTATCTAAATGCAACACACATAATTCAGCCCACCTTGCAATCAGAATCTGTTGCAGCAAATTGACCAATCAAAAGGGCTGCTTCTCTTTGACTCTCCGAACAGCAAGATCTGTCATTGAAATTATGAACTTGAGAAATGTGGTTTATAAAATAAAGGAAGAGAGCTTGTAGGACAAAGCAGAATTTTGGTGAACATTACCTAAGTAATCCAATAACAGGTTGTAGAGCTCCAGCTAGAAGAACTTCCATCTTTATGTTTGGAGAAGAGTGGACCAGATTTCCAATCACGCCAACCTACACAGCTCCTATTTCAGCTGGTTCTAGAAAAATTATAGCACAGGAAATTAAACAAATAGAAGATAATAATAAAAATTCTGTTAGGGCCTAACTGCTTCAGAATGTATTGCAGCATCCTCTGATCCAAGCATTAGTATAAGAGTAGGTAGCGCATTGCATCCAACAATCTGCAATTAGTGATTCATATCAACAACTATAGCAAAAGAATCTACAAGAGGAACAAAGTAGCTATGCAAAGTCATCCACCTGGTTTTTGTTCTCATCATTTTTAAATGCAAGAGTTCGTAGAGCCCCTGCAGCTGCCCTTTGTACCTTTGCATCATCAAATTCAAGCAATTCAACAAGAGGAGGGATACCACCTTCCATCCTGAACGCACAGTCAACCTCTGAGACAGGGAATAGCATATCTCTAGAAATAATGTTTCTAAAGGCTTGAAGAATAGAATACCTAACACGGGTCTTGATGATGCCATTTTCATGCGCAAGGTTCGTGATGGCATCAGCTGCTCTCCTTATAAGACCAGTAAGTGCCCGAGAATTGCCACAGGTCTTGTGCCTCTTCAACAAATCCATAAGATAGGGCAAAGCTCCAGCATCGACAATGTGTTGTTGATGCTCTGGCTGCTCGAGATGAAGTCCAAAATAAATCAATGGAGTTAAAAGACATTATGATGATTTCATAAAAAGATTGAAAGCGGACAAACAATGGCATCAAACCGACATCGTCATCTGCACTAGAACGGCGACAAAACTTAAAATAGATTGACGGATGAGCAGCAGAAACTCAGTAGTCTCTACCAGCAATGTATATACAGTTCTTCATTAACATCAGTGCAAACGACACAAATGGAGAAGTTCATGATTGAAGGAAAAGGTTTATGCATCACTATTTGTAGTAATAACATCATTAATTAACAATTTATATGACTAATAACGAAACATATACAACGCTTCAAAGTGTCATATAATTGAGATTCTTGAATCTTGAGAGAGACAGTGAGAGAGCGGAAGGCTGCAGTGCTGAATTACTTTAACAGCAAGAAGTCCAATGACGAAGGCACATCCCTTTTCCACCTCATGCTCGTAAGGCTTGGGACCACCATGACCTTCTCTAACCGGTTCTGGTGCTTTCAGATGCCTCAACAAAGCAGGAATGGCTCCGCAATCGACTATACTATTCACGATTTCCTCTGCAAAGAGATAATTATCAAAATTATGCACTAAAAAAGCCAGAAGCAGTACCAGAAACGAAGAATAACGCATGCAATGAACATCATCACATCGAATATCACGATGAGAATCGAAAAATCAAAGTAGGTAACAACACATGGGATAATTTCCAATTCCGCAATTAAACACGCCGAGTCATTTCAGGCATACAAAATCATTAAAAAGCAAACGGTTGTGTAGGCTTGGATACAAATACGAGTATATATAATTAAAGGATAAAACAGTTACCGTTCTTTGCGAGTTCACAGAGAACATGAACAGCACGCTTGGCCGCTAGGCGATCCGACTGAGAGGATGAGAAAGTGGAGTTGAGAATAGTGACTTGCGACACAATTTCACTCAACAGATCCTGACGAGGCTGTTGAGGTTCAACAACCAAAACTTTACGATCGGCCGTTGGTTGATCTGCTCCTTCTTCCGCGAATTCCTGTTCGAGCTTGCGCTTCAAGCTGCGTCTAGCAGCAGACGATGGGGGCTGATCCATCGATGTTCCGAGGGCAGAGAAGAAAACAAATTGAGAATATGAGGGTAGTGCGGGAATAAATGTGTGGACACCTATAGGCCAGAACCAGAAGGGTGTCAAATGAAAATGTCCGTATGTTATATATGCTTTTATTTGTTGGTTTGAATCGCCCGCCAAATTTTTTCCCCCAATCTTCTGGTATGGCCGCGCCGCGCGCCTGCGCCTGCCTCCCGCCATATTCATTTCATGAATCATTTATATCACATCAAGCTAATAATCTCTTTCGTGGCTTTATGATTTTACCTATGTTAAATCTTAAATTTATTTTAATCTCTTTATCTTCTCTAAATTTAACTCTTTATGTTGGAAATTTTTTAATCAGAGTCGAGTCACCTTATCTTCTTGTTTTGTTAATACGATTTTGAAGCAATGCAATAATATTTATTCCTTTAAAATAATTTTTTATGTTTATCGATGTTAAATTTTATTTTGCCACATAAGAAGGATTTCAATTTGCCAATTATTAATCTTTATCCACACTTTATTCCACTATTTCCACCTAAGCTTCAAAATTGTTCTAAGAAAATGACATTTTAAATAAGAAAAACATAACTTTGAGACCCTATAATTTATTTAAATTTTATTACAAGTCTCTATACTTTTTTCTCTATTATAATTTACTATAACACCAAAAAACAAAATTATAGGAATTTATATGCAAAAAAAAGTACAAGGACTTATGACAAAATTTAAATAAAGTGCAAGAACCTATAATTATGTCTTTCCTTTTAAATACTTCTTTCGGTTCTATTTATAAAATGTCCTTTAGAAGTACCTTTTAATCTAAAATATAATACATTTTACAATAATTAAATTACTTTTTTAATTTTACCCCTTTTGAATAGAGTGAATATATTTAATATAGTTGTATTATTATTTAAAATTAAAGGTAACAATGAAAGCACATATCACTTTTAATGATATCAAGAAAACAATATTTATTTTTTTAAGGCATATGAAACAGTTAAAAGTAATTTATAATAAAGAATGAAAGGAATATATCAGGATAGATATAAAATAAATCATTCTTGAAATGAAGGAAGGTATATATTTTAGTTAGGTATTTGAGAATTGAGAAAGAAAGAATATGAGACCAGAAAGGGGGTGAGAATGAAAGAACATATGTTCAGGTGCCGGAGTCCAAATGAATAGGGCCACAAATGAAAAGGCCCATAAAAAAAGTCCAATGGGCGTTCATTGACCGAACGATGGTCCTGGACCTGAGCCCATGTTTGAATGGAAATATTCCCAGAACTGAAAATGAAGGTGGGCTCCCCAAATGACAATATGGTCATCTCAAACTGTTGGACGTTTTTTAGAGGAGAAAAGATAGGTCCAAACTCGGGAATTGTTTTTGGCAAAAAAAAAAATGCTCTGGAATTGTTGGATGGCCTATGAATTTCGAACATGCATCAATTAAAAGGTTCTTTTGGATTGCTCAGTTTTGAGCCAAGTTTTAATTTTATCCCCTAACTGTCTTTCTTAAATGATTGAACGTCTTTCAAATCGATTCACAATTGATTTAGGTTTGTTGAAAATTCACATCAAGACAAGTGCGGATCTGGCCCGAGGCTGTCCAACAGAAAATGACTCTGGTTAATAATTCTAACAGCGTTTGACAAAAGGAAAACATCAAAGCAATGAGCGAAGACATCTACTAGGAGCAACTAACAGAATTGAAGCCTTGCTCAAATCAAGTTCAAGCCATCAGAACAATCGAAGTGCAGACACCAAATTATATCCCAGCTCAGTTGCTTTGATACAGGCCTCGAAGCCATGAACGCTTATTCCATATTTGTGTTATTAACGTAAAGCCATCAAACTATTGAAAATTAAGATTTGGATATCATGGGTGCCTCAATTTTTTTAGCCAGTGAGTATCACTGTAATAATAAGATTTCAAACGCTTTAAAATTTATGCTGAATTGGGAATAAATGAAATGATGTGTTAAATAATAGTTTTATCAAAATGCATTTCAATCGTCTCTCAGTAGCTACATAAATTGTTTAATTGAAATATAAGACATGGAAAAAGGTAGTGATGTGATTTAGCATTGTCTCTGTAGCTTGTGTTAACATCTTCGACAATAGTTTAATTCAATCAATGATCTCTGTACTACCATGTGGGACCATCATCGAATTCGGATCAGAAAAGAAAGGATGTGATTACGATAGCCAAAGTGGTAATAGGAAGCAGGGGGGGAATTGTCGGCGAGGAGGAGGAGGAAGCTTCCCATGGGGTTTCCCAGAGACATGGTATTCTCCGTCCACACCACGAGATTTACTTTGCTTAACCTTTTTCCTTATTTTGTCCTTTTCTGCAGCCTCACCCTCCTTGCTTGCGTGTTTTGTCTCTAGCCGACATTGTTGTACACAACATTTACACGTGCTCCTTCCCGACCCACCATCCCTCTTCCTCACTGGGTCAACACCACTCCTGCTGCATAATTAATCACTCCTCCATCGCTATTGTTCTTTCCCAGCTCCTAAACATTGATCTCCATACGAATCTATCTCGCGAGTTTTTAAATATATTACATAAGCGGGCTATTAGATTAGACAGCTTGCTTTGACTGATGCGAATCTCAAGTACAGGCAATCAATGTTAAATTAAGCACATTATATATGATAATCTGATTGTAATGCATGTGTGCGTCTGCTCAGCAAGATTGGACTCCAGGGAGCCCATGTTTGACGCGTGAGGTGTGATTAACTAATAAGAGATCTTCCAACTTCCAATAAGTCAAACCCTGTCCGAGTTCAACCATTTTCACCATTAATTGCACCCTCCATAAAAAATATATAAGTCAGTACACTCTTGGACTCGGGTAATCAAACTGCAATCACAATTATTGCTAAACTTGTCCGCACGAGTTGCTCTCACCGTACGTACCCGCATGCGTGCCATATGTCCTTACGATGTTTCTTGAAGCTGATGTTTTCCATCACTCATGGGATTCAGCATGAGTCCCACGTTCTGGAAGAGAAACCTCTGCTTCCTATACATGTTTTTCTGCAACTTCTCACCATCCCACCTTCAACAGAATAATCACCTTTTATCTCTAATCTCGAGACTTTTGCCACCACCATGTCTAATATATTATATATATCTGCTTGATATTGTAAAATATAGTATAATCAAATAGGAAATATCAAGTCTCAGGGAACAAACTACAAGCTCTAATTAATTTAATTTTCATCAGAGCATTCAGAAAACTGTGGTTAACTTTATACACTTTTGTTTACCCTGATCGATCGACTCCCACGTACGGTTCCTCACAGCCCATGCACGAAGAAAGCCTCGCCGCAGCGAAGTTCAGTGTCAGTTAATTGTTCACGGAAATTTACAATGGCACAGATTTTTCTTATTTGTGATGATTAGATGACATTTGCCTTGCTGGTGATAGTATTGCCAACGTAAGTGTACTACAAATTCCGAGTAGCATTATATTGATGGAAACGTGCACATTTGTATTGAGTGGGCTATGGTTGATGGAAGGAAAAAGACCTCCGCTGTCGGTAAAGCAGCTGATATTGGCGGATTTTGCTTTGTTTCATGGTCAGAGAATCCTGGCTAGCATCTGAATGACAAATTGATATGTGTGAAATACACTGCGTCCTTTTGGACTCTAGCTAGCTTCTGAACTGTACAGAAACATTGCAGATTTTTCATGTGTTTGTTTGTGTGTCTATATTTCATGTGTGCAGCGGGAGAGCAGTAATGGGCCCAGAAAATAAGGCTAGCGGAGGAGTAGTATTATTGATGATTCTTTAATAAATTTATGCAGTGGAGATTCATGAGCATTAATCTGTCCAATAATAATTTCTACATGCAACTAATACACACGCACCCCTCCTAAATTGTCACTCGCTCAATTTTATTCTCTTATAATAATTCAATCGGTGTGCGATTATTAATAAAGATTAATTATGTTGATTTTCCCTCTCTCTCTCAATATAAATGTAGGATTTTGATTTGGTGATTATACTTAGTACAAACAATGAGTGTCTTTACCATCTGAGTTATTGAAACTCAAATTAACATTTTAGATAAACTCATCACTCATGTAAATTATAAATTCAGAACTATTAATTTAAATTTCAACCACTCAGATAATATAAACACTCGGTGTCTATATTAATTATAATCACCAAATCCAATTCTGTATGTGTGTGTGTAAAGTAGTATAGCAATAATTCTTCAAAACATGCAGCGTAAGAAAATTATGTTGCAGATCGATTTACTTATTATTCGTGTTTAATAAAGGAGTTGATGATCTCCATCAGGTTGCTCTCTCTTTTAATTTTAATTTTTTAAAAAAGAAGACAAAAATAATGGACCGCAATTTGACATTGTAAGACAAAAGTTTTGGTCTGCGATATAATACGCGGCATCCGAGGATTTTATGAGCATTCAAGTGAATGCAGATGCTGGGAGCATTAATTTAAGAGTGTAATCCAATTAATACAACGCAAGCGTTATCATATAGAATAGTATAATGTAGTAGATGTAGAATCAATATAATAATTGATCTGGAAAGGAATCTAAGGCCACACCATCCCCACCCCATTTAGAGTTTTGCACAGTGTAAATATTGAATGATGACAAAAATGTCAGTGCGGATGATAATATATAGAAAATACTCACATTGAATAATATGAGTCGACGTAGCTAGGTCCCTCACAATTTTGTAGCAGAGGGTGCCACAGACCAAGAAACAGTGATATCTTGAGAAGATTTCACGTACTGGCTGTTTTAATGGAATTACCAACTCGAAACTGTAACATTCAATGAGGGAAGCCCATGCCTTCAGGTTTTATCAGTACCCTGACATTATGGCACCAGACATAGAGTACACCATGTACCTTGTGGTACTTGAATGCCATGCTAGTTAGGTTCCTTTCAGTCTTCAATCAACATGATTCATGTCTCTGATCTTCAACCCGGCCCCTTCACGTGCAGTCTTGAATTATAAATCATGCCCGAATATCTTTTTTCTTTCCTAGCTGCAATTTCCCCAAAGTTTGTATAAATATATCGCCTTGTTTGGTCCCAAAAAAAAAAAAGAAAGATAAATATATCGTCTTGTTACTTTCTTTGCTGTCATTTCTAGCTCCCTGTGCAGTGCTGGGCATTAGAAACCCCACCTTTATGCAGCAGAATTATCCTGCTTCTTGTTGTTGTTGTATGTATATGATGAAAGCGTTTGGTTTAATTGAGGTCCGTAATAAAAATGCGCTAGTGGCAAACCAGTGTGTTATATTTTAAACAAGCAAAGAATAAACTGATGACGACTGTGTTACTTTCCTTTGTGTGGATATGCTTAGCTTTTGGTTTAGGTGAAGTCTTGAATTCTTATTTGAAAGCACGGAGGAGTGATTGGTGATCAAAAAAAGAGACAAACTTTTCAATCAAACCCATATATTTGAGAATGGTCTTGAGCTTTTCTTACCAACAACTAGCTAGAAGTTATGTCGAGGATCTCATCATGTCTTCCTCCCCAAGTTAGAGGTACACGATATACATAATATAATGATGTGTCCGATCGATATAATGAAGTAATTAAGATATTATTGTGTAAGCAAAGATGCTTTTTCTGCAGTTCAATCCAAGATTAATTAATTAGTGTGGCTATATCTTTTGAAGTTATTTGCACGCATGGCCGACGCTGTCTTTATGTAGGGCCTTTTGGCATCTTGTATCTGGTAGTGTACCCTTCACAAAATTAAAATGTCCTTTAAGTGCACCTAAAAAGCTTGAACAATAATGCTATACAAGAGAAGAAATTAATTAAAAATCTTACTCAATAATATGACGCATGTTTTATATATAAAAACACCAAAAGTAGTTGCGTCAATACAAGTGCATGCATGGGGCAATATTTACTCTTGAAATTGAGATTCGAGGAGGATAACTTAGGTCCAATCAAGTGGGTTCGAGGCCTTACCCACCATTTTTATACATGATTATTAATTATATAAGTAACCTCACAAAATAGAAAATACCTTTGCTTCTATTCCTTTGGGCACCTTCCCAGCTGGTTATTGAATTTTGTTGGTGCTGTTGTAAATTAGTGAGTATGTACGTACGTGTTCATCATCATAGAATGTGCGGATATGATTGATTGTCCACCCAACTTCAACTTTATCTTCCCAAACCTTGCTCTTCACTCCCCGCATACATTCCTTTTGAGGTCTTTTTAATTTATTACAAATAAGCTGAACCTGGTCCATAATAAAGGAACCAGACTCTTATAGATATGTTGAAAATGGTCGACGACGACACAGCCACCATTCTAGAGAGAACCAATACGTTATTAATTAATTACTTAAATGGATAATCTATATAGGAGTTTATTGCCACCTAACAGTAATATGATCGTGTATAATGTAAGAATTGTTTAATTGATGACTGTGGGCCTGTGGGGGATGCCTGAATTCCCATCACTCAAGTCTATGTTGAAAGGATAAGGCAAAGGCTTTGGAATCTGCTTTATAGCAAAAAAAGAAATTATCTGAGAGCTTAAAATAAACAATGGCAAGTAGTTAGGTGCCGCCTATTCATTGATAAATATATACTGTGGGGAACCTCTTGAAGCTTTTACGTACTGATATTGAATTTGACGTCCGCAAAAAGGAACTTGCACTAAGCCTTAGGGCTTCTCTAGGGTAGAATCTAGCCCTTCCCCACAATATATACTTTTTTTTGCTTTTGGTGATAGGAAGATGTGGTTCATTTTTCCCACACTTGTATTTATGTAGTACTTTCTCAACGTATGCCCCTCGGAACAGTCAACTAGATTGTGTGCCTTTGTATGTTGCCACGTATGCTATATTATACTTTGTATTTTTTTATTGTTCACAATGTATTTTTATCATACTCCCTTTAATTTTATTTATAAAATAAAAAAAATATTTTTTTAATTTTATTTATAAGTTATATCATTAAATTTTTATTATAAATTTTTTTTATCCTCCATTAGATATTGGAGAAAGAAAATATGTTATTAAAGTATGTATATTTAATAAAAATATAATTAAAAATTTATTAAATTTTAAAATAGAGTTAATGAGTTTTAAAATTTTTTTAATATTAATAAAACATGTTAAAAATGACTTGTAAAAATGATTAGAGTAGTAGACAATTTATTTGAGGTGCAATTAGATACAAAAAATAAAAACCCCTTTTAGTAGGGATAAAACTTGCTTTATCATATTATAAAGCAACTACCCCTTTCACTAGAGCCAACCCTCATTAGCCATATTATAAATCTATACATAAGTCATTTCGAACTACATTATTACCGCAATTAAGGAAAAGTAACTAGATTATTGATTTTATTATAAATAAATTTTTCAATTTACTTTGATCAAATGTACTATTTTTAATAGCATTTCCTCTCTCATGTTTAACATTTTACTTTATAAATAAAAATTGTAAAAGAATAAAATTAAAAATATTTAATAATCCACCTTTTTTATATAAAATAACTTATTAAGAGGATTGTCAATATTTTTTTAAAGAACATGACTTATATATATAATTGGACGGAATATACTCACTCTGATTTAAAATATAAGCATCTTTTAACAAAACTTTACATGCTAATAAAATTAAATCCTTATTCTCATGAAAATACATACTCCCTCCAATCTTTAATATATAAGATGAAATTTGAAAGCCTTTATTTTTCCAAATATGAGATAAAGTTACAATAATTGATGCTTCTTCTAATTTTATAAGATGAAATTTGAAAGCTTTTGTTTTTCCAAATATAAGATAAAGTTACAATAATTGATGCTTCTTCTAAATTTACTTTTTGTTTGTTTATTGTCATTTAAATTCTTAAATAGCAATTTATTACGGCCATTAATTGCAAAAAATAATAAAACTAAAAATTTACAAATTTTTCAACTATTTCAAGGTTATAACTACCATTTTGTAACAAGGACAAAATTTGTTAATTGTTTTATATTAAGAATTGGGGTAATATTGTTCAATGGTGGAGACAAGGGTGGATTGGGGGCCACACTTCTAAATTTTTTCTTAATAAAACACACGAGTTATATATTTTGGTCCACCAAGAGTTATTTGTGTGTATTTGATACTAAACATAAGATCTACTTTTTTAATAAATATAAACCAATATATAAAAATTTGGAAAAATTAATATCTAAAAAACAAATTTTCTTTATGTATAAAGACAGCATATTATATTGGGTAAGTTTTCTCGTTTGAGTTGAGGAATATACGTTATTTGCTAGGCTATGTATGAGAATTTGAATTGTCACCGCCCCATTATCAAATATTCAAGCAATCCTACTATCCCATTGTCAATTGAGCAGTGACTTCGACTGAATTGGGTGAATCAATAAATTAAAGCAATCCCTCTATGCTCTGGCCTTCGGTATTCCCTTTCTCCTTGTTTTTATCTCCTTCTTGTTAAATTTATGACTTTCGCCGCAATCTCAATCTCATGACTATTGTAGTATACTCTTCATCTCTATATATATGAGAAGTCTTCTAGAATCTTTTTTTGTTTCTAAATATAAGGGGTTGTTAGCATATTTTTTAATGAATGGACCATTATACTTTTATTAAATTGAAAAGAGAAAAAAAATAAGTACTCTCATTAATTTACTTTGAAAAATAGATTTATTTTTTATTTATAATAATTAGAGGTAAAATTAGAATGTTACCTTACTTTTAATTAGATAACTAATTTTATTGGTTCGCATGATTTAATTAAAAATATTTTATATATGGGATGAAGGGAGTACAAACAAAGCACATGTAAAGGACAATGCTAAGGTTAACCACTCCAATCTCCAATTGTGTTATGACTTTTTCTAGTTTTTTATTCCTTTTAATATTTTACATAATATATTCTACAATCCATATTTTTTAGGAGTAACTGATTGATGTCTAAAAAAAAAAATTATTGATTCATGGCTTTACAATAAAATGGAAAACGGGTTCTTCACCTATTTGATAATAGTTTATATTGAAAAAGAGATTGTTGAAAGGTTTTTTTGGTTCTATATTTGTAAAATTGAACATAAATATGTATGTTGAGATATTTATGTTATGTGAGTTATATATATATATATATATATATATTCTTCAATTACAATATATACTTTATGATCTTGGCCTCTTAATTGAAATTTTGGGCTCCATCCCTGCTATTGTTTTCACTTTAGTTTTGGTTATAATTCACGGTAAGCTAGAAGAATTTTATAAATTTAGAAACACAGGAATCTAGGTTAATAAATATATGAAATGAAATAATTTTTTTTTATAAATACCAAGTATATTTTGAATAAAAATTAGATAAAAGATATTTGTATTTTTATAAAAAAATTAATTATTTAACTCTTTAAATTTTTAACTTAGTTGCCACTTAATCTCTCAAGCTTGGCGCGTTTAAAAAGTTTATTAGTGGTTCTTATAAACCATGATTATATGTCGCTAACGAAGTTAAATCCGTACATGGCATCTAAATCAAGACAACCTCATAGTCAACATGTGGCAACTGAAAGGAATCAAGGCAAAATTAAAAACCATACGTGAAAAACACCTCACGGCTTACTGAATTCCGTGAAATTTAACGGAATTAACTCCGTTAGCAACGTAAGGCATGGTTCACTGGATCCGTTAGCTATAAGAATAAAGTTTTCAAATGAACCAAACTTACAACATTGAGTCGCCACGAGTTGAAATTGAAAGATCAAATTATTAATTTTTTTTTTTTTTATATTCACTTGACATGAGATTGCGACTTCCAGTGCCCCTGAAAAGTTACCCCCTTTTCTTGCGACTGAAAAGTTCCCACTTACCACAGCAACAGTTATTCCGTGGTGCGATTTGTTAATTAGTCATTACTTTACGTCTTTACCCCTATTTTCAGTGTAAGTATTAAATAAACCAACCAGGACAGGAGGCTGCTTATAAAAATGCTGGAGATCCTCGATCAGGACACCCACTTGCGTGTGTGTGGCCCAACCAGCTTTACTCTATGATAGTGCTTAATTAGCCCCATGATTGTGTGGTTAGAGTAAAATTTAGAATAAGTTATGCTTTTTTTCAATTGTAATTTGAGCTTTTTAGGCAAAATATTTAAATCTCAGACTGGTATATAATAATGCTCAACGCATGAAACTTTTTGTTTAGATTCTAGAAGAAAATTAAAAGATGTTTAATTTAAATTATTTAAAAGACATAAGTATGATTATAATTGTTGACATAATAATCAATCAATGAGCAGTTAGTTAAGAGAGTGAATTATAATTAAACATATATGGAAGCTTGGTGAGTGGAGGAAGGAGGCAGGGAAGCAAACGCCTTTGATGATGCGAGTGCAAGTGAGGTGAAAGCAAGCAATTTAAAACAAAAGCCAGGATGTGAGAGACTAAGGACTAAGAAGAAAATCTGAGTCCACCACATTCTCGTGACGTATTTGGACTCTTATGCTTTTTTAATTTGAGCTCAGCTAAAATAAAACGGCCTGTAAATCCCTCACTCCACACCACAGCTGTTAATTAATTTCATAAAAGTGCATATTTTATTATTATTTTTAATTGTCTGGTTAAAAAAAAAAAAAATGGGGTGGGGCTTGCCATTAGGGTAGGGATGACCCAAAGATTTGAGACCCACTTCCCTATTCGGCCGGACTCGCCTAGTCAGATAGTCCTTGGCATCACCCCTCCTGCCATTGCACCTAAGCGGCTAAGCCGATCTCAGCTTCCGAGTCCATGGCTCGAGAAAGTCCTTTTTTATTTATATTTTTTAATATTGATCTCGCCCTTCCGTCTCTGTACATAGTTCTTTGTTTATCTTTCTTATTCTACGGTAAACATACCGCCTCTGTTAGTTATTGTAAGATAATTTTTAGATGAGATTGATGAGGGTAAAAGTATGTCGGATTATATATTTTCTCCGAGAAAGGATAATAAATAAACAAAATTGAAATGTTTTCATACTTCCTTCTTCATGTCTCCCGATTTTGGATATTCTGAGTGCGAGAGCTCAAACCATGGAAATCAGGGAATCTTCTCAAAACAGGAAAAAGAAAATGCAACGAGGAGAGTTCTTTTTTCTCCCCGAAAAAAACTTCTAATTCACGAAGCCGAGTGTTTTAATGTATAAAGAATGGTATTCGGTAATGGTAGTTAAAGTTGACTGGTTAGGCGTATAAATTGGGAAGAGTTTTATATGGTCGGGAGCAGGACATTAATTTCACTCCAGCATTATTATTGTACTTTATTAATCGACAGACGGAATCAGATCCAGTACTACTACAGATCTCGGCCTCTTGTCTTTGTTTACCCCGCTAGCGAAGTCGATTAACACTCTCAAAACAAGGCGAGTCAGATTCCAGAACCTACGCCTCCACTATCCCTCATTACCTGATCAGCACGAACAGGGAAAACAAATCTTCCCCCAGCGAAACTGCGCAGAGAGGAGGGGAGCTTCCTAAAGGGAAAGCCATTTATGAGATTAGGGCCCTGCCCAAGTAAAGGACTGCCATGCGATGCAATGCAAATTCTCCTTCGAAATGTAACTAAACACACAAAGTACAGTGGTGGAAAAAAGCGTAGGGTCCACCACCAACCCTATTTTCTGAAACACCCAATGCAGAGTCAGACCCCACTAGTATATTACAATGCGGAGTCCTACATCCATCACAGGTTGGGGTAAAAGGATGCTCAGAGACACCCGATTCTTCCATAGTTTAGCCAGGAAATGTTGTCTTACCTGTTGTCATTATCAGGGAATCAATGGTAATGAGGCAGAGGAGTGAGTGTTTTGGAGCACAGTACTACCTAACTTGCTGTATAAAGCATCCTGCAGGCGCGGAGAAAATATCAGAAAGTCCCACAGGCAAAACCAACGACAGAAAGTGACGTAAAGCACAAGAGATTAGAGGCTATTTAATGCCGTGGCATGAGCAGAGCCAGTGTGGGTGGCTGGAGGAAGATGTACTAAAACTGCCTTCACCAAACTTACCTACCAGAAGAAGCGCCAGGATGGTTCAGAGGAGCATTCTATAAATGAGTAACACTGAAAAGTAGAAAAATGAAAGGGGGGGGGGGGGAAGGTGGGTTCTCTGCACGCCTTGCAAATATTGCGAGCTTTTGTGACATGGGGGGGAATTATGAAGAAGTGTCCTTGTTGGTTACAGCGTTATCAATCTCGCACCTAAAGTTTGTGATTTGGGTTCCCTTTTGCTCTGTCTTTGAATCCTGCAAAAGGAGCAGGAGCGATTTCCCACGTCAACACGCCCTTGTTGGTCTCGTTGCCGTACGGTTATTTTCCCCCCTTGTAAAACAACTTTAACTAACACTGGCAAGGCTGTAATTTTGGCTCTTGGGATGCTTGCTGGGGCTGATGAAATCACTTTTATCTTCTGAACCCAGGTCAAAAAATGGTCAAAAAAGAGTAACTAACCGTCAATTACGAGTGTTGATTTAGAGATATTGTCACCGTACTATATTAATCTCCTGAAGGAATTGCTAGCGCAGTAACAACACGCAAGACATTGCGAGAGAATAGTCAATTGGTCCCAAGAATCCTATGAAATTAATGACCACCCGTGACTGCTCATCCAACGTTTAATGATTTATCCTTCACCTGCCATCGGGACTCCTATGTTTTTAATAACATATTGTCCATTTTTCCAATGCAAATAAAAGTTAAGGCTCAAAAGAAAAAAAAAATCAAACGGTTTTGGTCAAGTCAGGTAGTGTTCCACAATCTGCGCAGACAATTTTGGGAAATTGACAAGAAACGGTAATTAACTAGTCCGGAAGGATTTGTAGTGTCCCAGGGTAAAGGAAAACTCCCTCATCATCGTCACTGTCATGATTAACAACCGTGACCGCAGAGCAAATTGATGAAGTTAACCAAGACAACTGGCATTTAGCCGAAGTAAAAAACCTGAGGCTTTCATTTCTTTTCTTGGGCCATAACCTGAGGTAGGTTACAACTTACAACATTACAACTTACAAGGTACAAAGTTAAAATCTAACCCCAAGAAAGAGAGGGAGAAAAAAAAAGAAAGAATAGAACTAGCGGGCCTCAGCGACGGCGAGAGGAGTAACGGCGGAATGCTTGCAGGGACTAGGCGGGAGGCTGGACTTTCCAGAAGCGACAAGACGCTGCACGAAGCTATCGATTCTCTGTTCGTTACTCTCTTTCAGCAACCTCTTTCCCCCAAACGCTAGTGACTCTAGTCCTCTCTCTTTCAGCACCTCCTCTCTCGTCCTTCCCAAACCCAACGCCTGCACACATTCATTAAACAATCAGTCAATCAATTATTCATTTCAAAATTCATACACACGCGTATGTAAGTTTTTTTCCCCTTGAAAAATTGAAATTCCCTTCACTGTTTTCACTGTATGGTGAAGGTAAAGACATGTCAGGGTAATTCTCTTTCCTCATTTTATTTTTTATCAGAAACCAAACACTATTCTGTGAAGTCAAACCGAGTCTCCCTGCAAGTACCTGGATCCTTACGTAATCCGTATGGTTCCAACAGAAGGCGTTCCCCAACATTTGGTCGATCGTCTCGGAGACTCCATCCACCACAATGTCGATCACGCACGACGTCGAACACTCCCCATTGTCACTTATTTTTTGCCCCCGTGTTCCGCCTGACGCGCCGTTGCCTAGGGACAGTACCAGGAGATCCTCCACTCCGTTAACCGTCGGGAAATCCCGCTTGTTGTGTAGCACGTGCGTCACCGCCGCCGCCGTTGGGTTGTTCATCACCAGGCCGCCGTCCACTGCTGAGCAGCTGGTCTTTCCGTTGACGGAAGTAAAGTGGAAGGGCTTGAAGAGGCTGGGCGTGGCTGTGGTAGCGCGGCATACCTTCCAGAGCTCGAAGTTGAAACTCGGCGATTCTGACGCGTCGGCCCTGGAAAACACGAATGGCGCCGAACTCTTGAGGTCAAAGCAAGGGATGAGCAGGGGTTTATACGTGTCCTTCAAGGTCAACAACTTTCCGTCCTCTCTTCTCTGGAAGAGTTGCTTCAACACGCTATCCATGCTCCTGGAAGAAAGTCTCCGGCGCCGGCGAAACACTCCGGCGGCTTAGGCCTGTAGAGTTCCGAATTCCTCTCGGTGATGACGTGGACGGCGTCCTTAGCAGTATAGAGAGGCCTGCCGGAGCCATCGTCGGCGGTGATCATGGCGGCGAGGATGGCGCCAATGCCAGTGCCCGCAACGATGTCGAAGAAATCGGCTATGTGAGCGTCGGAATCGCCGGTCTGGAGACGGATCTGTTCCTCGAGGCGGAGGAGGGCGGCTCCGGCTACAATGCCGGTGGTTCCTCCACCGTCGATACTGAGAATGCGAGTTTTCTTGGAGGTTTCACAGTGAGAAAGCCATTTCTGTTCCAATTTGGAGAAGATTTCCAGCGTCACCTTGCTGAGCTCCATCTGCTCCCTCGCTGTTGGCACACAGTGGGCAGCTGTATCAAAATTAAAGCTCTATATAAATAGACAGGCGGAGAGGGGTCGAAGTTGCAGCGTGTGCGCGGTAAAGCAAGAGAAAGGCGAAAAAGCAAAGGACTATTCACGCTCTGGTGCTGAAGAACATTAATGGCTGATCAATGCTAGTTCTCTCTCCCCTTCAAAATCGCTCTCTCTCTCTCTGAAGGAGGACTGTGAGTTGGTGATGGTGAGAGTTAAAAACACAGGATGAAGGAGTGAAAGCCTGAAAGGGGCGTCGGGGGAATGGGGTGGTTATATAGGCGACCCTCTTTGTCCTTGTCTCTTGATTTTTTTGGTTTGTTTTTAATATTATGTATTTGACAGTGCGTTGCTTTTGGTTTCATTATATAACTACATGATGTACATTAGCAATATTTAATTTCGTAAGAGAGGGGCTAGTCCAGTAGCGGGGCGAATCTTACGTGTTAGGACTGTGGATGCACGTGGATGCACGCGTGTTGTCATGGGCTTGCGGGAAGCACGAACCTCGGCTTTTGAGTCGGCTCGGCTTTCGCTTCTCCTCCTCACTCCTCACCGGCTCACCCACTGCTCTAGCCGCCGCTGCCTCCTCATTTACGGTTTTCATCTTCGGTCCCCCCAAAACCTCTATTCATTGATATTTAATTTCATCCTCTCAGATTCAGATTTAGAGCGAAGTCAGTTGGAATTTTCCTGGTAATAGGTTTTGAAACTGCACTCCCTGCGCTGGAAAATATATTTATCAATTACTGAATTGGATTCATCAAACAAACAAAAAAATATCTCCAATATCTCACTTGAATCACTAGTGCCAGCGGCACGTGACTCCAAAATTTTTAAAGCCTTAGATGCATGTGATAGTGAGCTGCGTGCCATCATGCGCCCCCTGCCTATGAAGAACCATGTTTGGCATTATTATCCAATCATTATTAATAACTCTAAATCAATTCCACGTCAAACCCTCGAGTTTTTTTTACCGCGCAGTGTACTTAAAGTTGCCGTGAGCAGGGACGTCCCTGACAAAATAAAGTACATGTTGTAAACCATGTAGGAATGGAAGCAGCAGCGGATCGAATAGGTGAAATGAATTATATAATGAAGCTCAATTGATCACAGCAAGAGTGAAGAGAACCTGATTTGCCAAGCTCTATAAGGAGGTGGCCTTGCAACGTACGGTTGGAAAAATCTCGAGGCGAATCACATAGAAATCACTAACAATAATGTTGCAGGGCGTGATATCTAATTATTTAATGATGATCATATATATATATATATATATATTTCATTTGAAAGAGTGTCAGAAACCAGGAAATAGGGTCAACAGGTGAGGGAAAAAACATCTGGGACGATCTTCATGTCTCTCCGGCTGCTACCTTCAATGATCTGGAATTCCAAATGCTGAATCACGTGTAAGATCAGATCTCTCATATATATACTGGACCAGATATCAAATATTATATGTAGTTACATACTCATATTAATATTGGATATACAAAGATGTGGTATCTCCGACTGTGCAAGTCATTGAAGGGAAAATGTGAGTCCAAATCTGGTTGATTATGAATAGAGACGATGTGTATGGCGACTGAGGATTCCAACCCAAAAGCGGAAGGGACGCAGCGCGCGGCAAGAGGAAGTGGCTTCATGAAAAAGGTCTCTCCCGAATATTTCCTCAAATGAAAGCCCTTTTCAAATAATGGTCGGAGTCCTTATGGTCCTTAATTATCTGGAAGCTGGCCACCTGATAGAGGCATTACGTATTATGATGTCCTTCCCCTGCTTCCTCAAAAGTTTAATCCTTATCATCTGTGTTAGCCCAGGTCGCTGTCTGCTGATCTCTTAATTAAAGAGACCTGATTAACGGAATTAAGCTGTTGGGTCGTATTTTAAAATGGGCTAGCCCGGCAATGAGCCCAGCTTCTATTTTCCTTATTTCTCAACGAAGGTCACACTGTTTCGGGCCCAATCAACCCTCAAGCTTCTACCCTCTTTGCCCGACAAGTAACATAATACCTCTATAGCATAAGCAGCTGGTTATAAGCTCCATATTTTATAATTTAAACTATTCCAAACTCATATCCTTATTATGAACTCGTTAATTAGTTCACGGTCTTAGCGTTGCCCCACTAATGTTATAAAAAATTAAGGGCTGAGAAAAATATAAAGTGCGTATAAAAAATTATATTTTGTATAAATTATTATATCTCATTTTATATTGATAATTTGAATAAAGAGCTGAGAAAAATCTTTAAAATTTACAAAAAATTAATTAATATATACCGGAATACGAGATATCAATTCCAGATATGCAATTAAATTTTTTATGTACTTAAACTAATATGAAAATTAAATCATGAAAAATAATATAATTATATGTTTAATACACTAGTATTACATATTATCTTATTTAATATGCTAATGTTAAATAAACAAAACATTGATCAATATACTAATGTTAAATAAAATACGCGAGTGTAAGAGGAGGGAGGCCCATGTAACTTGCATCTCAATTTTTTTATCATAACACATACCCCACTTCATCATAAAAGTAACTAATACCTAACATTAATTATTAAAAATAAACTAATGTTAAGGGACGCGAAGGTTGCAGGCCCTAGTCCAACAATGCGCTTGTTTCTGCCATTAATTGTGAAAATATTAACATTCTGTTTATTGTATTGTCTTTGTTTATATTATGAGAATTTAAATTTAAGTTTTAGTTAATGCTAAGAAAACCAAACCAGTCATTGAATGAAACAAAGTATTGATTCATGGTTCAACCAGTCGTAAATAAATTAATATATTTTAAATAATATATGTATCAAATAAACTGAAATAATTATATATAATAATAAAAATGAATTTTTAAATTTCAGAATAAATAATATGAAATAAAAAGGTAATGTTTATCAATATCCCATCATTTTAGTTCAAAATATTTATACTTCTTTCATGATTTATAATTAATAACTTCAATATGTACGTATACATACATATATTCTATACATATTTTTTTGAGTTCTGTACATTTTTCTCCATTTATAATTTTTTTATAAAAGGTAATTTATTTAACAAAATAAAAGGTCTTGCAATTGGGGCCCTTAAGAAACAAACGAAGAAACATAAAAGTCACAGAAAAAAAAACCCTGGTGGATTAGCCCAACGTACATGTAAAATTTATAGACATAAATATGTATAAATTGTTGCTTATAGATGTTAATTAAAATTTAAAAAATTAAAAAAATAACAAGACCAATTCAACTAATGACAAGCCTATATGCATGTGGGGGCACTCACTTGAAAATATTGCATTTTAGTGTAAGAAAATTTTACACTTTGCCCCGCAAAATTTAGGATTTTAAACCCATACTTAAAATGTCAATCTTCCTCAATTTAAAAAAGTAATGCTTTAGTATAGTATTAAAATTTAAATTTATTCCTATATTTTGAATAGAGGAGTGCAAACATGGTTATTTAATTAATTTTGTTTAACTTAATCTTAAAGTTAAGCATATTGTATTTAAATAATAAAATTTTAATTTTTTTATTTTTTTAAATGCCCCCATTAATCATAGGTCCTTGGTTTGCCACCAGGTTCAACTAATTTGCCCATTGGTTCTATTGATTTTTGACTGATCAAAATAAGCAGTTTTTTGTTATGACCATATTGAATTTAGGATTGATTCTTGATTCAACAGGTCCTATTTGATTCTTATAACACTCGCTTTCATCATTGCTCACATGTCACACTCAACTCCATTTTTATTGTTCGAGCTTGTTTAAGGTATTGGGTGATCTAAAAAGATAATAAGTTGATAATAATTCTCTCTCTCTCTCTCTTTTGTTTTCGTTTCAATGTCCTAGGTCTTTGAATTAAATTAATCGAGTCAGCTACTTATACCAGCACCTCTTTAAGAATACCCCGACTGAAAATTTAATAGCTATTGCATACTGAGAGCTCAAAACTGACTCTAAATTTGAATATTAGATAAACCATAACTCTATATTCCTAATTGTGAAGTTATGAGTTCGAATAGGTTCAGTGAGTAATTGTGATCTTATTCTCAATAGGACTTTAATATTTTTAAAAATATTTAAAAATTAAATTGAGAAAAATTAAAATAAATAAATAAAAATAAATTTAATGCATGCATTAAGGGCATGTTAGTAATATCTTTACATTCACAGGAGTAATTATAAAAATATATGCATGCACCTTAATTAATTCTCAGGCTAAGATACATGGTGAAAGTGAATCTCAATCAGTATTAATTGATATAGCTTGAATATTGGCCATAAAAAGTTAATGCAGTTTGAATGAATTTGCATAAGTTCATGAACCATATAATTTTGGGAATATCCCATAACATACATGCATGCGAGGCACTGTGCTTTTCTCTTTTCAACAGAAATGCGCAATAATTAACTTTAAATCTTGCATTACTAGCTGGACCTGATTTTGTTCTCTCTTTCTATGTAAATCATGGAATTTATAGTAGTAGATTATATTTTTTCGGCACGAGAATTTTAATTATTCTTGTGTTCATGGATATCTTGACACAACGGCAAAAGGAAAAAAAAAAAATCAGTTATCTCTCTCTCTCTCTCTCGAACAAAAAAGCCCAAAAAAAAAAGTAAATAATTTACTGGGAAACATTCTTACCAATCAACATATTTTATCTTGCGAGAAAAAGTATAGCGGCATGATATGAAAAGAGATAAAAAGAGAATCAAAGGTCGTATTTCTGTATGTGAATTTCACGAAGGGTATCTTGTTTTTTAAATATCTTTCTATTTAAAAAATAGTATGAATAAATAGTATCAGAATATATAGAAACCAAAATGGTACGATGTTTCTCCTCCCAGTTAATGTTTAACACGTCCATGTGCGTTAATGTTCTGAACAGTGGTGTAACTGTCATTGACCCTCTTCTATGTATCGTTTCAAAAATACTTATATGTATATATACACCTCTTGTGTTGCTTTTGGTTTGAAAAATCGAAGGAGAACAAGGAGGGGATTCAGATCCTATAAGCTACACTAAAAAAGATCATCGACCATGTCTTCAGGGCTATTTCTGCATGCTTGTGCAACCCTTAAACCCATTCTCTGCTTTCCATTCTCTTCTAGTCCTCTTCCCTCTCTCTCTTCCGTTGGTTAGTTATCTTCTCATCTCTATGCTTCTTCTTCTTTGAAAAAATCATCATTTCTTTATTTGTTTAAAATACCCACACAGGGTTCAAGTTTTGTCACCAATTTTTGATTTGATATCATTAACGTTATATCACACGATGCATTATTATATATCAAATTCATATGAAACACCACAAGTGGGCTTTAGTCCAATGGATAGAGTCTTAACTCTTAAGTAAGATGATTCGAGTTTAAGTTAATGTGAATACAAAATTGTTTTTAAGAGGACTATTTCTATTTGGGATTCAGTCCAAATTAATTGGAGTCTAATGCCAATCCAAATACTTGATGATTTATTTACAAAGAAAAAAATTTGAAAGGCTATTTTTTATTGCAACACACGAAGGCTTGTAATTCACATGTAAAAGTAGATGATGTGAAGTCCAGTGATAGAATCTTTTTGTGCATGATAATAGATTGAAATTTATTAAGGGATATGAGTTCACTCATTTAATAAATGTCTTATATTATACAATAACAGTTGTTTGATTTAATCGAACAGTTATAAAAAATTTTGTCATATAATATTAAAAAAATATTAAATTTTAAATTTCTTAAGAGAAAAGGAGTATCATGATAATTGTTTTAAATTTTTAAAGAAAAATATATATTGATAATTTTAAAATATTGATTAAATTTAATGATTATAATTCAGATGCTCATTGAATGAGTGAATTTAAATCACTTACTGAATTTAAACCTATGAGAACCACTTGAATTGAAGCATTTTGTAGCTAGGATTCTAACTATGTTTCTAACATTAAATGGCAGTGGAATTGTGTCCAAATTCCATATATGATCTATATGGTGAAATTACATGTCGTTGTATATTCGTGAGTGTATATATATTTCTATATATCCAATTTTGAAATAAAACTACATACTGGAAGAAGAAGAATACTGTTGACGTGGGCTAATGTATATGTGAGAATTGGAGATATATGGGATGTTGACATGATGCAGGCATCAGGCCATTCAAAACCAGCAACGACGCATGTCTTCATCTTGCAATTGGTCCTCCTCCAGCCACATTTAATGCCATATCCAGATCTCGCTCTCAAGGTCCGTTTATTTACCACCTTTATTTTGCTTATGTTCCGCTACCATATGTCCTCGCTGCCCAAGTCCTACTCATTGCTTGATAGGTGAAAGCAAAATGCTCTCACCAACAAGCCAGGGCCTGATGAATTGCCTATTTATTGATCCGGAACTTCGTCTCGATTCAATCACTACATTCATTTGTTTTATTCTGATCTCTTAAAAAAATATTTTTTAATGTGAACAATGGGAGTTTTTTTTTTATATTATTACTTAATAATGCCTAAGAGTTGTCGTGATAATATAATCGATAAACTTTACAATTGCACCACATTGAAATAATTAAGTAAGGACATGTTTTGTAAATTTGTAATAGAAATCAGTATTATTTTTAATATTTTTTATCAGGTCTTTAATTGATTTTTGGCTAAAATATGCATCTAGTTTTTTTAATCTTACACAATGTTTCATTTTAGTAAACTTGTAATAGAAATTAGTATTATTTTTAATATTTTATCAGGTCTTTAATTGATTTTTGGCTAAAGTATGCATTTAGTTTTTTTTTAATTTTACATAACATTTTATTTTAGTCCTTTAACTTTATAAAGTGTATTTTTAGTCCTTAAATCTTAACGTTATTAGTTTTATTCCAACAAATATTTATATTAAATTTTTAAATATTGGCAAAACATTTTCAAATGTTGACATATTAAGCTTAATTTTTTCAAAATAACAATGATTGATATAAAAAATAATCACTTGAAATTAATGATGTTAGGATTAAAGGATTAAAAAGACACTTTATAAAATTAAAAGATTAAATTAAAATCATATATATAGTTATAAGACTAAAAGTATATTTTAACCTTGATTTTTTAAAGGATAAGATTATATTAAAAGAGGTATGAGGGAAGGTATTAGCTATACATGTTAATTATAACACTTTTTTTTGTGACATAAAAGTGTGTTACTTATATATTAATCAGCTTAATTAACATGGACAGTTGAAGACAAGCCTATATATAAATTGACGTACTCAAGACTAAGTGAAACGCAATACTCATCCACTTGTTTTTTATTTCTTGTTTGATTACCCACGCCAAATTTTTTTCTCTGCACGAATACATGCTTCAATATGTATTTTTTAAAAAAATTGCATATTTGAAGGAAGTGTTGAAACTCCGGAGAATGTGACTGTGAAGGATGTGGATGATAAGGAATCTGCTCCTCATCAGGTCAGTCTCCACCTTCAATTTTAAACTGCATAAAATAAGTAACAGATATTTATATTTAATTTTCTGCATGATGGATGTAAAGTTATCTGATCTTGGGGTCATATATATGTATGTGAAAGGTTGCTGAGGAAAATGAGATCAGAAAGAGAATCAATGCTGTGAAAATGATGTTGAGCTCCATGGAAGATGGAGAGATATCCATCTCAGCTTATGGCACAGCGTGGGTTGCTCTCGTTAAAGCTGATGATGGGTCTGATTCTCCTCAGTTTCCTTCAGCTCTCGAATGGATTGCCAACAATCAGCTCCCTGATGGTTCATGGGGTGATGCTCTTCTGTTCTCAGCCCATGACAGAATCCTTAACACATTAGCTTGTGTTATCGCATTGACTTCTTGGAATCTTCATCCCAATAAGTGCCAGAAAGGTGATTCATCATCATCATCATATTCAATGACCAAGACCTTTGTTTAGTGATTCTCTTGATCCTATTCGTTTTAATTAATTAATTGTGTATTTGCATATGCAGGAATGAAATTTTTCAATGAAAACCTGAGCAAGCTCGAGGATGAGAATGCTGAGCATGTGCTAATCGGCTTTGAAGTTGCTTTCCCTTCACTTCTTGACTTAGCTCGAAGTTTGAACATTGAAGTGCCCAATGATTCTGATTCTCCTTACTTGAAGCGCATCTTTGAGATGAGAGACCTCAAGCTCAAAAAGTAAAGATTCATAATTCATGACCCTGGCTTCAGTTCATATATATACTAAAATGAATGCTTACGAAAGGCTTTGAAATATATACATACATTATGATAGTGTTATCTATAACTTGTGTTTGTTTGGGTAATGTGGGGGAAAGAATACCGAGGGATATGATGCATAAAGTGCCCACAACGCTGCTCCATAGCTTGGAGGGAATGCCAAATTTGGAGTGGAACGAGCTTCTGAAACTGCAATCCCAGGACGGTTCCTTCTTATTCTCCCCATCTTCTACTGCTTATGGCCTCATGCATACCAGAAGTGAAGCTTCTCTCAAATACTTGGACAGAATCACCAAGAGGTTCAATGGGGGAGGTATTAGTTTCATCACTTTCCAGTTCTTTATTGGCTTTTTAAAATATACCAATAACCACACGTAATAACTATGTTATCTTAATTTCTTCTTTTTATCAGTTCCCAATGTGTACCCAGTTGATTTGTTTGAGCACATTTGGGCTGTTGATCGGCTGCAACGCCTTGGAATTTCCAGATATTTTCAGCAAGAGATCAAGGACGTTATCACTTACATTTATAGGTATATCGCCCACGTCTCATAACCCACTGGCTTTAATGTTTCTGATAGAAGTGATCTGTCTATATAGATACATGCCTGTGACTTAAATTTCAGGCATTGGAATGAGAAGGGTATTTGCTGGGCAAGAAATTCAGACGTTCAAGATATTGACGACACGGCAATGGGATTTAGACTACTGAGGTTGCATGGCCACCAAGTTTCAGCCGGTAAGGTCAATCAATATTATTGCATGCGCTATATATATATATATATATATATAATCTCACCGTTCAATTAATTTTGATAGACGTGTTCAAGAATTTTAAGAAAAATGGAGAATTCTTCTGCTTCGCGGGGCAGTCAACAACAGCTGTGACAGGAATGTTCAATCTGTACAGAGCTTCTCAGGTGCTGTTTCCGGGGGAGAACGTACTCGAGGATGCCATGCAATTCTCAGCCAAGTATTTAACCCAGAAACGTGCTGAGAATCAGCTCCTTGATAAATGGATCATAATGAAGGATTTACCTGGCGAGGTGTGTAGCTTAAATTATGTCATTAAAACCGTTGGTTCAGTATATAAATCATATCATGAAATGTAAATTTGCAAGAAACTAAAAAGAGACCGAGCCCACAGGTGGGTTATGCATTGGACGTGCCGTGGTATGCAAGCTTGCCGAGATTGGAAACAAGATGCTACATTGATCAGTATGGTGGTGAAGATGATGTCTGGATTGGCAAGTCCCTTTACAGGTACTCTAGTTAGTTCTGTCCTGTCATTCTGGATTTATGCACTCTTCACCCCAAGTTAGAGGACATAACAAGAATTACCACTTGCCATTGAACTACATTCATATCTTATATATCAAACTACTCTCTTAATTTTGACAGGATGCCATACGTGAACAATGAGGTTTATCTGGAACTTGCAAAATTAGATTACAACAATTGCCAGGCTTTGCATTTTAAAGAATGGGGCGAAATCCAAGGGTATGTAAAATGAACCCAAGTATGTTTCAATTCATGTGTGCTTCAAAACAAACAACAGTCATTGAGCTTTAACCTTGTCCTTTTTTGGCCCAATGATATATATGAATTAGGTGGTACTCCGAAAATGGACTGGAGGGGTTTGGATTAAGCAGAGAAGTTCTTCTTGCTGCTTATTTTGTATGTGCGGCAAGCATATTTGAGCCTGAGAGATCTCAAGAGCGACTTGCATGGTCTAAAACAGCAGTTTTAGTTGAGACAATCTCGTCCTTCATTGACGATGAAGAAACTAGGAGAACCTTTGTGCAGAGATTCAATCTCGGCATCAATGAACAAGATTCCTCAATATTCATGTACGTATCTGTGTGCGTACAAAGTACAAGCTAATTCCTTGCTTGTCCTTTCAACCAATTCCGTGTTGTGTTGGGTGTTGCAGGGAGTCAAACGAGAAAAGGGCAAAAGAAAGACTAGTGGAAGTTTTGCTTAGGACCATTGACAGCCTTGGCTCGCAGACGTCCTTGCCGCGTGGTCATGAAGCCGTCCGTGATTTGCGTCAGGCCGTGAGTTTTCTTATTTCTATACTCGTATTAATGCCAGCCAACCCTTCATCAAATTACTTACATGGTTAATGGAATACGAAGAAAATAGCAGGAACACACAAGGTCTCCATGATTGTTATCTAATTCCAAACTTCCCACGTTTATTTATTTATTATTATAATCAAATTAAAGGCGCACATATACTTGTCAACATCAGGATCAAGTCCAAAACTTTTTCTTCTATTATTTTATTCATTGTTTTCTTTTCTTTTTTTACATGAAAAAAGTGGCAAAGATGGATGTCAAGTTGGGAAAGGGAAGCAAACAGGCCCCAGAATGAAGCAGAGCTGATGGTGCAAGTGATGAATTTGAGCGCTGGCTATCGCCTAGAAGAGCTACAGTTGAATCCTCACTATCAAAAATTGATGGAAGTCACTAATTCAGTTTGCAATAGCCTCCGCAATTACCAATCCAGCAAGGTCAGTGACAAATAACAATTCCGAACACATTAAACCTATTTTGAAAATTTTTCCAACGACGCTAATATTTTTGCTGCTTCCAGGCTCATGGAAGCAGCCACTGGAGTACACACTGCAGCACTACACCCGAAATAGAATCAGAAATGAGAGAGCTTGTTGAATTGGTGCTTCAAGTCCAGAATCCTCCAAATGCCATGGAATACAATATCAACAACATATTCTTTGCTGTTGCGAGGGCTTACTACTACGCAGCCTACTTTGATGCAGAGACCATCAACTCTCATATTGCCAAAGTTCTCTTTCATAGAGTGATGTAAATGACCGTTATGTTTTAGAATTAATATCACCGTACTTTGCAGCCAAATCGAAAAAGAAACATAAGTCAGAGACGAAGGAGCCCGCAATTATGCATTAAGCGCTGTTTTTACTGTCCAAACATGCATGAAGAAGGATAATAAAGTAATAAAACTACTTCTCAAAGAAATAAAAAGGTTAATAAATAGCGTCAATGCTCTTTATAGCATACATAAAAGCAAAAGGAGTATGTTGTAATGCACAACAGCACAAGACACTAGAACGATAATCATAAAGGGCGATCAAGCATAAATTACAAAAAGTGATTGATGGGTCACACTCACACCGCACGACGTTCATCCATTCATATATTTTGCACCTGTGCAAAATGAAAATAAATACTATAACTTACATGCCTGCAACAGCATCTTAGAACATCAAGCTATTACGCATCGAAAACCATTCCTAGATTGCTCAGTACATGCCAATGATTCTCTGCATTCATTAAAGCAATCAAATGCAGTATATTTAGAGGGGGGAAATAGGTAAAACAGAGAAGATAAGAATAAAGAATGGAAGCAAACCCCATAGACATCTGTTGTGTTTTGTATCTCTTTGATTGCATATAATAAAATCATATAGAAGAAATGAGAAGGTTAAAATCCATACACGTCCTGATTCTTGATAACAGCAGTCTATTTCTGGAGGTAAGAAGCCAGGTTGAGCTCAACATCTTCTTTGGCTTTTTTATCAAATGGTTCCTCCCCGATGTATAAATCTAGAACTGACCGACAGAGTAGCTTACTTTGGATGCTTCCCACTTCCTTTCCATCAACTACAAGGAACAAACAAGATGAAATTGAAGGTTCTTGTTGCAGTTTACCATGACAGAGACGTATATATATATATATATAACAGTTTGTCTCGGGTCAAATGCACTTTCGCAGGATGAAACAGCTTGTCAGCTTCATGCCCTAGCTTTATGTAACCAACTGGGAATATGTTACTGGGAAAAACTCGTGTAAGTTCGAGATAAGTCCTAATAGAAGAGTTAATTAACAAATTCTAAAATCAGCCTCTAACTAACAGACGCATGGTTTCTTTGCTGAAGCTTCTGGATCTTTGTTCAGAATATCTGATTTGAAAATTTCACGAAGCATGGAGAGGGATATCTTACTTGATGTTCGAAGAACATGATCCCGATCTCTTGAGAGATGAATTACTGATCCTCGTGGTATTTTGTATTCATCTTTAAACTGAGAAGTAAACCTACATCATAGCTGGCTAGTGAAGTAATATTATAATATACAAGAATTAGATTAAGGAAACCACCTGCTCTCACACACACAGATATTTAGACTAGAATTTCCTGTGCTTTCGTCCATCAGCAGCAAATAAAAATCACTTGTGTGGATGTGCGAGAGAGGATTCAAAAAATTGGAGAGTAAACCATAACAGAAAAAATTTTACACACATGAGATATAGTGACTCTAATTTTCAATGCATAGAAAGGACACCAGCAATTGAAGGAGCCATTCACCTTTGAAGCAACTCTTTATTATCTGATCCCCCAAATTTTTGCAGTCTGCTTCCCACTGACTCTTCAAATGCACTACGTACAGAGCGGATGCTCAATTTACCATAGACTATTTGGAGTCTAACTGTCATGCAAATATCATTTTCCATAAGATCTTCAATAAAGTCCTTTTTTCCCTTCAATTCAGAGGAAGAAAATTTCCGTATTTCTCAGCAAGTAATTTCTTAATGTCATTATCATCAACGTAAACACCTGCAAAATATTATAAACATTTTTTGTTGAATACATAAAAACAACAAAATTACAAAAGCTTCGACTTCGTTATGCCCCTTTGGAACATCCCAAGAAATTGCATCATTTAGAGCCAAGGAGGGAAATAGAATTAGTGGCATTTTTTAGTCCATTAAAAGAAGTTTAAGATAATGTAAAATGCTTGCATGATGGATAAAGTAATTCACAGTGCAGCCATGCGGAGGCAGCATTTAGAATTTAGGAGACAGAAAGTTCCCCGCCATCACCATTACACTATGAGCATTAAAAGTAAATGGTAAATAGGGTATGCGAGAAAATGCTAAAATAAGATTGCAGGCATAGAGCCAGAAATCATCAAGAAAAGCTCCTTCTGGCAATCAACATCTGAAATATATTACCAAGAAAAATGCCGCCCGCATTTAAACCAACGATACTGTGGTGAGTTGAATGTCATACCGAATGCATAGACATCAATGTTCTTCAATCCCAGAATGCTTTTCTTGCGTATCCCCACTCCGCAAATTTTCTGCGAATCGCCCAGAGCTGCTGGAAATGACGCTCCCGTCTTTGGCTCCGTAACGGGCTGAGAACTATCAGCCAAACTCAGAGAAGCCCACAAAGGCAGCGAATTTCCAGGAGAGAAAAAGAAATTCAAAGCATTCTGAAGAAAGGGGTGCTGTGAGATTGGGTTTCGGGAGGAGGCACATGCAGCGGTGGCTCCGGCAGCGGTCGCGACGGCTGCGACGGCAACTTTTGCGGCAGAGAATGGGCGTGAGTGGCGGTGCCGCTGAGGATGGCCCGAAGGCTGAGAAAACGAGAAAGGGAAGCGGAGTGACACCATGTTTCCGTCGTTAATGTCCAAGACCCAAAGCAGTTGCCCCACGACGGCGACTGAAAATCAAGTTGGCAAATAGCAAGCAAGGCTTCAGAACTTTACTGGAGATTCATGCCCAAAAAAAAAAAAAAATGATGATGGAAAACATTAGAGTAAAATACACTGATCAACTTTTTATTATGATTTAATCGTACAGACTTTCTTTCTGTTTTGAAAATGTACATAAAATTTTTAAAAAATTAAAATATATATATTATATAAATCTTTCT
Organism: Prosopis cineraria; assembly: GCF_029017545.1. Classification (NCBI taxonomy): domain Eukaryota; kingdom Viridiplantae; phylum Streptophyta; class Magnoliopsida; order Fabales; family Fabaceae; genus Prosopis; species Prosopis cineraria. The sequence goes on from NW_026555332.1 coordinate 43,671,823, forward strand.
TGTATATTTAATATTTCATTTTCATTTATCTAACAATTAATTTATTATTAAATTTGACTTTTAAACTTTTAATTTAACCAAAATACTCTATTTAACATAAGAATTTTTTAAAAATTCATATTTTTCAAAAAATATTATTGCATACAACTAAAAATATAATAAATGTATTTTGAAATTTTTATTTTATTATAAAATTTATTAATTTTTATCATATTATAAAATTTTATTATTTTAATTTTCATCAATTTATTGAAACTTTATTGAAACTTGATTGTTTATATTTTTTAAAATTGTTAAAAATATATTTTTGTTAATAACATAACATAAAATCATATAAGTTTAAAAGATTATATAAATAATTTAAATTTAAATTTAAAATTTGTGAACATGCTTTTTACAATAAAATTATGTAACTGTCAAAATATATAATTTAAGATTTATTAAGATGAGGGGTTAATTAGTCAATAAAATTTTTGTAATATAAATTTTAATTAAAAAAGCTTTTAGAATCTTTTTAGAATATTCCTGACAAAGTTAACCAATTGAACTAGATTTTATATTTTTAAAATAAATGAGAAGTCTGTAATACTGTATAATTAAAGAAAAATAAAAAAGTGGTTAAAATATTTGACTCAAAAAATTAGGACCATTACTTTGTATCAAAAAAAAAAAAATAGTACCATTACTATATAATAGCAGTTTGATTACTCGGCTTATCGTTACAACTTATTTTTTCCCCGGAGAATTGCTCTGCGTACAAAATGTAGGAAGAATGAGATTTAGGATCAAAAGATTATTTTAATAATAACTAATCTTTTAAAATTTTACTAAAAGAAATGAGTTATGAATATAAATTTAAAAAGTTGCAAATTTAAGAGTGTTAGTTTAATAGGCTACTTCTAGTCATTTGTAGCTAAGTAAGAACAACGCGAACCTACTTCATCAAATCGTCTCCAGGATTAGGTCCCTCCCATGTCCTTCATTGCTGTTGGTTGAATTGAATTAATGCTGGAGTTTGTTGGCCAGGAAAAAAAAAAATTTGATATTTCATAGTATATGAGTACATGAAAATCGTGTGACCAAAAAACGTTGGCGTGAGCCTGAGATAAAGAGGTTCGACATCCGGAGGCAGTGATGAAGTTGGGCTAAGCCCATGGTCACTTCATTCAACTGGGCTTAACAATTCGATGTCTCTTTCAGTCTTATCGACGACACACAACGTTGGCAGAATTGCGTTAATGGGTGATCACTCTATTCCGGAGGAATCGAATTTTTCGTCCTATTGTTAAACAGATGGGATTCCAAACGAATGCCTCTAATGGTTGACTAATTGTCTTTTCTTGAAGGCATATTATCCCTAGTGAGACCAATAAAAACACTTAAAGTATGTTTGGTTTTTAATTTATATTTGATAAAAGTTGATTTAGGATCCAACTATTTATTAGATTTGGCAAAAGCATATAACTTTTGAATGTACTTTTAAGGATTATACAAACAGCCATTTAGTAGTGTTTCGTGTGCTTCTACACCACCTCGGTTGTTTTTAATCGTATAAAACAACTGTGTCGTACGAGTTTATATATTATCAAGTCTATAGATCTAATTAAAATAACGGTGGCTCAGGTCACGTCCTTGCCTTTTTGTTTCTTTTTAAAATGGAGTTTGTTCTTTGTGAAAGGAGAAGACATTACACGTAATGCAATGTTGTTGAGCGAAAAGGAATGAATAGCCGCCCAAAGAAGTAGCATGAATGGATGGGCTGATGAGGAATAGTTTCCTATGATGTAATCCATTAACGACAAGTGAGATGTTAATAATCCAAAAAAATATGGGCTTGTCAGGTGATGGGGATGTTGGTGTTTATAGAATTAAGTTGGGAAGCAACAATGTTGTTTGGAAAGCAGAGTGAGGGAGTGTGTTTGACTGTTACGCAAGCGACGCATCTCTTTATATATCGGCGACTTGGCTTACGTGATGTCCTTCACCTTCGCCAAGTAACTCGGAGATCATTGTGTTTTACAGTGGTGACAAGTATGACGGCCATAACAAGTAGAGACGCTCGAGCGTCTCGCACCTCACTTGAAGAAAATTATATATTTAGATATTTAGGTTTTCACATTTTTACCCTCTAATTTTGATATTTTAAACTTTAAATTCATTTCAGTCTTCATTCCAAAACATGAAATTATTTTTTAAAAAATTTACAAGACATTTAATTACTAATTAATTTTTAAATAAATTGCCCTCGCTAGTCCGGGATCCGCTCTGCTTCAAGCTAAGCTCTGATGATTATTGCGTGATTTAAAAAAAAAAAACTGTGGGGGTCGTGCCCGCGTGTGAAACTCGGTGATTATTATTAATATTATTATTTTTACCAGCGATTCATGTTTTTATTTTCAATTAACATTTGTTTTATCATCTACACGCTAAAAAATGGAAATCACCGATATGTATAAAACACTCTTAGCTTATAGAGCATACTTTTGAACCGTACAATTCATGAAAGGATATTTTTTAAAAAAAAATTGCGGTTATATATGATTCTAAGGAAGCAGGTATGAGTCATGAAAGATTTGGTACATTTCGAGATGCCTGATCGACACACTGGTCAGGGACAAGTGGCAGAATATCAAGAAAATAAACCCAATAATACACTCCTATGCCACTATAAGATAATCCGTACTAATATACTAATTATTGCTTATGAATAATTTAACACTTCCTATTTTATACTTTAAATCAATATTATTATCGATTATAAAAGGCAGCCGTACGAAAAAAAACATTTAGTTGGTCAATAAAGTTTCAGGCATTGAGAGTTTTTGTGTAAAGTATGAATAAACAATTAATTATTAGCCAAAATAAAATGTGAAAACTGCATGGACTTGCAGTATTTAATAATCACTGACAATGCATCTTATCCTGCGAAACTATTTTTTCTTTTCATTTTATATTTATCCCAATTTTTTACATAATTTTCAAACAAAATTTAAATTTTAAAAATAGGTATAGTTTTAAAAAAAATCATGCAAACCTATGTTACTACATTTCTTTTCTAATAGATATTCCCTACATTTAAAAATGTAAGTCATATTTTGAGAAGTTAAATGTTAAAAAATGTAAAATATTTTAAATTTTTTAAAGTGTAATCATTATCTTTTTTTTAAAAAAGCTCTCCTATTGAATAAATTACTTTATTTTTTAAGGTGTCAAATAGATATAAATATAAAAATATAGGATGAGTTCAAATATTAGTTACTACTTTATTGAGAGGTGAGATTTAGTTAAAAATATTTTACATTTTTGAATAAAGGGAGTAGTATTTTATGCACCTCGCATGAAAGAAATATTAAGTTATAGTGTTTAGTATTTACTTGTTAGGTTAATATCAGTGATTAAAAAATAGACCGGACAGTTAGACGGTCGAATCATCGATTGGTCTAGATTTTGGCTTTATCAGCATGTAAAAATCATTCTGAGGGTTTAGCTAGATGGGGCCGTTTTAGACCGACGATCAAACTAGGAATCAAGATCAAGCTGAAAATTAAACCCAATTTTTTTTAAAAAAATAGTTCAATAAATTCTTTTTTAAATTTTTTTTAGAAAATGACTAATTTTTTTTAATCATTTCAGATTATGTTGTATCATGTAGCTATTAAGTTATGATAAACTTAAATTATTCAGTTTTATTTTTAAGTTAAGTAAAAATTTTATATTTATTTCTTATATTTACATTATTAATGACATATATAATTTTTTAAATTTAATTATTACGTTATTGGTTTAATTATTGGTCCAACTCGATTGAATTATGCAAACTGTGAACCACTAACCTTCGTGGTTCAATATTCTGTTTGATTCTAAAAACATTGGTTAATATGTAATTTGGATCCTAAATATAAATCTAGGGGCGATTTGAAACTTAGACTTTAAAAAGATACATTCTGAATTCTAAACAATTAAAGTTGGGATAATTTTGCTCTTGTCGATAACTTTCAATAAACATCCATGAAATTCATTTAGGGAGAATTGCATTTTAGACCCCAATTTGAACGAAATTTGTTGAAAGTTAACGACAGAGGCAAAATTGCTCCAATAATTGTTTACGGTTTAGAATGCATATTTTTAAAGCTTTAGGGTTCAAATCATCTCTAGACCTATAGTTGAGGGTTCAAATTACATATTAACCCTTTTATGTTTTAAAAGAATAAAACTAATCAATAATAAATGAATAGTAATAGAAAAAAGTATATTTTGCATATTATATTAATTTTTAAATATGCCTAACAAATATTCCCTCCATTCAAAAATATAATGTATTTTTTAAAAGGTTGAATAATAAAAATGTAAGATATTTCGAGTCTATTAAGGCGTAATCATTATTTTTTTTAAATTGCCCCTATTGAATAGATTATTTTATTTTTTAAGGGTGTTTAATAAAGATAAATATGAAAAAATAGAGTTAGTTTAGAGACTAGTAACTATTTTATTGAGAGATAATATTCAATTAAAATGTTTTATATTTTTAAATGGAGGGAGAAGTATTTTATGTGCCTCGTGTGAAAAAAATATTAAGTTATGGTGTTCAATATTTAATTGTTGTGTTAATATGTAATTTAAATCCTAAACTATATGTTCAGGGGCGCGAATTGAACCATAAACTTTATAAAGGTGTATTTTAAACTCTAAATAATTAAAATCTAAATAATTTTACTCTTATCATTAACTTTCAACAAATGTTCGTCAAATTTATTTAAAAAAAATTGCACTTTAAGCCCTAATTTGATAGAAGTTTGTTAAAAGTTAATGGCAAAATAAAATTGCCCCAATATTAATTATTTAAGGTTCAGAATGTATCTTTTTAAAAGTTAAGAGTTTAAATCACCCTTGGACCTATAATTCAAGATTTAAATTGCATATTAACTCTTTGTATTTTAAAAAATTCACTGTAATTAGTAATAATTTAACAATAATGAAAAAAGTGTATTTTGCATTTTATATCAATTTTTAATAAGATTTTCAAGGAGTGTGTGAGTTTTTTTATTTGAATCAATCAATGAAGGTGAAAATTTATAAAACAAAATCAAATGCTTTTATGATAAATAAAGAGACAGAAAAAAAAGTGCATAAAGAGGAATCAATTTCAAATTTTTTCCTAATAAAGAATGATAATATTTTTTTTACTGATATTATTATAAGATTTCATTACACTAAAGAACAAATAGGAAAAAAATATGAAAGTGTGCTTATAGTAAAAGATTATGTTACGCTCCTATTATTGCCACTAATAGCCTATCAAAACCTACCCAACAAGAACAAAAATGTTCAACTTAATATCATCTCACTTGTAACTACCATAATCTCCACCAAAAATCACTTTACTCATTATTACAATTTACAACTTTGTTTATATAGTTTCTCATATCATGAAAAATTTGTAATATTACCACAAGATAATATATAATTTAAACCTTAAACTATAAGTTTAAGGATGATTTGAATCATAAACTTTTAAAAAAGTATATTCTATACTCTAAATAATTAAAGTTTGAGCAATTTTGCTTTTGTCATTAACTTTGAACAAACATCCATCAAATAGAAGCCTAAAGTGCAATTGTTTCCAAGTAAATTTAACAAACATTTATCGAAAGTTAAAGGTAGGGGTAAAATTATCCTAATTTTAATTGTTTATGATTTAGAATATATTTTTTTAAAAGTTTAAAGTTCAAATTGTCTTTAAACCTATAGTTTAGGGTTCAAATTATATATTAAAATTATTTTTTTATGATTTTTGTTCCAATAAATTGTTTTCAATACTTAACTAACATTTTCTTTAACAATAAATAGCCTTCAAAATAGAGTTGAGAACATAAACAGTTAGTTATCCATTTAAATCCATTTTTTTAAGAATTTGATATTAAAAAAATTAAATTTTTTTAATATAATTAGGCATTAAGCCCAACCTTATTGGGCCTTATAAAAATGGGCTCTTACTCCTTTTTTATTTTACTCTTAAAAATAAAATATTTTTAATTTGAAAATTAAATTTAGACTTTAACATACATGTTTATATTTTAAAGCTTTAATTTATATTACTTATCTTTAATTTTTGAACACTATAGTTTACATTTTAAAGAAAGAATATGTGATGTTGTAATATAAAATTAATTTTTTGAACATTTAAAAATAATTTAAAACCTTAAAAAGGGTTTATTGGCTTGGTCAATAAAAGGTGAGCTTTAAAAAAAAAAGGATCAATTTTATAGTAATTGAGTTTTTGGATCTAAACACATATGAGCCAAGCTTACTCATTTACTGGCTCTAATTCAAAACAAAACCAATAACAGGGTTAAGAAGATAAAATGTTAAGGGCTTTTTTGGGTTTATTTTCATTTTTGTTTTTAAAACAAGAAAAAATGATAAAAAATTTATTTAAATTATGTGAATAAAATATTGATCCTACAAAATGGCATAATTCTCTTGGAGTCTTAAGGGATGTTTCTATCATTAGAAAATTATAAAAATGACACTTTTGCCCTTCACTCATATTAAAAAATTCACAACTTTTCATTCACAACTTTCGTTCATATATTAACAATTTTTATTTTTAAATGCATACTAATTTAATAGTTATTTGTAAGTCCTGATCTACAGGTCTTGATATGTATCAGGTGTTAAAAATTTGTAACTTTTCATTTACAACTTTTATTTTTATATTAATAAATTTTATTTTGAAATTTGCACCAATTCAATAGTCATTCAAAACTTCGTATCTGTAGATCTTGATATCCATCAGGTGTTGAAAATTTATAACTTTTCATTCATAATTTTTGTCACTATATTAGCAACTTTTATTTTTAAATTTATAATAATTTAATAATCATTCGCAACCTCAAAGATTTTTATTTTATTTGAGAGCAATTTGATCATTTTTTTAATTCTTTAATGACAAAAAATTTTATGAGACTCTAAAGGAATTATACCATTTTATATGACTAATCTGTTATTTATATAATTTAAATAAATTTTTTTATCATGTTTTCTTGAAACTATTTTGAAAAATTAATTCTTAAAAATTATTTTTTAAAAAGATAAAAAATTATTTTATTAAGATAATTTAAAAATAATTTTAAAATTAAAAAATTAATCAACAATGGTGGTCGTTGATAATTAATAATAGTAACATGACTAGTCACAGTTGAATGTAGTTTATTAAAGTCAAATGTAACATACTTTAAACATTAGAAAATAAAAAGTATTGTGATGTTTTTACTTTTTTAAAATAAAAAATAAAACTATTTTAAAAACATTTAAATTTAAAATACTTTTCAAGATAAAATTTTTAAAATTTTTAATATAAAACTTGTTTTTAATCACTATAAACAAACCCGCTTGTTCAAGAAGGAGGGGAGAGGTTATTAATAATTCTTTATTTAATTTAGGAAGGAGAGATAATAACTAATTTACTATTATATTTCTATACATTAGTTTAAAATTTTTTAATTTTTTCTTATAGAAAATAATTTTACACCTTAATTTAAATTGCATATTTCTTAAAAATTCACTCTCATCTTATCATATTATCAATATGTGAAAAAAAATTAAACTAATAATTATAATGATAATTTTTTTATAAAAAATAAATAACTAAATATATAATAAAATATGATGAAATGTAACATTTTTAAAAAAATCTAACGAAATCAGTCAAGGTTTGAAAGTAAAGCACAATCTAATATGAAAAAAAGTTTTTTAATTATAAGTATGCTTAGAATATTAAAAATAAATAAAGGCAAAATGGTCAAAAAAATTAGTTTCCCTCCAAAAAACCTCAATTTAAAGGGAGCCACAAGAAGGGAAGAAAGAAGAAGGATTATTTTAGCTCCCCTTCCCTCCAATTTTTTAATCAAATGAGAGGAGGGAAGCATCTCCCTCCCCTCCTCCTCAAAAACTCTCAACCGACACACTATAATGTCTTTGGCTATGTTAAAATCAATATGCTTGGCAAGCTACCTAATTATGTACAGTGTATTATAAAATCTTAAAATTTAAAAAGTAAATAAAAGAAAATAAAAATAGGAAGAATGACAGAGAGGTCTCAATAAAATAAGTTAATTTAAATTAAATTTTAAGTATCAAACTTAAAAATTTGTAAATTTTGCTTTTAATTATAATTTTATTGTGATAAATTTACAATATGTATTTCACATTTTAACAGTTAAAATAATTTATTTATTTTTTAATCATATTAAAATTTAAAAATAAATTATAAATTTATTATAATAAAATTATAAAATTGAAAGATGAATTTATAAGTTTTAAAATTTGATAGTTAAGAGCTAATTTAAATTAACGATACTCTTGACATATATCAGTCGTTCCCCCAAAAAAGTACGATGGTCCTCAATGTCTTTTACCATATTAAAATTCTTTCACAACAATGAGAGATCGTGGAGAGTCAATGAACTCCTCCTTACAATTTGATTCCAAATTCTCTTTCTCTTTCTCTTCTTTCCCTGAAGTCTGACCATGTCAACCAATTCCATAAGAACAACAAATTAAATTATTAAACAAAAGGATGCCCCTCGACGGTAGCAAAAAGACGCATTCCATCAAGTCAACAGACAAGTTGGTTTCACGAATTTAACATCCACTGAACGATAAGACAGATACTTAAATATCTTTTACTATTATATACTGTTGCAGTGCGTGATATATTTCGAAGCAAATTTCAAGCTTATGAAATGAAACAACAGGATAATAAAATTTTTAATTTTTTAAATTTGTGTTGATTATTAATTTTATTTCTCAAATTAAATTTTTATTAATTTAATTCTTCATATTTTTTAAAATTTCATGTGAATCAGTTAAGTTTTAGAATATAAGTTGACTCTCTTAAATTAATATAATATATAAAGTATATTTATAACTTGTCATATATAGAAAAAAAAATTAACTTTCAAATAATTTAATTTTTATCAATGTAATATCTTACATTGAGTTTTGCTATCTTGTTTTTTTTTTAATCTTAGAGTCTTTTTTCCCAATTTAAATAATATATATTTTTTTTCATTAATCTACATGGATGCAATTAATATTTTGCTATCTATATTAGCAATTTTAACAATGTAACCCCCTTCTCAAATAATAAGGATTAAATTGATAATTAAAATGGACTAAATGGATTAAATTGATAAAAATTAAATTTAAATGATCAATTTGATAACTAAAACAAATTTGATAGACTACAAGTTATATTATTCCTAAAAAATATTAGTCATAACTTGGAAATTAGAAAAAGTTTGTAACTTTCTAATTTTACCTTTAGTTATTAATATTAATGATTGTAATAAATTATTACTTAAAAATTCAAATGGTAATAAATAAACAAGGGTTAACTTTAAAAATGAATATTAATTATTATAAACTTCATCTTATATACAAAACTTTTGAATTTATTCTTATGTTAAAAACCGTAGGGAATATCCTAGAGCTCTCCTTCAATCAATGCAATGAGAATGTGAATTGATTGATAATGACCCTAGCTTCTTCTCAATTTGGTTCGAGCTTCACTCCTTGGCGTTACATAAATTAAAAAGAAAGCTAAAATACACAAAATCCTTTTAAATTTTGAGGCATTTGTGTGTGACTTTCTTACCAATTAACATTTAAAATTAACTTCTTTAATTTTTAATTTTATTTTTTAAAACTCCCTATCATTAATTAATTTTTATTTTATTAATATGGTTATTTTCATGTTATATTAATGCAACACAAATGGTATATGACATAAAAAATCTTTTTTATTTTTTTAACACAAGTTAGGGAGGGGTAAAATTATAATTTTTACTTTTAACATATATAGCAATGCTCTTAATTTTTTAGTTGGACGACATTGTTCTTATTATTCACAAGTAATACAATTTAAAAGAAATATTATAATTTTATTATTTTTTATCAATTAAAATAACATTTTATATTAAACAAATGAAAAGGATAAGTATTGAAAAGCTACCATTGACAATAGTCACATAAATTTCATTATTTTCTTTGTTAATTTTCTGCATACTTTTATTTGTTTGTAGTTGTTATATTTTCCTTTGAATGAAGTTTTCAATACTTATTTAAATGAAAAAAATATGTTACTGGTATGGTATAGATAGAATGTGTGCAATTTTAGAACAAGATATATTTTTTCTTGTTATTAGTATTTTGTATCGGTTTTGTTAAAAATAACTTGTAAAATATCATAGTTTCTTGTATCAAAGGATAATTTTTGTTTACACAATTCCTATTAATCACAATTTTTAGATATTTTTCTATTTGTTTAATATAAAAGACTTATTTAATTGATAAAGATTAATAAAATTATAATTATTCTCTTAAATTGTATTACTGATGAAAGATGTGAATAATGTTGCTCAACTGAAAAAATGAGAATATCATTATATGTGTTAAAAGTAAAAATTATAATCTTACCCCTCCTTAAATGATGTTAAAAAATAATAATATTTTTTCCTGTCATGTATTATGCATATTGCATTAGTCTGACATGACAATAACTATATTAATAAAATAATAGTTATTTAATGGTAGGAGGTTCTGAAAAATAAAATTAAACATTAAGAGGTTAATTTTAAACATTTAAAAGTAAGAAAATTATATGCAATACCCTCAAAGTTCATGAAATTTTAATGCATTAACCATTAAAAAATTCAAAACTCTTTATTAACCATATAAATAGAATTGAAACTAAAGACTTGATATGCAGTTTAAGTAAGCTTGCGGCTAATTTGAACCTTGTGGATGAAAAATAAAATAACTTTGATGCAACTTTAACCCTTAAAAGAGCAAGAAATTCAATGATGAAAAAGAAATTAAAACACGAAGTCACCATTCACTAATATAAGGGGGAAAAAAACATGTTGCATCAAATCACCCAAAAATAACTACAATGCGAGGCATAGTCGCATGGATGTGGTGCCTTGTCGGCCTTAAAAAGGCATTAGCCTAAAGATGATTGATTGAAAAAGTTAATATAAATAATTTAATGAAAATATTCCAAAAAACAAGAGAACCACTAAGGAAGAGAAACGTATTATATCATGCTTAATCAATTAGCGATGGTTGTTTAATTGATTAATTACCTAACCAATCATATCTGACAGAGCGAAAATGATCTTTAAAGTTGGAAATCATATATCAACATTTTATAGAAATTAAAGTAGAGATGTAATAGTTAATTTTTTTTTTCAAGTTTACCCATCATTAATTACAGTAAGTTGCTGGAATACTTTTGACTCTTGAACTTTATTTTATTATGATCACTAATTTAGTCAATGGTAAAAATAGGAAGTAATTATTTAAAAAAATTTAAAGATATTAACAATCACTTTTTGAGAAATGTAAAATAATTAACTTTATCATATAATTAATTCAGACTCAAAAGGATCCAGTCATTTCCCGGTTTCTGAATTTTTTTGAGTCATTTTCCATCTTCACAAATCCAATAAAAGTTTTCACTGGAAAGTAGCTTGTTAGTCCAATTTATGTCATGTCAATTATTAGTCATATAAGGAAGACCGCTAATTTAGGAAATTACAGATGGTATAAAAATCACAATGCATTGCTCGTCTTTTGTTCACAATTGTTGAGAGATGCTATAGTTATGAAGAGATAGAAACATCAATAATTCAGTTCAGCAATGTTTACCTGAAATTTATAGACAATACCATAATCCAAGCATCAGATGATATTGATGTGTTTGGATTCATCCTGTGGGGATAGCTTGAGTAACAAAAAAAGAAAAATAAATTATTAATGTTAATGTTAATTTTGAACCAATCTTGATTTTGAAAATGCAAGAGAGAGGTTATGCGAAAGTTATGCTATAAAGGAGACTCACCATAAATAATATTGTGAAGAGATGATCAGTGTTTTTAATTAATCACGACAAGATAAACTCGCTTCCAAATTCGAATGTGATATAAACTCAATTAAATTGATAATTGTAAAATTAATTATATGAAGGTCTAATTAGTTCAATGAAAGGGAAGAGGGGGAATGGAGAATTTTAGGGTTTATCCGTTTTTTTTTAAAACTATTTTGTAAACCAATCCTTAAAAATTATTTTCCAAAACATAACAAAAGGAAAAGGAAAAATTGCTAGAAAATCCCTCTTTGAAAGGTATATTGTTATCAAGTATTAAGACAAATTTAAGAACCGAATTGAATTTAATATTCGTAAAACAATATAACGAACTGACCAAAATGCCCTTGTGTTAAACAAACAAAAGTTGAAAGAAAAACCATCTTTCACACACATTCCCCAATAAGAGAACCACCAGAGAGACAAAACAACAGTTGGCGGTGACGAATGGCGTAGACAGAGGAGCAAATGGTGGTTGGTAGTATGAGCAAGGATTTAGTGCACATTGTGTCTAAAAGTTCACATTTTGTTTGAGCAAGCACAGATTCGCTTTTCTCTTTTTGTGAGTTGCTTCTTCTTGTTTTCACTTCATTTAAACAATAGACTTAATTAATCAAAGAAATGTTACGGGTGTTTGTTCTTCCATTAGTTGCCTTTAAACTTAGCTTGTTTCCATTCATATGTGGGATTGACTGTGAATTTCAACAATGGTCATGACGTATTTGGAACTGTGATAAATGTGATTTTTTGTTTTGCCTAAACCCAATCCTCTTATTGGAATATGAATGAATGTCTTCAGTGTCTATAATGTTGAAAAATTCTTGACCCTATGTTATACCTTTGTTTATGACCTTGAATGAAAAAAAATGGCAATTGGCAAGCATGGTTAAGAGAAAAGACGTGGCTCCTTTGAAGTTGGGTGGATTATATTTGTAAGCAAAAGGCTTGAAAAAGAAAGGCAAGGTGAAGGGACTGTAAAATGCATCTAAAGTTGCAAGAGTGGGTAGGAAGAAATTGTCAGAACAAGAAAGGACTCAGTTCAACAAAATCGCTTAGGAGGAAAGGTAGCATAGAGCATGTGTGTCTTCATCCAATGAAACATGTAAAGAAAGGCTACTGATGCATTGCCTGTTAAAAAAAGTTTGCAAAGTGGTAGAATATGTGAAGCAGAATGAAAGGCTTATGGCAAGGGCCAAAGCAAGTGGATTTGGAAAGATACTTGACCTTAAGTGCATGCAGATAAATCAAGCTTTATGCAGAAATTTGTTGAGAGCTACTGACTTGGAAGCATACACAATATCAACAAGGCAAAGTAATTGGAAAGTAGATGTCAATGATGTGCACATGCTAACGGGCTTACCTTATGAAGGAGGGAAGGTGGTAGAAGAACTTGATCCACAAAGTGAGTTGTTCAAGGAATTAAAAGGGAAGTTTCATGCATTAAGGTTTTGAGATAAACAACAAGATCATTAAAGGTAAGGAAGAAGATATGTTTGAGCCCATGCTCATTTTTTGCATATTGGATACACTGTTGTGTCTTCCTATAAGAGGAAAAGTGAGTTCACAGTTGGTTAAGATGATTTGTTGCTAGAAAACAGCTCTTACTTCATACAATTAGAGTGAATTTATTCTTAAGGAGTTAATGAGGGAGGTTGAGGATTACAAGAAGGCTCTAACTAATAGGGGAAAATATCATATGTTGGTGGTTGCCTCTGTTGGATAGAAATGTGTAGTGAAAGATTAAAATTTTAAAGTCCCCATTCTGATATGGACTGAACGAATTCGTTTAAGTTAAGGTAGATAGAAGAGTTACCTTTTAATTCTTCAAACTTGGCGCACATTCTCTTTAAGAGTTTGGATCTCAAGAGCTGACAACGTAGATCTGCTCCCTCTATCGGTATCTACATGAACAACTTTCTAATTTAAACAACGTGCTAGCGTTCCTAGAGTCTGTTCTTTTTTGAATGTTTTCTATAGGGTGTTTCCTGGCTCTCAAGGTGTTTTTGCCGTTAGAAATTTTTTAACTCTCTCTTCTTTTATAAAGGACGTCCCTATCTATATATATTATATGGATTAGGTTTTCGTCTTTCACTTAAAAGCTCATAAAAATTTAATTAAATTTATCTCATAAATTTAATCCATGATATCATATTTAATTCAAATTTATCTTATAAATTTAAATTATAAAACTGACATAATATTCTCTCATATCATGTTAGTTATTAAATTTAATCTATTATATAAAAGTAAATTTAAAACTAACATAACATAACATAATATAATATAATATACATCACATATACATATTATATTATATATATATATATATGAAAAAATATATATATATACACATATATATTTTGAATATATATATATATTATATTATATTATATATTTAATTTTATAATCAAATATATCATATACATATATCATATATATATATATATATATATCTGATACACACACACACACACATATGAATATATGTATATTTCAAAAAAAATATATATATATAATTATATTTTAAATTTTATATTTCATATAAATATATGTATAAATATTTATCAAATAAATATTTAAATATATATATATATATAATTCATTCACCCTATATTACATTCATTGAATTTAAACATATTTTAGATTCAATGAACTTAGACATTATAGCTCGAGTTCGGTTGTTCTTATGTGTGACCCTGTAGGCCCATATGAAATTGACAGTAGGCTAATTACGCTATTAGCCTACAAGTCACAAGTGACCTCTAGCAAAACTTTGCAACTACCCAATTCACATGGGAATTGATGATCCAATATAACCTATCATGCAATCATATCACATCCTTTTTATCACGAAATATTCTGATCAAGTATGAGACATGAAATTGTTATTTTTCTTTACTTGACCATTACTTTTTTTATCTTTGAGGGGATTGACAGTAGCAATGAAAAAACCCTTTCTATCATAATATGGCCATATATTTTTTCAGTCCTACTCATCGAGGGGCCTAGTAATATCTCTCACTTAATGTGAGGGACAAATTTCATCTTGACCACTCATATTCCTTTACATGAATATCACTAAACTCAATTATAGCTTTTATGATCATCCAATCAAAGGTGACTTTTGAATAGATCAAAGTTTAATGGTCATCATGTAGGAATCCATGATGATTTCAGGTCAAATGGCTTAGTAATATAGTTACATATGATATAAGCTTATGACTTATACCATGCAACTTTCTCATAACGGGTCGATCTAGCACCTTCTACTATTTTAAATGCATATGACTTTGATTTATATCTCTATAATTAATCAAAGTCATGCTAGTCTTGTTTCATCTATGATCCCTTATAGATGGTTGACTAGGGACATTTAAGACAATCACTATACTTTGTCTAAGAATATAGTTATGATATTAAACATGAAATTATATGATAACAAAAGAGAAATTCATTAAATAATAATGTGCATACTACAATGATTGGCCTTATGGCACAATTTTGAACAGCCTTTACTTCTTGGTGATAAGTAGCATATATTATTACAAAAAAGAAAATAAATAACAATTATTTTAGTCTATAAATGATGGTTAATAAGTGTCATTTATTTGGCTGACATTTAAAGGCCTCAATAAATGACGGTTATAAAACCGTTATTTAAAATAAAATTTTTACAAAGGAAGAAGCAACATGAGAATTTAAATGATGGATAAATGAGACACCCGTCATTCAAATGGAGTATAAATAATGGCTATATCACTTACCCGTCATTTAAAGAGACTTTAAATGATGGGTACAAAATATACCCGTCATTTATACTGACTTTAAATGACGGGTATATAATTTACCCGTCATTTAAAGTATGGTAATAATTCAGACCATATTTTAAATGATGGATAAATGAGATACTCGTCATTTAAAGTCAGTATAAATGACGGGTATATTTTTTACCTGTCATTTATTTCAGTATAAATGACGGTTATATATATAACCGTCATTTTTTATGTGATTTTTTTTAATTTGTGAGCTATTTTTATACTAGCCTCCTTGAAAAAAGAAATCAAAATAGTAGCAGCCAACCATTCCAGATTTGAATATCAACAAAATTTATTATATTCAATTTTAAAATTAATCAATAAATAAATGTAATTACATAAAGTAAACTTTTTTCAAAAATAAACTACCTATTAAAAAAAAATTCCTAACTACTTCTTCAAGGTAGTTCTATTAATTTTCTTTGTATGAGGTTCATACTTGAAAAATGTATTGACACCATTTTTCAATTACCTCATTTATTTCTGTATCCCCGAATTCTTTAATATAAGAATCATCATAGTACTGCAATATATAAATGATTCAACATATATTAATATAATTTTAATACATTAAATATTTTTATAATTTAAAAGTTAATATTTTTGACATACCATCTCAAAAAGTATGCTCTAGTTATGGATAATGATGTCCTTCATGAACCTCATGATGTAATAGCCACAATCCAAGCTATTTTTCTTTTGTCTTGGACCACTAAAAATTAAAGAATATATGAATATGTATTAATGCATTAAATTTCAATTTAATAAATAATTTCAATTACCTTAATTATATTCCAAGTGTAGGCCACATCAAAATTTGTAAAGGACCTTGGAATTGATTATTTTGTGTTAGTGCAGTATAACACAATCGCACTAATGAAACAATAAAAAATATTTTAGTATGAAATTTAAATAATTAAATAAATATGTAAAATACTTTATACACTTATGTATTAATCAACTCCAATAAAATTTGTCTCCTCCCTGGTTCCCCTCCAAGAGAATCAAAATAATATATCTTTGGAGTGTTGCCGAATGGTTCGGCGGTGATCAACATCCAATGGTCCCTAATAGTATTAACAAGTGTGGCAAAATTATAATTATTCCATTAAATTAAAAATAAAAAAAATTATTAAGATAAGTAAGAATTTCGTTACCCTTGACAGTATGGTATTATGAATAATGTTCCCTTTCGAGCCCTTGCTTTGAAATTTTTATTTAATGACTTTACTTGTTCTAAAATTTTATCGCTTTTAATTAAGGCATGTGCACTCACTTCATGAGGACTAACAAAGACGAACTTCATTCATAGATCGAAAGGGATAACAAATTTGTCATACAAGCACCTATTATAAATACAAGAAATGGATTAATTTATATTTAAAATGTTAACTATTCATATATGAAAAAAAATTACCGTATGTAGAAGCTGAGAACAGTAAGACTAGTCATAATCTACAATCTTAAATAAATCAATCCCATAATCTAGAAATCTAAGCATATTGAAAGAAAAAGAAGAAAAACCATAAAATCACAAACCCATGTATTTTAGAGAAGAGAAGATAAAACACAAAGAGGAAGCTGATAAGAGAGGAATTGGACGGTGTAGGAGGAGCACTTTCACACCGGCGAGGGACTAAGGTGGTCGACGGCAACAATGAAAGCAGATTGAGAGATTTCTATCAATTTCATGTAGAAGTGGAGAAGAGAGAAAACAGGGACGACGAACGGGCGAGAATGAAAAAATGAACCCGAAAACTAAATAAAAACAAGAATAAAAGACGAGTATTCATATACCAGTCATTTATTCAAGAATATATGGCGGGTGTTTTAACACCCGTAATATATAAGGAAGGCTTTAAATGACGGTTGTTTATTTAAAACAAATTTTTTTATTTTTTTAAATAAGGAAAATCAAACATTGGTCGCGAATATATGACAGGTGTTTAACAAACCCGTCATATATAGTTCTGGACTTTAAATGATGGGTGTTTAAAACACCCGTCATTTAAATGTTTAAAATTTTTTATTTTTTTAATTTAAGAATCTGAAATGGCGGGCACTAATATATGATGGTTTTTTGTATAACCGTCATATATTGTTTGAACTTTATATGACGGGTATTTAAAATACCTGTCATTTAAAGTTCAAATTTATTTTTTATTTTTTTCTTTCAGTAAATGAAATGTTGGTTTGAAATAAATGATGAATTTTTTTAATACTCGTCATTTATAGTCTAGTAATATATGACAGTTTTTTTAAAATCCGTCATTTATTTTGTCACTATCACCTGCCTATCTCATATATGACGTGTTTTTATTTGACCATCATTTTTCATGACGCCTTATATTTATATTTTTGTAGTAGTGATAATTTGATTGTTTGTATACCTTGACTACCTTATGTGTATGACATATTTTCCACCCTATCATTGTCTTATGTTTCTTCAAAAGTTTTCATGGGATGGTAATCACGTGGCTAAGACAAAGGATGCATTAGTGCACTGGGATGATGAAAAGATCAAGCAGGTTATTTTGAAGGAGAAAGAGAATGTTGTAAGGATCCTATATTCAGATACAACAAAAATTAGGGAACATATAAGACCCACATATGTCTTTGCTATCACTGGACCTATCAAACCTACTTTGCAGAATGACAGTGACCTTAGTGATCCTCCAGTCACTAAGTTTGATGATTTGGTATGTTCTAAGTTGAGTGTTTTCATAGGTATGTCATTTATGTTACATGGCCTTATTTATGTTTTTGGTGTAGAAAATGAATCATATATATCGCGGCATAATGGGATCACTTGGTGATTATGTAGCCAAGAGGTTGTTCCAGTTGCAAACGGTTTTGGGGAAAGGTGTAGTTGCAATGAATGATGAAGCAAGGGAAGAAGATTTTGTAAGGCATGTACTGGAGAGTGAATTAAACAACATGAAATTTAGATGTGAGAAAGTTTCAATGAGACTATTAGGACATGAAGGAAGCAGTGTATGGGTTAGAGATGACAATGCTAAAGGGAGTAATGTATGGGGTATGGAAGTTGAAGGCTAGGATCCAAGAAAGTTGAAGCAAGGGTGAAAGTAAATCTCATTTATGTGGACTCTAAGTAGACTCATGGGGTTGGTTATGCTTGAAGAGGAGGGCACGTACAATAGACCCATTCTTGAGGAAAGCCAAGATAGAGGCAAGACTACAAAGGCAGCCTCTACAAGAAAGTCTACAAGGATAATAATACCTTTAATTTTCATAATTTCGCCAATCTTTTCAGATGTTGGTACTGCACATCAGCCTATGGAGCAGGAGAAGCTGTACAACATGTACATCAACAGGAGGCCAAAAGGTGTGCAAGAGGGCAAAGTTTTTTGTCACATCATGGGGCCTTTCTTGACCAGGAAAGAATTAACTTGATTTGGCCCTAGGCATCATATAAGTAGCTGGGTAAGTTCAACTAGTATGTATTGCGATGCATCCATTTTCTGGGCTTGTGTCCTCTATAAATCTCTCACTGTACACAATGTTGCAAGCGGTGATTGCTATTGGGAAGATTTTGAAATTAGAGCAGCATTATGATGGACCTATCAGGCACCTCATTTTAGATCTTTCTATGGTGGTGAGTACTTACCACGTCCTTTGCTTCGTTTACTTTTATATTTTATGGGTTACTAATAAATAATTGTATCATTATACATGCTGTAGGGAGGCATGCTGATAAATAAGGACAAATGAAAGCTTGAAGACCATATTAGATTGATTGAGGCCAACTGATCCAAATATGATTTATCAGCTAGTGAGATTATATTTGCCCCTGTATGTGGAGATGATCATTAATGATGTTATGCTTTTATGAAGAGGAACATAGCGGTGTACCTTATTGATTCAATACCACCTAAACCCAACAGTGTAGTAGGATAACATTTGATTCAATCAAAGATGGATCAAGGGATGAACGTGGCATTACACGTGCAGCAACCATCTTACATAATTGTTGTCTTAAAGCACGCATCATCTTTTTACATCAATGTGATTATTATTGTTATGTCGTGTTTACAGAGTCAGAAGTTAGGCAAGGTTCTTTTACACCTCTTCCCAGCAGAATTTAAATTTCAATAAGGTAGAATTAAATGATAAAATTTAAAATATTCAATTAAAAAAATTAAAATAAAATTTAGAAGATCTCAGCATTGAATATGTTCGTGTCCACATGTCAATGGGTGTGTCTCTATTTCGTATAAAAATGAATAGGTGAGGGGTAAAATTAAAAATAAAATAAAATTGGAAAGATTGACAAATTTGTTAGTGTCCCTTTAAAAATTCTTATTTTTCCTGCCCGTAACAAGCTTTGATGAAGGGGTTTGCTCAAGAAATAAAAAATAAAAGAAAAATTTTGATGCAGGAGGGGTATCACTTGCCATATTTCTTAATTTAATTACTCTGATTTGAAACCCACCTTCTCGCTTGATCAAACCCGAAAGAGGTTGCTTTGCCTACTTATTTTTTGTTTTTATTTTCGTTGAGAAAAATACAGATAGTCAATGTCCTAATTAGTTGGAAGGGGAAATTGCAGTAAAGGACCAAAAGAGGATTATATTTATTTTCAAAACCCTTAAAGGTATCATAATTATAAAGGACCTAAATTAAAAATTAAATTTAAAAAACAACGATAGTTTAGTTTAGTGAAAGGACTAATCCCTCATGTGATAAATTAAAATTTAAATTTTTATTAAAAAATATTCATATTTAGTATTGATCTATTTCCGACAAAAAGATATATGTAAACAATTAAAAAAATGTTAAATTTAAAAATGCCATGCTACCCTTAATGCTTGTAATGGACTAATGGTTGAAATATTTTTAAAATGAAGAGGTTTTTCTTAAAAGATCATGTTCTCATAGATTAAATATTTTATGAAAGTTCTGGTAAGGGATTATACATCAAAGAAAATGTGTTCAATGGCTTGTAAGGAAAAAAAAAATATTTTTTAAAACGTTTTTTAAAATCCAAGAAAGTTTTTGAAAGTTCAATGGCGATGACTTCTGTGATCTGCAAGCGAATAAATATCTATCATGACATCGGCCGATCATCATTTCATTTGAAAATGGTGGAACCAATTAAGCAAAATATTAATTAAAATACATCTAAAAATAAAATGAACGCTAATTTTTTCCCCATTGATTTTTTGGGCCACTAGATTTTCACATATCGATTTGAAAATGAGAGAGACTAAAATGTTTACTTAAATTTCCAGAGAAAACAACTTTAAGAATATAAAAATTTCAAACAAAAATTATGTTAATAATTAATAAATAGAATGAAAAAACACTAAAAGTTTTAAGATGTTAAAAAACCTAACAATGTATCTTTTTGGGTAAAGCTAGATATTTCTTAGTAGAATTCTCTCTCTCTCTCTCTCTCTCTCTATATATATATATATAGGTAGGTGCCAATTTAAAAGCTTTTTTATTTTTTTTAAAATTCAACTAAAATGTTAAAAATGATATCGAGGAAATTTAAAAATGAAAGCTATCACATATGAGAAAGATAAATTAAAGAATGATTGAAAAATGCTTTATCTATTATTGATATGAATGGTACATTATATACATAAAGAAAATAGATAATACTATAATAATGACTAATATTTATATAATAATATCAAATAACATCTGTAACAGCCCTCCGCTCACCCCGCCTCCCCGAGGTCTTTTGTGGTGCTAGACACTCTCCCCTCAGGCCCCACAACAGGGCGACCCCACCCCTTACGGTGAGTATCAGGAGACAAAGGCTTCCCCGCAGTAGTATGCAGGATTATTCTCCTTGCGGAGAGCCTCCCCAGGTTCGATCCTCCAACCTCTCCTACATAACAAAGTTGAGGCTGAACTTGGTACCATTGAACCACCAGGAGAAAATGGAGAAAATGATGGGCAATGGAGAAAATGATTTTGTGTTTGTATTTTCTTCAGTTTGATCTAGTGTTTTCTTGTACACTGCATGATGCAAAAATGATTGAAAAAGGGACATGGTGGGAAGAAAAGGTGTTTGTCTTTTATGAAATTAGTGGGTCCCAAAGAGTTGAATTTAGGGAAAAATGAACATTGTATACGAGAATAGGGAGGTTGGTGGTTTAGATAAAGTATATTATTTAAATTAATGTGTTTTTGTTTTAATTATATTATTTTATTATGATCAGTTTGATCCCCAGTTAAACCCTTGACCCATGACCCCTGGCTTTGATCGGTTCAGTTTTAAATACCTTGGTATTTTCAACCTCCTCAAGATATTAAATCAATGGTATACTTGACTTGTCTCTCCTATAGTGGACCTCAAGCTAAAGAAAATAGTTCCATCTTCTAAGATCCTTCATTTCAAATTGCTGGCCTAAATATGTCTTAAACTCTTAGACTCCTATATCATTACTACCTGTGATAATTATATTATCAACATACAATAGCAACAGAATAATACTACGAGCAGTAGAGCGAACAAAAAGAGTTGAGTCATGAAGACTACACATGAAACCTAGTTGGCTCATAATGTTACTAACCATGCATGAGATGCTTGTTTGAGCCCATATAGAGCCTGATAAAGATGACAAACCTTATCTTTTGAATGCCAATACCTGAGTGGAGGTTTCATATATACTTTTTCTTTTAGATCGCCATTCAAAAAGGCATTTTTAACATCAATCAGATGAAGTATTGCTATTTTCTTTTATAACATTCAAAAATGCTATGTGGTAAATGAAAATTCCATTTTCTTTTATATATTCAAAATTACTCTTCTTTACCATTCAGAAATGCTATTTTTTCATATATTTGAATATCACTTTTACATATTCGAATAAATGGAAGAAAAATTTTATTTCTTATAGGATGGTTGTATGTTGTAAAAGAAGAGTCGCATATGATTGAAGATATTTGCATATAGTTCTAAAACATGATACTAAGTGTAAATTTTTTAGAATATCCAAAATTATTATTTGAATAAATGGAAGAAAAATTAAATTTCTTTGAATAGTGGTTGCATATTATGAAAGAAAAGTAATATATGGTTGAAGATACAATACATGGTTTTAAAACATGACACTAAGCGTAAATTTGTAGGATATCAAAATGGTTATTTGAATATATAGAAGCCAAAATTGCATTTTCAGGACATCCAAAATGCATATTCAAATATGATTTAGAACTTGTGATTTGAGTATAGTGCCAAAGTTGTGTTTTAATAATATCACAAATTCATATTTTGAAATTTTTTTCAAGGATGTTCTAAAAATGTAAATGGTTATTTTGAAAAATTACTCATTTTTTTACAAAAACATTTATAGATATTTTGAAAATGCAAATAGCTATTTTAAAAATTTACTCATTTTTCACAAAAACACTAGAGAAAATTCTTAATGGTTAATATTGTTATATGTAAAGCTTATTTGCACCAACTTAAAATACAAAAAACAACAATTAAACTCCAACAAATCCACTTAGATTAAACAATAATACATTTTTACATCCCTTGACAACATAAACTATATTACATTACAAAAAGAAAATACAAGAATCTAGATATTGTTACAGCTAAACACCTTAAGGTGCAAGTGTAACATTCTCATGGTAAAAGTAAGGAGGTCTTTCCCATTCTCATAGCTAGTTGAAGTATTGCATGTGACTATGAAGATTCATCACTTACACCAATGGTGCATGTACTTCTCATAGAATTTCCTTTCTTAATCAATTCCCTAATAGTCTCCACCTTAGGCTAAGAATCTAGAGAGGAAACTTCACACCTTATAGGGAAGAAATGATAATTCATGTGCAAGCTCTTTTGGGAAACAAGTAATCTTCACGATAGGAGCACAAGTTTAGATATGAGCAGTACTTCATCTCTTAGACTTAGTCAATCACAATCTCAGTTCTCCTCCTCCACTTATGCCTCAAGCACTAAGAACATTTCACACCTCTTACAATGTTGGATGAGATCATCCCCAGAGCCAAACTCTAATCTTGTCAATGTAACTAAAAAATAAGCAATAAGCAAAGATATCTTCTCCAACATAGCAGAAATGTGAAGCTTCATTCATATCTTCTTTAATGTCTATAGATATTAAAGCTTCCTCAATGTGCATAGACATCTCAACGATAAGCAAAACCCTAACTTAAAATAAACCTTACAAAAGCATTAACTTAAAATAAACCTTACAAAAGCATTCATTTAAGTCCATGTCACTAAATTGTGACTCATATATTCTACAAGATTAGTTAGACATAAATCCAACAAAGTCTCCCTTTCTCTTTAAGGGTATGTTTGAGAGTATATGATGGCATGAAAAAAGATTGTCATTAATATAATGAAATGTGATGGAATGGGATGAGTTTTTGAAATGAAATAGAACATTCCATTGTTTGATATAACTATATTTTTTTTAGTTTTAAGGTAAGGGGGAGTGAAAGAGTGAAAGAGGGTGAAAAAGATAGGGGTAATTTTGAAAAAAAATATTATTTATAGCATGTCATTCCATTCTCGACCCCTCAAATTGGTAGTAAAAAAAATGGATTTAGGATGGCAAGAGATGACTTAGAAGGCCACCCAAACCATTCCATTTTCTTTTAAAAATTTCTTTCAAATAATGGCATGAGGCTTTTAGCATCCCATGCCATTCCATTCCATCTTAAAAAAACTCTCAAACATTATCTAAGACACATACCCCTATTTACACAAGAACTTGCAACAGACCATTGCAATAAGAAAGCATAGGGAATGGAAAACGAAAAATGACATTTGTCAACCAAATTATTCAATAATAGCATTTTATTCCTTGAATAATGTCTAGGCCACCATTTTTAATCATTTCTAGTTGCTCTTCTGTTTCTACTCTTGTTTGAACTAATGTAAAAGTTACGAGACATACAAATATATATCTTACAATACTATTATAGAATTCAAAGGATTTTCATCATCATTATAACTTAATTATCAACACTAGTTTTCAAACAGGCAATAGGAGAAGATAAAACCCAAAGAGTTCACAAACTTTAATCTACCTCTAATTGTGTAACAAAAGAGGCGAGAGAAAACAAACTCAGGCAACTAGTTGAAGCAAAAGATTGATCCTCGAAGACGGAGTGTAAATTGATAAAGTAAACTAGGCGACTTGAATGAACTTGATAGAAGAATCAACATGAGTCTCGAGGTTGAAGACAGAATTAAGAAGGCTACCCTTGATGGCACAAAGTCAAGACTTATAGACGAACATCATACCACGCCATCGTGTTAGAAATTGTGCCCTAAGGCTAACATAGTACTATAAATATTATTATTTAATGAATTTCTCTTTGTTATCATATCAGTTGCATATTCACTATGATAACTGTATCATTGAACAAATTATAGTGATTGTCCTAAATGTCCTTGGTTGGTCATCTATAGGGATCATTGATGAAACAAGACTAGTATGACTTTGATTAATTATAGAGATATAAATTAAAGTTATAAACACTTGAAAGAGTATAAGGTGCTAGACCAACTCAATATGAGAAAGTTGCATGATACAAGTTATAAACTTATCTCATATGTAATCATATCACTAAGCCATTTGACTTGAAATCATCATGAATCCCTATATGATGACCATTGAACTTTGACTTAATTAAAAGTCACTTTTAATTGGGTGATTATAAAGAATATGATTGAGTTTAGAGATATTCATGCGGAGGAATATGAATGGTCAAGATGAAATTTGTCCCTCACATTAATTGAAAGGTATTGCTAAGCCTCTCGATGAGTAAGACTGAGAAAATATATGACCATGCTATAATGGAAATGATTTTTTCATTTCTATAGTCATTCTACTTAGAGATTGAGAAAGTAATAATTAAATAAAGGAGAATGACAATTTCATGTCTCACACCTGATCAAAATATCACGTAACAAAAGGAATGTGATAATGTTATATGATAGATTACATCGAATCATTAATTTCTATATGAATTGGGTAATCATAATGTCTTGCTAAAGGTCACTTGTGACTTATGGGTTAATAGCATTACTGGCACATTGCCAACTTCATATGAGCCTACAGGATCGCACATAAGAATAGCCCAACTTGAGTTAAAATATTCAAGTTCATTGAATATAGAATATATTTAGATTCAATGAATATAATTCTTTATTTAGGGCGAATGAATTATATATATATATATATATGCATTTGAATATTTATTTGATAAATATTTGTATAACATATGTGTATATAAAATATAAAATTCAAAATATAATATAATATGTATGTATGTATGTATGTATATGTATTTTCAAAATAAGTATATATATATATATATATTCTTATATATATATATATATATGTATTGTATTATATCATTATGTTAGTTTTAAATTTAGATTTATATGATAAATTAAGTTTAATAACTAGCATGATATAAGAAGATATCATATCTGTTATATAATTTAAATTTATGAGATAAATTAAAATGAGATATAATATCATAAACTAAATTTATTTTATAAATTTAATTAAATTTCATTTGCTCATTAGAGGAAGACTAAGATCCTAATCTATATATATGATAGATAAGGGAATGTGCTTCAAGAGATAGTTAGAAAAAGTCCTGACGATAAAAACACATTGAGAGCTACAGAAACAGCCTTGAGAAAAGAGTAGTTTAACGTTTAAAAAAATGGACGAATGTTTTGCGTGTTAGTAAGCTGTTCGAGTTGAAAGCTATTCGTGTGAATACTCGTAAAAGGAGCAAATATGTGTTGTTAGTTCTTGTGGTCTGAAACACTTGAAGAAAACACATGAGGAATTTGAAGCAAGAAAAATAACTTTTCTATTAACCTTGACTTAAATGAGTTCGTTCGGTTCACATTAAAATAGTAATTTTAAAAATTTAATCTTTCATTATATCTCTTTATCCAACACATCGTTCAACGATGAAGATGTAGAAGTTGTGGCTGACGATCACAATGGGCACTAGAGAGAGAAGAGGAGAGTATTTGGTTAGAGCATTTTGGTTATATGAAATCTCCAATTTATGCCACTGAAAGGATCTCATTTTAAAAACTGTCTCAATTCCTTATGAGCAATTAAACTTTTGCTAAAGTCTTTTCCAACAATTTTCCAAATTTTATTTGTCATGATGTTGGGAGATGAATAAAGGTCTTCTTGGCGGCAAAAAAAAAAAAAAAACGGAATGAAGAAGGGACAGGTAAGCACTGGGGAGTTTATGATCGTCTTCAACTTCAAGACACCAAGACGCATCAAATTCACAAATGGCAAGCAACGCAGAATTTTTAAGTGGGGGACACATAAACCAACGAGTGGTAGTCATACGAGATACTCTGTTGGATTCATATCACAAAGCACTTTTAATTATCTCATTTATCATTTTAAATAAAGAAGATGGTGAAATTATTAACTTTATTTTTTATCTCTCTTTAAATAAAAAATCAATTTTGTACTATGTTTTTTTTCATAATTAATGAATTTAAATAAGAATAATATTAAAAAAAATATAATTAATACTTCACTAAATACTTTATATTAAAGACCATCAATTTTTTTAAAAAATGCCTTACAATTGAATTCAGGGGGAGAGTATATATTTTTTTGTTCATGATAATATAATATTTTTTAAAAACTTTACTTGATTTAAAATATTACACGGCATTAGGTAGTTCTTATAATTTTTTATAACAATACTCCTATTTTATTTGTTATTTTTTTAAAAAATGATTAATTAAAATTTTTCTTCTTTTTTTGGATTAGAGGGACTGGCACAAACAGTCTAAAGCTGTGGAGAACTCAATTATCATTACTGCAAGACATCTATATAATGCATTTACTAAGGTTATAATTGAAAAGATACAATTTTTTTAAAAAAAATTAAAATTTTAAGTAACTTTTTTGAAATTGTGAATTAGTTATCAAAATACCTTGCATTACACACCCACACCCGCAAGAAGTATAGTAATTATTTATTAAAAGCACATAATTCTTCTTGTTTTCATTATAAGGCATTTTTAATTATTTTATTGAAATGAAAAAGACAATTAATTTATTAAATATGTCTTTAAAAGAAAAAAATAATACTTTTACCTATATTAAAAATATGAATAAAGATGTACAATGAGCCATAAATTGAATTTTACAAGACGGTTAAAATTTAAAAAGAAATAATCCTCCTCAACTAAAATCTTAGTAAAAGGTGTCCAAAAATAGAAAGAAAGAGAAGGGGGAAAAAAAAAAAAGAGAACTGTGATGTAGTGAAGAAATGAAAATGAGAAGGGGAAAGGAGAGGAGTGCCCAGAGTGCGGCAAGGCAGGTTTTGCCGTTTCAAGGGCTGATCCCATGCACCCATTAGCGCGAATCTCTTGAGAAGTCGTTTCTGTCTGCTTGCTTCTCATCCCCTTCTCTTCTTTCCCTTTTTATAGCCCCTCTCCCCACTCCTCCCATCCTCACTCCTCACTCCTCACTCCTCTCCTCTTCTCCTTCATCATCATGCCTCCCCTCTTCTCTCCCTCCCTCTCCCTCCCTCCTTCCTCCCAACCCTTCTTCCTCCTCGGTAAGTTCTTACTTCTCTCTTTCATTTCTTACTTTCATCTTCTCTCTTCCTCTACACATGTCGGCACATCCCCCTCTCCTTATATTCATCCCTACAACTACCTCAACCAACCCACTCACACTCGACCAACCTTGTTTTTATCTTACTTGCACTCCATCCTTTGAGCTCCAATGTGCACCATTCTAAATCATCTCACATATATCATATCGTATATTCTTTCTTTTGCTTCATTATCCAAACAGTGACCACTTTTGTTCTAGAGAATTTTTATTTTTTAAATCCCTGGCCCAGTTGACAGCTGAAAGCCTGAAAGCAATATGGCACTCTCTCATCTTCCAGCCAAGAGAAGTATTCGAGACTGGTATTGATTAATATATGATTTTTATATATAGGTGTGGGTTCTTCCGGGGCCAAAGACAAACAAGTGCCCCTTGGTTTTCGCCTAAGATGCAGAGCCATATCCAGACCTGCACGGACGGAAGGCATGCCACCTTCAATTTTGTTCTTCTCTTCTTTCCTATATATTGATATTTCTGAGACAAATAAACTGTATTCGATATATACAAACTTTGAGTGCTTTGTGCTGTGCAGAATGCGCTGCCATATTTCAGGGTGGTCTTCCGACGTTCAAGTGGCACGAGGCTGTGCAGGATGACATCCACGAGGAGGAAGCTCGCGAGGTTCCTTTTTTTAATTAATCACCGCAAATCTACTTTAATTAAATTAATTACGCCTGCCTTTCTCTGTTTTGGTCTTTTTCTCTTTTTGTTTTGATACGCCATCGTACACAAATATATATGTACCCTTTTGCTGTGAATAGATTCCGGTGAGCACTGAGATCAAAAAGCGGGTTGAGGCTATCAGATGGATATTGGATTCCATGGATGATGGGGACATCAACATATCTGCTTACGACACGGCATGGGTTGCTCTTGTTCCAGGCGTTAATGGAAGTGGTGTCCCACAGTTCCCCTCCAGTCTCGAATGGATAGTGAACAACCAGCTTCCTGATGGTTCTTGGGGTGATCAACAAGTTTTCTCTGCTCACGATAGAATCATCAACACGTTAGCTTGTGTTATTGCATTAAAATCATGGAATATCCATCCTGGAAAGTGCGAGAAAGGTACGCTAGCTACTTTTATGCTTTATCATGTACCTGTCTCTTTTCATATGCACTTTTATGATTAGCTATAATTTGTTAATTACTTCGATACCTATGTATCCGCATAGGGCTGGCATTTTTCAGAGAAAACATCAGCAAGCTCGAGGATGAGAATGCTGAGCATATGCCAATCGGTTTTGAAGTTGCTTTCCCTTCCCTTCTGGATATAGCTCGCGATCTCAACATTGAAGTTCCGGATGATTCCCCAGTGCTGAAGCAAATCTTGGCGATGAGGAATGTAAAGCTCACAAGGTATATAAGATGAGACTCTTCAGTCACTTCATTATGCACAACCCTAGCAAATAAAGCTTTCTTTGGCAGTAATTATTACAGGAGCGATTGCCCATGTCTATATTTATTAGAATCAAAGCAACCTAATCTTCCAAAACTATTTTTCCTCTGGGAAAGTAAAGCGTGTCATCTTTTTAAGCTGTTTAATTAATTAATCGAGGACACAGCGTATGTACGTGATTATTGAACTGTTGAATTGTGTGCGTGGTGGGGTTGGTGGGATAGAATACCAAGGAAGATGATGCATAAAGTGCCCACAACATTGCTTCATAGCTTGGAGGGTATGTCAGAATTGGACTGGAAGCAGCTTCTAAAATTGCAGTGTGAAGATGGGTCTTTCTTGTTTTCTCCCTCCTCCACTGCCTTCGCTCTTATGCAGACTCATGATCAAAACTGCCTCAATTACTTGAATAAAGTAATCACCAGGTTCAATGGTGGAGGTAAAGTACTCTTAGCTTTTCAATTTTGATCACACTTCCTCTCAGATTTCTTAGACTTTTTTTCATAGTTTTTTTAATCAAAACATTTCATTCAATGATGTTCTTTTTTTTTTCCTCAGTTCCAAATGTGTACCCGGTGGATTTGTTCGAACATATTTGGGTCGTTGATCGGCTGGAGCGCCTTGGAATATCCAGATATTTTAAGCAAGAGGTGGAGGACTGTGTCAGCTATGTTCATAGGTATATGATGATTATGATTATGAACTATTAGTTTTGTAAATCATTATGATCAAAATAAGAGAGATCTTAGATATATCAGTCCCTCATTAATAACTGCCAAAAACAATGGATACATATATCTTCAATTTCAGATACTGGACCGACAAGGGAATTTGTTGGGCGAGAAATTCAAATGTTCAAGATATTGATGACACAGCAATGGGATTCAGGATACTGAGATTACATGGCCGCGAAGTTTCAGCTAGTAAGTTCAATATTTTAGTAAAACACCATATCCCTTAATTTTTCTTTTTCATGTATGTTATTAAAAAAATATGGTTAATGATTTTGATTATTTCGTATTTGACAGATGTGTTTAAGCACTTTGAGAGAAATGGTGAGTTCTTCTGCATTGCTGGGCAGTCAACACAAGCGGTGACAGGAATGTTCAATCTGTATAGGGCTAGTCAAGTAGGGTTTCCTGGAGAGATGATTCTGGAAGATGCGAAGAAGTTCTCAGCCAAATTCCTGAGAGAGAAAAGAGCAGCAAATGAGCTCATAGATAAATGGATCATCATGAAGAACTTACCTGGAGAGGTTGGATTAATATCTAATTAAGGATTATTAGACCACTTAATTAGGAAGGTATGTACTTTGCACTAATTAATTAATATGTATTTATCGATTCCAGGTGGCTTATGCATTGGACGTGCCATGGTATGCAAGTTTGCCTCGAGTAGAGACAAGGTTTTATATGGATCAGTACGGGGGTGACACTGACGTCTGGATTGGCAAAACTCTTTATAGGTATACACCTTTAAAAAGAATACAAAAAAAAAAAAAAAGGCTTTAGTTTTACAAATTTTTATGGTATAAACCAAATTATTCACTATTTTTTCACAGGATGGGAAAGGTGAGTAATAACACTTATCTTGAGCTAGCAAAATTAGATTACAACAATTGCCAACGGCTGCATCAGACAGAATGGAGCAATATTCAACAGTAAGAGGAGCTGCTAAAACCATTTTTCCAATATATGATCATGCTTTATTATTCCATCGTTTTCCACATGCTCTATACAGCCAATACTGACATGAAGCTAAAACTCGTAAATATCAGGTGGTACTCAGAATGCAGATTGGGAGAGTTTGGATTGAACAGAAGATCACTTCTAATGGCTTATTTTGTGGCAGCAGGCAGCATATTTGAGCCCGAAAGGTCTCAAGAGCGAATTGCATGGGCCAAAACAGTAGCCTTGCTCGACACAATTACAACTTATGTTGATGATGAAGAAATGAGGAACGCTTTTGTTGAGAAATTCAACCACTACATCAATGGAGGAGGAGACTTCTCCGTTGGCTGGTAAATTACTTACCAGCTCTCTCCTATGTTCATGTTGTCTGCTTGGTCTCTTACTCTTAATGCGTTTTGGCCTTTTTGTGCAGGAGGTTGAATGGGTACAGAACAGGGCAGGGACTGGTGGAGGCTTTGGTTGGAACCATAGATCAACTCTCTTGGGAAACTCTCCTATCTCATGGCCATAAAATTGGCCGTGACATGCATCACAGTGTGAGCTTTCCTTCAACTCATCAGAAAGAGTTTCTTTTGACAATGGAATTATTTCATTTCCGTAAGTTTAAGGTTCGGAACACAACGTCGGAAAGGACAAGTTCGAAAAATAGAAATGAGAACAAAAAATGGGTGGTCCAATGATGCCACCAAAGTACTGGTTCCAATGCTGTCAATTTGATTGTTTCCATTATTTTTATTGCTGATGATGTAGTGGCAAAAGTGGCTTTCAAGTTGGCCTAGTGGAGGAGACAAGAGGGGAGGACAGGCAGAGCTTTTGGTGCAAATAATTAACCTAAGCGCAGGCCACAGGATATCAGGGGAACTACTATTCAATCATCAATACCAGCATCTACTTCAACTCACAAATACTGTATGTTACAGGCTCCGATATCATCAAAAGGACCAGGTTAGTGACATAGCAAGCATTATGCCTCAGGACAAACGCTACCTTCCATGTTCTCATGTTTTGGCTGTGTCTTGAACTCATTCTTTTTACCTTCCGCACTTTCTACAGATATAAAAACACAAGCTAGTGTCTCCATTTCTAGCGCTTACTAAAGCTACTATTGCTCTTTGAATTATTAGTAAAGTGAACTTAGCTGCTTTAAAGCAACGAGATCGCAGCAATGGCCATTTGTGCACTATCTTCAGCTTTCACCAACCTATAATTGAACCTTCCCTGTGAACACACAATATAAAAGCACTTGTGTCAATCAAGGGATGAGGTGTTTAGCATTTAAGTGCAGCATCATCCTTCAAATAATCTTTTGTCTTTTAGTATAGCTGTCCATCTTTCCGTCTTCAAGAGTTTGGTGAACTAAATAATATCGCCTCTTGCCAAGAAAATAGGAACTTTCTTTTGACATTTTCATTCTCTGAAGGTTTATTTTTTGTTCTGAACCCTTAAGGCCATCGAGAATGGAAGTTATGGAAGTTGCAGTATGAAGTACAACATCAGCACCATAGAAACAGAGGCAAAGATGCAAGAACTCGTGCAATTAGTGTTTAAAAAATCTTCTAATGACATCGATTCCAATATCAAGAATACTTTCCTCACAGTGGCTAAGAGTTTTTACTACCAAGCTTTCTGCGATGAAAGAACTATCAACCTCCACATTGTCAAAGTTCTCTTTGAGAAAGTCATCTAATTATTTGTCTGTCGTCTTCCATAAATGTCACCTTCAATGTGCATAGTTACCATGAACATAAACAAGATCATTGGTTGTGACTGGGTGAATCATTTTCCTTACAAAAGAGGTGGGAATAAATTGAAGTGACAACATATTGTATTAAGCAGTGTTTTGTACATTAATTTTAAATGAGAAGTTACATTTCCAACACCTCATATCAGAAATTACTGCTTCACCAAATGGTCAGTAGAAGTACAAGCAACATAAGAAGGCAGCATAAAATACAAAACATGACTACTTGATGGGTCAGTTTATTGAACCATCCATCTTCATCTATCATAAACCTGCGAAAAAGGAAAATAAATATGATGTGAGAATGAGCAAGTCAACTTCAAGAAAACATAACATCGAGTGCTCAAACAAGTCTGACGGGCAGTAATCTGTCCCAAGTAGGGCTTCGGCCTAAAAACTTATTAGTACCGTTATAAACTTGTGGTTATAATGGCAATGCAAGAAGGAATTAACTGTCTATCATTGACTGAACTTTTAACAAGAGATTTACAGCATGGTTTCCACAAATTCAGATAGTGGAAAGTTATAAGGTAACTGAGGTTAAGTTTGTTGTGAGATCTGTGTTGATCTTTGGTCTAATGGTTTCCTGGTAAAGGCAGGAAAAATGAAAGTGGGAGACAAGGCTGCCCCATGAACACGTCGCAAAGTGGGTGAGTTGGTCTTGATCATGAAATGGGCATCAACTAACATTCCCAGATTTTGCACTGATTTTCCAAAATTGTCAAATCAAGACCAAAAATCACTCAATATTTCTTTCACGTCCAGATTTTTTTATATTTAAAAAATAACATAAAAGAATAGAACCGCAGAGTTAATATTTTATTCACCATGCCTAGGATTAGTTCAAATATGGATTGAGAAATTGGATCAAATCAGTAGTAGAAGAGGGGGCAGAACAAGACCCGAAGGTTTTGTGCTGCAGATAATGCCGCATGAAGATGGGTGATGACAGAATGAAACCAACAAC
Organism: Prosopis cineraria; assembly: GCF_029017545.1. Taxonomy (NCBI): domain Eukaryota; kingdom Viridiplantae; phylum Streptophyta; class Magnoliopsida; order Fabales; family Fabaceae; genus Prosopis; species Prosopis cineraria. The sequence goes on from NW_026555332.1 coordinate 43,706,003, forward strand.
AATTGAGATAAGTTAAGCAGAAAAGCAATATCAAGCGCTTGATAGCGTGGGAGTAGTCTTCTCATGCTTCTCTCTCTTTCTCGGCCAACAAAGTATTCGAGCAGCAAATGACGTCTTTCTAGGAGAAAGAAAAGTTAAGATAGGGTCAATCGAACATATGGTGTGGTGTCGCATGGTAGCTATGAACATAAGCAGAGTGGCGTGTCAAATTGTGAAGACACTGAAGCGGGGGAAGGTGGGCTCAAGCCAGTAGTCGAATCAGAAATGAAATTCCCCTTCAAACAGCATGATTATAGCCACTGTACTTTCTTTATGTGTGGAGCATATAGCTGTGCCGTGCGCACATCAATGTGAGATCTCAATGCCCTCAGACTCGATCACAGAAGATGCGGCACTCGGACATATGGTTGATATCATGAGAGGCCGCCGCTGAAACGATGAAAAGATGACCAAAAGAACCGAAGAACCAGTTGCCCCAGTTAAAGAAATGGATTATCAGTGTAAAGGGAAATGTACATGAAAAGGAGAGGGGGGGATGATAAGATATACATCAGAGAATATTTTAATGTCAGAGTGTCAGTATAAACGTAATGGGACGATGTCCATAGTCATGATGCGCATGAGAGAGAGGGGGGGGGGGAGTGCAAAAGAAGATTTGACGTGTGGAGCATAACCAATTTCGGTAATGCGTACGGGGCCAAACCTCCATTGCGACTTTCTCATTATCCATGAAGACAAGGGCACGTGATTTCCCAGGTGCGTTATTTATCCTTTATCGTCTTTCAAGCTGGCTTTGGTGTTGCGATCATGCAGCAGGTAGGCCAGAAGCCCAGGACCCACCCCTGTCCATCCTTGGCCTTGCCACTTCTTCCTTATTGTTATCCACACAGATTATTCATCAGCCATGCTTTGCACTTTGCCAAGTGAACTACCACAACAGCCAATCATGCCAAGGCATAGGCTAGAAAAATAGGATCCATTTCTGGGGTGTCAACGCGTGTTTCAAATTTGAGGGGTACATATAAATCTCAAAAACACCAGTGAACTCGCGGCCTGTTTCATGAAAATTTTAGGGCACTTTTACTCTTTCCCCGAGAGAGGCGCTAAGAAACAAGGGTGAAAAATTCCTGCTGCACTTCCCAGCGGTTTACTTGCATCGTCCTTTTGAAGCCCCCACTTAAAAAAATTAAAAAAAAAATTAGTTGAAGGGACGTGGTGTGTTCTTTTGACCGTGTTTGATACCTCCAACAAACTCCTAGTCCACAAATATTGAGTTCGCAATTTTAACTTTTGAGTGATGACGTGCCTATGCCTATTGGCCGGAGAACCCACTGCCCGCCAAATCAAGTCATGCAACAGGCTGGTGCATATGGCAAAACCGGGAAATCACAAGGCCAGATATTTAGAGAGAATTTTAATAAAAACCCTTAAAGTTTACTTATTTAAATTTAAAACTCTTAAATTTTTAAAATTTTACTGTAATTCAAAGATATTAATTTGATATTAATTTTTTAAAAGAAGTGAAAAAATCATCTCTCATTTAAAATGATATCAGAACTTTTTCATTTTACTTATTTATCATCCTATTTCACCTTTTAATTTACTTAAAAAATGTTATTTATTATCTTATGTAACTTATTTTCATTTTAAATTTTTAAATCATCTTAAAATAACTTGTTGATTCTCACATTGTATATTATTTATTTACTTACAAACTATTGTTCATTGCCTTAATTCACTTATTCACTATCAAATTTTCATTTGATTTCATTTCAAAAATATGAATAAGTAAAGTGGAACAATTAACAATATTTCATAAATAAATAAACAAATGAAGTAAAATAATGAACAAGTGAAATAAAATAGTTCTGATATTAATTTAAATTAAGGATATTTTTATTATTTTTCTTAAAAATTAAACATCAAATTAGTTCTTTTAAATTAAAGTAAATTTTCAAAAATTTAAATAAGTTTAGTCCAAGAATCTTTATTAAAATTCTCCTGGATCTTTATTGTGATCTCAAGTCTGACCCTCCAGTTTAAGAAAAAAGTATATATAGTACTCCTTGCAATGCTGCTCCTTCTTTTTGGTTTTTTTTTTAGTATAGCAGGGAAGCCGAGGCTTGAAAGGGAAAGAAAAGAACTAGCCTAGCAGCTCCTAGCCTCCGAAAAAAGGAAGACACAATCAGGTGGGATTTCAGAACTTGCAATGCTTTTTAGAAATGGGAAACTTTTTTCTTGAAGTGGAATTAGCGATAAAATGTCCTACGAATAATTGAGTGAGTGGTTCAAATATAAGACGTATCCCACGATCCGAAGAGACCACCTTTCCAATGGGATCGATGACATGACAGTCTGAATCATGTTAAAGCCCAGTGAGTCTTCTAGGATCACCTTTCACCTGGGTTCTTCCACAGATCTCTGGATCGGTAGGTCGGACTATATTTCCTCCACACTTTTTAGGCCCATAGACCCAACTCTTAAAAACAAAACAGTCCGTAGCAAAATCCTTCACCTTTTCAACCTTATCCAACCCCTCCCCCAACCCGTTACCCATGTACATCCTTTTCAAGTTCACAACCTCATAGGATCTAACCCAATTGAAATAATAATAATAATAATCATAATAAATGAGTTAAAGTAATAATTAAAATGCCATTGAAATAGAGTCTTAATGTCCCAAATTATGTGAAAAGGAAGTAAAATAAATAAATTTTCACTTGTATTTTGATATAGTAGAAACAACGCAAGAATGTAAAAGAAAATTGTGCAGACGTCTATGATCTTAAAAATTAATAAGCTTGTTATTTTAATAAAAATAATAAACATTCATTTTTGTAATAAAATATCTATGCTTAACTCTTCTAGTTTAAAAAACACTTCAGGAATTATCAATAAGAACAAATTGCACCATCACGGAGTTATTCCGCCAAGGGAACACAGGATATTTCACCTATCATTGTAAAATTTTCATTTCCAACAAATCTGCAAAGAAATCTTCAGGATGGAAAGCCTTTACTAAGGAAGCCCATTCATGTCTAGCAAACATACCAAATTGATTTTTTGTGTCTCTCCCTCTCCTTTTGCTTATCCCAGCTTGCATGTGTACTAAACATAACATAATGCATCGATGATGCTGTTATCCTGTTCAGGCCATATAGGAAAACTTCCTAAAGAGCACATTTACGTCTTCAAGCTTCGAATGTGGTACAGGTTATAAATTCAGATCAGTTAGGCACATGTAAGATGGATAACCTACACACTTGCCTTTAATAAAAAAAAAAAAAAAAAAAGCGGCTCATGCAATTTAGTTCCTTAGAAAGCAGATTTAGTCATACTCTAATTCATCAGGAGTGATCGGCCGTTTAAGAGGGATGATAGACTTCTTTTCAGTATCACGCGATAATGCCTTCCTCATATCTAAAAACAAGGCACAAACCGATAATAAATAACAAGTAGCTTATTAAATGAGGGGAAAGACAAAAGCACAAGAGCGCGGAAGCACACCTAATCCATCTTCTTCCCCAGAATAGTAGCGTAGCACTCGCCGATATATCACATAGCCAAGCTGAGATTTTAATTAGGAAGGAAGGAAAATCATAGTTAGCACTGGTCCTTTGTCCTTAGTTACATTAAAAACTATAATGAAGTAGATCGTGCTCATATAAATATAATATTAATCCAAAACTATTTAGAAATAAATGAACATATCTGAACTAGCCAAAACTATTAAAGGACTAGACCAATCCAAAAGTAATATTTCTGCTATCTCAATTTACAAATCACACGGGGTCTTTGAGTAGTCTCCCAAATTACTAGAAGAATCAGAACCGGCAAATGATACAATGCAAAACTAGGATGGTGCCACGAAGTTTATGCATGCTTTTTAACAGATTAAAGGACAACAGTCGCATGTTAAAAAAAGTCTATGATGACATGTGATGAATAGCACCCTTACCTTTTCATACATCTTTATGGCAGGTGCATTTGATGCTCTCACAAAGAGATCCACAAAGTAAGCCTTGTCACTGGAAATATCACATTCTCACTTAAAACAAGTCCTTCATGCAAGGATAAGCAATTTGTAACAGTTGTACAAAAAACTTTACCATAAAAATGAAATTTTAAATCATTTTTTCATATAAATCCAAACTCTTGAGATAATAGGACAAAAACAAAGCCATACAGGTGAGAGACAAGGCATGCAGATCTACCAGGGAAAGGATTGATTAAGTCATGGAAACACAGGCCAAAGAAATGTTTTGGATTTTTAAGATATGGTTATCAAATGAAGGCATGTCTTACATCTTGTCACTTATGTCTTCCAGTAGATTCATCAGTTTCTTGGCCAACTGCTGCCGACGATATTCAGGGGCAACAGTTACTGCTGTAACATGACCATGCCAAAACTCTCCTTGCCCCTCCACTTTCCCCATAACTACAGTGACAATAAATGTGTTAAGTAATTTAACCTCCAAATATACTTCTCATAGGATGTACTAACATAACATCTTGAAAAAAGAAAGGGGGGGAGGAGAAACGGCTATGAACCATATCCATTACATAAGATTAAAAAAAACCATGAACAGTGTCCACCATATGGAATTCTGCATTAATCTGAATGTCAGCAGCAGAAACAAAGTCAAACACCAATTATGAAATAGTTATGACAAAGGCATTGATGCAAGTTGTTATCAATGGCTAACACCACTCAAAGACTCACACCCCGAGAGGTTCTGCCTTCAATTAGGCACTTTAAGGCTAGGATCTCGAGCACTTATTTTGTCTTCACAGAAAAAGAGACTTAAGTGCCACAATGTTTGGAAGCAACAAGAAAAACGTCAACTTATAAGCCTAGCCCAAAAATGTAAAGATATAGGATAAAATAGGAAACTACAAAAACCAACCTTACAAACCTTAGAATGAGGTAAAATAGATTTTCTTACTTTAAAAGATCACTTGAGCCATTAGTTTTATAGGGTTTCAAAAACAAACATTAAAAGGATAAAAAAAAAAAACCGTGGACTGCCAGCACACTAGAACACAAATAATCCATAAGACACAGAGGAAATTGATGGTTACAAGAAGACCACAACCACACTATAATCATTAGTTACTTCCACGCCTTGCTTCACTTGGACCATGCACCTTTCTATCACCTCTCATCTAAGGTAATTTGGAGATCTGGCACCTTAAGGAATCTCTGTGCTTCTAAGTTCTATGTACAAGCAACTCCATAACAATGGAAGACATTAAAATTGTCATCATTTTCATGCCACTTTCTGCCACTGCATCATTCGCCATAAATGGCTTCTTGGTACAAATCATATCATGTGATTCCTAAATCCATATGACTAATTAAACAACAATTTATAAAAGTTAATGAGCTATTAAGGAAAGAAATTTTTATCCTTCACCCTTATCAATGCCAAATGTGTTAATTTGTGAATCACCCACTGTTTACTTGCAGTTTTCGCAACCTATTACATGTACAAGGAAATGATAGACAATTTTTAGTCAAGCAAGTTCAAAGGCAAGTATACACGTATTTACATTTAGCCAATTACAAGAGGGAATTTGTTATGTGGAGATCCCTCATATAGTTTAGCCAGAAAGAGAAGAGATCTTGGTGTTAATTTCCCTCAAAAAATCATAATTTTCCGTTTGAATCATTAAAAATGACATCTATTTTCGGCAGAATTAAAAACAAAACAACTGCCATGACCTAGCTACCAAGCTGAAAGATCATTTACTACAGCACTAAGAACGGCTACGCAACACGACCTAGGTAACTTTTCACTAATTATAGGTTTGAGATGAAAAATCAGAAGTCAGGATGATTTATACATAGGCAAGATAAATAACTTACTGTAACCCATGATTTGGTTGCCAGGACCTTCGGCAACGTGGAAATAGTCCGGCCACCTTGCCAGGTAGGTCATGTAGAAGGACATGTTAAACTGAAACGGAGCAGATGAGAATACCCAAATGAACCAGGGTCAGCAATAAACTCCTGATGCGTGTTTCTTTCGACAAATTGAAAAAACGTAGGTTTTAGACAACTGGGAGGAAAGGCTTACAGTTTCAGTGAGATGGTCGAGATTGACGGAAGCAAAACGGAGGAGATCGTTGCAGCAAAACCTGCGGATCGTCGTCATCTTCTTAATCTTAGCCCTTCACTCGCTCTCCAACAGGTGCCGAGCGTCTACAGTTGCTTCCGAGCGGGAACTCAGGAGTCAGGAAGCAGGGACGGGGATTGATACATTGGGGATGCAGATTGTCTACATCGCTGTTGGGGGTAGAATCGGAGATGGCGGTGGCGTAAGATGTGCAGTCAAGTAATCTTGACCGTTGACATGATCGAACGAATAATAGTTGCCGCTGCTGTTGAATTCCCCGGGGTTTCAGGCCGGGCATTGGACAGCCCCACTTCTTCCCATAACATCATTATAATTTAGGGAGATTTACAGGCAGTCGTTAATAACGTTAGTTTAGTTTTCAATGAATTTTATAATAATTAATATTTTATATGAGATTTGAATGTATTTCTTCCTATAATTTATCATGTAGAGAGGCACATAAGCTCCGAGACGCTGCAGGTTCAATTTTATTGTAATCTTAGGTAGGTAATACATTAATTTATGTCCTTCTAATTTAAAATAATAATAATAATAATAATAGTTGAATTATGGCTGGACTGTAGTCAAACAGTTTGACTGGCCTTAATTAAAATAATAAAAAAAATATTTTAGATATTCAACCAAATCATTGATACCTGTCAATTTATAGTCAATTACATTAACTTTATAGTAAAATTATTTATTGCACGTTACAAGCACCCAAAATCATTAAGTATATTGCATTAGGTATCTAATCACACCAATACAAGTTTTTATTATTAATTACAACCACTCTCTTGAGTTTCCTTTTCTTTCTGCATTCGTGTGAGGGTTCATCATTCATATCAAAGTAATATTTTCCATCACCACTTCTCGGTGGCGAATTGTGAGGAATGTTTGCTGCCATTGTCCCTTTATGGTTCCTTTCCTTTCTCTCTTTCCTTTTCTTCTTTTGTTTCTTAGATGATTAATGAAGGTTTTTTGTGACAAATCAATAATGGAGGCAGTAGGTATGGTTTGGAATTCTAACATGGGAGATGATTCAATTAAATTGGTTCTTGTTCGGAAAATTTTACAGATAAGAAGTTTGGTCAGCCTATGGTCCTATCGGCTATGCAGAAGGCATGGAATATAAAAGGGCCTGGTGGTAGTTGAATTTTGTTAGAATTTATTTGTCTTCCCATTTGATTCTATAAAAGAAGGGCAATGGATTCTTCGATGCAAGCAGTGGTCTATTCAAGACCATCTCCTTTACTTACAAGAAAGAGGCCAAGTTATGGTTATTAATGAAATTGATTTTTCTAAATGCTTGTATTGGATTCAGTTGCATGATATTCCTTTGGAAGCTGTGGATGTTGAAAACATGATTCATTTTGGTAAAAATTTTAGTACTGTTTTGATGTATGAAGAACCTTGTTGGAGTGGCAAGTTGTTGTGAAGCGCTTTTTGAGATTTAGAGCGGTTGTGGATGTTAATCAAGTTTTCGTTGCTAGATTTTGGATTTCTCAATAGATGGTAGGAAGTCTTGGGTGAAATTTAAGTATGAAAAATTGCCAAATTACTACTTTAAACATGGTTGAATTAATCATCAGCCACGATTGTGTACTGTAAAAAGACTCAAATATGAATATAATCCAAATGAGCCTAGATATGGTCCTTAGTTAGTGGCAGAACAAGGAGTCAGGAAAATGCTTTAATTATGAAAGATTTTGATTGGTATGAATTAGGAGGTGGAAGTAAGACAAAGGGATGTTGGAAAGATAATCTAGTAATGTCATTATAGATATATTTAAAGGAGAATGGTAGAAAAAATGTGCTATCATTAGTAGAGATGCAAGAGTCAGGTAAAAAAGAATGATTATTCTCTAATGCAGTTGAAAGAGAGTAGTAAATAAAATGTATTATCATAAATGGAGTTGCAAGAGTTCAGTGGAAAAAATTATTTTGTAAAGGAGTTGAAGGAGAATTGTGAGAAAAATACTGCATCTATTGTATGGGATAAAGATTTTTGTTCTATTCCTATGGATTTCAAGGAGTGTAATTGAAAAAATATTTTATCTTTCAGTGGAGATGAAAGAGTCAAGTAAAGGATTTATCATTTGTGAAGTAGAAGGAGTATTGTCAAAAAATGAATATTTTCTAGTAGAGGCAGGAGTCAAGTAGAAAAATTAATCTTTTAAATTACAGTTGAAGGAGTTAAGTCAAAAAAAATTGGTTAGTGAGAATAGTGGTGTCAGGTATTAAGAAGCTGGGTTGTCTATATAGATAAAAAGGAATAATAGGTTGAGTGTTGTTTCTAATTGGGACTATATTTTGTGGATCATTTTGCCAAATCTGGACATGAAAATTTAGGCTACCTAAGTACTTTGATAAAGGTTATGTGGTCTAAGCATCTATTGATGATGAATATCTTTCAAAGGCCATATTCCCTTATGTGAAGTGAGAAGTTATATATGAGATTATTGAAAAGTTAAGATTGGTTAGTTTTAAATGTGATGCAGGTGAGGAGTTGCTAACTGGAGTAGTTAAGAAGAGAAAAGTTAGGGATTGGCATGTTGATAAATAAGCAATATTTTTGTCTATGCTTTTCAATTAAAGAATGAAAAATAGAGAGCTCGAATATCCCATAAGAAAGTTGTGAGTCGTGTGAAAGACGCTGGACAAATGAGATCTAATAGAACTCCCTTGGCTGAATTATCGATTAGCATTGATTGTAATAATGAAGCTTATGAGTTTCTAAAAGATGCTAGAACAATATGGCTGAAGATGTGGGTGGGTGGCCTTTAACAGCCCCAAGTTGCCATGAAGAATATTTCCTGAAACTGTTGTGGCTTGGTAGTCTTTACAATAAAAAACCTTATAGGGGTTTATAGTAAATGTAAGCCCTTTGTTTTTTTATAGAGACAAAAATGTTGGAGAAAAAGTTGATGTGGCATACATGGGAAGATTTATGTTGATCTAGATGGCAAATTGAAGGTTTAGTCTTATGGTAGTGAGGTAGTTGATATATAGCTCTCATAATCCACTGCATGTTCACCTGGCTTCATTTATGATGAATATGCCCTCTTTGTTTCATTTGTGTGTGGCCATTTTGTTGAATGGGAAAGAAGGGTGGTTTGGAATAGATTGAGTCACTAGCTAAGGGATGGATGGTTCATGGTGTTGCATTGGCAACTTTAATGACTTAGCTTCAATTTTTAAAATGAGGGGTGCAGACTGAGGGCTTTAAGAATGCAGTTGAATTTCCATATGCTACTTTTAGATGTGGCTTAATGGATATTGGTTTTCAAGAGCTAAGATTTATTTGGAATAATGGAAGGTTAAGAGAGAATCATGTGAAGGAATGTTTAGATAGGTGTGTGAGGAATGCTGAATTTATGTTGAAATTTCTAAAGGTTTTGGTTTTTCACTTAAAGCTTGTAAGTTCATATCATTATCTTCTTCTTCTAGATTGTTGTTTTCTAGATGAAAGATATAAGAAGAGTTTCAGTTTGATGTTGATTAGGTGTCTCACGCTGACTATGAGGCAGTGGTTAGAGAGGCTAGTATGATGTTTTTCATGGGTGGAATAATATTGGTATGAAGGTGGTGGTGTGTCAATGGAATTATTGTAAGAAGGTGCTATGAAAGTGGGGCAAAGTTGAATTTCTTAATAATAGGAAATTAATTGATGAATTATTGAATATATTATATATTTATAACTATAGTTAGTAGAGTGAAGAGTCTAGGATTGAAGCAAAGAGTATTGTTGAGAAAATTGATGAAACTTGGAAAAGAGAAGAGCTTTTCTAGTGGCAGAAAGCTAGAGTTAAGTGGATTAATTTTTGTGATAGCATTTGTTGCGGCGCAGAGCCAGAAATAAAGTGTTAAGATTGAAGGATGATAATGAAGTTTGATTAGAGGATTTTGGTAAGATTTGTGATGCTTTTACTAGTTACTATAAGACCTTATTTGCCTCTGTTAGTTTGAGACCTATAAAGGAAGCTCTTCAATATGTTATTAGAAGAGTAGTTTTTGATTACGATAATTTTTTGCTGTTAGTTGTTGTATCTTTTCCAGAGGAAGCTATTTTTCAATTGAATGCTACTAATGCCTCAGTCCTGATGGATATACAAGTTTGTTATATCAATCATCTTAGTCTATGGTAAAAGATGAAATATGTAATCTAGTTTTTCAATTTTTTAAGGGGAGGATTGGCTTAAATGACATTAACAAAAACAGCATTCTTCTTATTCCTCAGATTGATAAACCTAAAATTGTTAATCATTTTAGACCTATAGGTTTATGTAAAGTTGTGTATAAGATCATTTCAAAAAGTTGGACTAATCGTATGGGGAGTTTGATAAATAAGTATAATTCAACAACAAAGAGGCTTTATTTTGGGTGAGTTGATCCATGATAATATTGTAATAGCCTATGAAGCTTTCCATTATTTAAAAGGTAGGAAGGATTGTAAAATTATGGAATTTGCCTTGAAAGCTGACATGAGCAAAGCTTATGATCGGGTTGAGTAAGACTTTTTAAGGTTTGTCTTGATTGAAAATGGGTTTTGCTTTGAAATTGGTTAATTAAATTATAGAGTGTGTTACATTTGTTGAACTTGAATTGTTGATTTTAGCATTGATAAATTTAAGCCCTAAGAAGGTGTGAAGCAAGAAGATCCTCTTTCTTCCCTTCTTTTCATAATCATTGCCAATGTTCTATCTCATATGGTTCTTTATCATGTTCTATTTCATATGGTTCTTTACCATGTTGTCCAATTTTAAAAAAATTCATTGATTTTTATTGTGTTGTTTTTCTAGATGAATAATTAATTTGGATAAATTTTGCTTGTTTTTTTTTCTTGCTAATGCATGTATAAATTTGAGAGATGAAATTTATTCTGGTATGCAAATATTTGATGCAATCTAACTTGAAAAATACCTTGATTTACCTATTATTTGGGATCATTCTAAGGTCACTTCTTTAGCTTTTGTTAAGAATAAGGCGGGTTGAAAATTCAGGATTAGAAATAACAATTATTGAATTTTTTAGAAAGAGATGTTTTAATTAATGCCATGGCAAATGCCATTCCTATTTATTTTATGGCATGCTTTCCTTTTCCTATTAAGACTTATAAGGAATTGGATAGTTTGATTTCAAATTTTTAGTGGGTTATGGTGAGAAAGGTGTTGGTAAAATTCACTAGAGAAGATGGAGCATGCTAACTAAATCAAAGTTGGAAGGAGGCATGGGTTTTCGTGATGTTAAAGCTTTTAATATTGCTCTTCTTAGTAAAATTGATTGGAGATTAATACAAAATCCTGATGATTTTGGAGTAGAATTTTGGAGGGATTATATTTTCCCAATTGTGATTTGTTTAAGGGAGGTAGGAAACTATCATGGTATTGGCGTAGTATTCTTAAAGGCTGTGAATCGTTTGAATTTTTTTTTTTTTTCTGTTTGGCAAATTAACGATGGCGAGACTGCTAATCTGTGGAGAATGCTTGTTTTCCAAGTTTGGAGGGTATAAGATTCTCTCTAACAAAAGTTAAATTTTGAAATATTATTATTATTTTTCCAAAAATTATTATATCTTCTACGTTTTCCCCTAAATCAAATTAAAATTCCCTTATCCTTCATTTGTTACCCTTCTCGAGCCTTGACGCCCAACGATCTCCCACAGAAGAAGCCCTAGATGGATCTCCTGAAGCAAGAGCTTCTCAAGAAGCGCCAATCTCTGGCCGAAGACACCGGGGGCAAGCGATTTTTTAAGCGGTCCGAGATCGAACAGAAACGAATCCAGAAGCTTCGCGAGCAGGAAAAGCGCGAGTTAGAAGCTAAATCTCAGCGCCATGCCACCTCCGCCGCCGCCGACTCCGCCGACCCAACCTCCTCTTCCAACACCTCCAAACCTGCCAACTCGATCGTTTCCAACGCCGCCTCGTCCGCCTCATCTACTTTCAAACCCCTAACGGACGAGCAAAACATCGATAACCTTGTTCTTCCGAAACAAGAGGTAATTCGCCGACTCCGGTTCCTGAAACAACCCGTCACCCTCTTCGGTGAAGACGACGATGCTAGGCTGGATAGGTTGAAGTATGTGTTGAAAGCTGGTTTATTTGAAGTCGACAGTGATATGACAGAGGGGCAGACCAACGATTTTTTGCGTGATATTGCGGAATTGAGGAAGCGGCAGAAAACTGGGATTCTGAGCGAGAGAAAGCGGCAAAAGGCAGATGATGGGTCGGTGGACGATGGAGAAGGTGGCGCCGGCGAAGAGGATTTGAGCGCAGATGGCGGGTCGAGTGGCGTTGACGCTGATAAGGATATAAAACGAATGAAGGCTAATTTTGAGGAATTGTGTGATGAGGATAAAATTCTTGTATTTTTCAAGAAGCTGCTGAATGAGTGGAATCAGGAACTGGATGAGATGCCAGAGTCGGAGAAGCGAACAGCCAAAGGGAAGTCAATGGTTGCCACCTTCAAGCAGTGCGCGCGTTACCTGAACCCTCTTTTCAAGTTTTGCCGGAAGAAGGTGAATTGCTTTTCTTTACTCGGTCACGTGCTTTTGCTTGATTTTATTCATTCTGTTACTCATTATTGTAATATGGTTCGTATCTACACTCTAGCAACCTTCCATCTACCTGGTTTTAGTTTAATCAAGAGCTCACGTGCTAATTCATTCCTAAGAATTCAACCACAAGGATAATATCAGGCAGTCACTCACTCACTCTTATGATTCTTTCGAATGTGCAATAGAAGACTGTAATTTGAGAATAGCTTTACTATAGTCTATTGGATGGGTAAGGCCGTAATCATCTAATGTTTGGGCCTAAGCGAAAGATTACCATATCAATATCAATTTGTATAGTAAAAATCTAAAGCAATTCATACTATTCATAAGTCATCAATAATCAATAATATGTCTTATTTCTTAGACTCTACAGTATAAATACACAAACGTGTGTAATTTTTTTGTATAGGTTACCAATACCGTAACTCCTTTAGTACAACAGAGGGGTAATCTTGTAATGAGATGGAGAACGGTGCTAAAATATTTAGTGAAGCAAGCGAAATAACTGACAACAACTAAAAAAAGGTGATTTCTTGCCTGACAAATGAACGTATCTTTCTTTTAAGAACAAAGATATATCAGGCAAAAAAGAAAAAAGGTAACAAGAATATAGTAGATGATGCAAAAATATTAATTTCATCTCTATTCTCTACCTTTCCCCTGTGGTACTATGCCGAAAGAAAAAAGATCCTAGGTTCACTAGGATTTATGTTCTCTCAATGTCTATTTAAATGACAACATCCTTTTAGCGTATCTTGATTCAAAGTATAATTTAGTACTCTCTCTGGTCCCAAATATACGCATTTGCCCTAAGTTAATCTTGGTTTAAAAGTATAAGCAATCTAGTACATGTAAAAAATCCCCCCCCCATTTTACCCTTTGTATTCATTAACCTAGATCCTTATGGAAAGTTATTTCCTAAAAAACACCGATACGGGTACGAGTATTGAATATGATACGGTATAATACGCGGACACGATAATTTTTAAAAATTTTAGGATACGGGTATGGCTATATAAATAATTAAAAATTAAATGTTAAATGTTAAATATTTAAATGTGTACATATTTTTAATTTCATAATTTCATATTTAAAGTTAAAAAGTACAATTTCAATATGTCCAATAAATCAACACTCAAGATCTAATATCTTATCCGTGCTTCCCAGCCCAAGCAGTAGATTTAGCAGTCAATAAGAGCTTAAAAAATATTCTTAACAGCCTGACAGTCGCAATACCCAGAACCAGAATCTAGCATATTGAGGAGTGGGAACTTCAAGTCTTGAATATATGGGAACCAGGGACACCAAATGTGACAGAGCGCTGGAGAAGAAGATGAAGAAGAAGAACTTACCTCAAACTTAGAGAGACAGGGCGATGGAATCACGGGTTGAACTGCTGAAGACACATAGCACCTTGAGAAGAAGCACTGCGAGTCCAGAGTCAATGACTGAAGCGACGGAGCTCAGACCTCGGGTGAGACAGAGCACCGTGAGTTGTGACTGAATATTGAAGAAGGACGATGGTCGGAGACAGAGAGTTAAAGTGAAGCTCACGCAAGAAAGGGGATACAATCGACTGAACTGGATGAAGCTTAGTTCACCGATTTTTGGAAATGAGAAGAAAAAAACCAGGCCAAAATGCTGAGTTTTGGGCACCGCCCGTGTTTGCCCGTCTTAGCCCGTGTCTGACTAAAACCGGAAAGCGGACGCGGCGTTTCCGTGTCCTGAACGCGTGTCCGTGTTGGATATGTATCCGACACGGACACGCTGGGATTTTGCACGTATCCGTGCTTCCAAGGTTATTTCTCACTCATCATAAAGTGCATTGATAATTGGGGGCTTGAGGCTAAGGGTAAAAAAGGGAGAACAATTTATATTTTTATGAGAATGAGGACTTCAGTGGTATGCAGATTTTCTCTAAAAATTGCTTATATTTTGGACCGGAGTAGTATCTGACTCCATCTGTGATCTGTCATTAATCTGCAAATTGCTAATTATAATAACCACCTTCCGTTTGGATTATTAGTTTTGGGATGTGAAACTGATTGACCATAAGGATGTGTGAAAAAAAGCTGAAGTTTTGACATTTTATCCTGAAAATAGTTCATATTATATTTTTATGAGAATGAGGATTTTATTGGTATGTAGATTTTTCCTAAAAACTGTCTATATTTTGGACTGGAGGAGTATCTGATTCCATTTGTGATCTGTCATTAATCCTACAAATTGCTAATTATGATAACCACCTTAATTTTGACATTTTATCTTGAAAATAGTTCAGCCAGTCCATATTCCACAATCCACATTAATTTTGGAAAGGTGGTCAACGATTCGTACGATCATTCTGAAGACCTAACAGGAGGCTGTATGCCACTAAGTTATTCTCTCAAGTATTTCCAGTTTCAATCTCTCTTCTTCTTGGCATAAATTTAGTACTTCTATACATACCTTTTGATTGAAGTAGTCTTAGAAGGAGTAGAGAAAAGACTGGCAAGGCAAGTGGAGATGGTGTTCTTCTTATCAACTCTATGTTTGTGGGGAGTAGGGTTTGGATGGTGATTAATATATTAAGACTCCTTTTGGTTTTTTTCGGGGAACATTGTAGGGTGTAGGCTTGTATAGTAAAAAAAACTTATGATTTTTGAAGGCTCCAAAACGTCAATACAATATTAGGTGTTCAACAATTGATTACGGAAATTCTCTTGTAGTGAGCATAACCAGTAGCATCTGTGTCTATTAAATCTGGAAGTCATTACTTCCTTCTGTGGCTTGGAGTTATCTCACTTTCGAAGTCGGTTGACTTGGCCTATGGAATTTAGCGGATTTCTGGAGCTGCTTTGCACTTTTTTAGTTTGAAACCACCGGGACGGGAGGTATCTGTATTTTTGGAGGACATGCAGTGATCAAAATTATCCTTTAGAAAGGAATTCCAAATCTTGAAGTCGAGAAGGGATGCAAACTTATTTTTTGAAGGTTTATGGGACCGGGTTTCAGCTGTTTCTTTTGGAAGAATATGCAGTTGATCCAAATCCCATCAAGGTCAGCTTTTGTGCATTTACAGCCTCCTTGGAAAGGACATGGTACCTGCGTGATTTTTCTGAGGGCGTTTCTGATTGTGAACTAGTGTGTTGGATGTGCATGACTGGTTACAATGTTGTCTGGTTGGTCATGGTGCTTATTCATTTTTCTAGTTGGACATTTGCTTGCTAGAAGATGTAGAGGTGCTTCTAGTTGAGTAATGAAAATGCTTGTCTTGACCGTGACATCTCATTGGTCATTTGTTCTAGGAGCAACAATAAGATGTTAGTGATTGGGAGCAGTCATGATAAACTGAGGCCATCTAGACTAGCAAATTTCTTGTCTGTTGGATGCTCTCTCCTTCGCTCATGAGTCATTTTATTTTTTGGCCCCAGGAGAATTTTGATAATTAGATGTTTAGTTTTGCCTCTCTGCATTTTGCTATCCGGAATTTGCACCCCTTTATCAATTTTTAATCATCATATGTGAATGCAAATGGTGCATGTTCTTTGCAGGTACTTCCTGATGATATCCGTCAGGCGTTATTGCTTATGGTCGAATGCTGTATGAAGCGAGATTATTTAGCTGCAATGGATCATTATATAAAGCTGGCCATAGGGAATGCACCCTGGCCTATTGGTGTTACTATGGTTGGTATTCACGAAAGATCTGCTCGTGAAAAGATTTACACCAATAGTGTAGCTCACATCATGAATGACGAGACAACACGAAAATACTTGCAGTCAGTGAAGAGATTGATGACATTTTGCCAACGACGCTACCCAACATTGCCATCTAAAGCAGTTGAGTTTAACAGTTTGGCAAATGGTAGTGATTTGCAGTCACTCCTGGCTGAAGAGAGGTTTAGTGGGGTTAATCAGGCATCTGAGGAAAGGCTTCGTATAATGTCTGGTCCGAGAGAGAGTTAGCGATTGACGACATGCTTGTATTGAGATATAACATCTTACTTTCTCGTCTTGTGATGTAAATTACGTTTGTTTACTTGAAACCATCTGTTTCTGTTGTTTAAAAGCATTATTTTTTATTTCATCTGTAGGGAGGCCGGCTAACTTGCAGATTGACTGGCCACCATGGGCATTGCGCTCCATGGCGAAGTGTACCCATTTGTGGGTTGAAAACAATCTGCGAGTGATTGGATTAAAATTGGGTAAAGATGCAAATATATTTATGAATTATTTTTTGGAAAAGTACTGGGCATTTTATATTATAAAAGGTGGGGGGGTTAAAGAAGACCATCGACTAAAAAAAATGGAACATCTGACACTTTTTATTTCTAACAAATGGATATTTACTAGAACTGTGAGGCTCACATTTATTTAATTCTCTCTCCTTCCTCATCTGTGGGTTCAAATTTCCCCTAAGAGGGAAGCTCTCCAAAGCCCAAGTTGATTCTCATATGGTTCGTGAGGAGGTCAATTTGAGAAAACCTTCACCAAAAAGCTTAACCAAGAGAAGGTTTCCGCTCTCATCACCAACTTGCAATGCCCAGTAATAATTTCTCCAGGCTTCACTCTTGAACATGCAGTAACGAGTCAGTAAGAACATTTTTGAGTCTTGGTCTTTGGTGTCGAAGTATATCGAAACAATATTGAAACCTAGCCTTCAATGCCAAAAGTCAACAGAAATTGGCTTTGATGCCTAGTATTTGATGAATAAAGTCTGCAGAAATAACTTTAATGTCCTTCCTTTAATGCAAGAAGGCAAAAGAATTAATGTCGCGAATAAGGTACTAAAAACTGAATCGATTATTAAATCAGACTTGTGATTGAATTGGGGGTCAAACCAACAACAAATTGGTCATTATTAAAATAATAAAATTTAAATAAAAAATATTAATTATCAAAATATTTATTAATATTTAAGATTAATGTCTCATATAAGACACAAATATAATAATAATTCTGACAATAATAAATTACTAACATTTCAAATATTTACCGGTACAAGTTTCCTACTTGAATTTTAATCTTGGATAATATTATATATAATATTTAAATATTTTATCATACAAAGTTTCCTATCTTATATCATATTTTATAAAAATAGTTTAGCTTTCTTGAGTTTTTGTGAGGGAAATGAGCATATCGTTCAAAGCCCAGAGGAGGTGTTTGATGACCATGTATGAGGGATATTGCATGTGATTTTAGACTTGTTCTTGCTATTTCTTTTCTTGGTTTATGCAGCTAAGTCTATTGGTTGCCTTTTCTATCATAAAAAAAAAGTTACTCTTAATGGGTTCTCTATCATTGAGAAAAGTAAAAGCATTTGTTTTCAATTTCGACTAACACTGTCCTATATGACCTTCAAACTTCTACTCTACCCGTTCACAAAAGCTCAAATGACAATAGTAGCAAAGAAGGGGAAAGAAATGCAAAGTAGAGAAACAGAACACCAGCTAGCAACACAAATAGAGATGAGCAGACAATCAGTAGCGAGAGATAGAGACGGTGAGGTTTCACTTGAAGCAGCAACATCGATGGTGACTTTTCAAATAGAGATGCACAGAGAGATAGCAGCAGTGACAGCGAATGAAAGATGGGAGAGAGAGAGCGAGAGGATCAATTTGGGGTAGGGATTGATTCTCCTCTTAGCTTTTTCGGTTTAGATGTTCATTTCATTCTTTTTTTAAATCCTACAAATGATGACATTTTAGAGCTTTGGTAGAGAAAATATGTAACTTGTCCAACCCTTCAGGTTACCTTCAGGTTGACTAGGTCACCTTCGGGTTAACTGGGTTAACTGGGTTAACATTTTCCCAATTTACTTGGTAAACCAACTTGGCCAACTGGCCGATTTCACTGGGTTACCAGTTGAACTGACTGGTCCAGTCTAGTTTTTCATTCATTGGTCGCTAATACGTTGACTTTTAGCCGAACTAGCCAACCTTGTTTTGGCTCTGCCAACGCCTCTGACAAGAATAGATCCTTAGTTTTCTCACTTGTGTTCCCCCAGAGTACTCTTGCTAGTTTACTCCAAGCTACACAACAAGGGTTGTCATCACCCAAAACCATGAGGAATAATACCAGAGATGGTGCAACTGATCAGCAGTCCTAAAAAAAACATTGAAGTGCTTGCAGTGATTGAGTGAGAGAGATGTGAGTAGTTGTAGAAGAGAGTCCATGCATTCTGAAAATGAGAGGGAGAGAGAAAATTAAATGAATGTGCGCCCGCAATTTTAATAAACAATTGTTTCTTAAAAACAGATGGAAGGTGTCACATGCTTCATTTTTTATAATTGACATTTTTTTACATCACCTCATAGTATAGGATATCCCAGTATTTTTTGAAAAATAGTTCATATCTAAATTGCGCCTTGTTAAATAAGTATCACAATTTATGTTTGAATGTCTTTTTATTAAAAATTAATCATTTGATCCCTTAAATTTTGACTTAATTAAATTTCAATCCTTGAAGTTTAACTTACTGTAATTTAGTTCATATAGTTTTGACTTAATTATAATTTAATTTTTAAATTTTGATTTGTTGCAACTCAATCTTTATAGTTTTGACCATTTAACATATTCGTCCTTATATCTTGAAACTAAAATTTTGAAATTTAAAATTATGTTGACATTAAGGGACTAAGTTTAAATTACTAGAACTTTTAATTTGATAAATATTATAAAGATTTAATCTTTATAATTTATTTCTTGAGATATAGAGACTAACGTTTTAAATGGTCAAAAGTAGAGGAATTGAATTGCACTAAGTTAAAGTTCAATTATTGAATTACAACTAACTCAAAGTTTAACATTTGAATTACAATCGAGTCAAAACTTTTAAAACTAAGCGACAATGAATAAAATTCAAAAATTGAGTTACAACTAAATTAAAATTTTAAGAACTGAGTTACAACAAGTTAAAATTTAAGATTTGAGTAACAACTGAATTAAAACTACAAGAATTAAATAATTAATTTTCTCTTTTTATTTGAAAAAATAGTTGTTTAACAAATAGCAACTTGTTTAGATAATATAATTTAAAAGCAAGTTTGGGATATAATAACTGAAAATGATATTAATTTTATGATATATATTTGTGAGTGTAATTTTATCTCTTTAAGAAAAATATTAAATTTTAGAAATAAAATATTATTTTGTATTTTTAAAATAAATTAATAAATAAAACAAGAAAGCTAAAAAATTAGCTTCTATCTTAACTTTTATTTTGAATCAAAAGTTATTCTCTTATGACTTTTATTTGAACAATACTTTTGTAACCTAATCTAACTTTTGAAATTTAAATTTCAGTATCGACCATCCAAATTTCAGTTTGTGTTTAAACAAAACATACCTTCATCTAAATTGTGCAATTAGGGTGAGGATTGGGGATATCCTTGCAAATGATCTAAATACAACTAGAGTCTAGCAGCATAGAAATAAAAGTACGCATACAAACTAGTAACTGTGAATAATAAATTGGGAATTTTATTTTTAATATGGCAAGAAATAAATTATTTTAAATAAGTTGGGAATTTTATTTTCAATATGGTTCTACAAGGCTCTTTCAATAAATATGTTGTTAAGTAATTAGATACTAATGTTGTACTAGCCTCAACCTCATCTTCTTTTGTATGTACAAGTAATTGTAATAAGCGAGACTGCATGCGTGCGCGTGCGCACACACACACACCAAAATGCTAAAGTAATGCTTAACAACTAAACTTCCCAATTGACTAAAAAAAATAGAGAGCAGAATCAAACTCTTACATATTTGGAATGGTAGAACCAATCTTCCCAATAAGTGGAATCAAACGAGCAACATTAAGGTTGAAGAACAAAAAAGAGAACAGAGCCAAAATTCCCAATAAAAAACACTTGAAAAAAGGATAGAGCAGATCACACAAAAATATATATCAACATTTTATCCAAAAAAATCACCAGATCAAAATTGAGAATCACTAAATCGGAGGAGGATACCATACCTTGCAGGAGGAAGAGTAGATTAGAGGAAGAGGTTAAAGTTTGATGAGCACGAGGTTTAAAATTGGAGACAAAAGTTGTAGAATTGACATGGAGGTTGCATGTAACATCTTGGATTTCAAATAAGGGAATTTTAGGTATTTAAAAGGGTATAATGGTAAAATTAAGTGAATTTTTTATTAATGATATTTTGGGAGACTAATATAGCTTTTTGATCCTTGAACTTCCTTAAAAGAGGGCTAGATCAGAGTTTGAGAGAGCTGTAGCATTAAGAAAGGCCCAAAATGAGTTTAGGGTTCTCTATGCCATGCACCACAGTAAACGAGCCAATGCACCATGGCGCACATGCAAGAATCTGCACTTATTAGTAGTAAAATCTGTAACATCTCATTTTTTAATTCCCCAAATTACTAAGATTAATAAAGATAATTAAATAAGTTGACGTGGTATGTGGTAAGAAGATAATAATAAGTGTTTTTAGTTGGAATTTCAGGTATGAATTAGGTCTAAAGTGAAATTGGGTCACTTGGAGACCAAAAAGTAGAGAAAAATAAGTTAAAAAGCCTTTATGCCATATGTTGCGGCACATAAGGCCATCAAGCAAGAATTTACCTTCTCTATATCATATGTTGTGGCATGTGGGAATAGGCGCCACAGTGCACAGTGTAAATTATGTAGAAATAATGCGCGATCTGATGTGAAAAATAGAAGTGAAGAAAAGGAAAATGAAGGAGACACACATTTTTTTGCTAGGGAACAACCTAAAGGAGGATTTGAGAAGTCATTCAAGGTAAGATCCTTAAACTATTCTTCTCCTTTTTTCTTTAATTTTCTCAAAGATTTGAGTTAAGGTTTGTTTGGTTCAAAGGGAGGGGAGGGGGAAGGGGGGAAGGGAGGGAAAATTTTAAAAATTTCCCCTCCCTTCCACCTAACTAAAGGAGGGAAAAGGAGCTTAGGGTTTAATGGTGGTGGATTTTTAGTCCATATGGGATATGAGTCCGAACCCATTGACTCGAACGGAGATAATAAAAATTGTTTAAAGTATTTAAACCTAGTATTAATGATTTTGGTGGTGGTTGGAAGATGAGCTCCATTAATACCCGAAATTTACATTTATATGGGTGATTGGAAAAGTGTGATGCCATTAATGCGAGTTTAATGGCTCATTAATGTTATTATAGATTAAAAAGGGATAATAAACCCAATAGATAGGCTTAAACTTATGTAAAGTGAACATTGAGCAATTTAGAAGTAGAGCATTGAGGGTTTAATACTTAAGATGGTAATGTTGATTAAATTTAACTTGATTGATTGTAGTTTTTAGCTCTTAGTTACCCATTTGGCTTGGAATTCAAGTTTGAAAGCTCTTATATTGAGGGATAAATCTTTGATCTCTTAAAGGTTTGAGGTAACCGGGGGAACCTTACTTTAGGTAGTTTTATGTTAATTGTAATATGAATTGTGTGTTTATTATAAAAATTATGATTTCTGAAATTGGGTTACATGCATTGAAATTTGATATTCTGGTAATTGTGTGATGTATATTAAACATGTGAAAGTGCTTTCTAAATGAGTTTTAAAATAGTAAATGTGGTGTTCAAAAAAGTATTTCCCTTTCCAATATATTGTGAATGAGTTATTGATGATGAATATGTTAAAGAGGATGTATTACAATGGAAAATGAGAATTTTTGCTCACTTGGGTAGCGCACGATTATGAGCCTAATGTGTTGATTGATTTTGAGTAAATGAAAATGTGAAGATAAGTGAGCATGTTTATGGCATAATCAGTGGGTAAGAGTTCACCTAGGGATTGGGAGTAGAGAAAAAATTATACAGTATTTAGGTTGTCCTCCGGTGCATAGGGATATAGCCTTGTCCCACAGTTTGTCAAGAAACTAGAACTTAGCTTTCTCTACCAGTTCAATGAGGAAAATAGTCTAGAGTATGAGATACCCTAGAAATTTGAGAATGGGAGAAGCCGTGGTCTGAGAGTGAGTCATGTGATCTTTAGCCAAGTCATACCTCATAATTAGTGAGTTTAGGCAATCCAGTTACACGGACAGAGCCTTATTTAATATTATAACCCATAGTTTAAGTCTTAAAAAAATAAGGAAGTTATAAGGTTGGTTGATCATTGGCTATATAAATATATGACGTGTCACACGTGTTGAGTTATGGCAAGTTATGTGAATAAAGAGTCATGTCACATATTTGAGAATATGGTGACAATGCACCTAGTTTTTGTGAATAAAGAAGTTATTAAATGAGAAATAATGAGTTATGATATGTGTGAGTATGTTTTAAGTGCTTGGTTTCATATGCGTGTGCTTGTTTTATAATTGATATATAACTACATAGGATAGTTTTACCTTGGTTACTGAGTGACTAAACTCACCCCTTTCATTTAACACTTTTCAGGCTCTAGCTCTGGTGCAGAAAGGGAGAAGGCTCAAGAGGTTGGGAATTATCATATTCTTTTTTATATGCCTCTAGCTTAGTTTATTTGTATAATAGTATATATATGCCAATTCTAGATTGCATGCTATTATACTTGCATTATTTTATTATTGCAAATGTCTTATTTGTAGTTTGGGTCTTGAGTATTTATATATGTTGTGATATATATGTTAATAGGGCCAAAATACTAGTGTAAGTGTAAAAATAATGAATTGAACATGTTTTGATTGGTTTGGGTATACTGCAATGCCAATTTGCCTCTCCTTGTGTTATTGGTAAAAAGGGGTTAAGGAGTGAATTTCTGTTATACCGTGGTTTAAGTGCAAGTGACGTATTATACTAGTAGTTCTAAGTTTAATAGACATGGTCCAAGTATTATGAAAGGCTTTTGGCATATGTTGAGGGTTTTGGAAACCCACTTTGAATAAAAGTTGCGAAAAGTGGTTAAAATACGTTTAGGTATCCAACTTCTTGGTATGACTTGTTTTAGAAGTAAAACCCGTGTTATTAGCTAGTTCATATTAGAGCTTTTCATAGATACTTAAATCATGTCATTCTGACGTCGGATGGAGAATCAGGATGTGTTAGAAGTTTCCTGATTTTGTTATAAAATGATAGGAGAAATTGTAGAATTTTCGTGCAACACGCCATGGCGCAGCGTGCACGAGCCACTACACATTGCTTTGTCACATAGTAAAAGAGTTGTTCTTCACTTGTCTTCAATTTCTTTCACTCCTCCAAGGTATCTCATACTTCCGTCACTTATTTTTACTCTAAAACAAAAGATCTTGATCATTTTTAAACTCTTTGTGATTATGAAAAATTTGAGATCCGTTGCTTTTGAATTAAACCTTAGTAATTACTCTTTGGGTTAATCCTTTGATTACCATGAGTTTTATTAGTTAACTGTGCTTAGTGGAGAGAGATATTACAAAATCAGATCGAAATTTAGAAGAGGGAAAGAAAGATAGTGAGCAGATGACCAGTAGTGACCAATGAGTGCTAGGGATCGACCTTGGGGTTACTTTGGAAGCATTTTGGGTATGATGTAGCTTTAGGTAAGCTCCCTACATCTCTCCCTCTCTATATATTCAAATTTTTTAGGATTACGGTATTGTAAGGTTATAATTCGTGTTTTCTTAGGTAATGGCTGAACCCATTAGCTTAGATAAAGCCTTGAAAAGTTAAATCAAGCATCTAAACCTAGATTTATAGATTTTATAGTGATTTTGATTTGGAGTTTTTGGTTAGGGTTTGGATGAACTCTAGGTAAAAATTGGGTGATTTAGAGCAATGTGAGTAATATGTTTAATTGTTAAATAGGATTAATAGAGCATATTAGAAGAATTATTAAGGCTAAATCAAGGTTTTAGATATTATGGGTATCCAAATTATGTTATAAGTGAAGTAATTAGTGTGGATTGATAATTAAAGGTTTAATCTTGTAAATTAGCCATTGATCAAGCATTATGGTGTTAGTAGACAGGTGTGAGGCCGTTGGTTGACCACGGTAACTTTTTTTAATGACAAGAGGGTTAAGGTAATCAATTTGTTTAATCTTCCTATTTGCATGTTTGGATGGTTGTGTGAATGTCTTTGAAACTATTGTGCTTGTTTTAAGCTAATGTAATGTTAATATGAAATGTTTATGACTGAAATTATGTGAGGTGGAATGGCAAATTTATGTTTAGTGTGATTTTTAAAGGCAAAATGCTATTTTTTAAGTATAATCATTTGCGAAACTATGTTTGAGTAGAAATAAATATTTCTGGAAAAAATCATATGTTATGATTGCATGTTGAAGCATTGAGCATGTTTGGCATGATCATTGTGAGAGAGTAGGAGTTTATCTTAGTGTGTGATTAGGGATATTATTTAAAAATTCATATGGCACATTGACACTATAAAGGCCCTGATGCTTAATATTATATTATTTGAAAGCTTTAGTAATATGTGAGGTAGATTGGGCATCGACATCCTTAATATTTGTGGACAAGAAAAATCTATAGTCCATAGTAGACAAAGGTTATCTTGGCCGAGGCTACCTCCTACTAATGGTGAGTTTAGGTCAATCCAGTCACATAAACTGTCTTATCGAGTTGTCAGCTCACAAATTCAGTCGAAAGACATAAGGAAGATATGAAGTAGTGTGTTGATCATGCATATCATACTAAAACCATATGTGTGTATATATGATTTGATATATGTTTATAATGCCATTTCACATATGTACAAACTGTTCTCACACATGAATAGTTTGATTAGACTATTTTGTTACTGAGTTCTTAACTCATCTTGTGGTTACATTTTACAAGTGAAGGCTTTGATAGGGGCAAGGGAAAGGAAGGTGCATCCGAACACCGTGAGGACTAGCTAATGTTTGTATAGTCCTTTCTGTTTTCTTTGGTTTGTAACTAATGAAATATGCATATGCTAACTCAGAAAAAATATATGTCATTTTGTACGCATTTGCATGATTACTATTGTTAATTATAGGTATCTCAGCCTGAGTTGTTGTGTATGTGTTGTAATGATTGTGAGAGGTTGAGATACTAATGCAAATGTTAGTTTTGTGGTAATTTATATGTGAGTTTGGCCATTTGAAAGATTGTGGTACATTTTACCCCTCATTAAATTTATGTCAACTTTAGGATTTTAGTGGGTAAATCTTATTTAGACTGTTGTTGTTAAAGTTTGAATGCTTGTACAGATTGTTATGGTCCATTTGAGTTAGTTCAAATGTTTCATGGTTATTGGCACTTGGTTTGAGGGTTTGGATACTTTGGTAGTGATTTTTGAAAGAAAATGTGCCATTTTAGGTTTGGGTGTCTAAATCTCATTTGACTTAATATTTAGGTGTGAGATCAATGCTAATAGTTAGGTGGCTCTAAGAGCTATGTGTAAATACTTGAATTGCTTAAATTGGACATCGGTCGACAAAATGGGGCGCTCCAAAAATTAGCCCGGAGAGCTATCATAACAAGGGTGTACTTAGCAGTGCATTGTCTATCGCACCACGGCGTGAGGCACAAAAAGGGACATTTCCTTTTATGCAGTCTGCCGAGGCACATTGTGCCTTTATGGCTAAAAAACCTTCAGTTTTACTTAATATTTTCATGTGGTAAATTCTCATACTTTTGTTGTCTTATTTATTTGGTTTAAACTATAGTTTGAGCTTAAGCTGCTTTTCAAAAAGAGTTTTATTGAGATCCAATTTTCTTAAATATTCTTTTAACCCTTGTGTTATGATGATCATTTTATTAGGGTCAGGCTAATCCTAGTTATCATAACGATATTGTGTTTTGTATCTTATGTGTTTGGTAATGCTGGAATGGATATTATATTGCACTTGTCAAGTTGCAAACCCAAGCGTTTTGACTTCTCTCAACTTTGAAATGTTGTCCAAGTCAAAAAAAGAGCCCGATTCGTGACAGATTCAGGTAATCGGCGACGTCCACTATGATCAGATTCTTTGGAATGGCGGGTAATGAAGGTCAAGAGGTTGATGAAACAAGAAAACAAACTTCGAGAAGGAAGAAATAGAGGGACTCAACTCCAATTTGTGACTAGACAATGGAGGAGATGCCGAGGACATACGAAGGAGTGAGATGAGAGAGCTCAAGCAAAGATGGGAGTGACAGTAAAAGTGTGAAACACAAGCTTGGTTGCAGGAGAAGAATGCAAATAATTGAGGGAATTATGGTCAAATACAAAATTTGGTACTAGTCATTAATGCTCTGATGGTCACATTTACGTTTGAAAGGATACCAGATAGAGCTTTGAAAATTCCACATTTCAACCCATTTCAAAAGTCTTGTTTCAAAGTCAGTTTGCTCTCAAAAAATTATCCGAAACAGCTTTTCACATCCTAAAAGTGAAAAAGTACTTTTGGGATGTGAAAAGCTTTACCAAATAGTGCCATGAATAAGAAATTCAGAATTTTATTTTTAATATGGGAAGAAATAAATTATTTTAAATAAGTTTAAGTTGTTTAAATCATTTGAAATAAATTCAAATTATGTTGAAGAATAAAATAGTTTTCTATCCATTCGATTCAGTTAATAAAAAAAAAAAACCATACAAGTTTAGTCAAAGGTTGTGTCGAGCCTTGAGAATGCAATATCTTTGGTCATAAAATTTTTACTTGAAAACATTATAGCTTGATTCAAATTAATCTAGTTTATATCAAGTTTCCTTAATTCAATATATGGCAAGTTCAAGATATTGGATGTTTTAAGTAAAAAAAAAAGAAATAGTTTCCTTAAACCATTTAAGTGATCATGGTTCAAAATAGTATAAATTAATAAAGTAAATGTATTGAATATTATACTAAGAATTTATTACGTCAAAGCATGCTTTTAGATTTAAAAACTATTTACAAATGTATTTATAAATTATCTGTTAATAAAAATTTTCACACTGACATAGTAAAATTTAATTTCATAATTTTATAGGTTATTAATTAAATTTTTATCAACTAAATCAATGTTCATTGTTGATAGCTCTCATGTAAATAAAATGTCGTTGGTTTGATTTTGCTTATGATTTCAGGATAAATGGAGAAAAAACGACGAAAGAAGGAACTATAAGCAGAGAGGGACGAGGAAAATGGCGAGGATATGCAGGCGCGCAAGCCTTGTTGATAATCCACCACGTGGCCTCAGGCACACAAACACTTGGCGCTCCGATGGATTCCCTCTGGCTGTGGGCTGTGGCGGAGTGAAATACTATTCAGTCTGATAATAGCGTCCTTCACGCACCACCTCCCGCTAAAGCTTGCAGCAATGGATACTCCTGTGAACAGCCGCTCCTCGTCAATGGCCAAGCGTCCCTGTCCTCCCCCAAACCAGAACCCTAGATTTCAAAACCTCAACCAGGTGGATCAGCTCCTCGAAGATTTCCTCCGCCTTTCCGAATTCCCTTCCCTCTCCCTGGATCTCTCCTTGGAGAGGCTTCTCTCTTCATTGCCCACCGATGCCGATCAGACCATTCTCATCAATCGCGCCCTTCATATGGGATCCATGCTTCTTGATGCTGCCAAGCACTCTTCCCGAAAGCGAGCCTCCAAGCACAATTCTTTTGTTTGGCCCCTCCCTCCTGACCTTACCGTCAAAGTATGTCCTGCTTATCTTCTGTGGTTGATTGCGTCCCTCTCTGGATTTTAATTTTCTTTCTATTTGATATTCGTCTTTGATTTCAGGAAATGTTTGTTGCATGTTAATTATTTCTTTTCATTATTCCTCTCCTCTTCCCTTTTGCCTGTGAATTTGATTATAGTACCTCGTTGCATTACGATGATTTTATTGTTTTCCATGGCGACTTTGTTGTACATCAGATTTCCTTCGATCTGACTGGCAACTTCCACTTCTGCTTGGCTGGAAGATTTTCCTACTTTGTAACCTGAGCATAGCATCTTGGTCATTACGAGTATTATTTGAAGTCACTTTATTCTACTATTCCTCGCTTTCCCTAGATGCAGATATTTCATTTCTATTTCATGTGGCAAAGTCTAAAGATGTCCCGTTTTTCCGCGACACTTTATGATTTATTTTTGAGTCGGTTAAAACGATGTTGGAATTTTACGTGTGGGTTTGCCAGCGATGTGATTGTATGCTACTGTGCATACGCACACATATACTTCTAATAATATTTTCGGGTCTTCTGATTATCGAAGCCATGAGGACGCAAAATACATGACTCTTTGGTTATTTACTTCTTTTGAATAGAAATGATGATTATTGTTTAGTAGAGCTAATGCTTTTGTCCATGATAGTCTTTCTGGAGGAAGAAGCGGTTCGCGCGCGCGCGCATATTTGTACCCCGGTTTCATATGTTTTTAACATGCTTTGTATAAGGAAGTATGCTTTATGGGTGTTGATCATTTGCCATGCCTCGTGTTGTTCAGGTGTTTTCTTTGCTTGATACCCAGAGCCTATGCTATGCAGCAGCTACTTGTTCTATGTTCAACAAATGTGCCAGGGATCCTTTGTGCTATGAAAACATTGATTTGACAACACTTGTTCCCAAGGTTAACAATGCAGTAGTTTCCACGATGATTCAGCGAGCTGGAAAGGCCTTAAGGTATGAACTTTTGTAGCGGTCTGGTTCTATCAATGCTACAATTACTTTTGTTAGCATGTTAACTTTAATTTACTGAGGAGTCGAAGATGATTAAAAAGGATTTATTATATTTTCTTATAGTGAGCTAAAACAGGAAATGGGTTTGACATACTTTATTTGTTTGGGTGTTCTCTCTTATCTGCATTGGCGCTCATAATTTATAAGCGACTCATCTCTAATGTTATATTACTTCCTCCTACCTCTAAATTTTAGTTCCTGTTAGAATGTGGTGTGTTAATGGTTTAAATTCAATCCTCTGTGTACTTTTACAATATAAGTTTCATAGTCTCTGATTTTTCAAAAGGAAAAGAAAAGAACTTTTGTTGGTCATTTAACCTGATTCTAATTTCTTGTGTATGATTTGCATTATTATGTCTTTTCCCTAATTCTCATTTTCTGTGCGTTTATTTTGGTTGTTTTAAACTTTTGATAGGTCTCTTAGGCTCGGTGTAGTTGCTGGTGCTCACGCATCGCCAGGATCCTGTCAGCCATTGGTTTATACCATCAGAAATGCCATCGTGGATGTATCTAACTTTTCATGGAATGACAAGAGATCTCGGCAAGGGAGAGAGTCATCCATTCTTACTAGATCCTGTTTAAGCCCTTTAAACGGATGTGGTGGTGCTCCAGGGTATGGTGGGTTAGACTTGAGCCTTCTTCTTTGGATTTTTTTAAAATAAACTGTCAGATTTTCTTTTTGCAGGACTCTTCTGAGAAAGTTGCACTTGTACAATATTGAAAGAATCGACAATGCATCCCTTTGTGCGGCATTAGCGGCCTGCCCTTCTCTACTTGACCTGGAAATAGTTGGACTGTAAGCTCTTATTGTCTCTCTTATTAAATTCCATCTGGCATAAGTGGGCTGGAAATCCATTTCTTGAACCTTTTAACCTAGAGACTTCAAATGTAGTTGATTTAGTTTAAACTTGTTGCTCTTTTCTATTAGAATTCAACATACTTAATTAAATTCAATTAGCATAATCAGAGTGAAAATCCTTTGCTGGAACTAAGCTATTTTGTGACTACAATTTATTTAGTAATATTATTAAATTTTGATATTTTGATTCCATAGTGTAAAATTTGAAAGGGATCAGCTGCACTTGAATTTTCTTGGTAAAACTTCTCAAGTATCCAATTTTGTCCAAATAATCATTTTATAAGTACCAGTATTGGTATTTTACCTGATTTTACACTATTCTATTTCTTATGATTAAAAAAGGTTGCTTACGAATTATAACATTATTGATAGTGATTGCTTTGCTTTTTGTCTGGTAGTCATGTAGAACTGAGGCAAACATTAATGACAGTGAGTACGAACTGCCACTTGATTGAGCGTTTGTTTTTTGAGTCTTCAAAAACAGGTATCGTATGTTTCCAGCTGGATTTTGACTTTTAAGGATCTCTGCATTCACAGATATTCACTTATCTATTTTTGATTTTTTTCTTATTAGGCAGAGATGACAGTTTGAAAACGCCAACCTGCATTCTTCTTGTTAACAGTTGTCCCCATCTAATTTCTTTGTCCCTTAGAGGGTTTAAGTTACATGATTGTAAAGTCCGTATACTGCTTAAGGTATGTTCCCAAGAACTGTACGAAATTCCACATACCATGTTGATTAAGCACGAATAAACTAACATGTGCACATGCTTCCAATGCTCTTGCCTTGTGGGTGTGTTAGAGATTTATGACATTTTGGTTAAATATGGCAGTTTCTGGTGAATCTTGGATAATAATTATCTTTTAGTAAGTTTACTCTGTAAACGGTATATGTTCCCCCCCCCCCTCAATATACACTTTTTATTTCGTGATTTTTCTTATTAATTGTGTGAAGACATCTGCCAGGTAAGAAGGGGTGAGGGCAGAGTTGTGAAGGGAATGACTCTTTAAGTCAAGCTCGTGATTTGCACTTCACTGTGTTTCTTTCATGCACTGCTACCCTGCTTGAACCTCTGTTAATGTCTGTTGGTGTCCATTTTTAGTCTTGATAATTTGTCTGACATTTTTTATAATGTGGTAGAGCTGAAGATTCAGGGCAGATTTACAAATAATTTCCTATGGCCTATAGCAGAATCTATGGGAAGGGAAATAGGGTAGGAAAGTGGATAAGAGAACTATCTTGAGGTTCCTGGCCATAGGGGAAAAGAAGTGGTATATGCGTAGGGAATAGGTGCAACTAGGGGTATCTTCAGTCTTTTGTAACTTTTGGATCTTTAAATCTTCTCTTTCGTCCAGGGAGAGGTAGGTTCTGTCTTTTGAAAATTGGGAGTGGCAGGAAGAGTATTGGCCTCTCGAATGCCTGGTTGGGGGGTGGAGGAAGATCATCTTTCTTTCCTTTATTATTTTCTCTTTCTGTTTTAGTGTGTTAGTGAGTTTGAACTTGCTGAGTGCAATTTCCCTTTGTATCCTCTGTGTGAGTTTTCTTACATTGCGAGTCCCTTTCATTCCATTGGGGAGAAAAATGTTTTGATGTTTACTATAGATTCAGTGTTTGGTATAAACTATTCTGTTTGGGCTCTATCATAATGATACTGAGTTCCTGATAGTTTACATTCAAACTTCATTTGTCTCGATAATAATAACTTGGAAGTACTACTTCTGTAGACAGGTACACGCTTGTGTAGAAGAATGTGTGTGTTGACTCGCCTTCTTTTCCCATTGACATGTGACTGCATATAGCATCTATAACTAGACAATCTTCTATTCACACTCCCCCTCCCTCACCTGAGGGGAAAAAAAGGAAAAATCTTGATTGTAGCATCTTAAAGTTTGTTCCCTGCTATTATGGTGACTTTGTGTTGCCGATGCTGGATTTGGGTGCTTGTACATGTGCAGGGATTTCAGAAACTAAAATATGTTGATTTTTCAACATCCTATTCAATCACTGGAAACTTTTTAAGGTCAGCTATTTGTAACTGGACAAATTTTCTCAAAACCTCCTGAGATTTTATTCATGTGTTAATATCTTTATTTATGTCCTAATATCTTTCAGAAACCTTGGAAGTAGCAATGGAGGGAATTCACTTGAGGTATTGATTTTGAGGGACTGCATGCATCTGAAAGAGGTGTGGATTGTAATACATATTCATTTGTTCCCTTCTTCCCAAACTATTTCCTCTAAACCTTTTAAACCTGTTGCAGGTGGAAGTTGCTAGATTGTTGACGTCAATTCTCGCAGGAGATTTCAAATGTCTTGTACATCTTGTGGGTTCATAGAAATGTGTATTTTTTATTTTTTTAAGTGACATAATACTGAAATTCTGCTAGACCTCATTTTTGCGTGTAGTTCTTACTATTGGCTTAAAACAGGACATATCCAATAGGGAAGGCTTAGCATCTGATGGGGACTGGTATCACAGGTGCTACAACTCTAGGTAATGGTTTTCTTCAGTAAATACACATATACTCTCAGGGTGGCTTATGTCGTGATTATATCATTTAAATATAAATTGTCTCTTTGCTACAGTATCATGCCTCTTAAGCATGTTTTGGAAGCAAGGCCTGATTTGTGTTTGCTGGCTGAATATCCATCAGAAGGAAGGTTAGATGGTTCTGCTAATAAGCCTTCATATTTCCAGGGGCTTGGTTTTCCTATTTCTCACTAAAATGATGCCAGCTGTTGTGTTCTGGATCATGTTGCAGTTACATTGAGACATTTTATGCTGAACTGAATGGTGATATGAGTTTTCCATTACAATTGAGCAGCCATACCTCAGATGAAATAAATTGTTTGAGTACATCTGAAAGCAGCTACAATAGTGATCAGGGCAGTGGCAATGAGGATGGTCAAGAAGCCAGCTATGTGATTTGTGAGGAAAGTTCAGATGAGACAGACTTTCTGGCCCTGTAGGGGATTCTCAACGTATGGCATTAATTGAAGAGGACAATAATTTAGGGAACTAGGTACTATCTTTCACTTTCTCTGTGTGCTGAAAATGAAATGGTCATGTGAGTTGTGGACAGGTTCACATTGTTTTGTTGGTTGATTTTTGGCCACCATTAATTAGAAGTTTGATGTGCCTTGACTATGTTATAGACATTATTGATGGAAGGTATATCCAGGAAAAAATGAGTTGTTCTGCTGAGTGCCATACTATTTCTTGGTTTCTATCTCTGCATGCATGCTTCTATCCTCTTCAATGAGGCTCTCGCAATTCACGTATTATGAGGAAACTGGAATAGTATTTGGTACTATCTGATTCATCAAGAATAAATGTACAACTTTGATGCTTCAAAACTCCGTTGAGTTTGCAGTGTTTTTTCGCTCAGAATTCAATGCGTTTTACTTTCTTTACCTAATGTTTGTAATTTATGTTTTATGTACATACTAGGGAAGCAGAAGAGCAATAAGGATATGGAGTATGGACTTCTGGGTATTGAATTCTTGCAACTTTACTTTTGTTCTGGCCTACAATGAAATTGATATTCGTTTGATCTTGGAATCTGCAGGATGTTTGGAGTTTAGATCCAGTTTTATAGCCGGCAGTTGTTCCTTATGTGGAAATGTAAATTTTCTGCCGCAGTGGAGCCTGGTTCTCTCCGTTGCACGCCTCTCCAATAATCCTCCCCCCTCAGTTCATCGTGTTTATTGAAGACACCTTCTAGTATCTATTTCTGGTGTCCTTCTGTCGCTTAATGAGAAATGTGGAAAGTAATATGTTTATGCATATATTCAAGAGCGCAGGAGAGGGAGAGAGTGTGTTTTTGTGCCTTGCTCCCTTTATGTTATGGCAGGCGCAAAGTATGAAGGGATTTGTCCCTCGTGGTAAAATAAAATTAGAAAGGGTTTTGAGACTGAGCAGATTGGCTATAAAATTTTTTATGAGCAGGTATCTATTGTCAGCGAATGTATATGCTTGGACCTACATGCATGCAACCACCTTCATGTTATTCTCTGTAAGAGAGATTGTTTGAAGTGTATTTTATTTTCCTGAGTTTGTTTCTGGCTGATAGCTCAATGTTTTAAATTTTTTTAGGAAAAAAATTGTTGGAAAGGTCATCCTTTATTAATCGAGTTTTATGCTAATGGCTATGAATTCGTTGCCAAAGGCATATTTCACTACATTCTGAAATCGGAAGAAGGCTGATCAAATAAGTGGGGGATTTTCTAAGTATATACTGGGCCCGTGTCGAGTTCCAAGTTGAAGATCAAGCTTCATGTCCTGAAGCATGGAAGCTGTCTCTGAGAGAACTAAGCTTTGTATGTCAAATGTCAGACGGGAAACTCCTTATTTGGGCTTTCATCTCTTAATGCTTATGGTTGGGGGCAGCTAGAATTTGAAACGTGCGAGGATGGTGGAATAGAAGTTTGTTTGATTAATCAGGAATGGCGCTACCCTACATCTCCCTTTGAAAAGATAGTTGAATTGGGCTGCATTCCTCATGAGGCAGAAGCTAGTGGGCAGACTCAAGAAATGGCAAGAGTTTGAGAGAGGATGGTTCAAGTCCAGAGAGCTTCTGTAGCATAGGTTATACGGGTTTTTTGCGGTGTGTTGATTAGGGACGAGAATTGCTTGTGGATTTCGGTCTTCGCAGAAGGCTAGAATAAATGTTTCGTCCACAAGTCTAAGGGTTTGTTTGTTTTCTATTTTTAAAAATTATTTTTGGTTTTAAAAAACAAGAAAATTTAAAAACATGTTTGCTTAAGTGTTTTTTATTTAATTGTCTCCAAAACTGTTTTTATATTTTGTTTTTTAAAAAACAAAAAAAAAAGGAAACAACTTTAGTTGTTTTCATTTTATTTTTTAAAATAAGCTATATTTAATTATTGAAAATTACAATTACCTTAATCAATTTTTATTATAAATCATCACCATTAATCACCTATAACCTTTATTATCAATCTATTTTTTAATTCTAAAATTGTTTTTAAATTTACATAACAAAACAAATTTTCATTTTATTTTGTTTTGGAAACAATTTTAAAAATTGTATTACAAAATAATTTTTAAAAATAAAAAATAAAATAAAAACCAAACAAACCCTAAATTTTGGGATTTTATTGATGGCCTAGGGCTTCAACGAGCACGAGATAACAAGGGTATAGTATGTGACTCCAAGCTGCTAGTAGAGAATTAAGGCTGCCTTTGGCAACACAGCTTTTAACTTTCTGACTGTTAAAAATTGTTTCGGTTAAAAATAAAGAGATAAAATGGATTTATGATTGTGTTTTTAGAAAGTGGGTGAATATGGATTGGCTCAAATTTGGGAGAGGTTTTGAAATGTGCATTTAAGTGTTGGGATATTAATGAGATAGTTAATTTTTTATATTACCATATTAGCCCTCATTTATCATTTTTCATTCGCCTCTCTGCATCTATTGGTCAGCCTCTTATATTATATTTCCTTTGTTTTAAATTTTAAAACAATTTAAGGTAAGATTACACATATCAATAAAACTGAACAATGATATTTAACAAATTTACCTTTTCAAAACAAAGCTATAACTTTTTAAAAATGCTTTTTGCACTTAATCATTATACTGCTGCGACGACGACGACGATAATGACGATGAAAACGGCGGCGACAGCAATAAGTTTTATCCCATTAGATGGATCAGTTATATGAATTGTACAATGCTATTATGATCTATCATGTATCAAACTTTTAGAAATCTTGTTAAGAGATTGCGTTCAATAACTTTTAAAAGAGGTTTATTTGGCCTTCCTCTATCCTTCTTAATAGGATTTAAAATTATCCATTGTACTTTTTTCACTGGTGCCTCTCGTAATCTTCTTTGTGCATGTTCAAATCATCTCCAATAATTTTCTACTATTTTCTTCTCAATAGGTGCTACGCTAACTTGTTCATGTATGTGCTCATTTTGGATTTAATCTTTACATGCATGTTTGAACATCCATCTTAACATTCTCATATCTACTACTCTAACTTTATGCTCTTATTATTTTATTAAAGTCAAACATTTACTATCACATAATATAGCTGATCTTATAGTAGTTTGATAAAAACTTTCTTTAAGTTGATTAGGCACTTTATAATCACAAATAACTCCTTTAATATTTTTTTAATTAAACCACTTAACTTATATCGTATGTGCAATATCACTTTTAATTTTTCTATCATGTTGAATAATAACTCCCAAATATCTAAACTTTTTTACTTGAGGTGTAATCTAATCTTTCAGTTTTACTTCTAAATCACTACTGACTAACTTCGTATCAAAATTACAACAAAAATATTATATTTTACTCTTATTCAGGTGAAAACCTTTTGACTTCAATGTTTTCCTTTATAATTCAAGTTTACAATTAATCTTTTCCTTTATCTCTATAATAAGAACTATATCATTCTTGAAAAGCATGCATTTGAGAATTTCTTGTTAAATAGGCTCAGTCAAAATATCTAAGACTAAATCAAACAAATAAAGACTCAAATATGATCTTTGATGTAATATGAATGTTATAGAAAAATCCTTTTGTTTCACTGCTAAACATACTTATACTAGTCGTATATCCCTCACACATATCTTGTATAGCTCTAGTATTAACAACTCATGCTTTCTTATTTTTCAAGGCTCTCTAAAATGCTTCTCTCAATACATTATCGTAAGCTCTTTTCAAATCAATAAAATCATGTGTAAAATTTTACCTTTACATTTATACTTTTTTATTAATTCTATTAGTAGATAAATTACTTCTGTCATTGCCCCATCGAGCATGAAGCCAAATTGATTCTCAAAAATACTA
This sequence comes from Prosopis cineraria, assembly GCF_029017545.1. Lineage (NCBI taxonomy): Eukaryota > Viridiplantae > Streptophyta > Magnoliopsida > Fabales > Fabaceae > Prosopis > Prosopis cineraria. Next base: position 43,742,922 of record NW_026555332.1, read on the forward strand.
GTCTTCAATCTCAATACATGCTCACTCTTTCCCACAATTTTATTGTATGACTCATAAATTTAGTTCCTTTGTAGTTAGTATAATTTTAAATATCCCATTTATTTTTATAAATAGGAACTAAGGTGTTTCTCTTCTAATTGTTAGGCATTTTCTTAGACTATAAAATCTTATTAAATAACTTAGTTAGCCACCACATCCATTCTTCAACTAAATATTTTTCACGTTTCAATAGGGATGCAATCAATTTGCTCAAAAAAAAAAAAAATAGGGATGCAATCAAGTTTATTGGCTCTATCATTTTTCATGTTCTTAAGCTTCTTTTATCTCACTATCACGTATCCTTTGGTAGAATAACAAATTAATCTAACCTTTTTCAAAATTGTTTTATATTTTGGAATAATTAAATTCCTCCAAAATTATCTTATAATTTAAAATAGAGAGAGTATTAAAATGCATTTTAATTTATCCACCTCGTTTAGATGTTTTATACTATTATATTAAAATATATAAATATAATATGGTGTTTTAGACTATTTTTAAATAATAAATTTCCTAATTTTTTAAATTATATAAATGTTTTATAGTATATTAAAATTTTATATATTATTAAACCATTTGACCCGTAGCGGAAACAATCCAAGCACTAGTGATATCCTATCTTATGGCCATGCTATTTTTTTTTCAATTAATTTTAAATATTAATATATATTAAACTATTTATAAAATTTTTATCCAATGTGTTAAATTTTGAATTTCTATATTCTTATTATTTAACACATCAAATTTCATGTTATTTAAAATAGTTATCATATATATTTTTTAAATATTTTAAAATATGAAGCATTTGTGTAATAAAAATTATAAATGATAAATCAATTTTTTTATAGTTCTACATTTAATTTTTTTTTCATTATATATAATTTAAATAACTTTTGGTTTACTAAAATGATCTTTAAAAAATTCTCATCTAAATACAAATTTTCTTATAACAATTAATTTTTGTAAAATGAACATTTAAGTTTTAGCATAGAAAATCAATTTGCCACTAAACCTTCCTCAAGTTTGATGGGAAGTTACTGATGGTAAAATTAGTACAACACGAATTGAGACAATTCGGAATGCGTATTGATGATCTTGTCAATTTTGCTGTGATACTATAGTGATGCTCCCACGTTCTGCCATTGCACTTGATCACACTTTTTTTTTTTTGACAATTTTATTTATTTATTTGTTAATATAAGATTTATAATTTAAATTATTATTTTTAGAGCTTTCTAAATAATACCCCCTCCATCTTAAATTATAAAACACTTTTAGATAAAATCTCACATATCAATAAATTTTGTTAAATACATTTAATAATTTTATCTTTTTAAAATAAAAATATAAATTTTTAAAATATATATAATTTAATATATTAAAAAGAAAAGAGACAAAAATCAATTACAGAGAGAGAAAGGATAATATTAAAATTCATGTATTTAATGAAACTTTAATATATCCAAAATGTCATATATTTTAAAATAAAAAATTTTTTTTAAAAGTGCCTTATAATTTGAGACGAACTTGACAACACAATTAGAGTTTTAAATTTATAATTTTAAAAAATGATAATAAAACTTTTCTAATCTATATAAATGATAAATTAATCTTTTAAAATGTCATAATTTTTTTAAAATTTCTAGAGATTTTTTTATTATTAATAAATTTATATTAATTATCAAATTATTTTTATTAAAAATAAATAATTCATAAATTTTATTTAAATATTTCATAATTTTTTTATATTCACAATAATATAACGGTAAATCACAATTTCACATATTAAATTTTTTATTTATTATTATATTATTATGAATATAAAAAAATTATAAATATTTAAATCAACCTTATAAATTATTTATTTTTAATAATTTATATTAATTTATTAATGACATAAAAATATTTTTTAAAGATAAAAAAAAATTATGACTGAAAAAATTTAATTATTATTTATATATTTAAAAAAGATTTTGTCGTTATTTTTTTAATTAATTAATTAAATGATTGAATAAATTTGCCAATTTTTGCGTCTGCACTCTCTGCTTTCCCCTCTCGTCCCTTTCCTCCTTCCGGTCTCGCATCAGATGGCGACGAGCACAAGTAGCAGCAGTAACCAACCATACAGACCTTACCGCCATCTCAAAACCCTAACTGCTCACCAACGTGCCGTCTCCTGCGTCAAATTCTCCAACGACGGCTCTCTTTTGGCTTCTGCTTCTCTCGACCGAACCCTAATCATCTGGTCTTCCCCCACGTTCTCTCTCCTACACCATCTTACCGGGCACTCCGATGGCATCTCTGACCTCGCTTGGTCCTCTGACTCTCACTACATTTGTTCTGCCTCCGACGACCGAACCCTCCGCATCTGGGATGCTGGCGCCTCTAGCGGTGAATGCGTTAAAACCCTCCGTGGCCACTCCGACGTCGTTTTCTGCGTCAACTTTAATCCCCAGTCTAATTTCATTGTCTCTGGTTCTTTTGATGAAACGATTCGGATCTGGGAGGTTAAGACAGGCAAGTGTATTCATGTAATCACTGGTCATACTATGCCTGTCACCTCTGTGCACTTCAACCGAGATGGTTCCCTCATCGTCTCCGGCAGCCACGACGGTTCCTGTAAGATTTGGGATGCTAGCTCTGGCACTCTCTTAAAGACCCTGATCGACGATAAGGTTCCTGGCGTCTCATTCACCAAGTTCTCGCCCAATGGCAAGTTTATACTTGTTGCCACTCTTAATGACACTCTGGTTAGTTTGGCTTTTTCCTCTAATCTTGTTATTTCATGAAATTTTTCCTTCCACTTGATTGGTGCATAACTTCTGCCCGATAATCTTGTGGACGATGATGGACCATCATTTGGATTGGTCGATCAACTGCCCAAGAGAATACCTTGAGTGTTTTATTACTGATGCTAATATCTGTGTAATTTATTAAGTGGGCGGGCGGGCAGTAAAACATGCGTATGATTGTATGAGTATTCTTGATTATCATGTTGTTAATCGGGATCCTTCTGTTTTCTGTTTATATGCCTCAAACGTTTAATTGTGTGGCACGCCTATTTAGTTTCAGTTGTGGCACGCCTATTTGGATAAGAATTTTTACAAGTTTATAAGCGAATTGCAGAATAATATGATGAAGATGGAAAAGTCATGAACCCTTAGGGTTATTATGTAATGATAGATGAAAGAAGGCTGCTTTTGAAGGGCCTATGTGTAAAACCTGCTAAGACCAAGTAACTCAGAATTATAATTTTCTGTTTGTTGATATATTCAGAAAATCTATTTTTCTATAGTTATCTATGTCAACCTTCAAACTGAATGTTAGAACAGCTGAGTTAATAATTAGTTATCAATTCTGTTAGTAATTTGGGTGTTGAATTTTTCATATTTGGGATATTGATTTGGGTTTTGGGGTTGATGAAATAGTTCTTGTCATTCTTGCTTTAAATGTCTAGGGTTGTAGTTTACTACGTTGCTGATTTTCTTTTATATTTCTTCCTGTGGAAACAAAATGTCTGGATGCAGAAGCTATGGAACTACTCAATGGGGAAGTTCTTGAAAATTTATACAGGTCACGTGAACAGAGTATATTGCATAACTTCAACATTTTCTGTGACAAATGGGAAATATATAGTCAGTGGATCAGAAGATCGCTGCGTTTATTTATGGGATCTCCAGTCGAAAAATATGGTTCAGAAACTTGAAGGCCACACAGATACTGTAATATCTGTTACCTGTCACCCATCAGAGAACAAAATTGCTTCTGCTGGCCTTGACGGTGATAGAACGGTGAGGATTTGGGTACAAGACCCCTGAATTGGAGCGAAAATTGTACTACAACAACAACAATAACCTTAGGGAGGATATAGAGCGAGCGAGACTGTATATGGATTAATTTGTCCGTCATACGTCGTAATTTTCTTCTTTCAATTCTACGCTATCTTAATACATTGAATGAAAGCTTTTGTTCACGCATGCAAATTTTGAGGGAGTTTTCTTCTACCATTGTTATCTTGATTTGACATTGGGATGTTCTCAAGTGACATCTGCTGACTAGTTTGATTCTCTAAACATGTTTGGCATATGAAAATAATAGCTTGTCAGGTAACCAAATAAAAAAAGGTTTGTCAAGGTTCATGAGTCAGCAATGCACTTTTGATTCATCCATTCACGAACCTAAAAAACGTTAGTAACGTGAGTTAGATTTTACCTCAATATGAAAGAACTTGAATCAATGCAACTGACTTGTACTATGAAGTGGCATTATTAACGTGATGTACGTCAGTTTTCTTCTTTGCAAGGTGGGTTGTGAGGGAGGATAACCTGGAAAGCTAAATGTTTTCAAATTTGGATGAATCAAGGATGCAGTTACCAATGGTTAGATATTCTGCTTTGATTTGTAAATGAGCCAGCCCAAAAGGAAGTGAATTGGGCAAATAAAATTTTTAACAAATAATGCTTAATTAAAATGAGATAAGTAAAGGAATGATATTACTAATTAATTTGAGAGTAAAGGAGAGAAGTATATTTATCTTAGTTTAACTCTAATCATTTAAGTTTATATCTAGTCCTTAAATTTCACTTGTGATTTTGCTCTACTAATACCACCACCATTAATCTAAGTTTATGGTTGTCCAAGGACAATTTCAGACCTGAAGTTTGTATCACTCCCTTTTACAAAGGCAAAGATATAACCCAATTAAGTTTCCTAAATTTAAGTCCTTTGTTTCAAAAAAAAAAAACATGGATGAACATAGTATGCTCAACAAATGAACAACTCCTACAAATACTCTCTTTAAGAATATATTTACAACCAATGAGGCACACAATACAATAAATGTAATCACAAAAAGTAGGTAATGAATTGAATGCTTAAAATCACATAATAACTCTTATACGCCTGTATTCATTAATGTACCTATTGATAATTAAGGTTGATAAAAAAATCTGTTAGATATATTTAATTAGCTGTTAGACTCTTCTTCTTTTCCTATGACCTTCTCTAAAAGTATAGCAATAGCATAGTACTTTTTGGCAAAGTTTCATGCTCACGACAATTAAAGAAATAAACGACAATTGTAATGTCTCTCTTGATATTACCATTCAACCCTCAAACTCTCAAATTAACAAATAAAATATTTTAAAAAGGGTTGAGATTCAAACTTAAAACATTTGGAACCTTTAGAAGGCTTAAAAATTCTATATGCACAGCTTGAATGAAACGGAAGAAACCAACTATTTCATGCAAAATAGGGCCATGGTGTTGGCCCTGTACCGTGTGTCATGGTGTACGTATCAGATTCTACTGTTAGAACAACAATTTTGATATGAACTTTAAACATGCACTATTTTTGCCCTCAATATCTGATTGGGGTGATTCAAGCGTTCACACAAAGCGTGTTTCAAAATCTAACTAATAACACTAATTTCATTTAAGTCTAATATCTCATTTAAAAGTTGAAAACCTAAGTGTATTTTGACCATTTTAAATCAAAACCTTTCACTTAAGCATCACAATTTGAAACTACAAGTTATTGGTCACTTCTAAGGCCATGACCACGTCTAATGGAATAACTAACACATGATTGACCAATTATATACACAATATTACACACACATATAAATTTGGCCAAAAAATCACCTACACACACACTTGGGCATAACTGCTCATTTCACATAATTCACTTTATTGGCCAGGCTTGTCACATTCATCACGTATCCATTCAATCCACATGCATATGGATTTAATTCCTAGCCTAAATCACCACAATCATGTCCAATACATGTATATACACCATACCAAGCTAGAATTCAAAAGTCACATATACATATGCATTCACAAAACTATGCACATTTATAGATTCTTATGGCAACTTATATATAATTTTCAAAACTTATATAATATAAATTCATTACACCAACTTCTTACTATGGGCAACTAGAAAGAGATATCCTCTAGTTCTGGATCATATCTTTCCTTCTCGCAGCACTAGAGTCAGAACATGAAAAAATATAAATAACCACAGATGAGATAACAATCTCATGAATCAAAATAGTTCATTAATGCTCATTAACATAATAACCATATATAAATAAATAAAACCAAAGTACTAGTTTATATATCAAATGTAGACAAAAAAATTTTTTCTTTTGAATATTTTCACACAATCACAACCACTAGCATGATTCTTTATCCACTTATCCTCCAAAACTTCTTAACTTGAAACCATAAGCTCTAATGAATCAATTACATATTAATCCAAACACACCTTCAATGATAGAAACACCCAATCAAAGGTATTTTATCCCATTTTCGAACTACAGTTTCTCCCTTCACACTCATTGATGATAAGGTGTCATTGACTCTTAACTACACCCTCACAGGTACTAAAGAGTTGTCAGACTGCATTGATGTCCTATGGTAACAATCCTAATATAATGCTACATCGGATGTCTCATAATGCTAGCCTGATCACATGAATTTATGTGCGCGCGCGCGTGTGTGCGTGTGCGCACGCGCGCGCTTTTATTTAAAATCTCTTTAGAATAAACATTTCAAAACCCTTTTTTAATGCTAAATCATGCAAATCAGAAAACATATCAAAAATCTTGCAAGCATCAAACTCATTTATACATTTACTTTAACGCAGTTATAATAGTTAATAAATATAACAAACTATATGTTTACTTCAACCCTTCTGTTCTTAAGAAAGGTTATCCATGGTACATTTCCTTATTTGATTTCCTTTTGCCCAATTTACACACTAACCACGTGAATCTACATAAAAATAGCACCAAAGTCAATTGCCATATTGACTACAAGTACTAATTACAATAGTTAGACATTAAATTACCCCCAACTACCCATCTTAAGTTCATCTACATATTTACACCCTTTTATCACTTATTACAACCTTATTGAGCTTCTATCTAAATTTCCACCCATCTCCTTTCTCTAAATTTAATCAATTTGAGCTTACAATTTTAAAACTTTATCGTTAAAGCTTAACTAAGGTGCAAAGTCATAATTTAACTCTGAAGAGCCTTTTTATTACTATAGGGTAAAAAATTAACCCTTAAAGCTTTTGAATTTAATTTTTCAATAGTTTAAACTAAGAGAAAATAGTATAAAATTAGAGGTTAAGATGGTACGAGACTTACTCGATAAGTAATAAGTTAAAAATGCAGGTCTTGCTCTTGAAATCACTTGCCCTAGCAGAGGTCACTTCCTTCTCCACTCTCTTGTGTCTCCTCCTCTCTCTCCCTTTGTTTCCATGAGTTGAGCTACGTATTGAAAAAGCAAAATTTGTACCATGCGCTATGGCACACTTGTCACTAGTCGAGGCAAGTGGCATAGTGAGGAAACTCCTCACCGCACTTACACGTTCTACCTCAAAATGCTGTTCTTCTACTTAAATCTATTTATGCAACATCCTAAAAGGCAAAACAACATTTCACCCTCCAAAACCTTAATCACGTATTAAATTATTAATTCACCACTTAATTAGTAATAAACTCTAGAGTTTAAAATTCAGACGTTACAACAATAATGATGCTAGTATAAAGATAGGAACAAAAACAAAATAAATGACAATAATGATGCTAGTGTAAAGATAGCAACAAAAAGTAGAACATCGTTCTTTATATTAGTACTGGTATTGATAAGAACAGTTACGAACAAAGAGCATAAGTCAATGCAAGTAGACCTAATATAGTACTAGAAGTATTCTCGTTAGCCCAAAGGACAACTAGTACCGAAATTGAATGAACAATATTGGTATATAGGAACGATACTAGTGGAGAGGATAGAATACTGATAGTAACATTAAAATTGAAATACGCGGTCCAATATTGATAGAGAGCAAGATTTAGGGTATGTTTGAAACCTCCCCTCCCCATCCCCTCCTCTCCCCTCACCCTTCCCTCCCCTCCCCTTTCCTCCCCCCTAACCAAACATACCCTTAACGGAATTGAGACAATTGTACTAGTAGAAACACACTAGTATTGGTATTGTTAGGCTACGAAATAAGGAATCACTCTAAGTACTTGATATCAAAAGAGGAAGTCTAATACCCAAAGAAACATGAACAACATGTGAAGCTCAAGATTAGTATAAGACATTTGTACCCAAGGATTTAAGAAAAGAAACGAAATAAGACTTAGAAAGAATTTGGGTAATGTCAAATACACAACCCATTGAGAAATTGGGAATCAGAGGCTTAAGACTTAAGAATGTTCATACTGATATTAGTAGTATTATGCTTATATCAGTAGTAATATTACTTATGAGCAAAAGCCAAAGATAAATGCACATGGATTCATTTATACCTTAATTACCCTTTCCATATCCTTAATTTATCCTATTAAACAAAAACTTCTCTAATTTGTTATCATCAAAATTAGGATTCAACATGATTAACAAGCTAGACTAAAACCCTACTTAAATTGAATGCATTGAAAGCTAAGAATTAGCCTATTATCGTTTGGGAATGATTTGTTTTGTCAACAATTTTATCATATCGTTTGTTGTTGTTAATTCCTCCCAAACTCACAACTTGTTCATCAATTTGTCATGTTTAGGCATTTGGCTATATTTGAATTTTGCTAGGGGACGACATCTTGTCATCCCTCCGTCAAAATTTGCAAAATTATAATTTTATAAATAATTATAAAGATAATTTTATAATTATTATCTTTATAATTATAATAAGTACTGAACTTAAAATAAAGATAATTTTATAAATGTTCCTCTGGCCAAAAAATAATATTTTATATAAAATATTACAGACTAAATATTTTAAATTTGAACTATTAAAATTAATTTTAAATGTCTTAGATTTCACCACAGTGATGGGTTGGGTGCTAAAAACTCAACCCATGAATCAAATTGTATTTGTTTTTTATTTTTTTAAAAAAATCCTGTTTATTCCACTACGTTGCACCAAGAGGTGGAGTTCTTAGTACAATGTAACCTGGGTTCACTCATAATTGTTTTTTTAAAAATTAAGGCTTCGCATACCGAGAGACCGAAAATATTTCAAGAAATTCTAGTCAAGGGACTGACTTCTAATCATGGGTGAACTTAAGGAGCTAGAACAAAGTATCCGACAACAATTTATTAGGCACAAATTATTTTGTTGAAAACTATCAAATGTTAAAGTTTGCTCACGTGAAAGTAATGGGGTTTAACGCCTTAAGCATATGCTCAGAGTTCAGAACCTCTTGGCGTAAGAAAATATATCGTGTCCTTTGTTTTCATTAAACTTTGGATGGAATCAACCATTGTTGGCCATATCAAATAACTTTTTAAGTTTTTCAAATATGCTTTGAAATCTATAAAAGCCTCTCTTAAACTCACTGCTCCTCTGGTCCTATTTACAGGATAGAGAGAAAAAAATTTAATCTTATCTATAAAATATTTTTTAATTTTTAATGCTCTTTTTTATATTTTTACTCTTATTAAATGCTTTGAATAAAAATATCAATAATAAGATTTAAGAATACTTATTAGAGTAAAGGTAAAAATTTATTAAATTTTTATACAAAGTTAATAAAATTTAAAATTTTGTTTAATTTTAATAAAATATATTAAAAATAATTTATAAATAAAATTAGAACATCAAATTTATGAAGACACATTTTTTCTTCTCTCTCTTATCAATATGTCATATTTGGCTATATACCAAATTTTAAAGTCGTCCCTCAAAACACGAGAAAACTGTCAAGGAAGTTTCAAAACATTGTGTATTGTGCAATGACGTATGCACTAAATGGTTCCTGAATATGGAAAACAACAAAAATGCCTGATAATAAGAAATTTGAATGTTTTTAAAAGAACGAATTCAAGTCCAAACTATTAGTTTTCACTAAATTGAATTAATAAATTTAAATTTAAAATTTAAAATGTTACATTTCAGATCTTATTTAAATATTTTTGTTTGAATAGTTTAAAAAGCTCTAAATAAAAAAGAAAGATGAGTTGAAATTCAAAATGAAAATAAAAAATTGATTGATGAGGTTATCTCTAATTTTTAATTGATGAGAGACAAGAACCAAAGAAAATAAAAAATAATAAAATCATGAATATATTAATAGTGAAAACACAAAAAAAGATACAAAATATTTAAAGTGATTGTAATTTTAAATGACGATGATGTTAAAAGAATTTAAAATTATAAATGAATTATAATGAGAAATGAATTTGAATTTGATAAATTTTTTAATATTTAAAGGAGGGATTCATTTCAAATCCAAATTTCTATGAATTCAAACACATCTAAATAATATTGTTAATATTATTTAGTTTGATCAATTTATCTTTTCAACGGGGTTGATGGTGCGGCGGCCTTGAAAGCTAGGACGTGAGATTGGATGAGGTAGGGGCTTCAACTAAACAGAGAAATATGAGAATTATTTAAACCACCTTGGCTAGTTGAGGGACTGGCATTAAATATCATCTAAATTTGGGATAAAAATAAATTTGAGGTAGGCTCAGTTTTGTTTGTTTTGTTGACAATTTTTTTGTATATTTTATTTGAGTTAAATATTAGACAGCATAATTGACATGTAACTAACTCCCATATATATGTTTATATTATTTATTTACTAACATGTAAAATGATTTTCTAACATTTATATTTTTCTTATGACACCCAAACTTTCACGTAATAATAAGGGAATACAAATCGCTTTCAATTATTTGATAATGGTCATTCAATTGAAAAATAGAAATACCCTCTTTGTTAAAAAAATATAAAATATTTTTAAATGAATATCACCCTTAATAAATTAATTACTCCCTCTATTTAAAAAAAATATTTTTATTCAAATCTCACTTCTAATAAAATAATTATTTATATTTAAGCTAACTCTATCTTTTCATATTTAAAGTGTTTCATCATAAAAAAATATAAAGTAATATATTTAATAGGAATATTTTTTAAAAAAAGATAATAATTACATCTTAAAAGACTCAAAATACCTTCATTTTTTAACATATAACTTCTTAAAAAAATACCTTATATTTTTGAATAAAAAGAACAATAATTTTTAAACTAATATCATCTTTGTATATTTATCTTTTTTTTAATAGTGTGTTTCATTTAAGGGCATATTTGAGAGTATATAACGAAATAAAAAGGAACAGCTGTTAATGTAACGGAATAGGGTTGTGTGGGATGGAGCAGAATAGAATATTGCATTATTTAAAAGTTTTATCATAGGAATGAATAATTTTATTTAAAAATTATTATAAAATTAATATATTTAAATTAGATATTATTATATCTTGTCAATGTTAAGGTGAAAGGGAGTGAAAGAGTGAGAGGAGGTGAGAAGAATAAGAGTAATTTTACAATGATATTATTTATATCATGTCATTTTATTTTCAGCCTTCAAATTGGGAAGTCAGAAAAAATGAACTAATGACTAAAGTTGACTTGAAAAGTTATTCTAGCCATTTCCCTCCTTCTTTTGAAGAAAAAACTCTTAATTAATGATATAGAACTTTTAGCCGCCCCACCCTATTTCGTTTCATTTCGAAAAAACTACCACACAATATATAAAAGTAAATATAAAATGATTCATTTATTAAAAATATATTTAAAAATATGTATCAATTATACTTTTAAATATTAAAAATATCTTGTATTTTTTAACATTTAATTTTTAAAAAATACATTATATTTTTTATTAAAGGAAGTGTAAAATAAAAGAAAAATTGCTGGTGAACACAGCAAGCTCCTCATTAATCCGCCGTATGGTTCCAAACGTGAACTTTGTCTGTGCGCGAGTGATATGAACGAAGAAATGAAATAGAAAACAAACATCAGTAGCTCGTGCTTATTTTCCATGCATGTCCTGGGAGAAAGGGGGGAAGCAAATCTGGCAAAGGTTTTGAAGTTAGTGATTAGCTTAAATTCACTCATTTAATGAATGTTTTACATGATACAATAACTATTATTGATTAAGAAATTTTATCACATGATACTCAAAAAATCTCAAATTTCAAACTTCTAAAAGAAATAATGTAAATATATTAATGTTCTAATTGTGAGAGTTATTATAAATTTTAAAAAATATAGAAAAAATAATGAACAAAGATCCTTTAACAAACTTATTTTAAATTAAGCCCCTAAATTTATGAAATATCACTAAGTCTAGGGGTCCTGATCTGACATTAAATTTTTTGAAGAAAATGACAAAATTGGCTATCTTTTAAATTAATATTAAAATTGCTCTATTTCATTTGTTCATTACCTTATTTTCATATGATTTTGTTTCAAGTATTCAAATCATCTTAAGACAACTTATTTAGTTCTATACTATATATTATTCATTTATTTATAAATTATTATTCATTGTTTTATTTTATTTGTTCATTGACGGATTTTTACTTGATTTTATTTTAAAAAAATGAACAAATAAAGTAGAGTAATGAATAACATTTTATAAATAAATAAATAAGTAAAATAGAAAAATGAATAAATAAAGTAGGACGGTTCTAATGTTAATTTAAAAGAAAGGCAATTTTGTTATTTAAAAAAAAATTAAAATCAAGATCCCTAAACTCCGGTGATATTTCAGAAAGAAATCTAAGACCTTTAATTTAAAATAAGTCTAGTCATGGAGTCTTTATTGATATTTTCTCAAACATATATGTTAATAATTTTTAACCCCAAATGACCGAATGCCCGCAAGTCTCTACCTAGTTCATCCTCCCAGTTCTTTAAGCGCAGAAACTGATTCTTGAAGACTTAAATCACGAGTTTCACTCGACCAGACGGAAAATTACACTCTAATACGGCAAACAAACGAAGTTCATAGTAGCAGTCAGATGAAGGCACGAGTTTATAATGCCAGATAAAAAAAGACGAAGAACAAAACAACGGATACATAAAATTCAATGCGAACTAATTAAGGAAAATTTCCCCCAAAAGATCACGGCATTACAGAGACATGGGGTCTAAAAAGTTCAGTTTTTTACTCTCAATAATGAGATACAAATCCTCCAATGGACTATTCCTTCTTCCAAGCAAACAAAATCAGGGAAAAGTCACGAACTTGCATGATCTGGGTTTGTTCCTGGAGTTGGTGGGTATAAGCCTTTGTCACAGCAGGAGAATTCTCATCAGATTGACATGCCCACATCTTCTGCAACGAGAAGTGAGTTTGGAACATAAAAACTGCGTTGCCTGTATCGTTCCCGAAGAGCCAACCATGAACATCCCAAATCACTTCCACGGGAAAGCCATCGACCCAAATGGTTTTGTTGCCTCTGAACTTCAAGTCCAGTCGCTTTACCTGCGTCGCTATCTTTTTGTCAACTTCAATCACAAGACAAGGCCCTCTAACAATTGTGTCAAAGCAAAACTCAATTGTTATATCATGTATTTGCCCCTTATCACGAAATTGAGACTTTGCACTGTAACACTTCTTCCCATATATGTGTTCTCTCCTGGCAATTAAAACAGTAGCACACTGAGAAGGGTCAGCTTCTATCTTCTTGCAGGCCTCGGTTTTCAGATTGCCCAGGAGTAAGACCAGTTCTTGGTTGAATACAACAGCTAAATAAAACCCCTCCAATGGCTCTGGTCCGTAAGCCAATTTAGCAGATGTTAAGTCCCAAAACAGGTCGACTTTGGTAGTACCGACCAGTAAAGTTTGGGAGCCTTTTCTCGTTGAGAACGACCATGGCTGTATTTCCATCTTACAGAGGCGTTGATTGCCTGAGTCGTCCATTTCAACACTCAGGTCTTCACCCATGAGATTTTTGGTCCATGATACCGTGATCAAGCAGGAACAACCTTGTGATTCACTTTGATAGACACAGGTAGCCACATTTTGTGATGCTCTTGTGGTGCTTGAGAAGGACGATTCAACGACCTCAACGTCACTTTCTCCAAAGCAAGGGGAAAATTCCTTCATGGCTTCTTTCACAAGTGATCTGAGTTGAGCTCGAGGGGAGCAGCTATAACTAAAAAGCTTCAAGATTGGCTTCAAAATGCTTCATTTTTGCTGGGTCTGTATTTTCTGAGAATGGGATACTAGAGGAGGAATAGAGAGATCAGAAGAAGGCAGAAAAACAGATGAGGATGGAGAGAGAGTTGGTCAAAACTTAATTATCTCCTACCCTTGAAAACAAGGGTACATTACAATTTAGGCTATATTTTAATTACTCTCAATAACTTAATTCACCTTAAGCTAGAGCAATTATATATTATATTCTAAATTTTAAAATCATCTCTCAAAATTCACAAGAATTGTCGAGACAGTTTTTTTGTTAAATCTGTCAGAACAGTTTTAAATTATTATATATCGTCCAATGTCATGTGCAAGAAACGGTAATTTTCAAATGTTGAAAATGACAAAATGGCTAAATAAGATTAAATTAGACTTTACCTTCTTTTATGTGGCAAAAAACTCCAATGCCTTTACTACCAAAGAGTTGTTTGGTCACTTGAAAGGAAGGAAATGTAATAAATTAAATAAATATAAAGATAAAAATATAATAATCAAGATGTGAAAAAGAAATAAATGAATCATGTTTATGAAGAAAAGAATAATTTAATTTATGAAATTGTGAATCATTCATGAATCTATTTCATTTCTATCATTTTGAATAATTAGACAACTCTTAACTTACACTATGTGATAGTATTGTTAATGTAATGTGCTCAGCCTCTTTATTCCCTTTCAATTTTGGTTTTGAATTTTGATGGCATGGTGACTAGAAATATGTCAAGGCTTCAATTATAGAGACTTGGAGATTTTGAAATACTTTGATTAAGGGGCCAAAAACAAAACTTTTTGCCCATGGTTCCCAGGCACACTTAATTTTGTTAACAATTTTATCATATCTTTCGTTTCGACGAAGCATGAGGCGGAATTTACTTGATAACAAGTATTTACGTAATTAACAAATTTATATATGTTATAAAATCTTTAATCTTAAATGGCATTTAAGACACCACAATTTCTCCCCTAACATGTCATGTATGTTTGACTGCATTGGAAGCAGGTTTGTCCTCCACATCTATCTCCAGGCTGTACTTTTAAACTAAGAAATGTTATCAAAAAGCTAAGATGTGAGATCTTGATGAATTAAGATTGCAGCTATTGAAAGTCCTATAGATTTTAAAACATTTTAATTACAGGACTAGATTCAAATATTAGCTAAACGATGAGGCAGTATTGCTTTTAATAACAATTTTTTTCCATTTTATTCATATGATGATTGAATATTAAATATAAATATTTCTCTTAAAAAAATTTGAACATTAATTCATTACATTATGAAAGACTAGTTTTTTTTCATTAGATTCAATCCTTATTGGTAGCATTACTGAAATTTCTATCCAACTTAAACCAACAACAATGGTGGCACTGGGGCACTATCTTCTGTGATGTATTTTTTGGTTGAAAAAGCCACTATCCATGTTTTTTGTAATCTTCACTAAAGAACTGCCCCCATAGCCTGCTTTTATTATTATTATTTTTCTTTTTTTGGGTGCTGAACCCAACAATCATCATAAGAAACAATCGATGACACGGTGATTTCTTTCCTAATTTATCATGTTTGACTCCGCCAAAAAGGAAGTTTATACTTGATATTTTAAGGGTTAATTGTTAGCGTGATATTGTCTGATTTTCTTCTCCCCTTTCAGCGCTGATTTTAACGATATGGGGACTTAAGAGGCTAGGATGTTAGATTCATGTAAGAGTTGGATGAATTAAGAAAAGTACTCAAAATCGGGCAAAACATTGAACCAATTAAATTGTTTAATCAAAAGTTAATAGTCAAAATCCTGTTTAAATGAAGAATTTTATTGAACCAGGGAAGGCTGTTTAATAATTTATCAATTCAATGAGTGGATTTAACCTTGATTTTAATACTATAGAATTAAAGTTTCAATCATTGTCGTTTTCATCGTACAATAATCTTTCCTGTTTTCTTAAGTTATCATGTTAAAATATGTAATCTATATTAGTGACTTGACATGTATCTCTGATTAAATGAAAACAAGCTAACTTTCCTAAGTCATCTTATTTCTTTATTTCTCTTATTTTTTTTTTATTTTCATAAGTCATCAAATAGGGGAAGATAAGAAAAATAAAGAAATTATATGACTTTGTGAAAGACTGGCTTTTTTTTTTTAAGCTCGCTTAATATACACATTAAGTCATCAAAATTTTTAAAATATCACGTTAATTTAAAAGTCAATTTATGCTTGAAAATTTAGAGGACTGATATGATAGTTTTGTGAAAAAAATTTAAGAGATTAATTTTGATTATCAAAATAATTTTGACAGACTAAATTAATAACCAAAGGCAAAGAGACTAAAAATTTTATTACATACCGGATTTTTGCTTTTGATATACACTTTGAATTTAAAATTTGATTTCATGCCCGCCGATAATCTTCTTCACTGAGTAAGATCTAATGGAAGCAAAAGTGAAGATAAAGCCTTCATTCTGAATTAGCTCCACGGTGGGACCAGCGCCATCTTTCCATCACCTCCCCTCAAAACCGACCTCTCATTGGAGCTCGAAATATGAGCCTGAGTTATATAAATTGACTCAAATAATTGATCATAATAATTGGGTTGGATCAAAAAATCGACTCTGATGAGAACGAGTTTTTTATAACTCAGATTACATAACTTGTCAACCGTATAGATTAATCTTGATGTATTAAAATTGATCCATTTTACTCATATTATTTTAAAAATTAAAAAAAGAAAAGAGGAAATTTTGTAGATATAAATTATATTGAACATGACTTTTTTAACTAAATCAATTCATATATCTTTTACACATATTATAAATTAATATTTTGATATATCTAAAATGAATTATGAAGGAATATTAAATTGAAAGTCATTATTTAAATATATTTTTAAAAAATTCATGAAAACTAAATTGAAAGAAAATAAAAAAAAATAAGTTAGCCCATTTAACCTTTGATTTTCAATAGTTGGCTTGAGTTGAGACTATTTTAATATATATAAAAATAAATTAAACGTAATTCAACTCATACAAACTAACTCATATAATTTAGATTGGTTTATATTTTCAACTATATCTTTCAATGACGCTCGAACCTCCAAGTTTATATGCGCATGCCGTGTCTGGTGTTTAATTTGAAACAATCTAGCATTAATTGAATAGGATATTTTTTTTCTTTCATTTGAAAAATAGAAATGTATCCATTTTTTAGGCTATTATATTTTATTTTAAATGGTTGTACACTTTATTTTTAAAAAGGAAATAGAAAAATATTTTTTTCAAAATATTGATGTTAGAATAGAAAAATAAAAGAAAAAAATGCCAACTAATTTGATTTTAAAATATTTTAATCATGTTAATTTAAATATGAGTTTGGCCTTTAATTTATTTTAATTCAAAAAAAGTCTCACATGGATTTGGAAACACAAAGAATGTGACATTATTTTGGATTTGGATCTGTTGAGTAGCACAAATTCACTCATTTAATTATTGTCTCATATGACACAACAACAATCATTCAATTAAATTAAATTATTGTTAGAATCTTTGTCATATGATATTTAAAAACATTAAATCTCAATTTTTTTAGAGCATTAGAGGAGATAGAGAGTACGTGATGAATGTTTTGAATTTTTTTAAAATATTAAACATTGATGAAATTTAATAGTTGTGATAAAAACACTCATTAAGTTGGTGAATTTAGGTCACTCATGAATCCAAATTTTATTATTTTTAGGACAAAACTTATGTACGTAGTCTTATATATTTAATATATTCTTATCCAATCAAATCAAAACAAATTAATTTTAATGTGCTAATAATATTAATAATAATAATTTATTATAAAATAAATAATTTATAAAATATTTTCATGTCTTGATTAAATTAAAAAGGCTAAATATATAAGTTTTTATTTTTATTTTTATAGTTCTCTCTTTCTCTCTTCCCATTTTCATCTATTTTCTCTTGTCCCAACTTTTTATACCATCTTTTTTTTTTTGGCCAAACACCATCCAAACATACCATCCACATGCATTTCACTTTTGTCACATTCATATAATTTGTCATGGGAACAATAACAAGTCATTATTGAAATAATCTTGTCCGCGCCAAGATGTTTCAAATGCATCGGTCAACGCTGGCAAGGCCAATGTGAATATTTTTCATTTTGCTTTTGACTTTCCATGAAAATGCGTTTGGCTGCCGACCTTTCGTTACAAAACTATACAAAATAAGAGATACTTGGAATGAGATAATTGGAGGGAAAGGTCGATTGATTCTTATTCACTTGCACATAAAACATGTGTGTCATATTATTTTTATTTATAAAGTTTCATCACTTGATTCAACTAATCACGAGAGTGAAATCAGCTTATCATAAAATTTTAAATTTAAATTTTAGTATATACAATTGTATTCTATAAATATGCTAAAGATAAACTTGACATATAAAATATAAAAAATCTAAGAGTTATGAAATTTTATAAACATAAACTTAATCTAATATTTACGGCAATTATAACAATTTGTAAAGCAAAAATTTCACTAAGGACGCCATAACCATGGATATTAAAAAGGAAAAATGATAACAAAATATCTTTGAATTATGTAAATAACATTTTGATCCCTCAAAATACTGTAATTCCTTAAAAAATTTTAGAAATTTTTTTGTCATTAAAGAATTAATATAAATGAGTAAATTACCCTTAGTTCAAGATTTCAAGTACGAATTTACAAATTACTATTACATTCTTGTGATTTAAAAAAAAAAGTTGTAAATCTTAAAACATAACTTATGAATGATAATTGATATTTACAACACTTGAAGAATATTAGGATTTTAAATACAAACTTGTGAATTGTCATTGAATTCTTGCAATTCAAAAAAAAGTTGTAAATGTTAAAACAAAACTTGTGAATGACAATTGATGTTTGCAATATTTGAGGAATATCAAGATTGCAAATATAAATTTGTGAATTACTGTTGAATTCTTATAATTAAAAAAAGTTGTGAATCTTGAAATAAAACTTATAGATAACAATTGATATTTGAATTTGTAAACACTGTATTTTGTCCGAACATTTTTAAATACAATAGGCATAATAAATTTAGCAAAAAATAAAATTTAATGATATAAATAAAATGAAAAGATAAAAAAATTAAATAAGGATTGATTTTATTTTTAGCCTTGATAATCTTTTGTTAGTTAGGATTTTATTTTTTTTAGTTAGTTAAAATAATTAATTTACAAAATTTTAAAAATAATGTTTTATTTTAAATTTCAAGAAGTAAGAAAATTTAAGATTAAGAAAAGATATTCTATTCTATATAATATTTGTTTTAAAATTAAAATTTAAAAATGGTAGTTAAACAAATTAAGCAAAATCTTAAAATTAATTTAAAAAAATTCCCGTTAAACTTTAAAAAGAAAAAAAAATCTAAATTTGAGATGAGATCTTTCATTCTTGGTGTTGTGCTTTTAAATTGAAAATGTGACCAAAAAATTAATAAACATAATTAAAAAAATTAAAAAAAAGAGTCATAGTTTAAAAAAAAATAAAAACCAAGGTTTAAACGCGAGGGGTTCCAGCGTTTAACCCTTCAGTTCCTGGTCCTTCATTCAGGGTGACGAACGCCAGTCATGCATGCAGAGAAGAGGGGTTGAGGCGTTTCTCTTCCTGATTCTCCATGATTGCAATCAGAAGGCAGAGTTCGGCACGCAAGCACCTCTCACCTCATACACAAGCTCCAGGAGGCCGTTCCCTACATTTGCTTTCAAGATTAGACAAAGAAATTTAGCAAGAACAGGAAGGATCAGAGACAAGACTGAAGAAGGCTGACTCTGCAAATAAAATCTGGCGCTGTATAAGGAAGGAGAAGCCAAATTAAGTCAGAGTTTGCAGATTCACGCTAACCAGGTATGATTTTTGTCTTCAATATAACGGAGAGATAGAGAGATTCCTGGGGGATTTTTCTAAAAAGAGATAAAGGAGGGCGAGCGATTTTCTAGAGGGGAAGAGAAGAGACCGAAAGTGAGAGACAGATTCAGTGTTGATCTTTGGAAAGAGTTCGAATTTGAAGAAAGCCAGAGTTAAAGAGAAGTGACGCATGACGATTTAGAAAGGAAGACCGAACCTATAAGGGGAGCATATTAGATCAAAGGAAAAGGAGGAAGAGCTGATTGAAAACACAATCTCTTTTAAAAGGTCTGAAGCCAATCTTTGTTCGATTTAATGTATTTAGATCAAAATCAATTTCATGTTCTTACTTTGAGATTGATTCTTGCCTCAGTAAAAGATGATATATGTTGCTAGTAGATTTTGTTAGTGCTGTGATGCGTTTTGTATATACATATATTCTGGTTAGAATAAGATGCTCTTTGATTTCATTTTATGCGTGCATCTATACTGAGTGTTTGTTCTGCCTCAGTGATTTATGTATGTTTAAATTCTTTTACATGATTGGAAACAGATTGACAATCTATGACTTTTTTGTTGAAGTATTTTCGCCCTTTCTAAAAATTCTGATCTCATGATTATACTGTTTGTATCACGTCCATTGAGTTGTTTGAAAATATGATGGTGAATATAAAAGTATCCTCCTTGGTTCGAAAATTTCAGATAAAGGTCATGGTTTGGAGACCATTTTGTTTTCCTCCTCTTTTTTAAGTTCTTATATGGTTGGCATGAGTTAATATGGAGTCACTAATTGATTACCCATAAAATCCTGCGTGATCTTGGGAATGAAACATTGGTTGCATACTAACCATGGAAATTTGCTAAGCTCAAATGTTTTTATACACTGTAGTAGGTGGAATTACTGTAATAATCTCTTTTTCCAAACTTGTAATATGTTATGCATTCTGAACTTTTTTTTTTGAAAAAAAAAACTCCAAAGTGAGGTTCTATTTACTGTCCCATTTAGTTTAATTGAGCTTTGAGCAAATTTTCACCTTGTTGGTGTCCCAAGCTGTGAGGGATTTCTTGTGATTGTTATGACATGGATTGAAATTAGATTTTAGATTCATTTTAGCACCCAAAAAAAATGTGTGGACCAAGCTGTTTCTTGTTATTTTGCTGGACGTATTGATTATTTTTGAAAAAATTAGAAGCTTTATTGGTAAGAATAATATTATGATTAATACATGATTTACATGTTTATTTTTTCTCATTTTAATGGAACGATGTTGCTATTTCATATTATTTAATGTTACTTCCTTTTGAATATCATTGAGGCATTAAGCTAAGCATATAAGATTACATGGTCTAATCAGAAGAGAAAATACTTTACTCCTTATTAATTGCTTTTGTGAATTTTATATTTAAATAAATGATCCTTGAGCATGTGTAGTCTTTTATGCCCAGATGCTAAACACAAATCTCAATTTTTAGAGTTTATCGTGTGAGATTTTGAGAATCTTCACAGACATTTAAATGATCGCGTACCGTATAAATCAATAAGATTTTGCAAGTAAAGAATTAATGTTGTACGTATTAAACATGGTTCCAATGGCTCATTATTTAAATTAACAATTTTTTATAATCAATTAAAAATCACTTAAATGATATCACATGAGATTTGAAGAATCTCCATAGATATTCAAATTAATCATCTTATCTTGTGGAATAATATATTCTTGTGGATGTTGCAATTACTAATTTATAAATAAACAAGTTTCGTAAATAATAATAAACATTAAATAACTAATTAATTATTTAAATTAATGTATTTGAATAATAATTGATAAATCTTTTGATCATGTGAGATTTTTGAATATCGATAGACTTTTAAGATAATTATATTATCATATGAGTCAATAAGATTTTGTAGGCATAACGATTAAATTTTTTTTAAAAGAAATATATAAATTATATACATACATAATAAGTTAATTAAATTAAAATTATAACTAAATGAATAGTATTTAATCCTTTATTGTGTGAGGATTTTGAATCTCTGCAGATATTTAGGATAATTATATTATCGTATGAGTCAATAAGGCTTTGCAGGATGACAATTAAAATTTTTAAAAAAATGTATATACATACTTAAAAATTTATTATTAATGAAATGTTAAGTAAAATAAATCAAGTTGTTAGACTCTTTTGTCTTGCAAGATCTTGAAATATTCAGAGATATTTAAAGTAATTGTATTATTGTATAAATTAATAAGGCTTTGCAAGTATAGCGGTTAAATTTTAAAAAAAAAATAATACAAAACAATTTTAAACTCTTTTCCTTCTTCTTATTTCAAAATTCAAAAATAGAAAAAATAATTGAAATTAAATTACTTTTTATAATTTAAAACATACTTAACAAAATTTTTAAAAAAAATTATTTGCAAAATGGTGAATTATTTTTAATTAATTTTGCTTCAAAAAATATTTTCAACAACAAACTTTAAATCTCAAACTACATGAACTTTGATCCCCATCGCAAGGTATTTAGACCTCAGAGTCTGATTCTGAATCAAGTCCTCCCTTGTAAATAAATAAATATTTCTCATTTTATTATTATCAATTTTTAATATCAAACACATGAATAAGAAAGGGATAATTAAAATAAATTTAAAGTCATATTAATTTAGCACAATTAATTTGAGGTAACCGTTCTTAGAACAGGTATTGTGGGATGTCTAACACCTTCTCTACACTCAATTGACTCCCAAAATTATTTCTAATTTCACATGTCATCCTTATCTCCTTTAAATAATTTTTCAAATTTTTTTTCAAAATTTTAATGGCAACTCCTGTAACATCTCGGTTTTTAATTCCCTGATTTTCTAAGCTTAATTAAGATAATTAAGTAAGTTGATGTGGTATGTGGTTAGAGGAGAATGGTAAGTGTTTTTAATTAAAATTTTAGGCATAATTTAGGTTCAAAGTAAAATTGGGTTACTTAGAGACCAAAAAATGGAGAAAAATAAACTAAAAAGCCTTTATGCCACATGCTGTCGTGTGTGCACAGTGCGCTATGGCGCACAAGGCTATCAGGCAAGACTTGTCTTCTTTGTACCACATGCCGCGGCGCATGGGGACAGGCACTGCGATGCACGGTGTGAATTTTACAGAAATAATGCGTAATCAAATATGAAAAATAGAAAGGAAAGGAAAAAGGTTACGAAGGAGCTCACATTTGCTTTGCTAAGGCACGACCTGGGGAAGGATTTGAGAAGGTTTGAAGCTCCAAATCATCCAAGGTAAGATCCTTCAACCATTCTTCTCCTTTTCTCTTCAATTTTCTTAAGGATTTGAGTTAAGGTTTAATAGTAGAAGTGGATTTTCGGTCCACATAGGGTATGAGTCCGAACCCATTGACTCAAATAGAGTTAATAAGAGTTGTTTAAAGTATTTAAACCTAGTACTAATGATTTTAGTGATGGTTAGAAGATGAGCTCTATTAATCTTTTAGTGATGGTGGTTGGAAGAGTATGATGCTATTAATGAGAATTTAACGACTCATTAATGTTATTGGGAACTGAAGAAGGACTATAAACCTAATGCTCATGTAGAGTGAACATTAGGTAATTCAAAAGCAGAGGATTGAAGGTTTAATGCTTGAGTTGGTAATGTTGATGAAATTCAACTTGGTTGATTGTAGTTTCGGCTCTTGGTCACCTATTAGATTGAAAATTGAAGCTTGGAAGCTTGTAGATTGAGGGATAAACATTTGACCTCTTAAAGGTTTGATGTAACCGAAAAAAACCTATTTTAGGTAGTTATATGTTAATTGGTTGTTAATTGATTTCTAATTGTGAATTGTGAATATTACATGTATGAATTGAATTCTAATGTGAAAGCACGTATTATCTTCAATAGGTGTATGAGAATTTGAATGTGTATAATTCTATTTTTGGCTTAAAATGCAAAATGTGAAATCAAGATGGTTTTAAACTATGAACATGCATATATCTTTGAAAAAATGAATGTATTGTTGTATTGAGGTGAATGTGTGTTAATAAAGAAATGGATTAGTGTGACAAGTAAGGAAAATGTGATAAAATATTATTGGATGCTCACTTGGGTAGCGCATGATCGTGAACCCAATGTGTGAATGCGATAAACAATAAATGAAAGTGTGAAATAGTGAGTATGTTTATGGCATAATCAGTGGGCGAGAGTTCACCTAGAGATTAGGAGTACAAAAAAATTTATATATATTTAGGCTGCCCTCCGATGCATGGGGTTGTAGCCTTGTCCCACAGTCTATTGAGAGACTGTCTCATAGTTTGTCGAGAGACTAGAACCTAGCTTTCTTCACTAGTTCAATAAGGAGAATAGTCTAAAATATGAGACACCCCAGAAATTTGAGAACGGGGGAAGCCATGGTTTGAAAGAGAGTCATATGATCTTTAGCCAGATCACATCTCATGATTGGGGAGCTTGGATAATCTAGTCATACGGATAGAGTCTTATTCACTGTTATAGCCCACGGTTTCAGTCTGATGAAATAAGGAGGTTATCAGCTTAGTTGATCATTGCCTAGGTAAATATATGACGTGTCACATGTGTTGAGCATGGCAAGTTATGTAAATAAAGGGTCATATCACATATATGAGAATATGGTGATAATGACCTTAGAATGTGTGAGATAAAGAAGTTATTAAATAAGAAATAATAAGTTATGATATATGTGAGTATGTTTTGAGTACTTGATTTCAAATACATGTGTTTGGTTTATAATTGATATATAACTGCATAGGATAAGTTTTACCTTAGTTATTGAGTGGCTAGACTCACACCTTTTATTTAATACTTTTTAGGCTCTAGCTCTAGTGCAGACAAGGAGAAGGCTCAAGAGGTTAGGAATTAACATGTTTCTTTTTTTATGCCTCTAGCTTAGTTCATTTTGTGTAATAGTATATGTTTGTCAATTCTAGGTTGCATACCATCTCACTTGCACTATTTTATTATTGTAAATGTTTGATTTGTATTTTGAGCCTTGAGTATTCGTGTATGTTGAGATATATATATATTTAGAGGGCCAAAATACAAATGCAAGTATAAAAATAAAAAATTTCCCCCCTTCTGTTTTTGGTAAAAAGGGGTTGAGGAGTGAATTTTGGTTGTACTGTGGTTTAAGTGTGTGTGACGTGTCGTACTAGTAGTCTTGAGTCCAATAGACATGGTCCAAATGTTAAGAAAGGCTTTTGGCGCTTGCTGAGGGTTTTGAACACTCTTTTTACGTGAAAGTTATGAAAAGTGGTCAAAATGTGTTTAGGGATCTAACTTCTTAATGTGACTTTTTTTTGAAAGTGAAACTCGTGCCACCAGTTAATTCATGTTAAGAGCTTTTTGTAGATATCTAGATCATATCATTCAGATATCGGACCAAAAAATGGGGACCCATTAAAAGTTCCTTAATTCTGTTGTTAGATGACAACATAATCAGTTAAATTTTCGTGTAATAAGTCATGTTGCATAGCGCCTGTGCTGCAGCGTATAGCACAAAAAGCAACACGCCATGGCGCAACATGCACGAGCCGCAATATATTGCCTTGTCACATAGCAAAAGAGTTATTTTTTACTTATTTTTGATTTCTTTCACTTCTCTAAGTTATCCTATGCTTCCGTAACTTATTTTTACTCTGATATAAGAGATCTTGATCGTTTTAAAATCTTTGTGGTTGTGAAAAAATTTAGAATCATTTGCTTTTGAATTAAATCTTAGTAATCACTTTTTGAGTTAATCCTTTAATTATCATAAGTTATATTGGTTAATTGTGTTTAGTGGAGTGAGATATTACAACTCCTATTTCACTAATTTTTGCTTTGAAGGTCAAAACCTTAGCTTTTGTGAGCCATTCGCGTCGCATTTTACGGTGTGATAGAACTAAAGGCAATTTAGTCATTTATATTAATTTCTTAATGATAAAAAAGTTCCGAGGGATTTCATTAGTATCATGACATTTCAAGGGACCAATTTGCATTTATATAATTTGAAGAGATTTTATTGTTATTTTTTTTATTAAAAAAGAAGACCTAAAATATCTTGATATTTTACTTGCAAGGCTGGAGCTCTGATTTGATATTAAATTTCAAATCCAAAAACTGTCCACAGCTCAAACACGTCTTGCAAACACTATGTAGAAGACAACGAGGTACATAGTGAGCTTCTTAAACTTTCAAGTATAAGGAACAGCGACACCTTCATTGCTGGAGTTCTTACCTAAGAATCTCCCTCAACCTCGTAGTTTCTTTTGGCTAGCATTGTTCTTCCCTTAGCTTAGAGGTAGAAGAGGGTTCGGTTAAGTATTTGATGGAAGAAGAATCGTGGATAACTGTAAAAAATTGCTAGAAGCATAATGATATTAGTTAACTGTCTCTTAATTTCAATAGTTGTTGGTGAAATATCTATTTCTGATTGAGGACAATGGTAAAAGTTAATCTCTTGATTTCGTAAATCTTCTCTTATAACATCCTATTTTTTTTTTCAAAAATAATTTAACTCAACCATAGTAGAAAAGTGTCTACCACGGTAAACAGAAGTCAACTTATCCTATATTTTCTTTTTAAAATAATTCTATAATATAAAACACTATCATGTAAGAAACGATAAAACATAACCTTATAAAATATTTTACCTTGTGAATTAACTACCATGGTAGAAAAGATTAAACACCTTTTCAAATAATACAAAATAATTTCATATAACTAATACACATTTACAACCATAGTTGTGTTACAACCACTAAATACATCTTATATCAATTAAATTCAATATAAAAATATTTTATAATTAGCTTAAGCTTGCACAATACAATATCTCAGATAAATTTTTACTTCTCACATGTCATTAGGCTAAAATCATATTTTTCATCCTTATACTCAATAAGTGCAAACTATAAATCAATAACTAAAGTAAATAATTTAATCAATTTCCAAAATAAGCCAATTATTTAGCCTCATAATCATGCCATTTCAAACCATCCAAAATAAATTAAAGATTAAAGTTACAGTCATCTAAAGTATACCAAAAGTAAAAATAGTTTAAAGGGCATAATTACATCATTACATTCATATAATTGTCAATAAACAAAGCCCTAGTATTGGCAATATAACACATTAAAAATTATAAATTAAATACCTAAAAGAGACAGTAAATTTATGCCATTAAGTCTCAAGAACTCCTCCACACACCACTCGTAACTTTTCTCCTAAAAATTGTTAACCACATAATGAGACTCAAAAGTCCCAATAATCAATGTCAATTTATAATAGTATATACAAACAGTTAAATGTGTGCTTGCTAATTGGGGAAACAACAATAATATAATTCAAACAAAATACAAGAAATATTACAATGCATAACAAACAACTATCCTTATCTCCCTCCATTAACCTCAAGCCGTAGCCCTCACTCGGTGCTAAATTACTCGGCTAAAATAGATTAGCCCGAGCCCTTACAAGCCACCTATTGGGCTCCAATAGGAGCGTACCATATGGCATATAAATACAACAACAACAAGTGTCCCAACACCTCCCACAATAGCCAAACAAATTCATAATAATATTGTACAATTATACAATATTATAATTTTTCTCATTTTCAATAATATTACAATATAACATCTCACTTGGCAAAAATACTTCAAAATGCATATCCACAATTTCACAATTTGTCCATAAACATAACAAGGTAATTTCTCAACAACACTTCATAATTTTCTCAATAATCACCCAATTAACATGAAGCAACACTAATTACAAATTAAAAGCATGGCTACCTTATGGCTTTTTTAATAAATTATTCCTTACAATTTCTCTCCCACCACAATCTTCACTAACAACACAATCTACAAATAACATATTATTTATAAATATTAGTTTCAATTATTGAAACTAATAAAATAACTTTAATGATACGATTAGAGAATATAACATAATTTTTAATCTCAATCTTAATACAAATCTAAAGTTAGTATTATTAAGTAAAATTTTTAACTCCTTTTTTAGTCATAAATAAATATTAATAAGCTAAAATCAACCTAGAAACTAATTTCTATTATCAAAATATTCCTTTTTATCTCATAAATTCGCACTTAAAATACTCAAAAATTAGAAATTGAGTCTCAAGCTTAGAATCATCATCTTATAGCCATAATAATCCATTTCTCATCCTAAATAATCATCTAAATCTTAATAAATCAACATATATTTTTTGAATTTAATAAAAATCTAGCCTAGGGTTTGATCCATAAGCCTCAAATTTCAAGTTCATCAATAAATTTATACTCTAGAACATTTATTATACCACTAACAATCTCAACAATCACATTTATTCAACATAAATTCATCCTTCTTTCAAATCTTAAATTTTCTATCACCACAAAATCTGAAACCAAAGAAGAAGGATGGCTAAAAAAAATTTTAGAACACTTATTTAGTCTTGAAAAGCTTGAAATCTCATCCTAAATATCCTAGTAGGAAATTTCATCTTAAAAACGCAGCTCCCTAGCACCGGCAAACTCATGCTCACAAACGCTCCCTCTATTCGCACATGAAAGAGAAAGAAATGAAGGAAAAATGAGAAGAGAAGGGTGTGCGTGGGTTTTTTTTTTAAAAAAGGATGGGTCCCAACCCATTTTGCTTTCCTTTCCCTTTTTTTAATATATATATATATATATATATATGTATGTATGTATGTATGTATGTATGTATGTACATCACACCACGTCCGCTCCTTTCTTTTTTTTTAATTTATTAGTGTATGTATATATATGTGTGTGTGTGTGTGTGTGTGTGTGTACATTACACTGTGTGAGCAAAACATTCCACCTCCCCATTTTTTATTTTTTTTATTAATTCCTACACACACACACACATGTTTGCATTTCATTTCTCAATCTCTCTTTCCTCCTCCTCCTAATAATAATAATAATAATAATAATAATAATAATCTTTAAAATCTTAACTTAGAATTATATCCTCAATTAGATCTAATAATCACCTCCTACTAATTTACTTACTTCTAAATATTCTTCAAAATTTTTATTAACCCAAATTAACTATTAAAATTTAAATTGGGATATTACATCTCTTGTTAGAAATCCTATTCAAAAGTTAGGAAAAATTTCAGTTGAGTAGGTCATTATAAATCAGCAAAGTTAGATTTACTTGAGTTGTGTTATTAATTTCCTACTCGAATTTATGGCTTTATTCATACTTTATATTGTTGGTACTCTATTTTGTCCTATTGCTAGTCTATCTATAAGTAATGAGCTGGTGGAAGTATTAGAGTTTATTGACAGTAGTTGGGATGAATTTGATAAGGCAACTCTTATGTTGGATGAGCTAAGAAAAGAGATAAAGAAGTACTAATAGTTATTAAAATCAAGTCATCCCAAGGGCATAAGACACATTGGTTGCTATGTGTACTTATTAGTGGTATATATGAAGTTTTGATCATTCCATAATGTTTAGGTGTTGATCCCCTCACCACAGTTGTTTATTTGCATTATTTGACTTATTTTTGTGTAGCTTTTTTTGTAAAGATTTCCCTTGGTTAAATGGGGCAAATTTTCCAATACAGAAGCAGTCAAGAAGTGGATAGAGCAATGAGTTAATATAGAGTCAATCTTGAAAAGAGAAGCTCACATAGGATTTTGCAACTCCATGGGATGGGAACCACTAGAAGAACTCCAAACACGATGCCGTGCTACAACTCCTTGCAAGCGACAATGCCAAGAAAAAGAGAAGCTAAATTACTTGTTTCAATTATTAACAATGTC
Source organism: Prosopis cineraria (assembly GCF_029017545.1). Classification (NCBI taxonomy): domain Eukaryota; kingdom Viridiplantae; phylum Streptophyta; class Magnoliopsida; order Fabales; family Fabaceae; genus Prosopis; species Prosopis cineraria. The sequence goes on from NW_026555332.1 coordinate 43,772,702, forward strand.
AATGTTATAACTTCTGGCATGTTATTGTTGTCATGAAATTCCTTGGCATTGTTCTTTTTATGTACATATGAATAAGTCATTGGATGGGAATGAATTAGTCATTTATGTTCATTTATGACTACATTTAATAGGAAAAACAAACTATAAATATGTAGTTCTATATCAACTTGAAGTGTTGTGAGAATAAGTGATGTAGGAAAATTAACAACATTTCGTAAGCAATAAATCACATACAATAAGGTGATGAACAAGTCATTCAAATATGAAACCAACCAACACCAAATTTTTCCAAGTCAATGTTGTAACGAACAAGTGAAATAAAAAAATTAATAAAATGTCATGGGATGATGAACCACACACGATAAGGTGATAAACAAGTCACTTGGAATTTGTTAAGTTAGGTGAAACCTAAACTTATACTAATAGAACTAGTACATATTGGTATGAATAACTGATACTTGTATCAACACAGCATCTAATATGATAGAGGCTGTTATAGAAACCCACATTTGTAATGAACAAGTAAAATAGAGAAATTAACAAGATGTTATAGGGTGGTGAACTGCACACAATAGGGTGACGATAAAGTCACTTGGAATTTTTTACATTAGGTGAAACTCAAACTCATACCAATAGAACTGATACATGCTGATATGAATAACTCATATTTGTATCAACACAACATGCTAGTGTGATAGGGGCTGTTACAATAACCTTAACCTATACTTGTAATGAACAAATGAGATAGGAAAATTAATAAGATGCTGTGGGGTGACAAACCACACACAGTAGTCACTTAGAATTTTTTAAGTTAGGTAAAACCCAAACTCATACAAGTAAAACTACTACATACTGGTATGAATAACTCATATCGGCATCAACACAACATACATGTATGATAAAGGTTGTTATAGAAACCCTCCCCTATATTGATAGAACTAGTGCACACCAATATGAATAACTCATATTGGTATCAATATGACAAAGCCTGGTGATCTAAAAACCCATACTCATACTAATAGAATTAGTACATATTGGTATGAACTTCACATATGGTATATCAGAGACATACCGATATGATAGGTATGTTTTCTTTGTCTTGATTTGTTAATCTCATCCATTCATTTAAATGTACTTCCAATGGCTGCTTTTTCATACTAGTGAATTCATAACATTCTGATATGACTCTATGTTATAAGAGATACCTGTGTAATTAAAAAAAAGAGGTACCTATGTCTTATTTTTACCCGTATCTTGAAATCTTACCAATAGGAAACTCATATTCTCTCAACTTGATAATCATTGTCTGTTTACCAACCAAGTTCTCTCCGTGATTATCTCATAAATACTTTCTCAACCAAAAACCCTCAACTTGATCTCTCAGTAAATTCCTCAAATCTCTTATTCAATTTAATCCTGTGTCCAACCCTTTGAAGAAGATGGCTTGAGTAAAAACTATAAAGAAGTTACTTGTAGATCAAGAAACCATTCCAAATGACTTTCACGAGGCTCATAATCTTGTTATAAAGAGAAAAGGAGTGAGTAGAAGCACTTTGGAGGATAAAATTAAGGTGTTAGACAAAGTTAAACAACTTGCCAGTGCTCAAAAGAAGCAAGAGGGGGGAATGAGAAGGAGAGAGCGTTTCCGCGCTTTCGTCTGTCTTCTCCACTGCTTTCCTTAATTGAACTTTAGCTTTTCTTTTTCTTTTTCCTTACAACGAGGGACGATATTGTCATGTAACTTTGAAATTTAATATCAAATCAAAGCTTCGACTTTACAGTGAAATATTAAAATTTCTGGAGTTTTCTTTTTTAATATCCACAATCAAGGGGTCCTTAATAAAATTTTTTCATTTCTTAATTATTTGGGCTCCTAGCATTATATCATACTAACAAATGCCAGTTGGAAACCAACCCTTGGTAGTAGTCGATGACTGATGGGCTTGCTAGTGGTATGTGGATCGAGCCCATTAAAAGCTATGGATTATGGCCCATAGAAATTTTAATCTTCAGTCTTTATTAAGCACATATAAGGAGACCAAAAAGCAATGAATCCAACATACCCAAATATTTTAGGACATTGAGTGTGGAAAAAAAGAAAAAAAAAAAAGATAAGACCAACGAATGTAGAGACACCGTAGTACACGTGTCTATGAAATATGGGTCACTTTTGTTACCCAACAAAAAAATCTGGGTCACTTTTCCCCCTCATACAAATATATGATTTATGATTGTAAAGTCCATACACTGCAACTCAATGACACCGATCACCGAAAAGGGAAAATATAGAATAATGGAAAAGCGGAAAAAAAGGAATGCGAAAAAGGTGAAGGGAAAATCGAGAGACGCGATTGTTAGACAAGGCGGGTTTTGGTTTTTGTCTTGAGGATCCCGCCTTAGTGTAACGAGAAAAATCAAATATCATCAAATGACTGACAAACATACATACATACATACATAAATTGATGAAATAAAAACAAGAAGCCTCCCACGGTCACTGAGCTCGTGCATTTCCAACAAAAATATTTAGTCTGCCTCCTCCGCACTGTTACTGTGGGCTGTGGCTTCTCTTTCTCACTCTCCATAACTTCCCAACGCCACGAGATCGTCTTTTCCGTCTCTCATCGTACGTTATCGTAGAATTTCCTGCTCTTCCTACATTGGTAAGCTTCCTATTTCCCACCTTGCTACATTCTCTTACGTTATCCTCCTCCTCCTTGCTTTTCTCTTGCTTCTGTCCACCCTTTTCTTGTTCTTAAACTGCAATTTCACTGCCCTACTTTCCTTTTATTTCTCGCTGAAACTCTCCTCGTACCCTCCCGACAGGGTCATCTGCGCCGGACCCGTGTAACCTCTCGGTTAGACTTTAAATGACGTCTTACGGGCGTGGCTCTCTGCGTGCGTCAACGGAAAGTCAATGATTGGAAAGGGGAATTTGGAACTAGGGTTTTGTAAGCAATGAGACGGGCGTTCATAAATCCGAAGCGATTTGTGAAGCAATAGATAGACCAGGTTTCCAAAAAAAAAAGGTCTATTCCCGAAGAAATGGCATGACCTAAAGATGGAGGTTTCTGTTCTGAAGGGTGGGGTTTTGGCGCATGAAAAAGAGGCATTAAACTTGACAATTCAGGACGATCAATTGAAGCCTGTTGTACAACAAGAAGGGGTCTTCGACAGGGATTCGAATGACAGTGAAAATATTAGGATAGCGGAAAATGGGAACAAGAGGAGTAGTTTAAGCTGTGATGATATCGTTGAAGGAGTTGACATTGGGATGGAGGTGAAGAAAAAAGATGATTTGAACGATCATGTGCAGATTGGTGGCCGAGCATTGTCCTCAGTGTCGGAGGAAAAAGACAAGATGTCTGATGGTCGAGAGGCACTGAACTTAACAGTTGAGAATAAGAATGCGGAACCAATTGTGCAACAAGAATGTGACTTAAATTGGGATATGAGTGAGGGTGGTAATGGGGGGTTTGTCAAGGATGGGAGCAAAATTAGTAGTTTAAGCTGTGATGGTAACATTGGAGGGGTTAACATTGAGGTCGAGGTGAAGAAGAAATATTATTTAAATGATAAAGTGCACATTGGTGGTCGAGTATTGCGCTCAATGTCAAATAGAGCAGTCAGTAAAATATCCGACGGAGAGGCATCAAACTTCACAGCTGAGAATGAGGAAGTGAAGCCAATCAATCAACAACCACGTGACTTAGATGGGGATGTGAGCAAGAGTGGAAATGTTGGATTGGCTAAGACTAGTTATAAAAGGAATGGTTTAAGGTCTGACGGTTACTTTGAAGGGCTTGATGATGAGATGGAGTTGAAGAAATTTAATGCAAATGATAAAGTGAAGACTAGTGGCCGAGTATTGCGCTCAATGTCAAAGACAGTAGACAAAAAGATATTTCACGGTGGAGAAGCTGATGAGGTGTTGGTTGGGAAACATAGAGAGAATGAACATGATTGGTTTGAGAAAAATAAGGTTAAGGTAGAAAAAGAAGAAGGTGATGATTTTGTTAGTAGCAGTTATGAGAAGGAGGGAGTTCATGTGAAAATAGATGGCAATGAAAGAAGGGAGTTGAAACGAAAACGTGGCAGGCCCCCTAAATTGAAGATGGAAGAGCAAAATCAATCAGTTGGTACTTTGCAACAGAAATGTGGTGGTCCGCCCAAATTGAAGATTGAAGAGCAAGGCCAATTACATGGCAACATGCAACGGAAGCGTGGAAGGCCCCCCAAAGTGAAGATGGAAGAGAAAGATCAACTAGTTGGTAATATGCAACAGAAGCGTGGAAGGCCACCCAAAGCAAAGATGGAAGAGCAAGATCAACTAGTTGGTAATATGCAACGGAAGCGTGGAAGGCCGCCCAAAATGAAGACAGAAGGGCAAGATCAAAATCCTGGCAAAAAATTGAAAAGGAAGCGTGGAAGGCCTCCCAAAATTGAGCAGAAAATTAATCAGATGGAAGTAGTACAAGACAGAAAAGGAAAGGCAGGCTTTCAAAAAGGTAACAAAAGTATAACTGTGAGAGATGATATGCATATGAATGCAGTTGGTGATATGTGCTTGAAAGGGAGACTTCGTGTGAAAGAATTAAAAAAGGAGAGATTTTCTTTTGTTAGGAAGAATGAATGTGGGAGTATTTTGAAAACCAAGAATTGTACATTTACTTCACCATTGATATCAAAGTCTGTGAATCCTCCCATTGAGAAGAAAAAAGGAATGAATAAAGCAAAACAGTCAGTGAGGCAACACATCTTGGAGCTGCTCTTGGCTGCTGGCTGGGTTGTTGATTACAGACCTAGGAACGGCAAAGAGTATAATGATGCAGTGTACGTTAGTCCAGATGGAAAGACTCACTGGTCAATTACCTTGGCCTACAAAAGGCTTCAGCAGCATTTTGAAGCTGGTGATGGTGAAGGTGAGGTATACATTCCAGGTTTCAAATTTGTGCCCATACCATTGGAGGAATTCAATATTCTAACTAAGGTCGTCAAAAAGAAAAGGGGAGATAAAGGTAAACTGAAGAAAAAAAAGGTGAAGAAAGAACAATTAGGTTCTTTTGGAGGCTCAAATAAGTCATCAAAGGGGAAAGTGAATAGAAAAATGTCATTTGTTGAGGAGGACAGTCTAGATGTTTTTTCGCATAGAAGGTTTCCAATTCTGGTCAAGGATCGTAAATGGCAGAAAATACACAAAAAGAGGCGTAGTGTTTTTATGGTTCGCAATGCTGAGGAGATAGATTCAGAAACAAATGGGTATGTACTTTACACTGGAAAGCGAACTGTGCTTGCTTGGATGATGGATTTGGGTACAGTCCTGCAAAATGAGAAGGTTCATTGTGTGAACCACAGAAGGGAAGGTGCAAAACTGGAGGGAAGGATCACAAGAGATGGAATTCATTGTGAATGCTGCAATGAAATTATAACAATTTCAGAATTTGAAGTCCATGCAGGAAACACACTCTCTGCTGATCCACTCAAAAATATACATACAGAGAGAGGAATTTCTCTTCTGCAATGCCTGCTTGACTCATGGAATAAACAGGATGAACAAGAAAGAAAAGGCTTCCATTTTATTGACACCACAAGTGAAGACCCTAATGATGATGCTTGTGGTGTCTGTGGAGATGGTGGAGACTTGATCTGTTGTGATAATTGCCCATCAACATTCCATCAAAGCTGCCTAAATATTGAAGTATGTATATTCCTAGCATGAATATATGGACTCTTTTAATTAATTTTTTATAATAGTTTGTGTTGTGATTATTTACTTGGAGAAATTAGGACTTTTGCCCAAGAGTCCCTTCCCATTTTTTGCTATTGTCGCGCTGAGGAATCAATAGCTTGACATTCTTCCAACTTGGCTGTGAAACTGCAATGTGTTGGCAAAGCCAACTTTCACAATTCCTATTTTGCATCGGTCATCTCATTTTTTGTGTTTTTTAAAATATGTTGGGCTAGGATCAGTTTGTTTTGGCAGCTGTATGTTTCATCACCTATGCATGACCAGTTGCCATCCATCTTCCTCTGCCGTGCAAGTTATTTGTGTTTTTGTTTGATTGCCTACTATCAGAAAAAAAATCCCTTGTTATTTGCTGATACCAAGTCATTATTGTGTAAAACTTCTTATGGTTATGCCGTCCCAGCTCTGGGCACATTGTGTTTGATAGAATTGACTAAAAAAACATTGTTATGTCTATAATATCCAGATGTATCTATGACAAAACTGCATTTGGACAATGAAGCATCTGTTTTTCCTTGCAGGAGTTCCCGCCTGGAAACTGGCACTGTGTTTATTGTTGTTGCAAATTCTGTGAGTTGGTTGATGGAAGTACAAATGAAAGAGATGGCTATGATGACTTTACCACATCTGCTTTACTTACATGCCGTTTATGCGATCAAAAATGTATTTTTTTTTTTTACATGTGCATATGTTGATATTAATTAGATACTGATTTCTGGATATGAATATCTATTTTTACTGAAAATGAAGTAAACTTTTATCTCATGCAGATCATAGATCTTGTGTTGAGGTAAATGGTGTCGCAGCTGATGACTCTACTTTTGCATTCTATTGTGGAAACAGATGTGAAGAGGTATGCTTATTCATGTTCTTCATCTCTGCTTGTAAATTTTAGTTAGTCAGGGCTGCAAGGCAACTTGACCACAAGTTGTTCTGTATCACTCATGGTAATTTAAATTGTGGTAAACTTTCTATTTGCAATTATTGCGACAAGTTTCTAGAGCAGAAAAGCAGTTATATAATATGCCACATCTTTTAATATGGAATTAATGTTTTGTCACAACAGCATTCATAAGTTTCTTGATTTTCTTGCTTCTTTTGCTTTATGATTTAGTCCAATTAAAATCTGACACTCATTTCTGATTCCTTAAAGTTATATAATATGTCAATATCACAACTGTGTTTTGACTTTAACTTTGTTTGTGTAATCAAAATTCCTTTTCCATGTAGAGGAAATGCCTATATGTGATTATATATTTTCGTGATATGAAAATTTGAAAACCAGAGTCCATAAGAGACAAGAGCTAGGGTTTAGAATTACAGATGCTGCGCCTATCAGGCATGTGCTTGTGAAGGATCAACACAATGCCATTATTTTGAAGGCAGTGGTTTAGTGCCTATGCATCTTGCACCCATTGCTTGCTACTGCGGATTATATTCGATAACTATTAAACATGAGATTTAATGAAAATACGTGCCTGAGTTACTGGGGCCCTAAGTTTTTATTTCATTGCAAGGGATTATTCTTTTTGTTTCTGACTCAAAAAGGCTTAGTTTTCTAAATTTTTTGTCCACATTTGAAACTAATCACTAATGTATACTGTTTATTTTGTTTTGCCAGATATCCAAGAGACTTGAAATGCTTCTTGGGGTTAAACATGACCTTGAAGATGGACTTTCTTGGACTTTCATTCGCCGGTCAGATGTTGGCAATGATACTTCTCAAATAAAATCCCAGATGGTCGAATGCAATTCCAAGCTAGCTGTGGCATTATCTGTAATGGATGAGTGCTTCATGCCATATATTGATCATAGAAGTGGGAGTAATCTCATCCATAGTATTCTTTATAATTGTGGGTAAGTTCGCTTGGCCTTTACTGTTTATGTCCTTTTGACCACACTCCCAGGCTGACTATGTGATAGATTTTAAATTTTTCCTATCTTTCCTCTTGAAAGTGTATTGCATTCTTTTCCTGGACTCTCAAAGAATTTTCCTCTGTGGTTCAATGCTATACTCATCAGGATCCTCTTGTGAGGTTTGTAATTATACCACAGTTCTCTAATTTAGGCATGCTGAGTGCCTTTTATATTCTGTCTTAGTACTGAACTTTTTATCTGAATTATATTTGTGAGTACATTTGTTCGCACAGTAGAACATCTATATTTTTTAATGTTAAAGCCATTGTCATGGATCAGTGACAGGAAATGTTGGACCAAAGTTCTCCAAAAAAATCACGTTTACCAATCTCCATGCTGTTTTTTCAATTTGATCCATGACAAGATAATTTCCACTGAATTTAGCATTTTTAACCTGTGGTCATTTAAATACTTGGTCTTATCCAGTTCTGTTAGAAATTTCCCTATTTGTTGCCTCTTTCATGGTCACTTGAATGTTTGTTGTCCTTTATCTCATCACATCTATCAGTTGTTGTAAAATTGAAGTGAACATGCTCTTCAAATGATTTGCATAGTTTTTGCGCTCACTTCTAAGCCATCAAATTTTGCTGTTGTAATTGGACATTTTTTAAGGAACTCCTTCTTTCATGGATCAGTATTTTCTTTTGCATCCTATGTTATAATTTATATGTATTTGTCCTTTTTCAGTTCAAACTTCAATCGCCTGAACTATAGTGGTTTCATTACTGCTATCCTGGAGAGAGGTGATGAGGTCATCGGCGCAGCATCTATTAGGCAAGTGTAATTAACTTTAAGATCAGCTTCGATTGATTTCATGCTGCTTGTAAGTGGTCAGTAATTAATACAATTTAGAAGAATGAAGAAGAGATAAAGAACTATATTTTTTAGGCTCTTACATTGATTGACGTTTTCTGATTTCAAATCTATAAATGGTTGTGTTTAATGCTTTTAGTTCTTGTTTCAGTTTCCATCAACGCCCCACCCAAAAAAAAAAAAAATGTGTTATGGATAAATACTCATCAGGTTTTGGAGTGGATGGAATTCTTGGCATAATTGTGAATGATTTAGTTACGCTGGGCTGTTAGGATGGTTGTATCCACTCTTAACCATGATCATGTCATGTAGTTAACAGAATTTTCTGGTTCATATATATGGCTCCTATTCCAATACCTTCTTTGCGAGGTACAAAGATTGTTAAGCGGGCCTGCTTTTCTAATGAATGCTACTTGCCTTGTTACACGTTTGATAACTGACAGTTTCAAATTTTAACATTGTTTAATTCAAATATATAAAAATTGTGATATCTATTTAACTAAATTACTTCACGTATGCATGTCTTACTGTCTTGGCTTGAAAGATTCCAGCTGTATGCTTGTCAGATGCCGATGTAGAGCTTATAACATTATGGGTGTTGTCAAATGAGGTTTAACGTGTTTTGATTTTTTGAAAATTCACACTTAGTTTGTCTTTACTATTAAAAGTGCAATACTTTCTTGCATATGTTCACTTTCAATATAAATTATGTATGTGCTGAAACTTAGATGTGGAAACACATGTTTGATTTGTCTGCGTTCTCAATTACATTAAGTTCACGGTTGTTATTGAAAGTGTTCTCCTTGAGTTAAAATTTATGGTGGAGTGGTTTGGGGCAAAGTTATTCGTGATTTTCCACTAGATATACTATTAAAAAAATAATAATTAAAGAATAGACAGTTATGAAATACTATGAAAAAGACAATTTTAGAGACAAGAAAAGTACAGGAGAACTTGACTAAAAAATTAATAAGCATCGGAAATTTAATTAGCATATCTAACTTTCTTTACGTAAATACCCCTTTTAACTTTGATACAGTTGTTAGAATTGAGATGCAGCCATTTGATTAGAGTACAATTATCGACCAATGCTTCTCTTTTATTTACCATCAAGGTAACTTGTTTGAGCATTTTGCAAACCATTAAAATTTTACCTTGTTACCTATTTTCTACTATTGCTGTTATAAAGTTGCCTTATTCATCTTTATCTAGTTGTAATTTTAATTAACTGTTTCATTGGGTTTCTTTCCTGTCACTAATGATCAAGTAAATTATTTGAATGTGATGGCATAGCATGTATAATCTCAACTCTCTGATCAACATCCCTTGTACTGCTTTACTGAATGTATTTTATGCCATTACCCCCCCTTCCTTGTCCGAGTGCCATTTACGAAACTCTGTTCTGCGAACATTTTCTCTTTGGGCTTGTGGAAGAGAGTAACAAGTTTATACTGTATAATTGATTCAATAAAATGGTCAAACAGGATCCGAGGGAACCAACTGGCAGAAATGCCATTCATTGGGACCCGCTATATGTATAGGCGCCAAGGAATGTGCCGCCGGCTTCTAAGTGCCATTGAATTGGTAAGTCAAGAATCAGAGTAAATATTTGCTGGTCTTTGGCATTGGGATGAGGGTGGACCCCTGATTTTTGCCTTCTAGCTCTTGCATAATTAGGCTTATGCAGTGTTTCCCTCGTATGGTGTAGGCTGTATAACTAGCATTTGTAAGTTTGATCCTTACCTTGTCATTGTGTAAATTAGAAGTTTTCTGCTTAATTTCGTTGGCTTCTGCTCTGCCCTTGCTACATTTTTCTTGCACGATTAGTATTTAAGTGTTATTTTGGAAAATTTTAGTTGAATCCCCACCTCTCTATTTGAAAGCTGAAGTCAGTCCACCAATGCAATTTATGTTTCCTTTAGCTTCAGTTCCTACAAGGTAGAGGGAGAGCCTAGGGGCTTTTTTTTTAAAAAAAAAAATGGCAGGCTAGAAGATTTGGTAGCTACCTTATGTTATCTAGCTTTCTTCATTTAGATCTGCTGCTCATAAACAAAAGTACTTCTTATGGTTATGACCTTTCATTTTGCTGATTTCAATCTCTGTTTCTGTGCCATTATGGTCAGGCACTTAGCTCTTTACATGTTGAGTCGTTGGTTATACCAGCAGTCTCTGAAGTCAGAGATACTTGGACTTCTGTTTTTGGGTTTGAGCCGCTTGAAGCGACCAGGAGGCAGATGATAAAGAATTTCAATCTGTTGGTATTCCCTCATGTAGATATGTTAATGAAAGAGATAAAGAAGCCTGAAGTTGCTGCTAAAGGTCTGATCCCTATAGAAGGTACATGGTAGATAGGTCCCTTTCATATGGTTGAGTATCCTGGGCTTCCACAAACACCTTTATATCGTTTTTTGCATCACTGAAAATCTGAGCCTGCTTTTGTAAAATTGCAATTTGGAGCAGTTTCGAAACTTCAGAAGAATCAAAATACAGCTGATAAAGCGACTGACTGTGATGAGCCAAGTTCATTTAGGTCTGATTTGATCATTTCTGCTGGGAGTGGAATCCCTGCGTTGGATGTTTGCCCAGTAAATGACAGACACGCGTCTGCTGAATCTGGTTCTCGTGATGGCTTATTGAATAATCCACCACATCACATTACCAGCGAGACAGTAGGATCGAAAGAAATCAATTCTGAATCTATCAATGGCTGTGGTTCTCAGCGGAGACCCGGAGGTCATTGTGCCCCTGATGAAGTGAATCTCGAGATTCTAAAAGCTGAAAAATCAGACGCACGTGCTGCTAAAGCAGCCTGTCTTCATAGTCTCGTACTTTCTGGAGATTGCCAATCAGTACAGATAGCTTCAGGATCCTGTGAGGACATGGCAGATGGTGTAAATGAGAGAAGTGAAGCAGTCGGCATAGCAGAGGGGAATTCTGATCTCAATGATAAACCTGGTATAAATCGTTCTTCGGAGGTATCTGAGCTTGATTTACAGGTCAATCAAACTGGACAGGGACAGGGTGACACAAACACTGGTTGCGGCATGTCTCTTCACTGTGCGTCAGCTGGTGGTACTTCGTGTGGCAAAAGTAATACTGAAGTTATAGTTGTGTCCGACGAAGCCAGTTGAAATGTTTGGTTCCATTTGGCGAGGAAATAATTGATAACCCACTGACAAGCAACCTGGGGAGGTGAGGCCTGGGTTGTTTTATATATATGAACTGAATTTTGTGTTTGTAATTGATTGCATCCTGTATGGGAGGAGATGGAGGTATGATTGTTAAGAGGAGTAGGGCGACCTTAGGTTTAGACACAGGTCAGGAGGGAAGGGAGGTTAGCTCCAATTTTGTTGTGGGGAGTGATGAGGGAAACGCAATTAGGTTTGTGTAATTTGTTGCTCCCCATGGTTTTGGCAAATTGTAAATGGAGTTCACTAATGTTATCCTTAATCTTGCTTCTATTTTTCGCCCTTGTTGTCTGCAAAATTTTAAAATCCCGGGTACCAATCTTTGTTGTTGACCCACAAGTGTGATCATCAATTCTTATTTTGTGCGTACAGGTTTTTTTTTTTTTTTTAATTCGACTTTGTGGATGGGAGAAACAAGCACAATGGAAGCTAGGTACTAAATGACAAAACTGGCTCAGATAGTGGAAAGTCCGAGTTTTTTTAGCCATCAGCTTTTGGGTTCAATCTGTGGGATAATGAGAATGAATAATAGATATTTTGGAGAGCTACTCCCCTTTAGGGACCCACAGTGCTCAATCGGATCAGTTGGGGCTGTTGGTTTTGAATACTGAATAGATATACCAAACAAAAAAAAAAAAAAAAGATGATAAAATTGGGTGAAAAAAGCAATTGCCCGGCCGTCGACCACCGTGAATATACTATATAGGCCTTTTTTAAAAAGACAAGTTTGCTTCCACAATTCAAACTTCAAACTTGTATCTGATTTTTCTTACTCGTGTCCAGTTGTACAATTCAAACCAAGGGTGTTCCCTGATACAATGATTTTTTCACGATCCACCTTCTGCATTATGGATGCAGAAATTAAATGATTTCTACGATCCACCTTCTGCATTATGGATGCAGAAATTATGATTTCTTTGATTATAGAAATTTTATGATTTTTTAATATGACATGAACATTTTTTTGCATGATTTTTTGTAGCCTTGTATTTTTTAAAAAGGGGCCGTGGTGTTACTAATATGTAGTTGTCTTTTAATTCATCCCATAAAAAAAATTAAATTGTATAGAATTAATTACCAACTTGTAATTAGGAGTAGAGTCATTCATGATCAGCCTGAATAAACTCATCTACAGACACACAACCCGAATACGGATCCAGTGTATGTATATACATAGACATTCGTTGCTCTGCGCCTCTGCTTGAAGAACTACCAGAGTTCCAGAGTAATGTTAATCGAAGTTGAAATTATTTTTATTTTCAAATATATTCTTCTTCGGCTTCTTTTTTAAGCCTGAACTATTGACTAATTTTGGGGGAGGCTTACAAGAATTTTTACTATTAAATTGAATACGAGCCATCCCTATTTCTTATGCTATTAAAAAAGGTAAAGCCCTTGTCTTCTTTTCCCACTTCAATACAGACACCCTTTTTTGTCCTTGGCCTGGCTTCAATACGGAGAGTGAATCTTTGAATAGGGCCAAAAAAAAAAAAAAATCAAATGGCTGTATTTTATGAGGGTCTTGATATATCAAGTGAGAAAAAAAAATTAGGAATCCCTGACTCTGACTCTTTTGCCAGAACTTATTCAATCGACTATTCAGCTGCATTGGCCTCTTACTGGGTATTTGTCTGCATGCAACCATTCGCGAAATTAAAAATTAATTAAGATATGATCTTTCAGTTCTTTATTCATAAGAAGTTGCAATTTTCACCGTCCCACGTATGGCCAATATGAGGAGTTTGATGATTGCAAATCGTCGACACAGTTTAATTAGCTCAACTTTTTGAAGGAATTCGAATGTACATAGTTTCGAATTTTCTCTTCGATTAACGCATATGCTTGCAAGTAATTAAACTCTCCACAAGCCCTGCTGCAAGCCTTCGTTTTAAAATTAAAGGAACCTTTTGATTTGGAACCATTGTTAATTCTGGAGTTTTTTTGTACCTAAAGAAATTAGAAGAAGCCAGAGTTCATTTTTAATGCTAAATGTATAAGAACTCAAAGGGTTCGTATTTTCTCTTCTTAGCACTCAATTTACATGAAAAAGAAAACGAAGTAAGAGTTCGTCATGCTGAATTCTGCAAAAGATAAGTGTAGCAACATGATGACAATCAAGCCATATGAGGAAAAGGAGCTAAACATGGCTATAAAGTTAGTAAGCCTGAAGCCGAAGAGGGTAGAGTTGAAATCAAAATAATACCCTCACACTCTCACCCAAAGAAAACTTAAAAACCCAAAAGGATATTAGAAAGACACAGAGAGAGAGAGAGAGAGAGAGAGAGAGATTCAATAACAGACAGTGATAGATGCGAAGATAACAAACGAATGAAAGGTTATCACCTTTAATTTCTTCGGACAGATCCATCTTAATCACGAACTGAGTAAAAAGTATGAATTAGGTGGCACCCACGACGTCGGTGATGATGCCATCGGTGGAGTCAGGAGGCGGCGACGGCATGAGGTTGACGAGAAGATCAGCGAAAGCACCCACGATGTACTTGTGGGTGTGTTTGGGGTTGAGAGCAAGATAGCAGAGGAGAAGCTCGTGCAAGATTTCCCAGTTGGAGTTAACATCCATCAGCTCCGGACGCGCCTCCACCATCTCCTGCATGGACCGTCGGAAGTCCACATAAGGGTCCGGCGAGAAGGTGGGAACGGCTACACTGTTATTGAAGACTTTCCTGTTCTGACCGGCGGCGGCGGAGGATTCCACGATGGAGTTAGAGCGGCCGGGAGAAGAGAAGAAGAAGCGTCGGGAGGCGAAGGCGGTAGCCAGGTCTGGTTCATTGCCGGCGTTGGAAAAATCCGAGGCCGAGTCATACAGCGAGTTGAAGTTTTTAACAAACACAGGAGACGATGTCGTAGCGGGTGAAACAGCAGGGTCGTCTTGATGAGTGCTGCCGGAAGAAGAAGACGAAGCTTCAGGTGATATTAATGGCCGCATAAGCTTGGAGAAGCACTGGTTCAGATTTCTTCCTATTGTGTCCAGCATGCTCTTTCTCCACTCCCTAATTTGCTTGCTGCTTCAAAGTTGAAACCAACGAGCAGAGCCACATGCATGTACTATGAAAAGGTCACATATTTATATGCATACAATATTATAATAGAATGGGAAAACTCGGAATGAGAAAAAATCTCGAACCTGCATGGGGATCGCTTGCTTTCGGGATTCTTAATTCCTAGTAACAGACAAACATTGATAATAAGATGCAATACATAGTATTAATTATAAGCTGCGGTTGAAGGCATGGTTGTTTAGAATAGAAGGAAGGTGCACATGGGAAGTGTTGAACAAGTAGTATAATAATAATAATAAAAAGAAATGAAGAAGGATTCCGAGGGAGAAGTGGCAATTTTATAATTTATTGAGAGAGAGAGGTGGTGATCGTCGGTCCATTTCATGCACTGATCACAAATGGGAAAGCGATGGATCATGCGTCTTCCAATTATTGATTTGCTTAACCTAAAATGTCACAACGAGGACTTGTCCTGAACGGGGGTCCCACCACATGTCCAGCTTTTAATAGATATCATTGTCTCATGTAGCCGAATTGGTAGAGGGAGAGAAAGAAGTGGTTTTGGAAGAAGGTGGGCTTTGTGATGGACCGAGTTGGGATGCCCAAAAAAGAATGGACGTGTGCAGAGTAGAGTCATGAAATTTAAATAAGGACTGTGCGGTGTGATGGAAGTAGAACTTGAAGGATGGTCCAGTCATGGCAGCAAAGCACGTGGTGGGGTGGCCGTGGCATGAGCTTGCTCCACACACAATTGTACTTTCAGTTTTAAATGCATCCATTCTATTATCCTTTCCTTTGCCTTCCAAACTCTAATCCTTTATTATGGGGGTTGCCATATAATATAACCCACACGGAATTCGATTTTTGAGTAATTCCCCTGAAGATTTTAACGAAACTGCTGTGAGAAATTAAATAATAATCTCTCTCATCCTATTTATAAGAAAGAGATTGGTTAATTTTTCTTTTTTACACAAAGCATATCATTAATTTTTTATCATAAGATTTCTTTGTTTGAAGACCTCACGTTTAATCCAAAAGCCGCTTCGTTTTCAAGATTCATGTTCGATAAATCTGGTGAAGAAAGTACAATGATCCCTTGCCAGTTAACTGAACCAAACGCTTGCTGGTTACAAAACTTTGGGGGAATGATAAAGCAATCTTAAAAAAAAATTAATTAATTCAACATAAATCTCAAATGTTAACTTTTAAAAATTTATAAGTTTGATTTTAATTTTATAATTTTATTATAATGAACTTACAAGTTGTATTTTAAATTTTAATAAAAAAATAAATTTATTTATCATTCAATTATATTAAAATTTATAAGTTATAAATTCATTATAATAAAATTATAAAATTAAAAATTACATTTGTAAATTTTTAAAAATTAAAACTTAATATTTAAATTAAATTAATTGATGATTTTGAGATCTTTCGTTTATTTCCTTCAAAAATTTTTTTTTTACTCCAATTAAACATTGTTGAAAAAAAATATGAAAATATATTAAAAATAAGTTATAAATAAAATGGGGCTAGTCGGATTTTTTGGGGGAGATGCAGCAGACTGCAAAACGTACTGTAGAACAGAGTGAGGGAGTCATATCAACGTCAGCTGAGCAATTTCCTGCACCACTGTCTTTCACCGTTCCCTTCTTTATGCACTTCCCCCAATATTCACTCTCCTTCCAATTTCCATGCTCCATCTATATCTCATCCAAAATATTTTTCCTACGTTTACTATTTTTAAAACATCCGTACGTTTCATTTTTATATGCGCCTAGAACTTGGGGTTTAGTTCAATTCGTTTGAGCCTAGTTTCTCCGAAAGAAATTATAAAAAAAATTTACTGGCCTTGAAAATCCATATGTTTCAAATGCAAATATGCCAGAGCAGAAATTTTTAATTGAATTTGATAACATGTAAAGTAAATTATGCTCGAGTATGAAAATTTAATTGCCATTTTTAGAGTCGTTAAAATGCTTTCCCTTTTGGCCCAGTAATTTAGTGGATTGAGTTCACATTTTCGATTAAAATGAAGCATGTTTACGGGTTAAACAAAGTTAGCCTACAAGTAAAATTGTCGATTCCTTGACCCTCCTCGTCTTCTCACTCTCGCCAAGCCACGAGCTCTGTTATATTATATCAAGTGTTGATGAATAAGCAATAAAATACTCTCTCTCTCTCGGGTCCTTGAGACGACATAAATTCAAGTCTTTTCTTAAAATATTTTGTAACTTTACTTTTCTTTGCAATAAAAAACAATTAATTATTTTAACTTTATCTTAAAAAATAAGCATAAAAGGGAGTAGTAGATATATGAAATTATTTTTTTTTTGTCTTTTCTTTAATTACCCAAACCTACTCACTTTCAAATTTTACAGACACCTGACGAGCCAAGTTTAAATTCTCAACCCTCCTCACTAGAACCGGTTAAATTCTCAATCCGTCTATCGTGACAGCTCACTATTTGTCCTTGCTTTTCATTTGGTAACTCCCAGGTTTGTGTTTCATTTGTAAAGCTTTTACTATTCTTTTGGTTGCTCATTATACACCGGGTTCTGGCGTCAATAATCAATGAATTCTTTTCCTTTCGCTGCGTCCAACAATTATGATAAATTGATAATTGCATGTACATTAATTAATTAAGGTTTGGTCGTGTTCTAGCTACGTTGGGTTTTAAATATGAGCAATTGATGATGCATGCTCACCGCTTAACCACTGGACTCACAAATCAAAGACCGGGGTCTTGCCTAGCCCCTACGTAGTAGTACTGAGTGGCGGGGAAGTGATAGGGGACGAGCTATATAACCTGTAAGTCCCCTTTCAGATCTGTACCAAGAATTTCAGGGTCATCTTTGGAATCACCAGTCCTTTTTTTCTTGTCAACTATCATATATCACACGAGAATGAGCTGTAACACAAGTATGAAATAATATAATTATCGATGTCGATGCACTTGCTTTCTGCTAGCTATGATCTAGAATCTGAATCTGGAACAAAATCATCACGACATGGAGACACGATTCCCACGTCTTCTGCATGGTTTTGAGCAATGACGTTGAATTTTCAAGTTAGTGTCTTAAGATATGGCAACCAAGCTACACACTAATTTGGCATATTTTAATCTTTCTTCTCCAGTTCTGTTGTACACGATAGTGGGCTTTCCTCTCCAGTTTTGTTGTCCACGATAATGGGCTAATGTTATTGTGCGAAAGAAATTGAACCCTCCAATTGACGCCCCCGTTTAGACTTAAATAATTAAAAGGCTCATTGGGCTCTCGTTAAGGACTACTGGGAATCGAACTGTTTTTTTTTTTTTTTTTGGATCACAGATCCGGTTGGGTTACCATCCATTCATATGGTTAAGGTTAACAAACATCTAGAGCGCGCACTAAAAAGTAAAAGAAACAAACTGGAGCAAATTGAAGATCGATCTCTACTCCTAATTAATGAGCATGCATTTGTTTAAACTAGATTACTTGAGCACCGGAACTATAACTCAGACCCTCATTTATTCTTTTTGACCCTCTGATCTGCGGTAGCCATGGAAGCTCCCATGCCGCCAGGTATCCCACTTATAACATTTTCCTGCATTTATCCAACCAAAGTGCAAAATGAACAGAGGCAATGAATGCAATCGTAAGCTAGTAAAATTGATGACGACAAATTGGGTTACTCACGGAAGGAACAAAATTATTGTCATCAGCCTTGCGCACCAAGCGAGGATTGAGAGTGGCGTCTCCTTGTTCACTTATGAAATCATCATCTATACTTGCTTTGAATCCTGGAGCTTGCATCCATGCCGAAGCAGCATCACCTGCTGATTCATTCACAGCATCATCCGTCCCTGAATTATTATTCCTCTTCTTTGCCTCAGCGTCAACAGGCTGCATATACTTCCCCACCACCTTTCTCAACAAATTAAATGATGACTAGTTATTATGAAGCAGTAACAAACAATGACGTTGATGTAGCAGAAGAGGGCATAAAATAGGCAACGTTTTGAACCTGCCCGCCCAGTGTTTGGGTAACGACACGGCCACGGCCTTCATTTGTTTCAGAGATGGTAACGCCTTGGTTTCTGGCCAGGTTGGTGACGGCGTAGTGAGAGACGAGACCGACTCGCTCGTTGATTGCGGCGGCGGATTCCATGAGAGCTGCAGGGCCACCTTTTTGGGTTGCGCCCAGTACTTGGGCTTCTGCTGATTGCATGATGGCCGCATCCCTAGGTGCTACGGGTTTCGATGCCAATTCTGATCCCTTCACATTGACGAAGACATCTCCATATTTAATGGGCTCTTGGTCATCTTCAGCTCCTCTTCGTGGCTGTTCTTGGCTCATAATACTGATCACCTACAAGCAAAAAACCGGCAATTTAATTAACTTCTGGACTTGGTTTGTTCGTGAATGCAAGTGGGTGCCTGTGCTGCTATGCGTTCAACCGAAAAACACAAATATAAGTACTTACAATTATACTTGGTTGATATGAGGAAGGGTTGACACTTGACACTGCGAAAGTCATGGTTACACGTGGGGGAAGGATATTGTATAAATGGGGTGACCATATATTATTACTTATCAGCCAGTTGCAGGTGGCGAGTGCTGAAGCTACCTGAAAATACGCATCTTCCACCGTTAAGCCGCATGCAGATATTTTGACAGCTTGTGCCTGCCTGGCAACACCTCCATCCTTCAATTATACGGATATTCTGACTAGTTTCTCTAGATAAATATAAGTATTTTAGATGCCGATCGAACAAGCTCGGTGCTATCTTCAGTCCTCATCTTCATGGAGATACATGAAAGAAGCCTTTGCTTCCTCAACCCATCTCCATAATTTTTTTTCCCAAAAAAACCAGATTTGGTTCGTAACCGTAAGGTAGCAATTTAAATTATTCAGTCATTGATAAATTCTTGATAAATTTGAAGATGGGAGTCTGACGGATCCTTATATTTATGTGCCAGATGTAATTAATCAGCTGAGTTGTATATGGGTACGTTGTTCGCCAACTGTATCTCTTTTAAAGGCATATTTTAGGCCAAAGAATAATTGATTAAGCATCAAAATGGCGAACTCTACAACAGTGTGACTTCTAAGCCACAACATGTCAGACTAAAAAATATATACGCGCAAATTGTTTCCATTTTAAATATTTCTAAGTTAAATGGTTCAGTTGTTAAAATTGATGTCCAAAATAATATAATATCATTCAGTTGTTTGACCAAAAAGAATAAAACCACCTACATGGCTTCCTTGCCATTGTGGTTCAGTGTCTATCCTGGATTTGCAGTGGCCATGCATCGGCTCCAGCGGGCGTGAAATTGAATTGTATTTATTCACATTAACATTAATGGAACATGCCCATGGATCATCATAAAATATATTATATATATAATCTGGCGATTTCAAATATTTTTTCCCGTGGTAACCTAAAAATATATCACTTCATAAATAGTACGATCGTACACTTAAAAAATCAACATCAATTATAATGTTTTAATATTCAAATAATAAATTATCATTGGTCAGTTTAACTCGACTGTATCAAAACAGCATTTACAATATCAATGCACAACATAAGACGCGGATCGTTATCGTGCTCAATTAACTGTATGGGGGTGACCTTCGTCGTTGATGCATTTTGTATTGAAGGGGCATTTTAGGCTTAATATAAGGTCCTATGTTAGATGGACTTGGAGAGAGTGCACTCCACACTCCAATAAACTAGTTTGCAATGAACTAGTTTTTTAAAAGAGAGTAATAGCTCGTGATAAAGTAGTATTAAAGTCAAACCTAAGTAATATCAAAGTCAAACTTGAGTTTGCTTAATTGACAGGTTTGGAAAAACTATCAAGTCCCATATTGAAGGGACTTGGGAAAGGTCCTAAGTATATGAGGAGGTATACTACACACTCCAATTATCAGAGGGATTTGAGGAAGATCCTCCTTATATAAGGAGGTGTGCACACTCCAATCATCAGTCAGTTAGCTTTGTGACATTAAGTTGCCTACGAGTTGGGTATTTTCTTTGAATATAATGAATCCCCAAGACCTTCCTACAGCCAATTAAATGATCCGTTGATTATTAGCCCATGATCATACTGAAGCATGCCGGTCGGGCGTGAGATTCTAAATTAAGTATGACATTCCTTGGCTATGCCTTTTTATTTCTCAGTTAATTAACGCTAACGCCAACGGTTTAAAGCTTAACATGCTCGGGATCCAACGGTGTCCCTTAATTGCATATATCATTGAAGAGGAAAGATTCACTGAGATAATTAAATAATTTAATATAAAACTTCCTGAAATACATAGGTACACACAGAAAAACTGAGAGACGTGTATATAGACCTTCATATATCATACACGATACATTTATGAACAAAATGAGTCCAAAAACGTCACCCTCAAAAAGCTTAAGATTTCATACATAGGACGTCCCAACATAGTGCATTAATTCATTCATCATTTGTTTTGATTAAGGGTCGCTGCCGCCGCCACTGAGGCTGCGACACCACCGGGGGTGGTTTTCATATCCGGTTTGTTTCTAATCTCGGCGCCAATCACTCCCTCTGCATCTTCTCGTGTCACCTGTTTATCCGCAGGCAACTTCTGCTTCGCCTCCTGCAAACACAGACACATAAACATTTCAGGTTAAAAAAACAAAAAACAAAAAAGCTTAGGCGTGAGAGAGAATTATCAAGGTTCAGGGGAAATAAAAGGCAAATATGAGTTTTTTTTTTTATTTACAGTCAAAACATCAGACAAAGTTGTTCTCTGCTCGTAAGACAGGGTGCGAGCGTTGCGAGTGGCAGCCGACTGGGCAGTGGCGGCTACACCTCCGGGTGTTATCTGGTTTCTTCCGGTGGCTCTCATTTCAGCAGCTTGTATTGCAGCGGCGTCGCTCTGATCCATAGGCTTATCACCAGCCTCGCTCAACGCCGATGCTTCAAGCGCCTCGCCCATGGTTATGGCATCTGGGTACAGAGCTAATCCAGGATCTCTCATGGGCACGTCTGGCTCCACGAACTGTCCCACCACCTCTTGGCCTACCGCCTCCGTGATGATGCGAATCGCACCCACTTTTTTTTCAGAGACGCTCAGGCCCTGGTTGCGAACTACGTCTGAGACGTCGTCTGGGCTCACCAGGCCAGCTCTCTTGTTCACCGAAGCCGCTGATTGCATCACGGACGCCGGTCCTCCTCTCTGGGTTTGTCCCAATGCTTGATTCTCAGTCGCTTGCATCAGAGCCGCGTCTCTCGGAGTGATAACATTCGAAGCAAGTTCACCGGAGACGTCGAAAACGTCTCCGTATTTGATGGGCTGCTGCTGGTTCTCGGCTTCAGATCTACGTGGCTGCTCCTGGCTCATGGTTCTATCAGGAACAAAAGCACAACTGAGTTTGTAATCAACTATCACTGAATGTGGTCTAATATAAATGCCTTCGGGTATGGGAAGACGACGGAGGCTTAGAGCCTTGGCGGTTAGGAGGGTTTTACAGATGGCGTCTAGTCTTGCCTGAAGCGCATCATTTCATCTGACTAATGTCGTCGGATGCTCATCATATTTGACCACCTGGCTGGCACCGATCTTGCCTGTTTTGGGTCACGTGCACATCATGTGCATTAAAAAACATACCTTTTTTATAAGAAAAAAATAAAATCCTAAAAAGAAAAAAAAAAACAAGAAGTTCCTGATCAATATATTTTGACGATTATTCGGGGAAAAAGTTAGAAACAACTAAACTCAAAATACAAGGCAAATTTATTTGGGAAAATCATAAATAACTACTTGCAAAAATCAGTAGCAATCATTGACGATTATAAAATTTTAAAATTATATTTAAGTACTAGAGTCCTTTTCTACAGTATATGGATTATTGTTATGAAGGATACTCTTAATCCAAAGAAGAGAAAAAAAAGAAAAAGTTGAATATTTATAAAGTGAGAGAGGAGCCAAAATAACTAGAAAGTTTAAAACGGTTATTGACATGCAAATCATGGCCTTACAGGAAGTAAGGATATTGAATATTGGCATTTTTACATGTGTAAGCTCTGCTCGTTGAGAGATTGAATTACAAGTCCTACGTCCTTTTAAAGCATGGTGCTTTAAAAGCACTGTTCCTTACTCGTTTAAGAGTCGCTTCAGATAAATAGAATCAAGAATAAGGGTTGGGTTTGATGGGCTACTCGTTTAAGCCCGTTTTAATAAGTGTTCGGGCTTAAAAATTTGATATTTTTTGAGATAATCGAGCTTTGAAACTCGGCCCTTTTAAGTCATAAAAAAAGGACTCGGGCGGCGCGTAAAGCGCGTTTTATATTTTTTTCCCTTACCTATCTCAAAACACACTGCACAGAACTGAAAACCCTCAGAGTGTCTAAAATTGCTATCAGTCTCTCATCCTCATAGCCTCACGCAGACAACAGACTTAGCCGGCAAGCTTAGAGCCTCAAACTCCCTCTCCTTCTTTCAGTCTCGATTCTCAAATTTCGATCTCAAATTTCTCTCTTCTCTCAGTCTCTCCTCCTCAAGCCATTGTCACTGTCTCAGTTTCATCTCAATTGAGCGTCCAAGTCTGTTTTCATCTCTCAGATTCTCACTGTCTCAGTTGTATGGCTCAACTCATTTGAAGTCTGAACTTTTTGATGCCATGTCTCCTCCCTCATCATTTTCCATTTCAGGTTTGCCTCTATTTCGATTTTAGCTTTTAATTTTGATTCTTGAACGCTGTTGTACAATTTCAACACCGATTTTGATTTAGATCTGCTTCTGATTCTTGATTTCAACTTGGAAGAATAGCTTTATTTAGTTTGCTGCATACCATTAGATGTAACTCAGGAACTGTCTGCAAACTATTTTTTTTCAAAAAATTCTATTTTGCATTATGTTGGTTAATGCTCTGTCTCGGTCACTTGTGGTTAATGCTTTGTCTCGGTTTCTTAATTATATGCCTGGCGGTTATGCTGTAATTCCTGATTAATGTGTCATAACTTCGAATGTGCCTAGGGAGGTTATGTTGTAATAATTCCTTGTTAATGCTCTGTCTTTGATTCCTAGTTAATGCTCTGTCAACTGTCCTTAGTTTCTTGATTATATGATTTATACTTGTTTGCAGTATGTCATCATCTAATGCCAAGAGTAGTAAAACTAATAAGAAGTTAGTTGAGGATGACAGTAATAGAGAATCAACTCCTTCTCAATTTACTACATTCAACATGAAACCACCTAAGAAAGCTAAAAGTTATACCTTAAATGTTTGGAAATCTTTTTCTAAAGTGGTTAATAAAAAAGGAGCAACAAAGGCAAAGTGTAATGGTTGTGCCACTTTATTAGCATGTGGTGAAAATCATGGTACTTCACATCTAAGTTGACATATTAAACACTGTGTGACTCTTCCAAAGTTTCATAACATAGGTTTGATGATGTTAGATAATGAAGGTAATGTTAAACCTAGACAAATCAATAATCCGCTTATTCGGGAGTTGTTAGGAATGTTGATTATTGAACATGATTTGCCATATTCTTTTGTTAAATTTCCTCTTTTAGGGCAGTTGCTTAAGGAATTAATTCTGATGTTAAGGTTATGAGTAGAAAAACTGCTGTGTCAGATGTTAGGAGATTTTATGAGTTACAGAAAGAGAAGTTGAAATTAATTTTGTCAAAGAGTCATAGTAAAATATGTTTGACCTCTGATTGTTGGACTGCTGTAACATCTAAAGGTTATATTTGCTTGACGGCACATTTTGTAGATGAAAATTGAAAACTTAATAGTAGAATACTCTCTTTTTGTAAGATAGAGCCTCCACATTCTAGACATGAATTGGCTAGCAAAGTTTTTGAGTGCTTGCGTGAATGGGGGATTGAAAAGAATTTTTTTTACAATTACTTTAGACAATGCATCTGCAAATGATTGTATGACTAAAATCTTGAAAAAGAGGTTGGTTTTGCAAACAACTTGATTTGTGATGGGAAATTTTTTCATGTGTGATGTTGTGCATATATCTTGAATTTGATAGTTCAAGAAGGTTTGAAGGTAATAAATATTATGATAAATAAAATTCAAGAAAGCATTAAGTATGTTAAGATGTCAGAGTCCAGGATGAAGACTTTCAAGCAATGTATTTGGCAAGTTGGAGGTATTGACACCTCAATAGGATTGCAATTAGATGTACCTACTAGATGGAATTCCACTTATGATATGCTTAAAAGTGAAATAAGGTATAAAAGAGCTTTTGTTTGCATGTCTTGTCGTGACACTAGCTTTAAACATTGCTTGTCAAATGAAGAGTGGAGGAGAGCAGAGGAAATGTGCACTTTCTTACAGCCATTTACAATTATTACAACCTTTAATTTCTGGCACATCCTATCCTACCTCAAATATGTATTTTAGGCAAATATTAAAAATTAAGATTTTGTTGAATGAAGCCACTAGCAATTGTGGTCATGTGATTTCTAGTATGGCAGTTAGAATGAAGGAGAAATTTGACAAGTATTAGAGTGATTATAGTGTAATCCTTTCTATTGGAAGTGTTTTTGATCCACGAGTAAAATTTGAAGTGATTAAGTATTTTTACTTAGTGATTGATTCTGTAAATTACTTCATGAAAGTTGATAATATCAAGCAGAAGTTGTATTGTATGTTTAATCAATATAAAGAAATGGGTGGATCTTCCATTAATCTTATACTAAGTTCAACTCCAACACAAAGTCAACCAAGCTCAAGCATTAGTGGAAGGATGTTAGAGAAGAAGAGGGAACCAATTATGTCTTGGACTCAAGCTTATGGTGTAAGTTTTTATCTCATTGTTGTTAGCTTATAAATTGTAATTTCTTATTTGATACACTTAGATTTTTTGTATATACAGGACTTCCTTAGTTTCAAGAGTAGGGATACTTCTTCCATTAGAAAATTTGAATGAGATTATTATTTGAAAGAAGCTTCCCTTGATGGTTATCAGTTTTCAGAGTTAGATGTGTTGCATTAGTGGAAGACTAATCAACAATGATTTCCCAATCTTTCAAGGATGGCATGTGATGTTCTAAGTATTTCGATCACTATAGTAGCTAGTGAATCGGCATTTAACATCAGTTCCCGTGTTCTCACAAAGTATCGTTGCCACCTCCTTTCGGATAATGTACAAGCATTGATTTGTACCTGCAATTGGTTGGTTGTTTTTGTGCCATTTTGTGGTAATTTTTATATTTTATCTTGTGATATATGTATAAATGTATATTTGATAATGACACAATTTAATTGCTAATTATTGTAGGTGACGATGATGAAATTGTAAAGATAGTTGATATTGAGCCTCCGCCTCCATCTTTCACAAGTGGACCTACATCTGAGGGTTCTAATATTTTATTTATGGATGATGATGAGGGAAATTTTGATTAGGATTGATGATGGAATTTGCCTTCATCTTATTTAGACTTTTAAATTTTTTATTTATTTTTTAGATTATGTGAGATTTTGGTTGGGTGTATGTTGAATTTTAAAATATTCTAAGTAAATTTTAATGTTGAATTTTATTTTATTCCTATTAGGGCTTATGAGCCCGGCCTTGAGCCCTTTGAATAAGGGCTGAGCTTCAATTTTAAGGTAAACTTAGGGTAAATGGGCTTTAGAGCCTAGGCCCCTAAGGGTTGGGCCCATATAAGTTAGGCCCGCTCGTTTATCAACTCTACAGATAAATGATTCATGAAAATATATACAGTGAATAAAATCTTAAACTCTTGCTTGAAAATTATGCTGAACTTTAAAATTTTAAAATATATAAAATAAATTTTAAATTTCTAAATTCATATCAAAATAAATTATGACTGTTAACTTTTTTAACACCGTCACTATCGACGCTAGTACTGTAACAATCTAGGTTAAATTTTTAGAAAAATAAATCTTGAACAGTACCTGTGTGGATAATAATGATATTAAAAAGTCAGCAGTTAGGATTTATTTTGCTATGAATTTAAAAATTTAGGGTTTATTTTATATATTTTAAGAATTTAAGATCTATAATGATTTTCGAGCAAAAATTTAAGATCTTATTTACTCATTAACTCTTATATATATATATATCAGGCTATCTTTTTGTAACATTATGTTAATTCCTCTAAAAAATAAAAATAATCAATCTGCAAATCCTTATGGGTTTATTCATTTTTAAATTAAGTTCCTGTAGTTTATTTTATTTTAATAAATCCTTTATAATTTGATCTATTAAATATGTTAATACTTAAAAGTTAGAATTAATAATGAATTATGAAATTTTTCAAACAAAAGTACCTTTGGAATTTATAGTAAATTTAATTCAATAATTTTAGCCAAAATAAAAAAATTAATTTAAAACATTGATTACAATTTTATCATTTTTATAAGGATTCTATAAGTGTAAAAATTATTTAAAAGATAACTTAATTATGTAAATTTTGAATTACAAAAATTATATAATTAATTTTAAAGTTATATAATCATTAAATAAAAATATAAAATTTATTAATTTTATTTTTTTAAAAATTAAGGATTTTATTTTTGGGATTAAAAATTTAATTAATTAAATTATAAGACTGCAATTAAAATAAAATAAATAAAAAATATTTAATTTAAAATTGAGAAATATTATAAAATATTTTTTTAAAAAAAATATACAAGTCATGAGGCAAGGTCAATTGGGCAGCAGAATCTATACCTACTCTAATTTCAGGTTCATATATTATAAGCGAGATTGGGCATTTTCTGAGAGATTCCGATTAAAAAAGCGGAGAATAAAAATCCAATGGATTTGACGGGGTGATTTTTGAACATGGAAATCAGAAAGAATAACGTAACCTCATTATCATTTCATTCTCCAATGTGGTGCATATATATTACACACAGAGTTTCAACTTTCAAGTCAAACTTGAATTCCACATGGTGGTGGGCCATCCCCACCGTCCACGCACAAATCAAGCAGAGCTCACAGCAGGCATTAAGAAAAGAGGATCGCCATCATTGTTCTCTTATTAAACACTTGTTTAAAAGCACCCGTTGATGTTCCTATACAGTGATTAAGATATCACACTTCCATATTCATCATCAATCATTTGCTTCCTGTTCTACTCACCTACTTATCTTCACAAACTCCAACATCAATGCATGATTATTTTGATATGAAATAGAACTCCAGTCTTTATAATATACTGATTCTTATTGTGCGTCGCTGGAGGTGTTCTATGACATTTTAAAATGGACTGTCAAAATTTTCTTCCCTTTTAAAACTGATGATGTAGTAATTTTTCAAGCAAGTCATTGGGATATATGCGAGACCCATTTTTCCATCGAATTCACACTCGCCACAAACAGATTCACATCAGTCAAGAGTCTAAAAACGGAAAGATGACCCTGTTGCAGCAGCATGATACACTTTTGGAACTTAAAACAGGGGAAGGAATAATACATTCAAAGGAGCCCAGAAATCGAATAAAATTTAAATAAAATCCATTCTGTTTGATTCAAGAGGGAAACAACTTCTTTTATTGGAGAGAACGAGAATAATATATATATATATATATATATATGTATACAGACACGTGCCTCTCTCGTTTTCTTGACGCTTCATCATCGTCATCAATTCACTTCCCTGCAGTGGTTTTGGGCACCGTGACAACCAGTTTGCCACTAGAGCAAACGGCGGTGGCCATGGCGGGCCTGGTCCTTGCCGGCAATCGGAACCTCCTGACATCAAGGCCAAGACGAAGATGACCGTCCACCAACTCGCCGCCGTCCGTTCCTTTGATGACGATTCTGGTCATGCCGGGCAAGATTTCGATGGTGTGGACACGGACGCCGCTGGGTATGCCATTGGCGGCGGCGATATAACGAAAAGAGTCGGGGGTCTCCTCCACCGAAACATCGGAGTCCGAGCGGAGAGGGAGCACGAGGACGTTAGCGAACACGTGAGGAACTCTCAAGAGCTTCTTGGCGTTGGAGGAGGCGGGCGATGAAACCACAGGAGGCTGCGAACGCAAAGAGTCTTGCTTCTTCGCGAAAAGATGGACCTTCGTCGCAAACATGTTCCGCCGAACTCTATCAATCCCCTTTAATCTTTGCTCAGTTGCGCAGCGCAGTGACCGAATTTTCCGGGAAAATTGTCTCTGGAAATGTAGATGATAAGCAGATGTCATATTGGACCCCTAGTGTGTATTTATGTGCGCGCGCGTGCGCGCGCTAGAGGGTAAATTGACGGAAGTGCCCCTTCCACTTTGGCATAGCGAATAGCGTTCTTTGTCCGCAGGAATAGTGAAAAGGAAAGGAGCATAAGATGTGTGGTGGTGAAAGGGAATAGGTATGGCAAGGTGCTTAATGCATTTTTTTTGATTCGGGTACAGGTTTAAATTCAGAAGCTACGTACGTGGAGGTGACCATAATAGGGATTTAGTTATTCTGGCTTTGACAGGATAAAAAGATTCGGACAAGTGACCCTCCATTTGGGGGATTCATGAGCCATTGCAGAGGTTATATTCTGGTCATGATGGATTACAGTGGAAGTGTACTGATACAACAATGAATTCAATGACTGTTGAAGCAGCATACAACATGAAATGAGTGAAAGCAGAGTTTGTGAAAGGATTGCGTTTGGGTCGTGGGTGGATACTGGATACTTAGTTATCTGGAGGAGGAAGACAGAGTTGTGGAAGGTTCAGGGCTGCAAAGGGACAAATGAAAAAGCGTGATGGTGAGAGTAAGGCAGAAATTGCCCTGACATCCCTCCCCATAATCTTCCTGCCTCTTCTTGTTATTGGCTTCTTTTTGTCTTCTGCATTCGCCAAGCATCTGACCTATCCTATTCCTTATCGTCTTTCCTAACTTCAAATTTCAAATATCAATTATTATGATATTTAAGTATTTAATTACAGATAAGATCTTAAAATTACGAAATTTCAGAGAAATATTATGGTTTGCAGTTGGGATTAAAATTTATCGGATTGAATTTTTTTCAGTACTTGTCTTTCATATTTTCATGGCGGGCCTGGTCCTTGCGGCAATCGGAAACCTCCTGACATCAAGGCCAAGACGAAGATGACCGTCCACCAACTCGCCGCGGTCCGTTCCTTTGATGACGATTCTGGTCATGCCGGGCAGATTTCGATGGTGTGGACACGACACGCCGCTGGGTATGCCATTGGCGGCGCGATATAACGAAAAGAGTCGGGGGTCTCCTCCACCGAAACATCGGAGTCCGAGCGGAGAGGGAGCACGAGGACGTTAGCGAACACGTGAGGAACTCTCAAGAGCTTCTTGGCGTTGGAGGAGGCGGGCGATGAAACCACAGGAGGCTGCGAACGCAAAGAGTCTTGCTTCTTCGCGAAAGGATGGCCTTTCGTCGCAAACATGTTCCGCCGAACTCTATCAATCCCCTTTAATCTTTGCTCAGTTGCGCAGCGCAGTGACCGAATTTTCCGGGAAAATGGTCTCTGGAAATGTAGATGATAAGCAGATGTCATATGGACCCCTAGTGTGTATTTATGTGCGCGCGCGCGCGCGCGCTAGAGGGTAAATTGACGGAAGTGCCCTTCCACTTTGGCATAGCGAATAGCGGTCTTTGTCCGCAGGAATAGTGAAAAGGAAAAGGAGGCATAAGATGTGTGGTGGTGAAAGGGAATAGGTATGGCAAGGTGCTTAATGCATTTTTTTTGATTCGGGTACAGGTTTAAATTCAGAAGCTACGTACGTGGAGGTGACCATAATAGGGATTTAGTTATTCTGGGCTTTGACAGGATAAAAAGATTCGGACAAGTGACCCTCCATTTGGGGGATTCATGAGCCATTGCAGAGGTTATATTCTGGTCATGATGGATTACAGTGGAAGTGTACTGATACAACAATGAATTCAATGACTGTTGAAGCAGCATACAACATGAAATGAGTGAAAGCAGAGTTTGTGAAAGGATTGCGTTTGGGTCGTGGGTGGATACTGGATACTTAGTTATCTGGAGGAGGAAGACAGAGTTGGAAGGTTCAGGGCTGCAAAGGGACAAATGAAAAAGCGTGATGGTGAGAGTAAGGCAGAAATTGCCCTGACATCCCTCCCCATAATCTTCCTGCCTCTTCTTGTTATTGCTTCTTTTTGTCTTCTGCATTCGCCAAGCATCTGACCACCTATCCTATTCCTTATCGTCTTTCCTAACTTCAAATTTCAAATATCAATTATTATGATATTTAAGTATTTAATTACAGATAAGATCTTAAAATTACGAAATTTCAGAGAAATATTATGGTTTGCAGTTGGGATTAAAATTTATCGGATTGAATTTTTTCAGTACTTGTCTTTCATATTTTTTAATAATTTTTTTAGTATTTTCAATTCTCAATTTTTTTTGAGTTTTTCATTAATCATTTTAAATATTTTCAGTCTTCTTTTATGGTCTTAGTACCGGAAATTTTTTTTTCAATATTAAAAAAGAGCATTGAAAACATCTAAATAACTAGAATATTGAAAATGTAAAATATGACTATTAAAAATATGAAAATTGAGTATTAAAAAAGTAACTCATGAAAAATTCAAATCTATTAAGGATTATGAACCTTTTTAAAATTTTTAAATTTTTTATGATCCATAACTCTAAATAATATTCTTAGAGGGTTGTTAAATGTCATTCTCCTAGCATATTGTGTATGTTTATAGTTAAGTTAAGTTTATATTTGTTTAGTTATTTATTATAAGGTTTTATTTAGTCATTTAATTTTACAAAATGTATTTTCAATTTTTTAACTCTTAACACCATTAATTTCATCATTAAAAAATACCACATTGAACTTTTAAATATTGATAAAATATCTCACAATGTTAATATATTCAATTTAATTTTTTTAAAAAATTACAATGATTGATATAAAAAATAATCACTTAAAAATAATGGTATTAGGGTTAGAGAATTGAAAATATGCTTTGTAAATTAAGGTAAACTAAAATCTTATATAAAATATATGATCAAAAAGCACATTTTTACCTTACATTTACATTAGAATAAAATACATAAAATTTCTCTAATTTTAAAGTAATTAATGCGGACTTCTCTCACCTTTCATAGTTTAAGATTAACTCTTTTAATCTTTAATTTTTTTTTAAAACCCCTTACCATTAATTGATTGTTATGTGATTCATATCATTATTTTCATGCCATATGCAATACATATGGCACATGACATGAATTTTTTTTAATTTTTTAACAAATTTAAGAAAGCATGAAATTGTAATTTCTAGTTTTAACAAACATGACGGTGCCCTTTGTTTTTTCACTTGACGGCATTATTTTTTTATTGTTCATGGATAATAAAATTTTAAAAAAATTATAATTTTACTATTCTTTATCAATTAAAATAGCTTTTTATATTAAATAAATAAAAAATATCTAAAAACTGGTATTAATAGAAGTCATATAAATTTTGTTGTTTGCTTTGTTTATTTTTTTTATACTATTATTTATTTGTAACTATTATTTTTTCATCTAAATAAAGGTTTCAGCATTCAAACAAAAAAATATGTTACTAGTATGTTATAAATGAAATATGTGTAGTTTTAGAACAAGATATATCTTTTTGCTGTTAATGTTTTGTATCAATTTTGTTAAAAGGTCAACTTGTAAACTATCATAGTTTTATTGTATTATAAGATAAATTTTTATTTATATAATTCTTACCAATGACAACTTTTAAAATTTTTTATTTTTATTTGTTTAATATAAAATTTTATTTTAATAGTCAAAGAATATAAAATTATACTTTTTATCTTCTTAATTGTGTTGCTCGCAAACAAGAAAATAGTATTGCTCAGCTAAAAAATGAGAGCATTGTTATATGTGTTAAAAGTAAAAATTTAGAATTTGTTCTCTTCTTAATTATGTTAAAAAATAATAAAATTATTTTTTTCCAGCCATATGACATCTGTGTTTGTATTAATTTGACATAACAATAACTATATTTATAAAATAAAGTTACTTACCCATTTATTTAAAAATGTAAAGCATTTTTAATCGAATCTTATCTCCCACTAAAGTAAGTTACCTACTTTCTAACTAACTCTGTCTTTTCATATTTATTCCTATTAAATATCTTAAATAAATATAAAGTTATTATCAATACGGACATTTTTTAAAAAAGGTCATGATTACACCTCAAAAGATAAAAAATACCTTATATTTTTAAATATTTAACTCTTCAAAAATTATTTTATATATTTTTGAATGGCGAGAATAATTAATAGTATAAAAAGTAAAATTAAAAATTTCAGGATTAATTTTAAACGTTTAAAGCTAACTAAAATCATATATATTTTTTAAAATTCAAAAGATTTTTATGCATTTAATCTTTATATTATTATTAGTTCTTTTTATACATGTTGCGTCATAAATTCTCACCAGGATTCCTTCATATTTATTGTGACTTTGATGTCTGTAATAAAAACATAAAAGCACGTAACCCTCCTCAATTTGGATTTAATTGCACATAACTTCCCTCATATTCAAAAGTTTAAAAAACACACCGTCATCTTTTATGTTGTGATCATTAGCCCCCACATTTAAATTCCACTATTAAGTCTAACAAGAGATATGCCACATTAGATTAATTAAGATTACTTAGAAAATGACATGTAATTTTTTATATTTTATTAATTCATTCTGACATTAAACTCAAATTGGCTCAAGGTAATTTTGTGATTACAATGATCCTATCCCGTCCTCTCTTCTGACTTTGATTGCATCTCTCTGCATCTTCGTAGGTTTTCTGCATATACAAACGCTTGATTCAGCTTTTTGTTTTTTGTTTTTTAAGAGAGAGGTAAATACAAGCGAAACACGCCAATTTTTTTTTTTTTTTTCAAAAGGAGGCTAAAAATTTACGGGGAATTAAAAAAAAAAGATAATAGCTAAACATAGATGACGCCCTTGTGGCTGTGGGATAGTTGACAGGATGTTTGTTGCTGGTATTATGAAGCATGATGGTACGAGTTTTTATGAAATATATTCATCTTTTCCCACAGAAATTAACCACGTGACATCGTATGTATCAAGAATTCTCCACTGTTTACTGAAATGGACAGCACAGAGTCATTCCATTCATCATCTGCAGCAATGTAATAAGATACCAAAGGACTTGCTATCTTGGAGGTTCCTTCTGTTTTATTCTTTGTTGAATCCTTCATCTAGGCTGGGCATCTTACCATGTTATCATGTGCACTTCAATTTTTAGCACTTTATAGCTCCTCTAGTTTACTGTTCTCTACTTCTCAGACGTGGTTGCTGCTCCTCACTTTCTCAAAATGTTTTGTTGGATCATCAATTAACCAAAAAAAATTGAAATGAACGGAGGAGGGAAAGAAATGTTGCTTTGCACAAAGTTTCTCGTCAATCTCAAAAAGCTGATGTCGCTCATGCTATTGCGAGGACTTCGATCAAATCAATCATTTCCACGCGTTCGGTTCCTTTTTTTTTTTTTTAATTCTTTTTCAGCTTTTTATTTGGCAGCGTTGTATCGGACGAGAAACAGTTATTTGATAATTAGACTGGAACAACTTTGGCCTCATCCTGAAGATTGAAAGTGAGAGATTTTCTTAGCCTGATATGATATTCCGATTTTTCTGATCATAAAAAGAAACAGTTAAGAATACGAAGTGAGAACAGACACAATAATCATCTTGGTCGAGGAGTTACTAGGAGTTACTCTTCACTCTGCATCATCATCAAATACAACAACAAACAAACGGGAAAAGAAGAAGAAAACCAGAGTTTCTTCACTCATGCATCGTCATCAATCATCATCATCATCATCCTCCTCCTCTTGAACCCAGAACAATGGGGTAAAAACGTAAGACCAAATTTGACCTTGATGATCCAATTTGTGAACATAACCACATAAACAACGCCTCCATTGTGAACATAACCAACATAAACAACGCCTCCATGACAAAAGCCTCAAACTTACAAATCATAATCAATAATGGAAATGGAAAACGTTTGACTTGCTGATCAAATTCTGAGTCAAGAGTGATGATAAACATCAGATTCCAAATTCTCCACTCCGTCCACCATCATCTCTTGGCACCGGCATTCGTGGCTGCAGAAGCTTTCTCACCCCTGCACAACATGAACCAACAGGTCACTTGAAGAAATGAACTTAAACGAGATCTTTCTCCAATCAATTTATTTATAAAATCTCTTCTGAGGCAGCTAAACGTATAGCCGTCAATGAAACTGACCTGTAAATAAAGATGTCTTTTGTGTGCTCAAGAAGCTTCTTGCACGTGTAACAGAAGCTGAGGAAATTCCCCGAAATTGACGGGGGCCTTCCAGGCAGAGAACAATGGCTTTTGACAATGCAATTATCAAATATATGGGTGGTTCTTGGATTAGATCCATGGGATATTACACAAGTATACTCCTCAGAAAGCTCCATTTCACTCAAAGATAGAACACCTGTGGATACCACCCTTGGAGAATCTTCTGTATAAATTTCTGAACTTTGAGACCCAGTTGGCAATACAAGTGAATTTGGGGTTTTAATACCAACGCCATTCGAACTTGTTGGAGATTCAAAAGGATAACATGTAAAAGATGTTAAAGGAGGGACTTTTACTCTTAGCTGTGTTCCAAACAGGACATTACCATTGCTGGGTTTGTCAGAATTCTCTGCAGCTTCCTCATCTTTGAGAGCATCAACAAGAGCAAGCCCAATGCCTCTGGAATATATCTTGTTCCATGAGCTTTTCTTTTCCGAGGAAATTCTGGTGGAGAATGTCCCAGAAGGGGGTAATAGCATAGAGTCAAGAATTGAAGTAGGGATCCTTAAAGCCTCAGCTCCAGAGAGACACTTGGAGGTGAAGTCTCTAAATTTGGGTGAACTAAACAAGGATTGAATAATTCTAACACACTTATGCTCAGGAGGACGCGATTGGTGACGGCTCTGATCAGCTATTAAAGCTGGTTTTGTCACTGCTCTTGATCTTTTCATCATCAGCATATAAGGTTCTTGTTCTTTGATCCAAACCGGAACAGTATGCCTCAGCTGGTAAACTGAAACCCAAAAGAAATAATTCAAACTAGGAAAAATGAACAAGTAATGCTATAAATTTTGCAAGAATACATGAGATGGGTCATTGAGAAGTGAGAACTCACCGGATCGGCAAGAACGGTATTACTCAGAAACCATTTGCTATTGCAGAGCAAGAATTGTTGTGCATCTGACAGAAAAACTGAAATAGCTAAACAAAGAAGATAATCTGAAACTGTCACAGTCGCTGAAACGCCTCCACGATTTCTGAGGCTTCCATGACTGTAAACTGAAACTGTAACAAGAGCTGGGTTTTCCACGTTTACCCTAATAAAGCTTTCTCAACAACAAAATATATTTCTGTTCCAGACATAACCTCTAGTAGCTCTACCATTATTGTATACTATACTGCTCAAGACAGGAAGAAATCGCAGAAATCGTTTCAGAAGCAAGCATCATAAAAAAAGAGAACAAGCCCTAAATTTGATTCCTGTCAGTGAAACTTCGTCACTGCCATCAATTTTCAAGATATGTCCTTCTCTTCTTTGAGTTTCAATTCTATAAATTCTCGAGCTTTATGGGGAGCAAATGATGAGAGGGAAGAAAAAAAGGGAAACTTTGGACTTGGAAAAAAGGTTATGGTGTCTGTATTTTTTTATTCTTCATTGTCATCTTTCAATATTTTCTCTTAAATTCTATTCCTCTTTCTCCATCCATCCATCCCGACTTGAATAAACCTTCTCTATTTTCTTCGCCATTTTCGTACAAAGCCATTTCTACATCTGCCATTTGTGTCGTACAAGTTTTAACAACCTTTTGATCAAGTACAAGTTTAACTGTGTTTTGAGAAGGGTTTATTCTCTTTTTGTACAATTGAAAAAGTTTATTCTTCCAGTTGAATAATCAATAATATCTCGGTTTTTCTTGAGAAAATTGATATTTTGTTTCCATGGATGGGTGTACACAATTTTTTAAGAAGGATATTTTGTTGGTTTAACACTTAACAGTTCCCTAGAATAATGTTATTTTTTCGGACAATCAAATATTTCTTCTGGCTTGGAAAGTCAAATATTTTTTGTACGCTGCCCCTTTTTATCGAGAAATGTACATGCATTTAGTGGGTGACAACATTTTAAATAGAATTATATTCAATAACCAGATATCGTAGGTAACAGGAAAAAATCACGCCACTTTTTACATCAATGTAGTGTAATTCAATACTTTGTTAAAAATATAATAAACTTAGTAGTATTGTTTAATTCTTAGACTTTCTTTTTAATTTAATATTTTTAATGAATATGATCTTTACATATTTTATCACTCCTCTCAATAAAATGAACATTTGATTACATAAGTAAATTTCATGTAAACATTAATAAACTATATATGGTGCATTTGTTTCCATTGAAAAAAAAAAAAAAACTATGTGCTGCACATGACACTCAAAACAATTCTTGCACCTAAATTTGATTTTCGTGCATCTATATGACCCAAAGAAAAAACATTAAATTGAAACTTCTTTCTGGAAAATTTGTTTGAAGCGATACAAAAATCCAAAGTTGATCTTTAATCATCCATTAGCGAAAACAAAAATGATTAATTATCAATATATTGCATAATATTTTTTTACCTTGCACAAATTGAAATTATATATTATTTCTTTAACATTCAATCTATATATATATATATATATATTATATATTTACTGCCAAATAAAACGAAACTTTGGTGAAATAAAAACCCACCTTCTATATATGTATATATGTACGCTATATTATTCAACATTTCAAGCCCTCTTCCGAATATTTTTGTGTCGTCCATAGTTTCGTGTGGAGTTGCTGACTATCTTAATTATATTTCAGATGCCTATTTATCACTACACATCATATCCTCTCTTTCTCGCTTTTGTATTCTGACTCTCACTAACTATCATATATTTAAAATACTATTGGTGGTTATTAATTTTTTTTTTGTTCATGTTAATATTTCTATGGTTAATGATTTCTCAAACCTGTTATCTCTCATGTGAAACGGCAGGTAAAAAAAAAAATCAGTATCACATAAAGGGTAAAAATATGTACAGGGTGCATTTTATATGATGATTGAGGTGACCAAAATCTTTGAATTTGGGGTTGCATGAGATGTAAATTTTAGCAGTTGGATTAAAAACGTACACTAATATTTTTGTTTCACATATTTTAAAAGAATTAATTTTTTAATATTATAAAAAAGTAAGAGATTCGTTTATTTTTACCTTTAATTTTAAATAATAATATAATTATATTAAATATCTTTATGTTAATAAAAAATAAAATTCAAAAAATAAATTAATTATTATAATATATTTTATATTTTAAATTAAGAATTACTTTCAAAAGGTACCGTACTAAGATTGGGAGGAGTATTTCTCATGAATGGGCTACGAGTGGGCCCTACACATAGAGGTTGCGTCTCTTTCACTTCATCATTATTGCTCAGTGCTGGGCCCACTTCTTCCCTTACTAGGCCGTTTACCTGTCTTCGACCACATCTCACACCTTTGTTTCTGTTACTAGAATTTGCTTCTCATACTTTCTTTTCCTTCTCATCTCAGAACACGACAGAAAAAATTGTTAAACTCGAATCCAAACCGAACACCAGATAGATAACACCAGAAATGCTCAATCTTTACAGTCAATACTCAATATATATAATCTGACAAAACAGTATAAAACAAACAAATGAATTAATTAACAGTAAATAAATGTCGCAGAAGAGAAATTGACGTCTTAAACTAGAAGCTGATAAAAGTCTGAAGGCAAAGCAAAATCATGGACTCTCTCTTTCTTTTATCAGGCTCCAGTATTTTAAGCGAAACATCAATCTCATGATTTCTTGTTAACCAAAAAGACGTGTGTGTTTGTGTAGACCAATAGACCATCTTTTTCCCCTAATCCCACTGCCTTTGTTTATTAGGTACATCTTCTATCTTCGTCAACCAAAAAGCCAATCAATTCAGTGATTTCGCTATCAACATAGCCATCAAACCTACCTGAACAAATATATCTTATCATCTAATCAAACAAAACCACTACATCCGAACGGGTTTGGTGGTCCAGGTGTCCTTTACTGCCACTGAGTGACATTTTATTGGGAGTAAATTATTGGGACCCATCACACTTGGGATGCTTACTGTGAATTGCATTCCTAAGATTGCACCTGCACGTCATTTTCAGGTGACTCCAAACTCTGTCGTGTTGCGCTTACCATCCTTTTTGATTGGTGATTAGTGGAGAGTTTCATGTTGGACTTCAGGTTTGCTTCAGCTCTTCTAGGAAGGTGAATTGATCTCTTCTCAATTGAAAGAAAAAACGAAGTGAAATATGTCGACTAAGCATTCTTCAATTGCAACGCGCCAGATGGAATCTTTCGTAAAAAGCAAATTGGCACCACCCAAGGAAGATGATGCTTGCCACATATACTAGAATAGACAGACAGAAGACAGTTACACTAGCCAAGACATGAGATATGGAATAAATCCCTGGAAAATTAGATTGGAAGGAACTAGTTACATGATTTTTTATTTTTTTATATTTTGGTTATAATTAGTCTACCGCCCACATTACATGAATCATAGATAACAGGAACAGTCGGTCAATCAAATTTGTTGGTGATAAAAACTATCTGGGTCATATTAAAATTCCATCTTCTGAATTCATTATAGATTAAACAAAATTTGATCACAAACACAACTTAAAGAGACTAGATCGAAACGAAATGGGCAAGACTGCTAAACATATCGCTATAACTGGGAGAAAGTACCAGTAGCCGAGGTTAACTATGTTGCTTTTTCAATTTTCTATCATTTCTGGCCCTCTTCTTAGACTCTCTATTCTCTGCAGAGTATTGCTTTTTAATCAATAGATTGCACATTGCTGTCTTGACAGCTTCAGCTGCAGCCAAGAAAGCATTCTCATCCACCGATGTGCTACCCTGCAACGTTTCCAGCAATTTCTCGCCCCCAGGAATCTTGTCATCTTCAATAACTGCTGGTTCTTGTTCAACATCAAAACCAGAAATTACTCGAATGCGAGCTAAGGCGGGATAACTGGAACCTGGTAGACTAGACACACCCGTTACCATCCACAACATCCCAGTGCAGGAGCTGCTTCCCAAGCAAGTCGGTACAAAAGCCTCTCCTGAAATAGAAATAACCTGCAGGGAGATACACCTTAGTTTTAGAGCAACATGACTGCAAACCTTTAAGGAGCGCGTGGTAGTAGTCTAATTTCAGATACGAACATACATGTAGGTGTAATAGACGAAACGAGGTGGAATAAATGCACTTGAAATAGTCAGTGGCAATCTAAACAGTCAGGAATGAAGGTACTCACCTTGGCAACAGAAAGTGTTCGAGCAGAAACGTTGCACCTTAGCAATATTATTCCTTGCAAGCTACAATTGAATAAAACATAGCTTCATTAAGGAAACCAAACCAACACTAAAATCTCTTCAAGTGAATTGTAAACAATGCAATAAGAGCGTGAGGCTTACCTCTGAAGGGCCACTGCAACAAGCAACCCATCCATGATGGTGTATAAATCAGTCACAGCATGTGTGTGCTCCTCTGCTTCATCATTACACTCTGCAACTCCTGCCTTCAGAAAGTGGAAGAATATAAATTAAACAATCAAGAGTAACACTGAGAAGATATAGAACCAGTACCTTGTTAAACTCTCAACAGCCTTCATATCATGTTAACACGATAGCTACTGGCCTCATTATAAAAGTAGCTACCCAGGAAAGAGGACAATGATTTTACCCTATAACTTCAGGACTACACTAGAAGAAGATGTACTATTTTTTTTTAATTTTTAAAGGCATGCAATATAAAATGGAAAACA
Source organism: Prosopis cineraria (assembly GCF_029017545.1). Lineage (NCBI taxonomy): Eukaryota > Viridiplantae > Streptophyta > Magnoliopsida > Fabales > Fabaceae > Prosopis > Prosopis cineraria. Next base: position 43,813,292 of record NW_026555332.1, read on the forward strand.
AAATAGTTGGAATCTGGGACACACACTGACACAAAAGCACACCTTAACCGCAACCTCACAGGTATCTTGGAGTGCTCCCGATGAAGTGTCCCACATACGGACCTGCAGAAAACAATATTAATTTTTATTTCCAAAAGAGAACCCTGAAATAAAATAATGGGAACTGCCTAAATTGTGAAATGTTGTTCTAACTACTCACTGTTGAATCACCGCTACCAGATATGAGAAGGCCTTGAGGGCAATTCTGATCATGAACAAAGGCAATGCAGGAAACAAACCTGCAAAGTAGATAAGCATCGATATTTAATAGCTGAATGAAAACTTCAGTTCCACTCATAAATCAGGAGGAAAGACCAAAAAAGAAAAAAAACAAGACAAAACAAACAAAACCGTTATCAACATCTCAAGTTTCCTGATACAATGGTCATTAGAAAATAATCACACTGAATGACATAAGAAACAATCAATATCTATAATCATGAAATTGGCCATCATTATCATCAAGAATCAACTAGACTGAAAAGTATGTGATCAGTTGTAAACTTCTTACTCTGTATGACCAAGACAGAAGCTCTGTATCTCATGAGCTCCACTCAAATGCTTGTCAGGAAAATTAGTAACCTAAAATAATGATATCAATAACAGAGCACCCAAATAGGTAATTCTCATTGGTGGGCAAGAGAGGTAGCTTACACGGATTTTGAAATCCCGATCAGCACTAACAATGCATCGATCATCAGGCGAAAATTCCTGATGACATGATGACATATTTACAGTAACGTCGTGAGTAATAATCATGTAAAGAAATACATTTAAGAGGTAGGTCATAAAAATAGTATGACAATAGAAGAACTAGAAAGCTGAACAGAATAAACCAAAAGACTTGCCTACATCTGGATACCTAAAATGCAGCAAATATGAACGATTCAATTTAATTATGAAGTCATGGATAAGACTATATGCTTAAAATAAAAAAAATGAGGAGGCATCAAACAATAAGAACATCATTTCTGATAACATGAGGAGAATTCATTTTATGATTTTCTTTTTTCAAAAATAAATTCTAGCTTAAGAACAACTAAATATCTGTTTGGTTACTGTACCTAAAATAGAAATGTCCTCGCTCGGAAATACTAAAGTGTAACTCTTTCATACAATAACTTCAGTTAACAGCTCTCTTTAGGTAGTAAAGAATATTTTGAGACACTAATCCATTCGTCAGAGTTGGGCATGTTATAGTAATATCATGTCTTACCAAATTAGTGATGATACTACAATAATGAGAAAGAAGTGGGGTTGCTTTCTTATCAACTAATGGTTGATCGCCATCATATCCAGCCAGATCCACAACCCAGACAACACCGAATTTGTCAGCAAAACACACATAAGAACCATCATTGCTTACAGCAACTGCACTAACTCTCTTTTCTGAGGACCTATTTCAATGGTAACATAAGTTCAGTAAAAGAAATGGAAGAGATTATGCAATATGAATGCATGTCACAAGTCACAGCCAATGAAAATACCATGCTTCATAAGGATTAATATATCTATTCACGAGCCCATCTTAATTATCAAAGGAAATTTGGAACCTTTATCCGTGACAATCATGCTGATTTATTCCTGACTAGTGCCTTACATAGAAACCATGTGAACTAGAAAACTTACACAGTACAAATGCAGCGCCAATTTTCAGCTGACCATATCTTGACAGTTTTGTCATCGCCTGCAGACACAAAGAGCCTCCCTTTTGAACCAAATCGAATTGCCCGAATAGAATCTCTATGAAATGGGCCACCGGATTCATCAGTCAATGAAGCCGCAGAACCAGCACTACATCGCCAAGTTCAATAATCACTGGTGTCAACATTCTTACCTCCCAAGAAAAACTATTAGAAAAAAATAACAGAAATGACCCAGTGATTGGCAAACATTCTCGTTATTTGCTGGAGCAGGAGAACTCCGGCAAACTCAAAATGTATAATTTAAAGTCACTCAAATTCCCATCTTCAAATCCTGAAATAACAAGTAACTAAATTTGAAAAACAATCTAAAAGACTTACTGAAGGTCGAATACACGGAGGCTTGGTCCAACAGCAACGGCAACGGACTTCTGGACTGGGTGAACTGCAATCAGGGCGGGAGCGACTTCGACTTCTTTGTTCGCTTCCCCCTCGTCCATGGTACGGTACCAGTTAGGGTTTAGTGGTTCCTGAATCCTGTAGCCAAATTCAAAGTTCAGAAGTCCCCCTTGTTTTTCCGTTTTGGTAAATTCTCCGTTCTTTTTTCCGCCCTTTTGCTACGAGGGAAGGTGAGGTTTGGTACTATGAAAGTGATTTCGACAAAAATAAAAATAAAAGTGGATATGAATATAAAAATGAATATGAGAGTGAGATTTAAAAATATATTTCATATATTGATAAAATTTTGGTATAATTTTTAATTTAAAAAATTAAAATACTTTTTCATAAAAAACTTTGATTTATACCAATAATGAAATACACTAAGACATACACAACCTCCTCCTCTTTCTTCTTGGCCTTCTCCAGAAGCAAGCAAGCAATTTTCACCATTAATGAAGACAATTTTTGAATCCCTTCATGAACAATAATTGTTAGAGATTGTTGGCAATTATATCTTGGAGAAATCACGATTTTGAAGCAAGTGTTAAAAAAGTCTGCAAATTGTATTTGCTTAACAACTGATTGCTGAATATCTACTCAAAATCTCAATTACTTATGCTTAACTTGTCATTTCATTTATCTTGAATGGAAGTTGCACAAGAGGATATTGAATTTCTATATGATTTAGAATCATAAGGGTAACACAATTGGAAAGACAATTGAGAAGTGTCTATTAGAATGAGAAATTGAGAAGGTGTTTACTATAACAATGGACAACGCATCATCTAATGACACGGCTTTGTCATATTTGAAAAGAAGGCTTAAGAATTGGAAGGGCATGATTTGTGGGGGTGATTACCTTCAATTGAGATGTTCTATACATTTCTTAACTTGGTGGTTAATGATGGGTTGAAGGAATTGAAGAATAGCTTTGATGCAATCCGCAATGCAATTAAATATGTTTGTTCTTCTCCTACTCATCTCTAAAAGTTTAAAGTGTTGTTGAGTTACAGAAATTGAACACTACTAGCCTTGTTTGCCTTAATGTCAATACTCGGTGAAATTTAACTTATTTGATATTGGAATCTACTTTAAAGTTTCAAAAGGCTTTTTGGACACCTAGAAGATGAAGATGAAGATGAAGATTATACGGGGCAATTCATTAGAGGCACTAGGCGTGAAGGCCCTCCTAAAGCTAGTTATTGGAATAAGGCACATGTCTTTCTCAAATTTTTAAAGGTATTCTATGACATAACTTTGATGTTTTCAAGTTTAGTGAATGTTACTTCTAACACTTGTTTCCATCAAATTGCTCTTATTCATGAGTTGTTGGAAGAAAACATTATGAATGTTGATCCTTTGCTTATGAAAACGTCCCTGAGTATGAAAAGCAAGTATGAAAAATATTAGAGCCAAATAGAGAATTTGAATTCTTTACTCCTTGTAGCAGTGTTTTTGGATCCTTAGTACAAGCTTGTTTATGTGAATCATATATTTGAGCAGCTTTTTCTTGATCTTGAAGTTTGCACGACCATGAAAATTAAGATCAAAGATGTCTTGTACCATATATTTGATGAGTATTCTTAAGGACTAGAGATTAGCACCCTAAGCAATTCTTCTTCTTCTACACTTCCAAGATCATCAACATGTTCAATGCTTGAAGACTAAGGGAGTACAGATCTAGGTCGTAAGTAAGAAAAAACCTCATCAGACCCACAATCAGAATTATATAAATATCTTTCATCTAATTCTGCTAATGATACTCCTGTTGATGATGATTTTGATATATTAGCATGGTGGAGAGCTAATTCTAGCAAATACAAGGTTCTTTCTATAATGGCACGTGATGTCTTGGTTGTTCTACTGTCCACAATAGCCTCTAAATCAGCCTTCAGCACAGGAGGATGTGTAGTGGACTCTTATAAGAGTTCACTATCACCAAAGATGACTGAAGCACTTATCTGTGCTCAAAATTGACTGCTTCTTAGACAATTCATATCTAAATTTGCATCCATACTTCAAGAATTTGATTATTTTAAGGAGACCGAGGGTGTGGTAAAGATTGGTATGTGTTGTAATGATGATATTGACTATTTATATTTTATATGAATTATTATATGTTTTAGTTGTATTTGTTTTTTTATTTGTGATGTAATGCCATTAACTATTTATATTTTATATATTTTTCAGATCTTTTCAGTGTCACTGATGTTAGAGAGGATGATTGTGTGAGCATCATTTGATGTTGAATAATGCTTATGTTTGTTAACTTTCAAACTTTTGAATATTTTAGATATATTTTAGACACATCTCACTAACTTCTTGTTATGTGAAGAAGCATGATGATAATTTGATAGAATAATAATTTTTTAGCTAGCTAGCTATATCATGTAGTTGGCTAGAATATGTGGATAGTCATTTTTTTAGATAGACTATGGAGCTTGACTGTAAAGTATTAAATTGTTGACTAAGTAAGTAGACTATGGTGAGATGTATATATTCTAAATATGAATATATTAACAAGTTTATTACTTTATCATATAGTTGTTATTTTAGAAGATGGAGTTCAAATTCGCACACTCCTACTTTAATGGATTTATTATATGCTGTTCTATAAGGTTATCATGAAGTTCTAGTTTCTAGCAATTAGTTATCGCCCTTTATTTAAAAAAATTGGCCAATATATATTTATATATATATTTCAAAAAAAGGAAGGCCTGGTCCTTGTATAAGGACATGCATATGTTTGATTTATTTAAACATGAAATCTTGTTATTTACATCGGGTCCAACTAAGCAGGAAACTCAATCGATGATAAGCCTATGATGTTGATGCAAGTGAATAGGAAAGGGGATATAAGGGCTTGCTTTTTTTAAAAAGAGTTGGATTCAAGAAACTAGACTAGTCCAGTAACTCAGTAGCCCAAGTCCAACCCGGTCCAATAAGACTGGACTAGTCCTTGTACTAAAAATTTTAGCCCGATCTCCATTCAGATTAGACTTTAGGTTGGCATCCAACCTGGTCCAGTCGAGTATTTGTGCAGCCCTAGTTTACAATGGCTCATTATATAATTAACTAATAGCTAATCGAAGCTCACAATGCATATTTCAAATACTAAATAACATTTATATAAATATAATCACCAAACACTTCATCAAAAATGAGTCATGCTTCATATTTGAGTAATAATTTAAAATTAATATATTCATCTATAAGCTCATTTTAAACCATCCATAATAATGCTTAAAGTATAAATGCAGAGATAATAATATATTATACTTAAATTCTCGATTACCTCAATTCTTAGTTTACCAATCAAGAGTACCTGTGAATTTCAAACAGAGCCTCTAATAAGCTCAGTAGCATCAACAATGGTCAATCTACAATCAAATACATCAATAGCCATTAATGACTAATTATCTTTAATTAACTCTAATTAAAGCCTAAACTCAAAAATCCCATTGTAATCATCTACCCATAACCAAATCTATTTTTAGGTTCCATTAGTTCACCTATACTCCCATCAGTCTAATCAACACCATTAATAACTCATAACCTTCTTATTTCAACTAATTAGCTTTAGGGTTTACTTTAAATCTTACTTTAAAATCCTAAAACCTCATTAGCACCATAACCCAAAGGTTAGATATTTAAATAAACACCTATTAATCTCTTTGAAGTTAGAATTCTAGAAAAAATCAAATCCATTTTTGAATTCCTAAAAAATTACCTAAAAACAATAATGAAAATGCACAAAAGAGGAAGAAAAGAAGTTGTAGGCACTTACCCAAGTAATTATAAGTTTGAAATAGACTCAATTGGATGCCCACAACAAACATTAGTAGAGCTCTCCTTACTCACCTTCAGATTGTCACTTTACTCTCTAATTTTTTAAGCAAAATAATGGATCTGGAGGCTTAAAAATTGACTTTTAGCTGCGGCCAAAGACCAAAAATTAAGGTTATGATAATTGGGCCTAAATATGGCCCAATACCACCTAGGGCCTAATTCTAAGCCCTAATTAGGGTCTGATAGATTCATTAGCCATCAATATATTATTTTTTAATCCAAGTTAACTCTTAATTATTAATTTGTCTTTAATAAGCCAATTAACCTTGAGTTAAATTTTTCAGAATGTTACAACCAACAATGGAGGAGAAGATCTCTTGTAGTGTCAGTAACAGCCAGTGTGGAGAGCATGAAGGGGTAGAGGTTGTTGCTATCGCTGTCTCAGTTGAAGGTTGCCAGTACTAATTGCTAGAGGTCTTCAGTGCAAGTTGCCAAACTAGTTGTTAGAGGTCATTGGTAGTAGGGGAGAAGATTTCCTCTGATATCGATGGCAGCTAGCATTGATGATATGGAGGAGTAAAAATGGAGTTTGCAATATGTAATTTGAAATCTTTAGGAATTAACATGGAAATCATTCTATCAATTTTGGTGAAATTTGAATAGGAACTGGATTACACTAATTTTTCGATTCCAACATATTAAACAAACATTTCTTTCAATTTCCATACTTACTAGAATTCCTAATTCCAGTATACCAAACGAGACCTAAATTAGGTCTAATTTTGTATGTACATGCTTTCTTTGTTTTGGAGATGTAAAATAGATTGTTTTCCCATGTGAATGGTAGACTTTCTTTAGTCTCTTTTGTAATACCTCTATTAATTAAACACATAACTAGCATAGAAATTAACCTTAAGGTAAAGATTTCATGATAATTCCAACTAATAAAATCAATAATAAGAGATATCATGGAAAGAAAAAGATTAACCTTGGCAATATAAAACTCTCAAGGTTAAGTAAGAAAAATCTTGTAGAGATGGGATCCCATTAATTATTTAATCTCAAAGCCAAGTTTAAAAGGTTATTTAAACATTACAAATCAAAGTAAAAAGTATTTGAGAAGCATAAATATCAATCAGAGTTGGAAACAAGTCAAAATGAAGTAAAAATGATCATTTTTGGTACTTGACAACGGCCAACAATCTTTAAGTTGTGGCCAAGACTTCATGACAGTATCTGTCATGACAACTCCTAACCATGAACTTCCGACGCGCATAACTTTTAACTTAGACATTTGATTGAGGTGATTTAAGTGCCCACACATCAAAAATTTTATAATCTAACTAATGATTTTAATTTCACATCAATCCAACATCAGATGAAGAATTTAAACACCTGAAACTGAAACTTCACATTTTTTCCTCTAAACCATCAATTAAGTGTCTAAATCTCAAACTGTAAGTTATTAACCCATACAAGGGCTTGAACCATACTCAAAAAGTCCTAATACACTTTTTCAAATAGTCATAAGTATCAATCCACCCTTAGTACAAGAATTGACCACTCAACCTCTATAAGACACATAATAAGGGGGTAAAAATGTAATTTTTTGCATTCAAGCTAAATAATCATTCAAAACATGTAAAACTCATTTAACTTGTTAAAATATACTTGTTCAAGCTATCTTGACCCACTACTATAGTCAATTTAGGTATTGGTATACTATTATGGCCAAGATAATCTAAAAATGCTTAAAATCAAAGTTTAAAACTACCATTACAAGTGAACTTCAAATAAACATAAATCAATATGAAAAATCTCTAGTATAGGAAAAATAATGTCAATTACACATATAATAACTAGAGACTTTATAAGATAAGCTCTAGTTCTTTGGCATCGATGGCTTCCCCTTTTCCTTATCTTTATCATCTCTTGTAATGATATTAATAAATAGAAGTGAGATTAAACAATCTCAGTAACCAAAAATTTAATTAAAGCATATTAAAGTGTGGCACATATAAATGAATAGGAAATTTATATCACATAAGTCAATTACACATTAATCACATTATAACACAAGATAGTATGCCACATAATCAATGTATCCCACCTTATATCCCTCCTTATATCTTTCTACTGAACCTATGGGCTAACAAATCATATAGGTCTAGTCTATATGACTAGATTAACCCTGCTCTCCAATTATGAGGGGTCATCTGGTGAAAGGCTCTCGTACTCACTCTTAGATCATGGGTTTCCCTTACTTGAATTTTAGGGTGTCATAAGTGCTTGACCCACGTCGTCCAATTCAGGATCAGTGATACTGAGCATCATGCTCAACCTATGCCATACCCGTAAGTTGTTGGCAATAATAAGCACATATAATAATGAAATATGCTAACCATTGTGCATAAATTTAGCGGAGGCCACATCACATGGATTTATCATTCTAATCTTCTACTATTCTAGGGTGAACTCCTATCCATCATGATCATGCAAGCTCACTCAACATATGCAAATATATATATATATATATATATATTCATGCATATCTTAATAACTCAACACATTCATAAACAAAACTTGCAGGTTATCATATAACCATAAAGCATTTTTATCATTATTAGGCTTGTTTATCGCATAACATTAACTCAAAGTCATTATATTAATGAACATGTCCTTATTACCCATCTCAAGCCAATGATAACTCAGCATAACTTAATGTTGCAAACACTACAATATACAATAATTAAAATTCTCAGTTACCTCAACTCTTGGTCTACCAACTAAGAGTAACCATGAATGTTAAATGGAGTATCCAATAAGTTTAATAGCATCAATAATGATCAACCTACAATCAAATACACCAATAATCATTAATGACTAATTATCCTTAATTAACTATAATCAAAGCCTAAACCCAAAAATCCTATTGTAATCATCTACCTACAACTAAATTTATTTTTAGATTTCATTAGTTCACTTAGACTCTTATTAGTCTAATTAACATTACTAATAACTCATAATCTTTCTAGCTCAACAAATTAGCTCTAGGGTTTACTTTAAACCCCATCTTGAAATTCTAAAACATTAATAGCATCATAACTTAAAGGTTAGACACTTAAAATAAACTCTCATTAATCCTATTGAAGTTAAAATTTTAGACAAACTCACAATTCATTTTTAGATTCCTAAAGAACTACCCAAAAACTATAGTGAAAATGCATAAGAAAGGAAGATGAGAGGTTATAAGTATTTATCCAAGTAATTAAAAGCTTTAAATAGACTCAATTAGATGTCTATAACAAACCCTAGTAAGGACCTTTTTATTCACCTTTGGACTCCTACTTAAAACTCTACTTTTTTTATCTGAAAGCGAGTCTGGTAGCTTAAAAATTGACTCTTGGCTATGGCCAAAGATTAAAATTTTAGATTTCAAACATTGTCTATCTAATTGAGCCCAAATATGACCCAATACCATCCAGGGTCCAATTTTAAGCTCTAATTAGGATCCGATATAACCATTAGCCATTCATACATTACTACCACTACCATCACCACCACTACTACCTACTATTATGACTACTACTATCACTATTACTGCTATTGCTACTGCTATTACTACTGCTCTTACTCCTACTACTACTGCTACTACCACTGCTGCTGTTGCTACTACTACGACTACTGCTGCTGCTCCTACTGCTATTGTTGCTGCTGCTGCTATAGTCCAAGTTAAGTCTTAGTTGTCTAACTTATCCTTAATTATTCAATTAACCTTAAGTTAAATTTTTTAAGATGTTACATCTTTGATTCGGTATTATAAGCGTGCCCTCTAAGAACTAGAGAAAAAATTTAAACTGGGGTGGAGAGTTATTGTTTGGTTATGGTTAAAGACAAGCAACTAGCGTGTGAAAAACAATTGAATTGGAGGAAGAGAAGGGTGAGGCTAACGCATTGAGATGCAACTATGAGAACATGAGAAGAAGAAAGAAGAGAACGCATGCTAGGATTTGTTTCAAAAAAATTGACACAAGTATTTATAATTGAATTTTTGTGGGCTTATTTAAGTTGCCGTAATAAGCCTAAAGTAGAGAGATTTTTTTTTAAACTCTCAAGTCTAACCTTAAAAATTTTCAAGCTTATTCGAGTTAGCTTAGTAGGTTTGGCCTAAATTATCAGCTTTACATATAATCGATTATTTAAAGAAACTCGTATAACTTGACCTATATTCTTGACTCTAGAACTGGTTCTTCAACTAGTTCTCTAAGGTAACATTGAGTAGAGAATAAGAGAAGCCATCCAGGGGATTAATAAAAAAAGAATTCTAATAAAAATGGAGGATAGATATCCATTCATATAAAATAGGTTTGTACAACATTAATCTCACATAAATGAATCATATAAAGGAAGTTGCTAAGATGTGAAAATCTAAAGCATTAGATCCTAATAACCTCTAGAATTTCATATCATTTGAGCATATTTTCCTTGAATTTTTAATATAATCTATCACAATTGTACATGTTTTGAATACTCAAGTTAGAAAAATATGTATATTGTTTTGAAAATTTAAACCATGGCTCTATTTTAGTATTTTAAAGCTAATTTATTGATATCTTAATTTAAGGTTTGGTTGGATATATTTCTAGACTTTTGTTGATTCTTTTGAAAAGATTTTGATAATGAAATCGAGTACATAAAGGTTAAGTTTTATTAATAGCAAAAACAATACAAAATTGTCAAAGTCACCCTAAAGTTGCGACAGCAAAACAAAACATTTTATTTAGTTGATAAAATTAGGGTTTTGGAATATATATGACCTATTTTTGACTTTGGCCACCATTTTGGACTTCTTGTGTAACAGCCCTCCTCGGGATCTCACCGTCACCCAAGGCGCTGGACACTCTCCCCCCAAGCCCCACAACAGAGCGACCCCACCCCCTACGGTGAGCATCAGGAGATAAAGGCTTCCCCACAGTAGTGTGCAGGATTATTCTCTTGCGGAGAGCCTCCCCAGGTTTGATCCTCTAACCTCTCCTACATAACAAAGTTGAGGCTGAACCTATCTACTGCGGAGAAGTCTTTGTCTCCTAATGCTCACCCTAAGGGGTGGGGTCGCCCTATTGTGGGGCCTGAGAGGAGAGTGTCCAGTGCCTCGAGTGACGGTGAGATCCCGAGGAGGGTTGTTACATCTTGGGAGCTTTGAGTGTGCTAGGGCAAGAATTTTGGTGGAGATTGAGCTTGGTTTGAAGATTGAAAAAGATTTTGGCTTTATATCTTTATTCTTCTCCTTTCTCCCTCCCTTCCTTTTGTTCAATATTTGTGTTGATATATTTGTATTTTCTCATAGGTTTTATGAACATTTATAGCTAAACCCTTAATTCTAGGATTATTTTGAACCTTTTATATGAATTAAACAATCCCTTTCCCTTTGTATTTGTGATTAATGATGTGGTTATGTTGATTTTACTCTACACTTAATGCTTCTAGTTGATTGGCTATCAATTACATTTTTGGGTTCACTTGATTAATGCTTGAGAGAGCTAAGTTGAGTATAAAACTTGAGTTAAATTATGTAAGAACTTCAAGTTTGCAAGTTGAATGAATGGTTTTATTAATGAGTTAGAGATATACTCATTAACCCCACATAGTCACATAAAACTTGCAGAGAAAATTAGAGTTTAATTAGTTAATTGAGAGATTAAAGGATTGATTGAACTAAACACCTATTTGGAGACTTGAGAGAGTACTTATGGGTAATTTAGTATTATTGACTAGAATAATTTATCACTAAGAGCAAAATATATTGGGGGTTGATTGAGTATTCTTAAAGTATAAAGGGAAATAAATAATGCTCTTTACTTTCAAAAGTCTTGAATCATGCTCTTTACTTTATTTTCTATTGTTAATTTAATTTGTAAAATCATCTTCACCTAAAGCAACTTGATTAAATTTGCTAAGTCTTTTATTTGACAATTGTCTTTAAACAAATCTTTATAAAAATGATACTCTACTTACACTTTATTATTTGTCATGAACCATGCATTTGTGGAGCACAACAAATCCCATCCCCATTTTTAGGGAAAAAAAGGGGGGAAATGAATTTAAAAAAAATTCAAGTATTTAGACCGGCTCAAATAAGCCCATGAGTGTTAGGGTTGGGTCTAACTATATAGGCTTTTTTACAAATTTAGGTACGTCAAACCCGGCTTGAATAAGCTCACACTGCCCAAATTACTGGCTCTAGACCTAAAGGTGTGGGGAATCAAAGTTTTTGAAAAATGAAATGTCAACTTTTATCCTGATCCTTTACTTCTTGGATTGAATTTAAAACCCACATTCTGGCCTAATTAGAATGTTAGATTCCATTTATCCATTTTAACCCAACAGAGGAATAGACTCATTACCTGAAGGGGGCTACATATATAGAATGCTTAAAATGACTAGACAGGGGTGATGTGAATGCAGGTCCCAACTACAACCTTTCCAAAGTACAATGGATATTGCCAACATAGGCCACGAACCATTCTCATCACCTAATGACCCTACCCTAATTAGTGTGTTTTACATTATTAGCCTCACCTTCCTTTTATATGCGTTGCTATGCTTCATAATCTTTGGTCTTTTCAACATAGGACTTTTGTCAATGTGTATTTGCAAATTCTTCTGCTCTTTGTGTTTCCCTTTGCCTAATTAGTAGGGTTCCCATAAAAGTAATCAAATGGACTTTAAATAAGTAAAGTTTAGCCAAAAATATATTAACAAAGTACTGCCTATTGGAATATCTTCTTGCTCTGAATGATTGTGGTAGCAGAGTAATTCAATACTTACTAAGCAAAACAGAATTTAGCAATGTGGTGTATCATCCAAGCCCTCAAATATTAGTGCCTTGAAAGTGAGGCTTCATACATGAGAAAAGGCATATTCATTTCTTAGTTAACTCAATGTTTATGTTTAGTTGTAGGACACAATCTCTCCCATTAGTTTTGCTTTCATGTTGATAAACATTTCGAATTTAAGACATTTGTAGAACACAATCTCTCCTATTAGTTTTATTGTTGGCAAACATTTTAAGACATTTGTAGAACACAATCTCTTTACGCTATCTGCCTTTTTTTATTTATTTTTTATCGAGCTCAATTATTGTATTGTTTCAGTTCAAATGAAGCCTCACCTTATAGCCACATGAGATTAAAACAAGGAGAATTTCAACAAAAAAAAAACCCTTGACCAAAAATATTAAAAAAGAAAACCCTATAATCTTTGAAATTTCACTGCAATTATTGAATTGAAATTAAATTTATGACAGAAATGATAAAATTACCTTTCATTTAAATGAACGACATATAATAGTTAATATGACTTATTTATTCTCATATTATATGTCATTCATTTACTTACGGAATATTATTTATTTTCCTACTTCACTACTTGTTTATAGTCCTTGGAATGAAATCAAGTGAACATAAGACTATAAACAAGTGATGTGGAGCAATTAACAATATTCCATAGCTAAATAAATAGCATACAATATAAGAACGAACAAGTTATCTTATCTATTGCAAGTTATTCATTTAAATGAGGGACAATTTTGTCATTTTTGTCAGAAATTTAATTTCTATTCAGTACCTAATAACTGCAGTGAAACTTCAAAAACTACAGAATTCTCTCTTTTAATATCTTTGGTCAAGGGGTATTTTTTGAAAATGTCCCTTAAAACCAAAAACAAGAGCCGGCCTTGGAAACAACTAATTCTTTCTCTAGTCGAAGGGATCCGGATCCCCCAGCAGGAGAACAATTACAAGAGTCTAACAAGATGATGGCCTAAATTCTCAGCAGCGTACAACCAAGGATAGTACCACGACACCGTGACATTGGAGATGCCTGACGCCAGGTTGTTCTGTCACTCCCAGGTGTGAGAATATCAACATTAGCCAAAGGCTTAATGTCCCAGTTCCACCTGTCAGGGCCAATGACTCCTCCAATCACATACAAATCATCACCAACCCCAATCATTCCAAACCCAATTCTTCGAGTTGATGCTGAACCCACTATCTTTCTCTCTCCTTTGTCCTGCTTGATGATAAATCCATGGCTCATCACATAGAGGGCACCTCCAACAACTGCCATCGGACCTTGACGCCACCCGCTTTCCTGAACAGTCCACCCAGGAGGCCCTCCATTGTCTAAAACTTGCACTGTCGACAGCCCTTTATGCAATACGTGAACCTTTCCCCCAATAACCACTCCTGAACAAGCTGAATTATGGGTGCAATGCAGATCAGGCATTTGAATCCACACATCTTTTTCAGGGTCATACATTTCTGCCTGAGATATTGATTTTCTGCAGCTAGTGAAGCCCCCAGCCACGACTATTTTTCCATTCAAAACACAGCATGCAAACATGACACGTGGCACTAGCATTGATGTCCGCGGGGCCCACTGCCGGACTACGGGGTCATATGACCAGACTTCATTTGTTGCAAAGCTCCCATCTTGATCGCCAGTCAATGGATCTACAGCATCACTTCCGCCACCAATCACAAACAACTTTCCAGCAGTTGAGACAGCACCAAAGTGGGAAAGGTGTCTGATTTTTGATGGAATAACAGGAAGAGTTATCCAGAGATCCCGTAGAGGGTCATACAGCTGCCATAGGTTCTCTGGATCGAAAGCACAGACACATAACAGATCCTCAGATGAACCAACCTCCTGTCGAGCTTTAAATAGTTCAGGGCTATGAATGGCTGCTTGCCAAGAGCGAGAGACAAGCTCTAACTTCGGGTGGAGGAAAAAGGGAACCCTTGCAAGGCACCTTATTGCAACTGCATCAGGAAGTCCTTCAATCAATCCAGACATAATAATCACTGTTTCATCCGTGGCTACGAATCCTCTGGCACTAGATTTCTGCTAAAATAGAAAAACCACCTGCAATATCAACATATATCAAGTTATGTATACTAATACTGCAACACATGAGAAATTAAAATCCAAATCTATTAATGCTGAAGAATGGTTTTCTTGAGTCCAATGTGTTGAAAGGGCTTATATAATCTGGACACATATATAAAAATTGCTGAATAATAAACCACACAGCACGGAACATGTCACAGCCTATACAGCCTTGTATTTGGTGTGTCTTCTGAATCAGTTTCTCATAAGAGCAAAATGTTTTATAGTTATTAAACCAAAATAAAATCCCCAAAACTTTAAAGCGCTTACAAAAAGAAAGTCTCAAGATTGCAGAAATTTTCAATTGGAACAAATCCCATCGTATTATTGAATAATGAATAATTCCAAAATTTGTCTTGAACAGATAATGACCAAGTCATATAAAATCAAAAGAAAGCATTTTATGCCCTCATAACCACTGAAAAAATAAGTTAGTATAAAGTAAGAAGCATTCTTAGACATCCGACTTTCACTTCCTCACCCCAGCACTACGTCATTGTCTTCAACAATTATTTCCTGTCCCATCCTTTCAATCTCTCTGAGAAATAAAAAAGATTTTGCATTAAATCTTTCATTGCTCTTTCATAAAGTAAAATACACTCTATAGTGGTTAATCGACCGTTCAACACTAATTTATATTGTAATACCAAGAGACAGACTAAGACTCACTGAAGTTTCTGTTTCCCTGTGGTGGACAGGAGGGGAAACAACTTGAAGGGCTGACGTGGTAGGGAAGAGCCAAAGATCCTCTTTGATTATGATCTTTGTTCCAGACATATCTGTCTCATGATTCTACTAATAGGACAAAATAATTCCGGATTATGAAATGGTTAGCTTAACGTGAAAGTTTCACACTAACTGTTCCGGCCACATCCTAGAGTCACATAGAAACTAAAAGAAAATAATAATCCTAAAACAAGGAAGAAACTGCCCATGTAGCTGATGTTTTAGTCGTACCAGCACATTATTGGACATCTTAAACTTTCAAGTTGCAATTAAAAAACTCAGCAAAATATTTCCTCATCATTCAAGAAAACCAAGTTTCTAAAGTCAATGGCTAAAATCTAACCTCAGAATGTTATAGCATATAGTCTTGACTCATACACATGATGCTCTGAAGCAAAAGCAAAGTTAAAAAGCATATTGGTCTACTAAGGGACATATGAATCTCATTGGAAGTTTATGCCACAGAAAATAAATCACCAAGGTTTACTAGACTCTTGGACCTGCCAGGCAAAAGTTCAAATTGAAATCAACAGGAAAGAAGGAGAAAATCAGAAAACTAAATAACATATCGTTTGAAAAAAACGGAGGGAATTGTATTCTAATAGGGGATTATGCATGGGTTCAGCCTTAGAGTTGAAGCACAAGATACATCCAAAGAAAAGTAAGGAAATAAAGAGAATAACAATCAGATCCCAGTTTTGATTCTTGATCCAAAACCAATGAACCAAGGTTTCTCAAAAATGTCTAAAATTACAGAACCGAAAAAGTCCATGGGCATTTCTACTTGCGTTACAGGCATTTCAAAAAAGAATTCAAGCACAAAGAGACCCGAATTCCAGAAACCCCATAATTGCAATCCGTGACCTTGCCTCGCGTTCACCTTCACTTCATGCACAACTAGTAGCATAGCACTTACAGTAGAATTGAAATTTCGACCCTAAATTTGAGGACTGCGTAACAGCAACCTAACCAGGAAAGGACAAGTACAAGAATTTGAAGCCATAAGAAAAAGAAACCCACTTCGAATATAACATATAACACAATGGGTATTCGATCATATCCAAAGAAGAAAAGAAAAATCCAAGAAAATAAAGCATTATCAAGTAGTTATGAGATTCGAATTACAGAGGAACAAATTGCGCAGAAGAAGAAAAAAAAGTCGCATGCCTAAGATGAAGGTAAAGTTAACAAACGATGACTTGTTGAGGCGATAGGGGGCAGGAGAACGAGGACGAAAGTGGCGCAGGAAAGGAATTGGATGGGGATGGAGACCCAAGAAACGCAGGTTTTCTTTTTTTTTTTTTGTTTTTTTGTTTTTTTGGTTTTTCCCGCAGCACGAAACGCAGTTACAAAAAACTGGACCGCGTTCTGTGTCTTGACTCTTCAGCAAATCAAAATGCAATTTTCTTTTTCTTTGAGAGTTATCACATATCCGACAAGCTTTTGGTTCCATTCCATTAACCTTCCGGTTAGTTGCGTGCCCTAACACGGTTAGATAATCCCAGGGTATATTCTTCATTCCTTTTATTTCCCTCCCCACAGATCCTATTGCTCCTTTAAAAAAAAAAAAAAATCTGAATGTCTTTGCGGCTTACATGACAAATGAATAAAATCATGGGCCTGTTCAGTCTTAGCTGGCTATTATACGGTTGGGGATTCACTCTACGTTTTCACGCGAAAAGCGAAAACCATCTTTCCCAATATATCAAAATATTAAATTAACTAGACAGTTTTTCTACAGGATGAAATTAAAAAACTTCAAACAAATACTATCAATATTATTAATATGGACACATTTAATATGGTGAAATTTTTAAGAGTTTCTTTATTTAATTATTTTTTTTTCTTAAATACTTTATTTATATACATTTTGTTTTTATTTTTCAAGCCTAAAGTAAAAAAATCTGTCTAAAAAATACCTGTTCTTAGAGTGTTTAGAGAATATTGGCAAAAAAAAAAAACTTTTTTAAAATTCTTAATAAATTCTCATTTTTTATTACATAAAAAAATTAGACATTAGTTTATGAATTATGATATAAGTTGTATTTTCATAAATATGGATACAAGAAAAAATTCAAAGAGATCTCTCTCTCTCTAAAGTACAACGAATGCAAAAAGATAATTAGATGGAGTTAATATTGGCGATTAAGGAAACTTAAAAACAAAATTGTTCTTGAATCAATATTTCTGTGAAAGTATACTAAAAATATATGAAAAATTGAGAAATAAATTAAATCTTATTAATGAATTAGGAGAAATTTTTATATTAATATTAGCCTAAAATCTATTAATCAATGAGAGTTAATTTTCTTTTACCAATGAGATTGATTGATGATTATTGATACAGATAATATGTATGATAAAATAAATAACAAACGTCCTTCAAAGATGTACAATTCACCTTTTAACACTATCCAATCCATATATTATAATATCATTTGTAATAAAATGGCAGTTATTTGGTCTAAATAATAAAGTGATGATTAATAGCACTTCTTTAGGGTTCAAAACTTAAGCCAGAATAAAACGTGCAGAATTATTCGGGGATATCCGATGAGATTTAAAAATAAGACGTTTATTGATTGATATTGGTAAGGCATTCTTTTTGTTTTTTTGGGTTAACATATATATTTTTGGTAAGGTTTTAATCTATTGACAAGGCTTTGTAAGATTTGTATTAGGTTTAGATGAGCCCAGCTCGTTTAGCTTTAGGAAAAAAAAATGTAGTTGGACAGCTGAAAAATCAGCCCATTTTGAAACTGGTCAATTTGGGTTCAACTAAGTTGTCTCCTGCATTAAGCAACCCAACGTGTTTTGTATTTTAAAAAATAATTAAAAAACAAATTTAAACACTTCTCTGGCAACCCTTCGGTGTTCCTTGCATGACTCTCTGCAATTGATTTCGATATATAAAAGATCCTGCTCATTGTTAAATATAAGACAATTATCATGTTTTCTTTTTATTTTTATTTAGAAGCAAGATTAGAATTTTAAAAAATATTTATCATATTTTTCTTAAATTGTCCCTCATAAAGTTAATGTTTGTTTTCATTAGACAAATTTGTTTTATTAACTGCAACTGCATGAATAATTTACTCTAATTTTTAAATTTTTAAATATAATTATTATACTTAACTAACTTTTTAAATTACGTGAGTTAGTTTATTTTTTTTATATTCAAAAATGGAGGGAGCATGTTTGAATATTTTTTTTATAAATTCATGGTTCCTGTAATTAATTTTAACATGTATCAAACAGACACGTAATTATTTCACCACTATATATCCGTGTAATCAACTCTCCTCCTTCTTTATATTATCACCAGATGTGAATTGGTTATCTTAGACCTTAACTCTCTTTCCAGTAGAAGGTTTTGGGCTTTTTTAAAT